>NC_134319.1:34625963-35238820 GCF_964195595.1 Calonectris borealis | reverse complement strand
AGCTTTTCATTGTATTTTCTCCACCACCCTGTTGATGGAGGGGGAATGATAGAGTGGCTTGGTGGGCACCTGGCAGCCAGCCAAGGTCGACGCACCACACATCTGCTGCAGTTGCTCATCTCATAAATCTTCCAGCCTGTAAAAAGACTTAGCCAGAAGAGTTGAGCACAGGTATTAGAGCAGCAGTCACTAAAATCTTTTGTAAAGATAGAGCTGCACCGATTGGATGTTGATAGGACAGTACGTAGAGTGTGAGAGTCACCTTGAAAGGGACCCCATAAAATTAAAACAAGTGAAATCAGTAAAAGAAGTGCTCCTATACGAAGGCAACAGTAAATGGGCAGATACCTGAAATAAGAAGGGACTTGAATGAACTCCTGGGAAAGAGGGAATCTGCTCTCAAAACTTTTTCCCCCCCTCCCAAACATCCTGGGTCATGCATTCTTACAGTAATTTTCATTCATCATCCCCACACACACATTCATAGAATGACAAACTGGTGTAAGTAGAATAACTTCCTTCATATATGAAAAGCACTTGCATGGAAAATTTCTATGATGCAATTATTGCCATTTTCATTTATTTTGATGTGCTTTATCGGTGAGAAACAAAAGCAGCTACTGTAGCTTAGCTACTCAGATCCTGGTATGACCCAGACTCAGATTTGATTGCTTGTCTTTGTCAGATCACTCTACAAAAATTTTAAAGCTTACAGAGACAATGGGAAATCTCAGCCAAATAAAATAAAAATAGAGGGCTGGAAGCTATCCTAGCGCCAGCCTTCTCTGTTGTTCCAGCCACCCAGATCAGCCAGGACACTAAAAATATGTCTTCAGTCAGCAGTGCTGTGTGTGTGAACTGTTCGCTCAGGGAAACACATTGCCTGTGGAAGTTACAGCGTAGTGAGCACCTATTACCTAGTTCTAAGGATGACAACCATTTATGCTCTCCATTAATGGAGAGCTCAAGAAATCTTGAAAAACTTGCTTAAAATACTGCGTATCTCCTCAGCCTAAGCTTGAGCAAACAGAGGTACAGATAACTATGCCAGAGAAGTCAGGTCCTCCATGCCCACCCACAGAGTTGGGGCACCATGCACACTAGACCTCTCACCTAAAACTCCTTGAGCAGAAGCAGACGTAGACCTCAAATCCTTAAGATGAAAATATCACACAAACAGCAAAATTATAAGCACTTCCACATATTTAATAAACTTAGATTTACTCAGATCTTTCACGGCTATCCCAGAAAGCCTTAGAAAGACTGATACAGAAAAAAGAAGAAAAGCAAAACATTATACAAAATCTCTCATGTTCCCTAGGACCTCCACCACAATGTAAAATTACCTCTCTTGCCCACAGAGCAGTCACTGTCTACACAAACTGGAGTAACAACAGAATAAATTAGGGGAAACCCACCAGAAGAGTCAGCAGCTTGCTAGTGTCCATCATGGGAGAGCAACACTCAGGTACCCTCCCCAACCAAGGCATCTCATATTATGTATCACAGCCACCCTCCATGGTAGTGAATCCTATCTTTGAGATTAGAAACCCAATGTAAATGTTCAGAAGTTCCTTCAACAAGTTACAGTTTTGGCAAATCAAATGAAAAAAAGAAAATACATATATAGGCTGGCATGATCAACTGTAAAAATCCTCCACCACTCACAGCTTCATGAATCTTTAAGTAATTAACATGATTACTGATTTGATCAAATAGCTTCCAGGCTCCAACACACCAAGCTTTGCATATACATGGGAAATAAAAACATTTTTCATTTTCCCAAAATAAAAACAGAAGCAACGATCTGTTTTTTTCACTTCAGGGGATTTGCCAGGATTACAAGAACAAGCCCCGGGAACTTGGAAGCTCACTCAGAGATGCCCCAGACGGCAGGTGCCTCAGGCTACGGAGCACTCGTAGCTGCCTCAGACAGGAAACCAAGCAGGTTTCAGTGGCCCTTGAGCATAGTTCTGTCAGGTTTTATCAAAACAAAAAGTTCTTCCTGAGTAGCTTTTTGGTTTTGATGATTTGGTAAGATAAGAGTTTTGTCTGGAAAAAAATCCATTTATATTGATGGATAATATTTGGAATTTATACTGCAGGACCATACTTGGGGGGGGTAGCATGGGGAATAATACCACGGTCTTCTGGCTTTCTTCACCCTTTCCATACTCCCTATCATATCATGGGATCCCCATTTCAACCCCCTTTCTTCCCTTCCCATGTTCCCCATGCTGTCTCATGCCAGAGACCTCTGTGTCTGAGAACCTGTGTCTTTTCATTTAACCCATCTTCTTACACACACAAACCTGTGGGCCCCTCGTTCTACTCTTTACAGCAATTTTCCCCCAAGGTCTTCTTATATAAAGACCCTCTCAGAGGCCACCAGAATAACACCCCACTGCATCTTCTCTGTGCGCTCCTTTCCTTCACCCCACAGTAGATGCTAAATAGACTCCCAATTCCTTCTTCTCCCCTTCTGCCAGGGCTCCCCTCTCCCCCATACTTGGGGCTCTTGAACATTCCCCTTCCAACTGTCCCTCCAACTTACCCCCCAAGTTTAATATCAACAGTAGACACTAATCATGAAAAAAAAAAAGTGTTAACCCACTGAAGCAAAGCTGTGTGTCAGAGCAGCTGCTGTAGTTTGACCTGAAAGCAGTTTCCAGGAACATGCTGGGAGAGAAACAATTGCATGTCAAAGGAGCCCGATGAGAGCGCAGGAGCGAGGCACGACACGCATCCTCCCAGCATCAGCCTGCAAGCCTTGGGCTATGCAACGCTCTGCGTGAAGCACCAGGGAAAGGGAGAGACGACCTGACAGCAAAACAGTCATAATCAAGCGGGAATATTCTTTTTACAGATTCAGGCAATATATTATTCTCTCCCTCTTCCCTCCTTAAGAGCAGACAAGAGTTTTCATGGGTCATTCTTCCTAGTGGTTTCCTGTTCAGTTACTCAGTCGCGAGGCTCAGAAGCCTAACAGAAAGGGGAAGAAGTGCTGGTGTCTTATATAGCTCTCCACCGTAAGATCTGCTTATCTGTTTTGGATTTTTTTTTTTTTCTTTTTGTCTTCTTACTGCATTGACTCAGCAGAGCTCTGGACTTCTTTCTTTTTAAGTGTTCCCACCACCAAACCACAGCCTTTTGAACATACAGCAATTGCCAGTTTCACTATATTCAGAACAGCACTTCCGACTGAGCCAAAAAACTAAGTGTAGGTGTTGCTTGCTTGT
The DNA here is from genome assembly GCF_964195595.1 of Calonectris borealis. Classification (NCBI taxonomy): domain Eukaryota; kingdom Metazoa; phylum Chordata; class Aves; order Procellariiformes; family Procellariidae; genus Calonectris; species Calonectris borealis. Next base: position 35,235,581 of record NC_134319.1, on the reverse strand, counting down.
AGGCAAATTGTTTACAACTCACTCAGCTTTTTTAGATCAATGGAAAGGAGCGGCAAATCTGCTTTCTGAGTTAGAGTGAGTGAGCAATGAAATGGGTACATTGCCCTAGCTTTAACAAGCAAGACAAAAAAAACCACCAACCCACTAACAATCATTTAATGCATGACCAGCTTAATGTGTCATCTGCCCCTGCCTACAGCAACCGTGTTCTGGAAGAAAGAGACAAAATAGAAAGAGAAATACTCACGCATGTCACCAATCGCTCCTTTTGTGACATTTGTGGCTTTCCTTACTGTCACAGTGAATACGTGTGAATACTGGTGTTCCACCTGGAAGTCAGAGAGTTAGAGATGATTAAGCTCCAGAACCAAAAACCACCTATCAAAATAGGTTTCATTTTGTCCAAAAACTGACAGAGACAAATCACCCAGTCAAAAATGTAAGTGAAAATCATACTGGATAGAGCATCTTAAAGCTGAACTGCACCCTGTAGCTTTACTGAAAGGTCAGACCTTATACTAGGGTTGCTTGATTTTCCTGCAGCCACACCTACTAATCTCAATGAATAACACTCCTCCTCTCTACAGAACCTGCTTTAAGGCATTTAGTCAGTCAGGGACAATTTGGTACGGTAAGAAAAAAAAAAATAAAAAGGGGGCTATTTTACAGTGTGCTTGTCTTTGTAATTACCTTCCCCCAGAAAAAAGAATGGGTGCAATTATTTCAAAGCATACGTTCTGGAACAGATATATGCATACTGCACACGCAAGGGATATAGTTAGTAATGCACGGAATATACCTTCTTACTACACATCAATATTCAAAGTGCAAGTGTCTTTAAGACAATGGAGGGAAGGTGAAAAGCAAGCTGTTAAAACATTCACAAGCAAATTTCATGCAGTTTCTGAAGCTTCCACTTCCTGCAAAGCCCAAGCACACAGCAGGAGCTGCCTTTCTAAGAGCAGGTCTGTCCTGAACGAACTACGGAAGTAGAAAAAGGCATGAAATCAAGAAACAAAAGTAAGAACCTTAATGAATAGAGGTCAGTAATTCACATCTATTGTTACTATATCTACATAGCCTTAAGTTTGACCAACCTACTGAATACTATTATGAGAACCACCAGTGCATACTGCAAGGCAGACAACATTGGCCTTTACAGGGACACAGTACAGAGCTTGTGGGTAATGTGTGGGTATGTATTAGAGCCAGGATCAGGTCTCACACAACTGCCTCTCAGCACTTACATCTGCACTGCTATCTCAAAGCCAGTCTTAAGACGCTCAAACTGTCTGACTGCCCACACTGCCTGGACATTGACTCACGCGCTGGTAACCTGGAGGGCACCAGCTCGCTCTCCTGTGACAGAAACCCGGGCTCCGGGAGGGGACCACCTCCCGCCGGAGCTCTGCCTCTACAAAGAGCATCAGGCCCAAGCTGCCTGGCTCTTACAGCTCAAGCCAGTGTATCAAAAGCGTTCCTCCTGCGGGACCTCAGCGATACACCCCTACCTCAGGTTTCCATTTCTAAAACTGAAACAGTGATTTTTTTTTTATCTTTTCCTAACCACCCATTAACTTTGTGAAATACGTTACAATAAACACTGAGTATCAGTCATTAGGACCAAAACAACTCACCAAATATTAAAGGTCTTAAAACATACTCCAATCAGAAGGAAAAGGGGAAGTACCAGAATCAGGACATTCACTGACGTTTATTTAAAATGATAGAAAATGCCCCTCATATGGGACATGGAACACGCTTATTCAGGCTGTGCCTGGTGCTTTCTTGCTATGTTTTCATCTGGATACTTCCCTTTTTTTAAACCCCTTTTTAAAGGAACAAACAGATAAGCCAACAAAATCCTTCAACCCATACGTGGCTTAGTTTTCAACAGTGGCACATGTCTCCATTTAAGCTGCTGCTGCTTTAACTACTAGACTTTATAAGGGCCTTCAGGTGGTTCTCACAGCTATTTCAGAACTGGTTGTTTCAGTCAAGCCTCATTATTTCACATCTGCAACATCCTTACACCCAGAGACTAGAACCAAATTGGATCCCTCTAATACAAATAAACAAAAAATGACAGTTTCTTATAGGTTATATATCATTCTCTCAAAAAAAGAAAAAAGCCAAAACCAATCTTCTAAAGACAGCAAAAGTGGCTTGTGAATGCTTAAGTAACAGCTGAGTCAGGACGCATTAAAAAACAACGCAAATGATACCAACGCAAACTCCTCTGCAAGTCTGTAGTCTAGAGGTCTGCAAAAGCATAGCCACATCACCATGGCAAAACATCCAGGAGAAAATGCCCACAGTGATACTGAGGGTATGACGTCACTGCAGACACTGGCTGACCCAGACACTGAATTGTTGCATCTTTATTAAGGCTGTAATCACCCACATGTTGTGACGACTGCTGGAGGCTCATTTCATGATAGTCTGCCCAGCAGTAAATTTCAACTCTGTAATTTTTCCCCTGCAAACTGTAGGAGTTGTCTGGTTCAAAGAACAAGTAAGCAGGCGGGGGGAAAACGGTGGCAATGTAACTATACAAGCGGTATACTGAAATTGTCATTGCACAGCAAGTGGTTCACCAACCGCAGAAAAAATGGAATCCAGACTCCGACAGATTCTGCCAACCAGGACTGTTAACTCACTTCAAAAGTATCAAACCCAACAGAAAGGGTTTAGACGTGGGAATTCAAAGTTGTTAAGAAGCAACACCTATTTAACAGCCTGCCTTGTGCTGACACGAAGACATATCAATGATTTTGTGACATCCATCACCTTTTGCACCGCAGCTTCCAGGAGCAGATGGATGAATGGGAAGGAGGATGGGACTTCTCCCTGAACAAACTTCTGCCTCTGCCACATGGCAAAAAAAAGTCCAGAGTTTCCCATCACAGCAGGGTAAATGGGGATTTTAGTGGGTATCTGGGAACAGCTAGTACGACTGTGAACGCAGCTACGTAAAGTTACCCCAGCTCTGTCACTTACCCTGCTTCAAGGATTTTTTACAAGCTGTGAATCTCCAGAAAACAATGACTCTCACTGTCCCTTGTTTTCAGTTTGCTTCTTGAAAGTGCTCGAAACTGTTTTATCGGTGTGTGCCACCTTCACACACATCAGATCGCTGAAGTGTCGGTTTCACAATGCGGCACAGGCCCCAGAGTTTGTTCACACAGACTAATGCAGTTCCTTTGTCATATACAACCTTATAATTAAGAGAAACAGCCCAAAGTACAAACACACCACCCTTCTCCTTATTCTTAGCTGTTAAGAAAGAGCCTGTCCTCACTAGAGACCACAAATCAGAGATCACTAAACATTTAGCAACAAAGAGGAGGATGGAGTTATAATTAGGTTACAAGTATGGGACATGGGCGTGCTGGATTTAGTTCTCGGCTGCTATGTGGAACTCGTGTGCAGTTCTGGTGCCCCAGAGTCCTGGGAATTCCACACGATGCTCACTGACAAAAAGCACTTCTGTACAGTAATTTTCTTGCATCTCCTAGACCTGCACATGAAACTCACATGCCTAAATAAAATGCCTACCATCAAAACAAGGCCAAACCACCACTTACTACTGTATTCTCATTACAGCAGTATAGAGATCGTCATTATCTTCTATTGTAAGTCGATAACTGTTTTGCTAATCCTATCATGGGAACTGCTTTTTATTGACCTAAGCAGCAAATCCCCTCATTCCAGCTGTTGTTCTGCCAAGAAAGTTAAGTCTGGTTTAAGATCTGGTATCCCCTGAAATGAACGCAGCTACACAGAGGTCTGGAAAAACAGAAAAACATTATCTTCTTTCCCCGCGCCTCACCCAAAATAACACACTGAGGCTATAATTATAGAGTTATTAATATTTGGCCATAATCACACGCTTGGAAGAAATTTGCAACTACTAAAATAAACGATCTCCCTCTTAGTAAAAAAAAAAAAAAACACAAGAGACACACAGGAAGCTCAAAAGTCTAGATCTTTTCTTACCCCAAAATAAACATTTTTCATGCAACTTAAGTGCAATCGGAAATTAAGGCAATTTTCCACTTAGGATTCAGTTTCTAAGGGTATTAAGAGGCCTAAATGTCCTTATTAACAGCTAGCACAACTTTCAGAAGCAGTTTTTGGACAGATTGAGTTCTAAAGAAGTTAGATGCCCCCTGAAAATACCACAAGAAATGTATTGACTCTGATATTTTATAAATCCAGCCCTTGCTAGTTTAGATGACTAAGCTGCATTTTCTAAAGTGACTTATGTTCACCTTAAGTCTTGATAAAAATCTGTACATTGCCAACTCCTCAGTTACTTCTGAAAAATAGACGACGGTATATAAATCACTTAAACGTTGCAACACTGCGTGGAGCAACATCTGCATAGCTTTAAAAATCTAAGCCAGGTTAAAAGTTTCAGAAGCTCACAATTAACTCAAAAACCTGAATCCTATCATCCAAAGTGACCTAGCTTTACATGTGTACTTCACCTCACTTCCTCTTTCTCCATAATTTTTGAGGGGGAAAAAAAAAGTTTTCAATATGTCCTCTCTGAACATGGGTTTTCCAAGTTACGGAAACTCCTGTGGACAGTATTCATTCTCTGCTGGTTCAATCCACAAGGCTTCCCAAGTATCCTGCACAGCCATGGTTCAATATGACTGGAAAAGGAGAAACATAACCCCCATTTTTAAAAAGGGAAAAAAGGAAGACCCAGGCCATGCTAAGGCACGTGGAGGACAGGGAGGGGATTCGAGACAGCCAGCATGGCTTCACCAAGGGCAAGTCCTGCCTGACCAACCTAGTGGCCTTCTATGGTGGAGTGACTACAGCAGTGGACATGGGAAGGGCTACAGATGTCATCTATCTAGGCCTTTGACACAGTCCCCTACAACATCCTTCTCTCTAAACGGGAAAGGTACGGATTTGATGGGTGGACTGTCCAGTGGGTGAGGAATTGATTGGATGGTCATCCAGAGGGTAGTGGTCAATGGCTCAATGTCCAGATGGAGATCAGTGACAAGTGGTGTCCCGTAGGGGTCCGTATTGGGACCAGAACTGTTTAATATCTTCATCAATGACATAGACAGTGGGATCGAGAGCACCCTCAGCAAGTTTGCAGATGACACCAAGCTGAGTGGTGCGGCCGACATGCCTGAGGGATGGGATGCCATCCAGAGGGACCTGGACAAGCTCAAGAAGTGGGCCCGTGTGAACCTCATGAGGTTCAACAAGGCCAAGTGCAAGGTCCTGCACCTGGGGCGGGGCAACCCCCGGTATCACTACAGGCTGGGGGATGAAGGGATGGAGAGCAGCCCTGCCGAGAAGGACTTGGGGGTGCTGGTGGACGAAAAGCTGGACATGACCCGGCAATGTGCTCTCGCAGCCCAGAAGGCCAACCGTATCCTGGGCTGCGTCAAAGGCAGCATGGGCAGCAGGTCGAGGGAGGGGATTTTGCCCCTCTGCTCTGCTCTGCTCTGGTGAGACCTCCCCTGCAGTGCTGTGTCCAGCTCGGGGGTCCTCAGCACAGGACAGACATGGACCTGTTGGAGCGGGTCCAGAGGAGGTCACGAAAATGATCAGGGGGATGGAACACCTATCCTATGAGGAAAGGCTGAGAGAGTTGGGGTTGTTCAGCCTGGAGGAGAGAAGGCTCCGGGGAGACCTTATTGCAGCCTTTCAGTACTTCAAGGGGGCTTATAAGAAAGATGGGGACAGACTTTTTAGCAGGGCCTGTTCCGACAGGACAAGGGGGAATGGTTTTAAACTCGAAGACGGGAGATTTAGACTAGATATAAGGAAGAAGTTTTTTTACGCTGAGGGTGGTGAAACCCTGGCACAGGTTGCCCAGGGAGCTGGTAGATGCCTCATCCCTGGCAACATTCAAGGTCAGGTTGGACAGGGCTCTGAGCAACCTGATCTAGTTGAAGATGTCCCTGCCTGCGGCCGGGGGGTTGGACTAGATGGCCTTTTGTCCTGGTTTCAGCTGGGATAGAGTTAAATTTCGTCCTAGTGCTGTGTTTTGGATTTAGTATGAGGAGAATGTTGATAACACACTGATGTTTTCAGTTGTTGCTAAGTGCCCTCCTAGTCCAAGGACAGCTCCCGTGCCTACTGACTGAGCTAGGTACACGAGATGGGAGGGAACATAATCAGGACAGCCAGCCCAGCTGGCCAATGGGGTATTCCATACCATGTGACGTCATGCTCAGTATATGAATGGTAGGCGTGATCCAGGAAGTACCGATCGCTACTGGGTTATCGGTCAGCGCGGGTGGTGAGCAATTGCATTGTGCATCACTCATTTTGTATATTTTATCATTATCATTATTATTTTCCCTTTTTCCGTTCTATTAAACTGTCTTTATCTCAACCCACGAGTTTTTCTCACTCTTACCCTTCCGATTCTCTCCCTGTCCCGCTGAGGGGGGGAGTGAGTGAGCGGCTGCGTGGTATTTGGCTGCCTGCCAGGTTAAACCACGACACCTTTAAAGGGCCCTTCCAACCTAAACTATCTCCTGTTCTCACACCACAGCTCTCCATCTCTTCCTCCTGCCTCCTTTGTTCCTCTCCCACCTTCCACTGCTTTTTTTCCTCCCAGTAAAATTTCCCTATTTATCTGATTTCCTCTATTTTACATATCACTGCATTTGTATGTACATAAACACCATTACCTTCCCACTACAGGACTGGGAAACAGAACAACATGGTAAAATCTCCTGTAAGACAATCGGGTTTTACCTACAAACTTTCCACGCTTACTGAGAAAGCATGGGATTTGCATACATTGAATATAATACTTTTCATATCCCAGAATGCTTGTAACTCAATCAGGAGATAGTCTTGCACACGAAATGCCAATCAGGAAACTCTGGTACAGACAGATTGTGTAATAAGTATTTATTACTTTACTTCCTTAACATTCAGGACACTTGAGCTGACAATTGGGCTGGACAAATGAAAATGTTTGCCTGTTTTCTTAAGTAACAGATTTTCATAAAGTCCATGCTCCTCTTTCACAGGGTATCACAATTAAGACAAACATTTGTGCATACACACAAATTTTATCTTGAAGTGATTTTTCCCATTGTTATAGTATTTATGCCCCGTATCAATATAACTGAAGATGCATTATGCATCTTAATTCCTTATTCTCTGAATCGAAAAGCATTTTTGGTACAGTCAGTTCTGTCTGTACCTGCAGTAACTTTGTGAATGCCTTATTTTGTTCCTCCAAGTCTTTCATAAAATGAGAAAAAAAAGAAAAATAAAGAGATCAGAAAACGCATAATAGTTAACAGAAGGACTTTTGGAAAATGCAGAATTCTTTTGAGTCTTTTAGTGCCAAATGTCACTAAAAATTCAAGATTTTGGCATTCATATGAGCCTGCTGTCCTTGACTGTTCTAAAGTTTACTAAAACTTTCCATGCAATTTCCATTTTCGAATTAAGAAACCTCAAAGATTTCCATTCACTTTTCAAGCAATTATCGGATCAGCTCTTGCATTAACAGTGTTCCTTCCTGCATTAGCAACATTCCCACAGCATCATTCAGCATGGCCAGAGGACTGTAACTACGTATACTTCTAAGGCTCCGTTTTGTTCATTATGGTATATATATTGGTATCGAAAAAGATCTTTTATGTGAATGATTCAATGAAATATAACTGAGTACCTCAGAGACCTCTCCCATAAAGGTACAGATCAGATCAAGTATTCCATCCAGGAGAGGGCACTGATGCGGAAAGGAGGAAGTTAGTGTATTGTTTTAACACTGTTAAATACAGACATCAACCCGAAACTTGTCTTTACAGCAGCATTCACAGAACTGCAGAGCGAGTAAAACACAAGTTTGACATCTGTTGGCTGCAAACTCATGTAAAGGATGTGACTGCGTGGGGTAGAAACCACATAATTGATAAGAGATCTTTTCAAGGAAGCATACGCTATATTTTTAGCAATGTAAAAGTTCAACATTATGACAAGTGTATGGTAACTATCTTTGAGTACGTATCACTTTTCCTGTCGTGAGGTTCTGGGACTCTTACGAAAAGCGCTTGATATGAACACACCCAGCTTGTTTCAAGATTTCAGTTTGAGCGGGAATTGCAATTTCAGTGTTTACTTTGGAAAGTCACTCAAGCAAAGACACGTGTGAATATTACAGCCGAAAGCCAGCATTCAACGAGCTGCTGAGCCACTCCACTGGTTTGCCATCCAAAGGGCAGTTCTGGTCCCGTTTCCTTTCTCCTCCTTCCCTTGCCCCTACTTCTCTACTTACACAGGTTGTGCTCACGTGGTTGTACCCTTCCCTTGGGCCAACTCTGACAGCAGAGAACTAATCTTTTGCATTGAACTGTTTTTTCTGACAATTCACCAAGGTCAATTGGCTCACTCCAACCACAGGCGTTTGATAGTTGGTACAAGGGATGCAGCAGGAACACTGGAATAAAGTGGGAAGGAGGGTGCAGGAGCTTTTGGCAGTAGTGTGTCGTTGAGTTGCACAGATCATTTCACTGTACCTAGAGTTTGCAGGCCATATTTTGAAGATTCTCTTTGAATCAGCATCACTGATACACACTAGTTTAAGATCTAAATGTCCAGAATTGCCAATTCCATACTGATGAAAAGGGAAGAGAGTAATTCGGTAATTAGAATTGTAAAAAAAAGAAATTGTGCTGTAAGGGAGAAAGTTAGACACATGATATTACTTTTGTAGACTACAGTTCAGTTTCACAATCAGCGTGTGGAAAAACTTGTATGAAATAGTCAACTACAGGCACTTTGATGAAACACTTTGAACAGGCAAGTCCTTTAGAACGATACCCTACAAATCGTGCCCATGGGGTCGTAAGTTTTGCCTTACACATGAGCAACTACACTCAAAGCCATGACATGCTTTCAAAAAGCTAACTTGAATCTTTCAAATTTCATCCAAATAAATTTCTGAAAATATTTGCTCTAACCACACTTACCATTGCCTTAAGGAATTAATGATAACTTTAATGCTGTGTGCTTATTTAGAGTAACTTCTAGTAGGATACATTATACAAGACAGTATATATTATACGAGACAGTATACACAGAAGATTCAAAGCTACTTACCACAATGTGTTGATAAGGATCTATGACGGACATTTTTGCCTTAATTTTTACTCAAGACAACTGTCAAATGTCTATTTCAATTCTACTCAGAAGAGGCTTCCCAGTTTTTCAAAACAGAGTTCAGTATGGCAGATTCTTTAACTATTAAATAAAGAAAAAAAAATAATTAAAATTCTTATGTTCCTTTTAAACTATATTTTGTAACAGAGCAAATTAGTTCCACCACTTTAGGAAAATCCCCACAATTTATTTGTTTACCAAGAACTTAATTTCATATAAGCTATGGAGGTATAGATATTTACTTGCCTGAACTATTTCCTCTACCAGAGCACGAACCAAATATTTTGAATTCCAGTCATCCAAGTGTTTCTAGCAGCTCTACAGATAAACAAAAGAATAGAACAATTTTATGTGTCCATTATATACATTCAAATGTATATGCTTCCATGCATTACAATCCTAGTTAAAAAAAAAAAAAATCCGTGTTTAATAGCCTTCGTAGTGACAAATTCTTGGTTCCTATGCTTTGCTTCTATATTAAGATGTTCACATGGTCAGGACAGGACAGAGATGAAGTTCCTCTTTGTATCCTCCTCTCTGTACAAGGATATGTCCTGCACTCACACCAAGGGACGTGAATTTTAGAACTGAAAAGCCAGTGGAAGAGCACAAGCACAACAGTCAGCAACTTGCACCAGACAACTGCAACCCTTCGTAGTAAGGGTCTGTTTAGCCATTTTAACACAGCTTTTCATGCCACCTTCCCTTTGAAAGCTTTTTCCACAAACAGCAAATTCCTGACGTCGCACCCAACTGCCCCTAAGACAATAACGGAAAACAAATTCCAGATCTAATCCACAGCAACAGCACAGGAGAGTTCATTTGGCAGCTATTTAACTATAAACGAGCAGCAATAGTGCCCTCTGTAAACCTGGGAAGGGAATTCCAGCTGAAGCTGTGTATAACCTCCCTGGCCGCCCCAGCTGTCTACACAGATCCACAAGAGGCTTTGGTGGGCAAACTGCAAACCAGCTGGCAGGATCTGAACAGGTTCTTCAGGGGCCACTGTTTTCCGAACACTTGGTGAAGATTTCTACTGAAATCAGGGGCCACCACAGGCCTTCAACTGCAGAACTGTTTCCAACCACCAAAGTAAAATATATTAAATGAGGTTATTCCTTTCTGCAACTCTAAAAAGCCACAGAAACTGCTGGACAGGATCAGTTCTCAGATTCAGCTGCACCACAGACCTGAACTGTCAGCAGAAGCTTCAGAGTGAAAAGAAAAAAAGCACTATGTGGGGGCTTGGTCTCAAGGAAATTATTCCTAATGCCCGATTTTGAAAGGGCAGAATAAGCCCTGAAGAATGATGATTTATGTCACTCCCAAAACCCTTGGTCTTGAGCAACTATATACAGGCATTTCCATAAAAATTTTGTTTCATTATGATCACTAGAACATTACGATATCCCTTCTTTGATCCTGCCAGCCCTAACAATAACTTGAGGTTAGAAGTTTCCCTGGGTTTATTTATTTGTTTTTATCTAAGGAAGTCTGAATAAGAAAGACTTTAAGCTACATTCAGTTCATAGTTTTTATTCAAGGCAGCTCAATGCCAGGGCAACAGGAACAAGCCATCTTTATTACAGAAAGCAAGTAGCTTTTCAGACTTAAAGGAAGATCTCTAACACACAAATCCACCATTATTTCTCCTACTGTAATAATAATTGGAAAGACTTATTTTTATTAAAATTCTATCAGCCAAACTCAGCAGTGGCGTAAACAGGCAGATGGGAGGGAAGTGGCATTGTGTTTACAGGCATATTTTATCACTGGTTTGTTATATTCAAGTTTATTTTACCTTCTGGCCTACTTAAAGTAGGACATTGGAGAACCTTGGCAAACAAGCCCTGCCATTTCAGTTTTGGAGGAAATGTTGCAAACTTCAAAGGCAATCAAGAAAAGGGAACAGTGAGGGCTATCCAATCGCCATAATGAAGACGAAATTTGTAAGTCATCAAACAGAAAATAAACCATTTCCCCTAACTGCAGAGTCAACTACCAACAAGTTACCACGCTCATTTTGAGAAGATACACGAAACTAAGCTGAGGACACTGCTCTATCTGTGGAAATAAGAAAATGGGTTAGGCCTAGGAGGAGAAGCCTGGTTTGAGTTACTTGTCCAGCATCCTAGAGGCAGAGTTCCAGTTCTCCAGATCATCATTCAACTGGTCGACTGGCTTAGACATGAGATCATCCTCTTTTCCTATACCCCCTGCCTCATTTATTTCAACATCTGCAGGAAACAGTTTCTTTGACTACAGAGCCATAATGAATCCCCGAGCACCATCTGTCCTCCATGTTGAATGAGGCAAGGATCATGCAGACAGACAAATATGCAATCACGTAATTAACAACTGTCTCACAAACACACATGCACAAACTGCAAGCTAAAGATATGCAGGCAGAGTCTCTGAATAGGGAGAAAAGGGCCAGGGAGCAAGTAGACCCTGATGCGATACACAAAGCCTAATATCCTGGTTTTCCATACAGCTCCAACTAACAGCATGATGGATCCCAGCCCTAGTCATGCTGGTATTATTCCAAATTGGAGCTCTTGGTTTGCTGTCTTAACCAGTCTTTTCAGATGTGATAAAGAGAGGCAGGTACCCAAAGACAGGCATCCAGTGCCTTTCAGACACCTGAGTGTACTTGAGGCACCCTGGGGCTGGCAGAGGGACAGGTATCCATGCTCTGCCAGAAGCCAGCAGGACGTCTGAAGTGATAGCAGACATCTACGTTTAAGTGACTTGAATACCTATGTCCGTTGTAGTGGATTTAATTCAAATCAGAGTTACTTGACCCTGATAAAATTACACCACATCCTCTGCAAGCTTGCAGTACATTATCAATGGAATTTGGGTTAAGCACACTAATATATTTCTATATCTAAAGTCTTAGTGTGGCAGAGAAGCCAAAATACAGCACTAATAGAAGCTACCTATTATGCTCATCAAGAGCCACAAAGGAAGTCTTGAAGAATGTTTATTTCAAACATCTTCAGTAAATAAAGCTGTGATCCCAAAATTATCTCACTTAACACTGCCACTATACACTGTCCATCCCACAAAGCCTGATGGAAAAATCATTGACTAATTAAGGACAGTATCACAAGCGCATACAAAGAACCGAACTGGAGTTGAAGCTGGTAGCAGGCCAACCCTTGACAGATTGCAGGGGAAGTAGCGCCTCTGAACAGATCTTCAAGGACACTTTAATATTATTAACATGTATTGTTTTCTTTCCCTGATACCTGGTGGTATCGCATCGGCTGCGAACTCTGCTGTTCCCAGGGCTGATAGCATTCTTTCCTAAAGGACTAGCAAAGCACCTCGCAGGCAGTGCCTCTGCAACAACACAAGCATAAATTCTGTCAATTCATACAGCATCACCAAAATTCAGCTGGCCAGACTGATTAACAATATATTTCTTGATGTGTTATTGACAAATGTCCAAGTTTACAAAACACCATAGCAGTTTAGCTTGCTCATGTAGCACAAAGACAGCTTTCTGCTAAGTTCCTAAACCTCACTTTCACCCAAAAGTGAACTTCAAATGCCAAGAGCATTTAATTGTTAGGCACAGTTTCAGACATCAAAAGTAACAAACTATTAGTGGATAGGTGGATCACTGTTTAAATCAAGACTCTTCTGTGATCTTAGCCCATTTTCACCTGAGGTGACAGACTGAAATGGATGAGGGATTATTGTCTCTAAAGACTGACAATAACAGAGCAATTCCACAAAAAGAAGTTACACACGCACACACGGACAGAGATTATTACTGGAACGTTTTCATTCTTAAGTGTTGATCCAGTAAATTCCTACAGATAATGCAGTTTTACAGGATATGTCAAGGACAAAGGACAAGAAAAATAATGAGGTTTTCCCATTTCAAGCCAAGTATGAGCTTACTCCACAGTTAGTCTCACCGAGTGGAAAAACTCTGAAAATGAGCAAAGCACAACACAGTATAAATATCACCACCAGAATACGTCCTTAGGATTGTAAGAAAAATCATAAAGAGGAGATTGTCTATATCAAGCCTGCCAATTCTTCTTAAAAATCAAAGACACAGACCGTTAAAAAAAAAGTGAATAAGTACGACTCACTGATACAGTCATTAATGCTCAATCTCATATGATAACAGTAAGGGGTACAAAATAAGCTAAGTATTGACTCAGACTTTTGGTATGAATGTCACCATCCATTTTTATCAAATCAGATTACAGAATTTTATTTGGTTACAGATTGATCCTGTGATTGTATAATAGAAATAACAAATAATCTGCTTCTACATGATTTTGCCTAGCATCCTGGAAAATCACTGTAATGTTATTTCTTAATTTAGGTCTTCCCACACAAGAAAGGTTTACCTCTTTGTCTGTGTAGAGCATCCATCACTCCATTTTCATCACAAATGAAAAAGTATATGCTTTGCTGATGTGCAATGACTGTTCTTCCCATGCCTTACTAAGAGAGCATGGGTGGAAGGACGGATTCTGAGCAGAAAAGCAAAAAGCTCGACCTTTGTGCCACATTTTTGAAGGACGCTCTGAGGTGAAGTTTGGCAAGGAAGTTGACAGAACATAAATAGCTAGACAGGAGATTTTAAGATTGGGAAACCACATTTGACTTCCTGCTAAAGAGGACGTAACAGATGAAAAGATCATGACTTTCTTTTTGAAAGATGACCTGGCAGTCTGTAAAGCAATTACCGAAACTACAGGTGACACACAATAACTAAGATCTCCTTTCAATGGAAGGAGAGCGCTATAAAATACCCTAGCAGGGATGAAACTCTGGAAACGACACAGAAATCTTGAGCAAGGTAAATTTACACCTTATCTAGTGCTGGAGGCTACTTCAGAGGCCAAAAGCAAGGAAGACAGAAGTGGTAAAATAGTCAGGCCAGTTCTCTGTATACAGCTGCCCAGCACCTCCTGGAGAGCTCCACGTTACAGTAACCTCCTGTAACAGGAGGCAAGACGTGGTGAGCCAAGGGAAATCAGACATGCTCCCGTAATAAACTTAATTAAGCTGGATTTAGTCCAAGAGGGGGAAAAAAAAAAATCCCTATTTTACATTCTGCAAGGAACAACCTTACCAACAGGAACATTCAAGAGGCTGAAGCATTTCTGCCTGAATACCTGCACCTATTTCACGTCGGTCATGGAAGTTCCCAGTACTTTTCCTGTCCAGCCAAGTACTGTATTTTCCCCATGAACACTAACTACAGGCCTGAAGGAAGAGGCATCTGATTCAGGGCATGATGGTTCATCTTACAAATATACTGCTTACACAGAAGAGACTTAACAAGAAACACTCACTGCAACAGTTTGCAAGAAAAAGCCACGTCATCATGCATGATTTTACCGTATGGGGAACTTACAGAAACATTAGAAAGTAGAACTGAGTAAATTCAAAATAAGGAGTTAATTTATTCTGAGAATGAGAGAGTTCCTTGCATTAATACCTTTAGGTAACTTTTCTCTAATGTCTTACATTTTACTTCAGTTGAAATTGCACTAGAAATAAAAAACAGCCTTGAATGGGGAAAAAAAAAAAGCCTCAGCTGAAGGACTCCAAGAATATTCTTTAAAAATGGCAAAGATCACTGTCTTTTTCTACAGAAATCCAAGCCACAAGACAGATACTTTAGATGGCAGAGTCTCAAAATTTGTCAAAAAACTTCAAGCATCTGATCAGTAATCCCCACTTTGTAGGTCAGACTCCCTGCAGCTTATGTGGGAACCAGCTAGCTTGTTTTTCCAGCAAGAAGGCCAAAAACCAAAGACGACTGAAAAATCTGATGGAAGTTCCATGAAAAAGAAGAATTATTAGGATATCTTCCTCGTAAAACCAATTACAGCACACTAGTCAAGTCCACCTATTATTTAAATCATTACAAGAAGATCATCTGTTGTTATATCCACATTGCAATTAAGAAAAAGCAAGATTAAAAAATGCCCAGCATTTCTGTACACTAGGATTTCGTAATTTAGTTATTCCACCAATAAACTTTTTATGTATGACAGTTATTCCTTTAAGGGTATTCTTACTTTTGGAAGCCCAACTTAAGGCAGCAGAGAACAAAAACTCGCACTTCAAGATAACGGGTGCCCCAAGTACCTAGCATGTTTCAGATGTCAAGCCAGGCTCTCCAAAATGGAAAAACTCAATACCAGTGGCAGCTTTAAAAGTGTTGCCAAAAATGCAAACACTTAAATAACAACTTCTAAAATTAAATTATATGCATCTCAAGTGCAACACCTGACTGGACAGAGCTGTTTGTCGAGTATATTCCTTTAAAACTTAGGTGAAGAGAAGGAAAGAAAAAAACTCCCCTGCATTTCATTCTTACCTGTTATCTTTGATAAAACTTTCCATTTCCTCTACTGTGCTGCAGTGTGCTGGCCGAGAGCTGTTGCCTGCCAACACCTCCAGGAACCCCCTTTAAGAAGTCTCATTGGTACTGTGGAAAGAACTGTTGCTGAATGTTTTACGGCACTGGATTTAGACGCCAAAGATCTCAATCCAAATCCCTCACTCTCCCTTAGTGAGAACAGGGATGTCATCCAACTTTTAAATATTTCTGGGCCAATGCCTTTTGAAGATTTTATTAAAATAATGGGTTTGGTTCTTACATATCTTTAAATTATCTACACCTTCATTCCTTCTTTTGCTTCCCTGCTGTAAAATACAGATGGTTTAAAATAAAAAACATTAGGGAAAATATTAGAATAAATTTTTTTTTAAGTATTTGTGTTTGACTTTTGGGGGAAGAGACAAGCAGGCAAAGCTGCCCGATGCCCTCAGGCTTTGATTGCAGATGACAATCCTTCTGCATTACAGTTATGCAGTGGTTACACATGAAAGAACAACCACAATAATAGCTGAAAATGCAAGGAGCTGTTGAAATTAAGAGTTGGCTTCTGTTCAGGTAACACATGTCAACAATAAAACAAATTCATCTGAAAGTCAGGCAAACATTGCCTTTAAATATCTTTTTTAATTCTTTTTCAATTCAATTAGTATCCAGAGCAAGTTATCCAAACTGCTCTTTTCTTCTGAATTTCCTGGCATTTCAGTGCAAACTGTAACACCAGCCAGCACACACAGGCTACTGTCACGCTGGCACTGCAGGGATGGAGAAAGGACTGCCCACAAAAGGTGTATTCTGTCATCTTACACTCAGAGTGTCTGTACAGCGTGACTCAACATTACAACTTTCATGTTCTGGTTTGGACTATTTACTCAAAATATGAGCTCTGGTCACTGTCTGCAATAAAGGGGACAATTGTGCTGACTTCCTTTGGTCTGTATGATCATAACATTAGAAGTATGGCAAAGTAGAGTGACTCAAGGAATTTGTCAGGACTTTCTAGTAAAAGTAGTCATGAACAAACTTCTGACGCTGAGATTTTTCAGCTGCTTTTAAACTATATGAGTAAAATTTATATGGAAATATTTTATGGCTATTGCCAAGCTGGAGTTTGAGGAAGTAATATAAACCTATGTTTTACACACAAACTCATAGACATAAAGGCAAATGTAGACACCCCTACTGCATATGTTATATTCTTAAGAGGAGAGACTAAGTGGTAAACTTAGACTATGAAAGATTTCTTTGCATTTTTCATATATAAATAATTTTATAATCAACTGATTTAATAAATAAATACCCGACCTAGCAGGACAGCCCAGGTGCCCTACCCATTTTCTTCAGAAGTCTGCGATGGGACACTTTTGCAATAGAAGGTGCATCAATACCAGTGTTCTTCCTCTTGTATCTAACACCCGGCTGCCACACAAAGCCAAACAGCCTGGGGCAAAGCCCACCTGACCCACGCAGCCAAGCCTCTAGCCAGAGAGACCTCCAGTCCACCATCTGAGCCATTACAAAAAAGCTCCCGAGTTACCAGCTTGCGTTTGAAGCCAAACTTACATCAGCAAAGCATTTACTCAGGGGTTTTGATTTTCTCTACAAATTCAAGCAAGACTTTGTGGCGCCTCCTCCGCAGCCCTCCTCTCCCGGCTGGAGAGGGTAAGCAGCAAGCTACCTTCCTGCTGGCGACTGCACAAGGGAGTCATTCTGCCCCTTCTCGAGCTTCCTCTTTCTGTGCCATGCCTCTCACGACTTTTCTGAGGCGCTCTCTGTTCCCCGGTCACCTCTGCCACCCGTGCTCCAGCCGACAAGTGCCTGCGCCTGCTCTTTTCCCAGGGCTATAGCAGCAGCATCAAAATGGCTTGAGTTTTCTGCTCCGCCATTTCGACTGCTTCGAGTATCAACAGCAAAAACGCCAAGCTGCTGCAAGAGCTCTAGTGCAATCTCTCTGCTGATTTAGGAAGAAAGCTTTGAATCGGGTGATGCTTCATTTTTAGACAACTATCTCAAGTGCTACTGTAAACAACACAGCCAAGTCCTGAGAGGATGAGGGGAAGGATCTAAGCCACTATTAATGAATGCACAACATTATCAACTAAGGCTTTGGAGATGGGTTGAAATTGAAAATAACATTTTAATTTAGTACAATTATTGGAAATTTTTCTATTTGTCATAAGCAAGAAGATATGTAATCTGATTCTACCAGTACCAAAAGGTTAGCTACACTAATGGTTACACAAAGCAAACAAAAACCACAAAACCAACAAAAAAACAGTAACTGATCACTACCCAGACCTTAAATGTGGCCTTCAGGAATGCGATACAAACAATCTAATTCACTAAGGAGCCACAGACAATGACTCAAGAAATAAACGGACAGCAATCAAAGTCAGGAGGAAACTCCAAATTTGCATATTCCCTTTGCTTTGCAAAATTAGGGACATAAGGGGGACTTTCATGCTCTTCCCTGAGGCATAGAGGATCGGTCAGCCAGAGAAAGTTCAGCAAAACTTATATGAACTATGACTACTGTCTTACCAAACTGTCTAAGCTTTTAACTTTACTATTTCTTAAGACACCGAGGGCTTACTACCTCCCTTGCCAACTCAAACTCTCTCTCAGCATATTAAAACACCGGTTAACGTGCCCACTCTGTGCCAAAAGGGAAATGACTGACACATACCACAGGACAGAGGAATACCCAGTGGAGATGTTCAAGCACTTTTAAACAAGAGAAAGTGTTCAGAAAATGTCAATTTGCCAAAGCAAAAAGCTGTCACTAGAGAACTACATCAGTTTTAATAAAACTTTTTTTGGGAGAGTTTAATCACATTCATACTCAAAACTGAAGTTAATTCAAAATAGCCAGTCTGTACGTTGCCAGGTCACTCTCAGTTGGGGGAAACTAATGCTCACCTTTCCACACTATTTGTTTCAGAGCAGGCGTATGAAATTCGGTCTCCCTCATCATCAATGCTTGTTCTTTCTCTGGCCCTTCATTTATGCATAGCGAGTGATACCAAGAAGCAGGACTGCCCCACAACCAAACACATATTCTTCCCTAGCATGCAAAAAAATTCAGAGTCAAATTCTTCACCCGAACTACGCAGAAAACAGGCTGGACACCGCTCTCCTCCTGCTCACAGCAGTGTGTTAGCCAGCACTGTCCTGCTCTGCTCTACTCAGCACCATCGTTTTTTCTGAGCTTATTTCAGAAACATTTATACAGCATTACAGCTGATCATAGACAGACCTATGTAAAACAGTAATTTTAAAGAGAAGGAACTGGAGGGAGAAGCCAGGCTCAGTTCATATGATCCTCCTTACTTCGCATTCACTGGTGAAAAAAAAGTCTTACAAGCAACAAAACTTGTTTTCCTTCCGCTTTAGCAATATCAAACATCTTTTTCATGCTTGCATTACTTCAGTTCCTAAATTACAAGAGATAACCCTCAGAAGCACACACAAGATAAGCTAAAAAAAAACCAACAAAAAACTCACACCTTAATTTTTTTCGGACAACACTATCTAACAAAATTCACCATAGTTGTAGTGGCCATTTTTTCACAACACTGGATTTGGGAGGGGACAATATCTAAGGTGAGACTATGAGACATGGTTTCAGGTTTTTACACATAATTTTGATTCACATTTGACTTAATGACTAGGAAGAAGCTATTTAATTTCTCTATATCAAAAATACCCGTATAAAAATTAAACCTTATTCCCTAGGTCACAGGAGAGTTGAAGAGCTCATTAAATTAATAAATTTGGGATTCTTGGAAAAAGGAATTTAAGTATAAAAAGCAAAATAATACTTGGAAGTATGTCATAGTTAAGTGCAATCAGTCACTTACCAGGAAGGTTTATGTGAGCATGTGCTAGTCAAAGTGGAAAATGCCAAAGAAATGCAAGATGTTGGCAGATTTTGCAACGAGAAAAAAAACTGGTTTTCATTACTGTCAGCACAGACATCACACAAACTTCCTACAGGAACCTTAAACTGCTTGGTTAAAAAAAAAAAAAAAAAAAGACACTGCAAGTATCATCGCTGAACACACACAAACCCATAAAAATAAACTGGATATAAGAAAAGCTTCCTAACATCTTCCTGTTAGATGTTGTACAACCTACTACTATTCTTGTTTGTCTTGATGTTTTTCACTAGCGCTGTCCTTGATTCAAAGTTGCTGGGTTTTGGTTATGTGAAGAAAAAGTATTTTTCCACGCAAGACGACAGTCCAAAAACACCATGGTTGTGAAAACTTAGCAGATTCATGCCTTTGACAAAAGATAAAGGGGTGTTGCACTTCGTGCTACGGTTAGAAACTCATGATCAATTCTCTTCGGATTAGGGGGAAAAAGGATTCAAATAAAACAGCAACATAAGAATGGTTAGTTTCATATTTTATAGAAATTGCCTAGGTCAAGATATCATCGTTATTCCAGATGTTCATTTAAGCAGGCATCCATATTTATGAAACTTTTAAGAATAGAGGTGCCTCAAAAGCGCGTTATCTTTTACAATTCGCCATTATAGTTATTTTTAAAAGCTGGTACACAGGAGTAACAACCAGAGAATGTCTAATTAGTTACATTCCAAGGGTCTACACAGTCACTTTCTCCCCAAAATGATTTGTAGTTATGTTTTTTTTCTAACAGGACTGCAACGTTAGGCAGCAGCTACTGATTTTGCATAGAGTTACACTTTTGCATGTCGAGTACAAAGGCACAATTTTTCTGACAGCGCATGCAAAGTAATGGTTCAGGCCACAGCGAGAGCTTCGCCGCGTTTGGTACAACAATTGCCCAGGAGTGTTGTTTGTTTTCCTACTGACATTAATGGGTTTTGGAACAGGACAAAATTAATCCTCTACTTGGGGGCACTTATTTTTAGCATCCAATTCACAACGCAGTAAGTTAAATGCATGAGAAATACAGTTCTAGTAGTGAAGCCCCATTTACAGTCTATATCCTGGAGACAGACATGGTAATGGGGAGGGGGGAAAATAACCAAACCAAACCAAACCCCACACTTAACCTACAAGGCTTTCCAAAAGCCAGATCTTTCTATTAAATAGTCTGGCCAATGCAATGGACCAGACGGGATGAGACAGCCCGTAAAATGCATTCACCATGCTTCTTACTCCACCACCTCCATCTACCCCAACATTCCGCTTATCAGTCTTGTCCATCATGCACGTCTTCTAAAATGCAGTCCCCTGGGGGCTGTGACTGCCACTTATTACAATAAATACACATTTGTACAGATCTTATTATAACCTCTGTGTGTGTGCAAATAAACATATAACTTTACAATCACTGTAAATATAAAAGGATAATTTATTATGAAACTGCACATTCCTACAGATCTTGGCTAAGGATATAAGCACTGTTATAACTGTCTGATAATACCAGTAGGAAAAGAAATAAAAGTTTTACTGATTTATACCGAGATCATTTTAAGGAAAATATTAGATAAGTATCAAAGACGAGTCAGTTCAATGGCTTTACTACCAGATAACCACAAAAAACATAAATGTGACTGAGTCAAATCATGTATAGTTCTGAACTTGTGTTTGTGGAAGCTTTTGACCCTACATTTTCTGTCTCCTTCCTAAATCCGCATATTTAGGGATGGAAGCTGGAATGATGGAGAGACAAGGATTCTTGTTTGCAAACAGCCTACTTTATATTTCGAAAAATATGCTTTCAGCATCCTAAGGTGGTGTCCTCATTTCGGCTGGGATAAAGTTAATTTTCTTCCTAGCAGCTGGTGTAGTGGTGTGTTTTGGATTTAGGATGAGAACAATGTTGATAACACCCTGATGGTTTAGTCGTTGCTGAGCAGCGCCTACAGTTGTCAAGGACTTTTCAGCTTCCCATGCTCTGCCAGGTGCACACGAAGCTGGGAGGAGGCACAGCCAGGACAGCTGACCCAGACTGGCCAACGGGGTATTCCATACCATATGACGTCATGCTCAGAGTATAAGCTGGGGGGAGTTAGCCGGCGGGGCAGCAATTGCTGCTCAGGAACTGGCTGGGCATCGGTCGGCGGGTGGTGAGCAGTTGCATCACTTGTTTTTTTTCCTGGGGTTTTCTTCCTCTCTCTCTCATTGTTTTACTTTTCATTACAATTTATTATTATTTATTTTATTTTATTTCAAGTATTAAACTGTTCCTATCTCAACCCATGATATTTCTCACTTTTACCCTTCCGATCCTCCGCCCCATCCCACCAGGGAGGGCGGGAGGGTGAGCGAGCGGCTCCGTGGTGACTAGTTGCCGGCTGGGGTTAAACGACGACAGTCCTTTTTGGCGCCCAAGGTGGGGCTCGAACCCGTGACCCTGGGATGAAGAGTCCCATGCTCTACCGGCTGAGCGTTATTCTCATGCTAAATCCAAAACACAGCACTATACCAGGTACTAGTAAGAAAATTAACTCTATCCCAGCTAAAACCAGGACCGGTGGTGAAAATTAACAATGAGCAACATTTACTTTAGTACTTAAGCCTATAAGTGTCTGCCAAAGTAATTTTGTTATCAGCAGACAAAAACAAGCACTATATTCTTTGCACTCAGCCTTAGGATGCACCACTACCAACGCTACCACTCATTTGAAAGGAGATTGCATCTCAAAACTTAAAAAGAGTGCTTGCAAACAGAGCTGTGCAGCCTGCACTGGAGACTACTGTGCTCAGAGACACAGACCCCAGAGGTAGGATTCCCCTCACCTAACTTCAAACACCTACCATATAAAAGTCTTCATCTGTGCTTAGCTAGCAGAGAGAAAGAGGCACTCCTAGCCCATAATTTATGTGGCCTGTTGGATATCTGCTTCAGGATCAAGTTAATTTTATCCTGGAAGTGCCTGTTTTTCCTCCAGGGATTACTTGAAGAGTCTGGACTCACTCACACATCGACTTCTACAATGCCTGTATTTGGCAGTCCAGATCCCAAAAGCTTCCGTCACTACACATGCTGACAGTCTTGAAAGCCCCAGCACGCAGCAAAAACGTGAGCTGAGATGGAAAGTGTCATCTCAGCAACCGTCTTTCTGGGAAAGGAAAATGTATTGGGAGAGAAACTGCAGTGTCCGTGCCCCTGCCCACCTGCCAACTGATACAGGACCAACACAGGCTTCAGAGTTACCACTGGCAACAGCCCATGGATTTCATCATGAACGTTAGAGAAAATGAGTAAAATCTGTACAGTGATGGCCCCATCACCTATCAATGTATATCTGATATTTTTCCCCTCACCAACACTGTGGTCTTATTTTTTACGGAAATAATCTCATTCTATACAATACTTTCAAGCAGAAGAACTAATTGATCTTTCTAAGGGAAATCCACCAATTCTCTCTTGCAGTATTGCCACAATATTTTCCATTTTAAAAAATTAGGCTGAAGTTTAAATGTTCATTATTTACTTTTACTTTCCCCACAATCTGTTTTTTAAAAAAAAAAAAAAAATTCTGTGGAGCTTCTTGGTGCTTTGTTTGCTCCTGTTTTGTGGACCACTTTCACATGTCCTAGAGACCACCTCCCGTCCCTGCACCACGGGCTGAGTAATGCTGCTCCAGACGTTGACACACAGGCTACTGGAAATTGGTACAGTCAGGAAATTCGTATCATTTCTGTGAGGTAAACAGTAAATGAAAGCCCTGGGGAAAGTCTGAATACCAGGGTGTGCTGTTTTGTTTTTTTTTTTAAAAAAAAGAGAGAGTTCTTTTGAAAGTATTCTGTTACTACATCACGTTATTATAACCTAGGGTAGTGATGAGATCATTTCCATTACTAAGACAGGTTCTGGGATTTGTTTTTCAGACTAGTGAGAAAGACGCAGTTACATGACTGAGGCATGGCAAACACACACGAGAGAGTTCATCACCTCTCAGGAAGATGATAGCCAATTCTGCTGCCACTGCCCGTGAAGTCGAAGATAAATCCTTCCACAGATTACATGGAGCTTTAGAAAGAGGCAAATGAAACGAAAACAGACCAGTTGTAAACTCAATTTAAAAATGCGTCTCATGACTGGTCCCCCAGGCTTTAGCTGGGAGCTGAAACACCAGCTGAACCAGAGCTGTAGGAAAGTACTTGATTTCACTGGTTAAACCACCTCCAGACTATAAGTCACAGATATTTTTGACATGTACTTGTCTTTAAAGCAACCACTGAAATGTGGGCTTCCCCACCAATGTCAAGTAAACAATTAGTCAAAAATTTGGTTTTGCTCCCTCAAGGTCACTCCCCTTCTTAGGATACCGCCCTGAAGGATAAGGAGACTTTGATCCACATCAGTATTTTGTATCAGG
Organism: Calonectris borealis; assembly: GCF_964195595.1. Lineage (NCBI taxonomy): Eukaryota > Metazoa > Chordata > Aves > Procellariiformes > Procellariidae > Calonectris > Calonectris borealis. Next base: position 35,211,705 of record NC_134319.1, on the reverse strand, counting down.
TAAAGAATAAATTTGAACTTCATCTCCCATCTCTCAACTCCACGCACTAACCATGGGCCATACCGTACTCTGAGCTTCTACCTGTTGTGCTAGAAAGTTTCGATAGGAAACTACATATTTTCTCATGGTCAGTTTTCATACGCTTGAACTTCTGGGTACAAGCAGGAGACACCTCCTCCTCTGGCTGCTACGCAAGTCTATCCCTGATACCTTCCAGCCCAAGTTGGTCAATTAACTTAGTCCAATTTGAATTCACAGTTCCCAAGTACCTAAACAGCTTCAGTTCTACTGCCAATGCTGTCCCCTTCCAAGCTATATACAAGTCACAGAAGTTGCCACATGCCTGAATATCACATGTCAATTAAAATAGACTCAAACAGAGCCATTTTCTATTACTCCTGAAGTGATGTGCACCTGGAAAGTCATTGCTACATTGCACTGGATTCAGTCCCTTGGTATTGTCAGGAAAATATGCCAAGGAAGAAAGTAGAGGTTACGCAAAATGTCAGTGAAGCCCGCTCAGTGGCTCTGCAGGAATACCTCTGCAGGAAATAGTCAGGGCTTACTCCATACTCATTACTTTTCCCCTATGTATGATTAAAAGCTATGCACTGAAGTACACAAAGGCAAAAACAGATTGGCTGAAACATTTCCTATTCTGGCTATTTTAGGCCAGCTGACAAAAGTATCATGAAAATTCAAGAAGGGCACCTTATGATAACTATGTTCAATAAAATACATTCAAGTTAAGATGAAATCAAGTATGCAATCTTAGTGAAGCAACAGCATTGGATTTTTTTTTTCTTTTTGTCTAATTCTTCTAAGAAAAACAACTCATAAACAGCACTTGGTGCTGAGTCAAACTGGTATTTTTCCAGTGCGGATTAACTGGCCATGCAGAGGAGATTAAATTATGTGATTCACGCATAAATAAGTATTTCCATTTCTCTTTTGTTATGCATCCCTGCCATAGCAGAACAATAGAGTGCAGAAAGGTGGTCATAAAGGGACAAGGTGGAGATTTTGAGAGACAATAATGGTAGAGGAGCACTTAACTCTACACTGTATATTTGAAACCTTCCCCCTAACAGAAAGAAAATAAAATAAGCACATTAGTTTTAGGTTCACATTTTCTCTCTGAAAGTCTTATTATATTGAACAACTCTTGGTAGCCACAAAGAAGCTGATCCTATGAATCAGCTGTTTCATACAGTAACTATCTGAGCCTACTGAGGTGCAGAAGACCATCTTCCTGCCAGCAATATCCACTGCAGTTAGAAGTCCTACCCACACCATTGCTCCTCACTCGGGATTAGATCTTTACCCAGTTTCAGAGTCCGCAGGCCTTCACCTGCAAGGAGCCTCCAAACTGAACGCTCCACACTCCGCAGTGCAGGTGGCCGAAGGGATTTTCCCAAAGGTGTGACAGAAGGTGCCGACAGACAAGCTCTGAGCAGCTCTGCAGGGGTGACACAGCCAACACACAGGTGCTGGAGCCTCAGCAGCTCCAGTTCACAGCCCACCACAGTCGCACAAACCCGCTTTCAGCGGCTGCTCGAGGGAAGGCGACTGACTTTGTACCAATGCAAACCACTGAGCTACTGGGGGGGAACTGGTCATACCACCGAGGCAGCAGCTTCTCCAAATGGTGCAGCAGGACTGACCAGAGGTCAACCAGGACAACAAACTAACCTCTTGCAGTAAAAGTGTGCAAGTTTGTTCCCCAAAAGGAACACGTAACCCCATGAAAACAAGGGATTATGGTCTGTGATCATAATGCTAACAGATGCCTGCTATAAGTCGCCAACAAGAACTCTTACGCACATTTTTTTCATATCAGACCCAAAAGAAAAGCTGCTGTCGCAGACATTTTGTGAAATTTTTCCTTAACAGATGTGTTGTTTTACTTCCCTATAAATTTCAAAATGGATTGCTTCATCGCGCATACTATGCGGGGATAAGTAAATGCAATGGCAGAGTTTGCAGTAGTTGTTGCCAAAATCAGTTCCAGGGACACCGGGCGAAGGCAAGCACGAACCCAGCACCCCAGGAGCGAGGGACTGATAATGAGTAATGCAGTTTATGTAACTTGTGCAGTCCCTCCTCCCACCGGCTGCAGGACCACGGCAGGCATGCCCTCGTCCCTCCCGCGGCACCCGCCGCGCCGCTCTGGCACACCTGCAAGCGCTTTTTTACCCCTCGCTGCCTTTTTTTACCTCATGAAAGCTTCGTTTTACGCGGGTGTGTGCTTGGGGAGGGCGCACGCCCTACAGCGATTGTGTTTCTGACAGAGAGGCGAGCGGACAGCGCGCCTTCCTCGGCAGCCACGGCCGCGCTGCCCGGAGCGGGGCGCGGGCAGGGCGGGCAGCGCGGCGGCAGGTGCCTGGCGCCCTTCTCGGCGCCCCTCAGAGAAGGGGGCTCGACATGCCGCCCACCCGGGGACACCTCTCCCCACCGCCGCGCTCTGGCCCGCCCCTGCGGGTGCTTCAACCGCCTCAGCCCGGGCCCTCCGCGCCCTGCCTGCCTGCCTGCCGCGCACCCCCCGCCCTGTCAGCCCTCCCCTCCCGCCCCGCGGGGGAGCCGCTGGGGAGCGCGTAAGAAGGAGGCACCGCGCTTACGGTTGCCTGGGGTCCCGCGGGCTCGGCCATCCCTCTCGGCTGGGGCAGGGTCCCGCTCCCCATTGCGGGCATACGGCGCTTTTCACCCGCGCGGCGGGGGAGGCGCCAGCCCTCAGCTGGCCGCCGCCTCTTAAGGAGGCGTGACGCGCGGGCCGGCCGGCCGGGGCGGCTGTGGCGGGAAAGCCCTGGGGTTTAGCACGGCTTCCTACTTTCGGCCGCTCAGGGGGCACGCAGGGCGATGGCGGGGCGGCGGTCAGGCTCCGCGGAGGGGAAGGCAGCCTCGGGGAGCGGCGGGCAGCCTTAAGGGCGACCTGCCCGCCCAGCGGACGCGGCCCGCGCTCCCGTGAGGAGAGGCGCGGCGGCGGCGGCAGCAGCAGGAGGCGGGCGGGCGGGCAGCGCGGGGGGTGCTGGCCCTCCTCGGGTGGTCACCGACTCTGCGGGGGCCTTCTCACGAGCAGCGTTAAGTTGAAGCCGTGGAAAGCAACCAGGTACTGACTGTGACAACAAAAAAAAAAAAAAAAAAGAAAAAAATTTCAGGTATCTAACAGGCGGCTAAATGGAAGTTTGCATTAAAATAGCTTTAAAAATAAAAATCCACAGCTCATCGCTGCAGTCTGTGGATATTCGTGTGGGAATACCTGTGTGTTACCGAATACCGCATCTATTTGCTCCCCGGGTGCCTGCAGCATGGCTGCTGCGGGAGTAGGGGAGAAGCCGCTGGCGGTGGCCGAGGCCCTGTCCAGCAGCCGGTCCCCAGCGAGGTAGGGCAGCGGTTCCGTCCCCGCGGTGCCTGGGGGGCTGAGGTGCCGAGTCCTGCTTGTCACCCGTGTGAACCTCCCGACCTGAGGCAGCCGCCGCCGCCTGCCACCGCGTCCCGCTGCAGGTGGAAGAGCAGCAGCCCTCCGGTCCGTCACCCGCCAGCACGCCTCGGGCCTCGCACCAGGGGTTTATCAGGACTCACAAAGCATCCCAAATCCTCAGAGCTACGGACAGGAATGGCAATTCTGTCCATTAAACCCAACATTTACCACAATCTCCTTTTAAAACTCAGGTGATGCTTCCCCTCCTTTCCATGGGCCTGAATTACAAAAAGAGGCATCAAAGTGGAGACCGACAGAACGAGATTATGCCCGCTTCCATGCAGAGATACCTAAACTGGTGGCACGGTAAATCAGTAAACAGGCAGTTTGGATCCCGAAGCTCTACACCAACAGTGTACGCTAACAACCAGGGACACGGGGTATTCGTTTGGGGTCAGTGCCCCATACTCGTGGCCACGCTGCGTGGGCCCAGCCTGGCGTACCTGCCTGGCTCTGCACCGAGCCACGCACATGGGCTCGCTGGCTGCCTGCGAGGTCTCTGTGTCTTGGCCCACGCTGAAATCCTTCAGCTCAGTTAGAAGAAAGTCTCTGCCATGCAGAATCTGGCTTTCAAGTTAGTATTTTACCACCCTAAGGCTTACAAATGCAAAGCAGCTGAGCTTATGCACGCATGGAAGTCATTCCTTGTCACTAAGTCTTTTCACTGTCAGGTTACTGCTTCCCCCCACACTTCAGCGTTATTAAAGCTTGTAGTCGGACCCCCGCCATGCCTTATTCAAATTATGCCACTGGCTTCTCATCTGGCACATACAAAGTTAAAAGTTGCGCATTTTGGCTGTGCGCAATGGTTTTTCGTGGAGGAAGGGGAAGAAGGAAGGAGGGGAATAAGGGAAGCAGCTCTGGTTTTGGTTGTTTTTCATGGCAACACAGTCACTTTTATTAATTCTATCACTTTTGCCCTTTGTGAAGATTTAAGATGACCTTAAAGTTCCTTTCCACGTTTTTTCTGTTTTGCTTTAAAGGATTTAAAATTGATGTATTTTGAAATGTACTGAAATATGTTTATAAATTGAAGTATTGTATTTGCTGCATCATTAACACCCAAATAAATATTTCCGACCTGGGTTTGTGGACTTCACAGTGAGTCAGTGGGAGAACCTGACAGGCTTGAACCTCAGCTGCTGTTCGCCCATAACAGCGCTTTCAACATAACAGATCTCAAAGAAGCCAGTTCTTCTCTAGACGCACCAAAAGACGAGACTGAGTTTCACTTCAATGTTGATGTCAAGCTCTATCCAAATATCCAGTTGGAATTTGCTTGGGCTTTGCACGTACTTAGCGTCTAAATAGGAACTCACTTCTTTGAAAAATGTGGCCATAAAAAAGCAAACATAAAGGAAAAAAATGGCTTAAATGACTCAACTAGGACCTCTTCAAAGCACAGAAAACCAAAGGGTACACTTCCACAAGTGAGAGGTAAATAAGTGGCATTCACATTCTGTTAACAAGGTTCCTTAATGTGTAGTAAACTGGTAGCCACAATTAGAGGACAGCAAGCCACTCCTCAGTGCAAAGCAATGCAAGCCAGAAACCTCATTTTCTCCATGATCTTACTGGTCTCCTGCTGTGATGCACTGCAAGAGCTGAGCAACTCTGGCCATTACTTTTAACCTAGTTTTCTGTCTCATCTTGTAAGGAAAAAAGGCATGGCAGGAAAGTGCTGTCCTGTAAGTGCTGTCACAAAGAAGGGCAAGTTTATGTTTAGAAAGCAAACTGCCAGCTCAGAAAGCACGTATTTGATGTGGACAGCCTCTTCACCCACTTCCTCGTGGTGCCTATTTGAGGGAACATTAACCAGAAAACTGCAGCAAAACCACAATGGTGTCATTATTCAGGTCCTTTTGACTACTGTCTGAAGATCACCATCAACTTGTCTTTTGGTAGGAAAGGACTCTTTAAAATGTGTCAGAAGACCTCAGTAATGGTCTTGAGACACGTAGAAATGACAAAAGGCATGAATATGATTGCTCTTAGCAAGTTAGTTACTTTCTTCCCTTTGACTGGTGATTGATTGGCAAGGCTGAGGGTACGACCACCATTCCTGTGCTCCAAATCCCCCAAATTTTCTTATTTTGATGCATCCAAGACATGTACTACATACTGCTGAGCGCTGGAGAGGCGGTTTCCAGAAGCTGCGTATGCCTCAGAGGTGACCGTATGCACCCACCAGGCCAGCCCAGGTATGAGCTGTGTTCCTAGGGGTCTTGTTGCTCAACTTTCTCCCAGGCGTCTCCATCCTGGCACAGTCCTGCTCCAGCCACATACAAACATCTGTGGAGTCAACATGTTGCTCGCAAGCTTGATCAGCTGGCCCTGAACTGTGCCAAGGAAGGGTTATCTGCAAACCGAGGCTTAATCTCCAACTCTCTTTCTTGGCATTTTAAATTTATGCAAAACACGATTCCCAGGGTATGGCTCTGGTTATATTCTTTCTTTGTGGTTTTACAGATAGCAAATGCAAAAATAAACACAAAACCCAACAAATCGGGGAACTACAGGATTTCCATCAAAACTCCCTGGCTTAGTTCTGAGTAGCAAAACTCCGATTTCTCCCTGCCCAAGGAAACAACGCAGATTCTTGATAAGGAGCTGACTAACTAGCGAGCAAAAATTCCTCTTCCCTTCTTTTGACGCAAGAAGAAATGAAAAGCTTTCTTTTGCATTATGACTGTTCCTGTTATTTCATATAATATTATGAAAGTTATTTTTGGTCTTAATCCTATTTCTTCAAGAAAATTACCGGTAGGGGTTTCATGATTTTTTTTCCTGTGAGAAAACAAGTTTAGCAGATGCCTTCCCCCATCTCTCTTTCCTCCCCACACACTGCGGCTCCTTACTCACCTCACCCATGTGAGATTTTGTGGGGTGCCTCATCAACTAATCTCTGAACGATACCAGTTAAGAAACCTCCTTCCATTCTCTTTTATGTGAAGTTTTTTTTTATTTCAGACGATGTCAACCCACTAACAACTACCTGCTGCTGCTGTTCATTCTGCAACACCCCGCAGTGAGATGTCACTTCTGCCCTCCACTGATCAACACGTGCCATATATGTTTCGACCTGCCAGAGCCCCCAGACCATGAGCTGCCTCCTTAGCTTTTCTCCCTGAGAGCGGCTGGTCCACAGTGGAAACAAGCCATGAACTGCGGTGAGGCAATTAGAGGGTGTGGAAAACGGCATTGTGAAGTACGAAGCAGACAAAGGTCTTTTCTGAAGCAGACTTGTAAGGGAAGCTATGACAAATTACAGAGGCCGTTTTAGTGTGCTGCTCGAGAGCGTCAAAGCTCAGACACAACTTCAGGCAAACCACGGAAAAGCGAGACTGGCCATATCAAGACAAACAAGCAACTAAGTAAACAAAAAGGAATATTTTGTCAGATGCTTAACACAAACCCAGTATTTTCTTCCAGTCATCTTTAAGCACAGACACTTCAGGATGTATCAGAAAAGAATCACTCTTTGATCAACCTTACAAACCCCAGCTACTCCATAGAGGATTACCTCCTGCTCCACATTCCTGAGGCTCCATGAAGCCTGAGACATTTGCTCTTGTCAAGAGAAAATATCTCTCTTTCTGTGGTGAAAATATCTTAATCCATTGTATATAACACCACAGAGGGGGGAAAACTGTAAATCTTGCTTTTAAGATTGCTTCTAGTGAAAAAGAGCCATTTGCTTATCAATTGCATAGCCTGAAATGGTGTGGCTGAGTCCCTGCCTAAAGCTGGGTCCTCAGCTAGCAGCAGCTACCCAGTGCCTCCTATCATTGACATTTGGCAGAAGAAATGCACTCTTAATTTCCAGTTTGCTCCTCTAAGACAATTTATCAGACATATCGGTACAGCAGAAAAGTGAAATTTCCTCTAAGCCAGTTTGCCTCTGCACTTACTCCCCCACGTCCACAAGCAAACATTTCCCCTATCACTTAAAAAATAACTAATCATTCTGGAGGACTTTCCACTGCAAATGCGGAAAATTTGCACTCGAAGGGAATACTGCTCAGGTGTCTGATTCCTTGGCAGACTCCTTCTTTCTGTCCCTCCTTCCACCTACATGGTGGTTTTCTGGGGTTGTGGTCAAGTCACCCATGGCAGTTATGGAAACAAACATGAAGGGCTAAAATAACAGCAGGCTTCAGACACAATCCTGCAATCCTGAAATATCTTCTGAGAGCTTGAAGTACAGCACGTCTGGTGAAACCTTCATATTAAGGAAGAAGTTAGTCTCTGTAATTGTCTGCTATTATATCTATTACGTCTGACCTCATAAAATGATAGGATCGTGGCTGGAAGGGACCTCAGGAGGTTTCTGGTCCAACCTCCTGCTCAAAGCAGGGGCAGCTCTGGGGTCAGACCAGCTTGCCCAGGGCTTGATCCAGTGGGAACTTGAAAACTTCCAAGGATAGAGATGGCACAGCCTCTCTGGGCAGCCTGTGCCATGGCTGGACTGTCATTGTGGAGGAAAAGTTTCTCTTTAGATCCATTCTGTACCCCTCGTTTCAATTCACACTCATCATCTAAGGTCTCCCTGTCATGTACCACTGTGAAGGACCTGGTTCCATCTTCTCCATCCCCTTCCCGCAGGCAGAGCTCTTCTGCTTCACACTAGATCCTGAACTGGTGAACCTGGTGTCTACCACAAAGTGACACATCACTTGGATTCCCCCCGAATTGCTGCAACCCGAAGGGCCGGTGAACGCGCTGCATAGCCCGTTTGTCCAACTACCAGGTCAGCTTAAGTAATCTCACCGCAGTTGATGTTTCAAGGTAGTTTTACATTATTTAAAACTCATACATGGTTACCAGCTTCTTTGCCACATGCTTGACAGGAAAATCATGTGACTTTTCAACAAATTAGAATAATTATACACTAAGCTGATCTTATTTATGCTAGGACCACTTAGAAGCATTCATTTTAAAGGACATGAGTACAGGACCAAATATTTTATTAAATTATACCCTGAAGTGACATTTACATTATAGAAGTAAATAAAATTGCCTCAGTCTAAACAAAAACCAGTCACAAAAAGAAGCACTAGACAAAAAAAAAAATCATTCTAACACGAATGGTATGGAGTTCATTATTCTGAAGATCTGCTGTAATTTCTCACCTTCCTTCTTGCCCAGTATCTGGTCTTCAACTGAGACCAGTTGTGGGACTTAAGGAAAAAATGTGGGAACCAGAAAGGGTGTAACGTGCTCCTTTCCCCAAGAGCGATGTGCAGCCTAGGGACTTCCTCCCCTTGGGGTTGCACCAGGACCATGGTTTTTAAATAGCTGTCTGTGGACATAACTTTTATCATAGCTGTCTGATCTTTTTGATGCAATACCTTCAGTCTCTGTACCTTCCTATGTCTAGAAATTCCACAATTTGAGTCTATAGAAAACTTACTTTCTTTTGTTTGTTTGTCTACAGGTTGGTCATTTATTGGCTGAAGCTGAGTTTTCGTGCTGTAAGTAACAGCGAGTAATTTCCTGCTCACCTTTTCCAAATCACCGATCACTTACGGACTTTCGCTTGTCACCCCTTTTCCAAGCTGAAGAATCCATGTTTATTTAGTTTTTTTCTTGAGGTGCGTAAGTCACTGGTCTTTCATTTACATTGTCTGTCTTCTATATTCTTCATAAGATGGCCGAGTAGAATGACATGCGTCATTCAAAACATGGGCTAACTGAATTCATACAGTAACAATGGCTTTACTTCTTTCTGTTTCCTTCCTAACTATTTTTAACTTCCTACTTGCCCTTTGCTGACTGCTGAGCTAGCCACAGTGATGACCAGCTCTCCTCCCTGAACAGTAATACTGAATTTGGATCTACATCTCTGTATATGTACCGCAGCTCTAGCTACACAGAATAATTCTGTTAGCTGCAAAGCCAGTTCCCTCACTCTTAAACCTTTTTTTTCCCTGAATGAATATATTAAATAGCACAGGCTCCAGCAAGAGATTCCACTAGTTATCACTCTCAGTTACAAAAACTGAACACTTCTTCCTATCCTTTTTCGCCTCTTTTAACCAGTTATTAATCCATGAGAGGACTGTGGATATTTTACCTTCTTTTTCAAAAATCCCAGTTTATCAAATTGGATCACCTAAAGGGCGGTTGACATCTTCAAAGTGGATTTGTGAAGCATGATTTCCCCTTGAAAAAATTATGTTGTTTTCACATATTCATAGATATAATTTAATATGGCCTGGGAAGAAGTAAGAACTCACTGGTCTAGAAGTCTCAGCTCTGCCCTACAACCATCGTTAAAAAAATCAGCAGTACACTGGCTACTGGCCTTGCCGTGAAACTGAATCAAGTGATAGGTTGCACACATCAAAATTAGCAGTTCAAAATTTTGCTACATGAGCTACACTTATATTTGTGTTAGCGATCTGTCCCAAAATTCTTTTACTAGGACTTTCCCTCTAACCCCAACCCATGAAGAATGGCTCCTCTATGGGAATCTCATTGACTTCTGCCGTATGGAGGATGGATACATTAAATTTATTTAGATTTCCTACAATTTGCTATCATCCTTGAGTGCTGCTGTTACACCTTGCACACAGCTAAAGGAGTAGAAACAGACAGTGTAAACAGAAAACGATATGAAATACATTTCAGTTTGAAGCTCAAACTAAAAATCAGTAAATAATGAAGACTTTGTGACCTGAAAAAACTGCATAACAGAGAAATCAAAAGAAGTTAAGTCAAGTCAAACCCGCTACTAAACAGTAGAGTGGTTCAAAATATTCAAAGCAAAATATCCAGGAGAGTGGAAGGCCACATCAGTGGAAAGCAGAGGAGTACACATTGGGACTGTACTCTGTTCATCACAGCAATAACAAGAATATGAATATAGGGCATTCAGGGACTTCATCGTGTCCCATCCTTTACAGTCATGTTCCTTCTGACAAACCTTTATTCGTGGAAGTTGTTCAAATAAAGAAAATGCTACTGCTCTTGGGAATAAGTATTTGCAGGACTCACTGCTTATTCTATTTTTGGAATTGTTTTGTGCAAAGAGACTTATGGAAAAACTGCATGATTCAAAAAAAAATATGGAATTTTTAGAAATAAGTTTCTGACATTGTCAGTATGGAGCAGCTTGAACACTTGCTGTGCTTGAGTGTGTAGTGCTGGAGAGGGCTAAGGCTTCAGTCAAGCAAAGGACGTTTTCTGCAAAGAACTCACACAAGTATCACAAGAAAACTGAAAGGAACCCATGGTTTATGTTTCAGAGACACTTTTCAGGAGGTAAAATATTTCTGTTAAAAAGCTGAAGGTAGTGTTTGGACAACCTTGTTTACCCTTTTGAGAATTATTGCATAATAAACACTCTCTTGACACGCTATTATTAACATCACGGGTCACTGGTTTTCTGCATACTTCATTGAGGTTCTTCAAAGAGAACACTCCAGTTAAAGGGTAACTTGCACATTTCCTCTCCTAAATGAGGGCATTTCTGTTATAATGTCCTTTTTTTTTTTTTTTACCGATGGGAAAGATTCTCATTGTATTATTTATGACAGAATTTCCACTACTGTAACATACCACTGTAAGCAAATCTCCAATGTCTCATTTTGGCATTAATTTTTCTTGTGAAGTATTTTTTTTTAAGTGTTTCTTCTTTTGCAGTAGTCTGTTTCAATTAAACATTTAAAATACTCCAGAAATGTCTGTCTTATTCAGATTAATACAATTCTGTTTATAGTGGAACTAGTTGCTCAGGCAGTTAAGAAAATGAAAATGTGTAACAATAAGAAAGTTAAGCATTTTTTCAGCTGCATCCTCTTCAATGAACTTTTCAACTCCAGTCTTCTCTCCTGTCTTTGTTACTTAAGCCCAGATTTCCAATTTATCCTGTATGCTAAAAGAATTTTTTTTCACAATGCCCATTATTCTTCTGCTTCTCCTTTGGCTAAAATCAGTCTGAGCTTTGCTGTGACCACAAGAAGAGACTCAACGCCCGTATCAGGAATTAAAATGGAAGCCTAGGAGTAGTGAAAATCTCCGGTGCTATTTCCAAAGAGTGCCGCCTGCTGCTAAAGAGCAGAGAATTCTCCAGGGAGTGCTCACCGCCCAGGAATCCAGGTGTGACAGACCGATGTGAAGAAGCTCTTGAGAAATGTGTTTGCTGAGTATTGCATCTTCTGTTGATAAATTCTGCTTTAATCTCTTTGGGTTATTTTGTCTTCATTCTCCTGAATGTTACTTCGTTTGTCTCATGTCCATAAACAAAGTTAGACATAAAAAACCTACATCAAAGACCAATATGAGAAACTGCACTAGGCAGAGAGGTGGCTTTATTTTTTAATATGTTCTAATATTCAGTAAAGTTCCTAGATACCATTAAGGAGTCTTTGGCTATCAGGAAACCTTATTCCCTAGTGCTCTAAATCTACTATATTATTATGACAAAAGCAAAGCACATAAAAATATTCCCTAACCACAAAGAAACACTCCATAAAACGAGATAAACTCAAATAGGAAATTGTTCTACTAGTAAGAGTTATGCACCCACAGTCCTTCTCCGTTACAAGGAAAGTAAGACTGAGGCTGAATTTGAATTTTCAAAATACTTCTAGAACAGTTGAACCTCAATGTACACATGCTATCTGCTACCAAGCATCTAATAATAAAAAATAAGTCTTGTATCGAACAATCTCTCAACCTGCAACTTTTAAAGCTTGGGAAGAATTGAGTCCAAATCTGCAGAATACACACAGAAGTGAACAATTTTTACATGTGCAGAATGAGAAAATTGTCTCTTTTTCTGGCTTTGCTTTTGTTTTGCACTATAAGGAATAGATCATTTGGAAGTTAAACATGTCTCAAATATTTCCTTTAATATACAAAAAAACCCAAGAAAATCAGGAGCCAGCTGTTTCTCAGAGATTACACAGACTTAAACATCTCTCACTGAGAAACTACGAAATCCTTTCTTTATCTTATAAATGGTGAAAGGCACTCCTGAATAAGAGTAAACCCGAAGACCTCCCACTACTTGAAAGCTGAATTATTGAGTTGCTGTTACCTATCAAATTGATCCCAGCAGTCAATTGTATGTACTGGTATGAGTACTTCCGTTATTTATTTCTAAAGTAAAGTAAAGTAAACTATTCTGATGATGAAAGACATCTGCTCCCAGAAATGGCTGGAAAACATTAAGACCAAATGAACACCATCACCACACTCCACCCCGCAGCAATCTGTCACTCTCCTCAAAATAACAAACTGACAGTCAACTTTGCAAGTAGAAGTTAAGAAATAGAAGTAAAACCTAGAAACATCTGAAGCGACCAACACAGAGATCAACACGGAAATGCTGATAACACATGATGCATTCAGAAATATTTTTTTACAATTCTACAGACAAACCTGGGCAACCCAATACAGCAAGAAAAAAAATCTGCATTTCATGTCTCAGAACCTTGGGCTTGGGAATATCCTTTGATTTGCCTTTTTGCACAACTTCGATTACTCCAGGTGATTTTCCTATACCTTCCCTCATTCTCTTAAACTTTCACTTGTTTTTTTAATTTTAGAGATAATCGCTAAAGCAGGAACGTACGCGGCGGAGGCTATTTCAACCTGCAGGCAGACTGACACAATGTGCTTTGTTCCATCATTTCAACACTAGAGCAGAGTGAAAGTTTCTGGGGTCAGACTGATTTTTTTTTCCTCCAAAGAGTTGTCATTTCTGTTATTGGCTATCTTCTTGTTATTTGAGTGGTTAGGCTTCCACCAAGCCTAAGGCCCCAACGTGACTGACCTCCAAAAGCACAGCTAGCAGATGTGTTTCCCCAAATAATTTAGTCTAAGCAGGCGAGAAGTGGGAGGAGTGCTGAGCCGCGAGGAGTGCCAAACTGACTGGTCTAAGACCGTAACCGTACACCAGTAAGAGCACAAAGCAGGTTGCCTCGCCCCAGTCCTGCATCCCTAGCGCTGCTGCTGAAGTCTGTACGAGGCACGAAAACGCTTTCGGCTGCATGACCCCTGTCCTGCAGCTCTAAAGACGCATGCTTCCACTGGGACAGTCATCTGGGGAGACCTGTTGTAGCTAAATTAATAAGGAATTAAAATCTCTGTGATGGATGATTCCTAAATAAACACTGGTTGTGCCTTGGGCTTTTCACTCATTACGTCTCATAGTAATGAACTGCACCCTCCTAGATGCAGGTAGTTTTTGTCACGTCAGAAAATTGTGGAGATCTCTAACAGAAAATACTGTAAAGGTCCAAATACTAAGTGAACTCAGAGATTAGAGAAATACATGAAGGATATGTCCATGTGCAGCCATTAAATGCAATGTTACGGGCATTACCGCAGCCTCAGTAAGTTCTTAAACCATTGCGTGCTGAATGCTGGACAGGGTATGTGACCTTTTCTTATTTTCTTTTCTCGGCATAGGCTACTGACCAACGCCAGTGAGGCAGCAGTGAACGAAGGCACGGCCATCTCATCGAATGCAGCGGCTTTCTCCCCACCAGGCAGTGTCTCCCACTCTTCTGGGAGGGCCTCCCTCCACAATCCTTCCTTTAAACTGCAAGTCTCACTTACCCACTGCCTTGGGGGAGAACCAAAAATCAGACTGCAGAAGACCAGAAAAACAGCTTTCTTGCCTGGAAAAGAAGAGGCTGCAAACCCTCATTTCAGTAAATGCGGGCTAAATATATCAGAGGATAGTGTTGCAATTTTTGAAACACCCTTTAGCTTCACGCTTAATCTACTTGCCCCTTACAAGTATCACTATCTACTGGAAAAGAATATACAGTAATTTGCCAAATAAAACAAACCTTTTACACAAATTCGTACAGGATGTTATTATTATTATTTGATAAAGCATAATCCCTTTTATTAATGACTAAATGGGTGCAACAGCTTAGTCCTCAATGATTGTGCTTCTTTACATTCCTGGATATGCCCAAATTAAATTCTCTTAAGGGACATAACTCCATATTTACCATCAGTACAACAGGGCTTAGTCCTGCGAAGTTGCCAAGTAAAACAGCTGAAGAAAAAATAATTACAGATTGAAGTATAAACTCTATTTTTGTTAATATGTGAGGGTGGAATGTTTCAGTAAGACAAACCAGCTCATTACTGGCAGAAGGACATACTCTTGTGTCAGGATACTTGGAGGAGCAGTCAAGTGAATGAAGCATACTGGTATTTTCATGAAGACCCCAGTGAAGAATTATTATAGTAACGAGGAACTCAAGCATGCAAGTTATTAGAAATAGTAAAGATGCAGATGCAGAAAATAAAAGAGAACAAAGCAGTTCTTATGCTTGAGACATTTCCAGAATTTACCTTTTCTTTGTTCCACCTTTTATTTGGTGGAGTTCTGCATAGCTGCACTTGTGAAAACAGCACTGAATATAGACCAGGTACCTCAACTGCAGTTCCATTCTTCACTTCTGGGTTTACAGACCCCGACCTTTTACTTTTGTTCTGCTTGCTTTTTTTTTTTTTTTAAACTACAGAAGTAACATAAATCATTACCAGCCTTCAGCAAGCGTTGTCGATATCCAAATCTCAGCAAGCAGAACTCTTCTTGCTAAGCCGGACTTGACAGCAAGTTCAGCACAGTTTACATCAGTATTCCCTCTAATTTGATGCCAAGAACACAGAGCTTATTCCAGCATTATGCTTATCAGAATAAAACTCGTGTTTCCTTGCTGGCTAACTCTTCCCTCCCTTCTTATGTGGCAGGACAACATCTAACTCAACAAATGTAAAAATCTTCCCTGCTGCCTCTCCCGTAATGAAACATCTTTCTGTACATCCCCAGATGAAGCTTCCTGTGTAGAAAATTGTGCAAAAGTTATACAAAATTTGCAATAAATAATCCAGCTAGCTCTGGTTCCGAGTATGACTTGTCACTGCATTTTTATTCTGTTGTGCACATATTTGCCAGTGGAACTTTAATACCACATAAAAGGGCACATAGGCTTTAAGGTCTTCTGTTTTAGTCCAGTTTTAAATCAGCAGAAGTATGAGGTGATGGAAGCTTCTCTAATCAGGACATCACTTAAGCCCTGTTGAAGTCCCATTGACGTCAAAGAAATTTAAGCATATGCTTTATTTCATTGTACGCTTAAAGGCTGGTCTGAAATGGGTCATAGATGGTCACCTTCTACACTCGTTCGAAGTCCTATGGGATCTTGCATTTCCCTCAGGGGAGTTAATTCTCGTGTTCACACATTCATTTTTTCAAGGCAAAATCCTTTCTCCATTCTGTATGTGTAAACCATCTTAAGCCTAACCAGGAGAAATTTCTAAAGCTTGAGTAATAATTCTCAGACATGACATTAAAACACTGCTTTTCTTATAATAAACTGTTGAAAACAAATCATCACTGTGGTTAATGATTAATTTGCTACGTCTTTGGTTCTAAGCTTTGCCTAAGGCTGCAAACTGCTCTTTCAGGCCATTATTTGTTTCAAACAACCAATTTCCAATTAGGTGTATTTCCTTAGAATTTATTATAACACTACCAATGGGTAAAGGTCACCAAACAAATTGTTCTGCCATAAGCCTTTTCCACTCATACTCCATCTTTCCAGTTATGTTCTCAAGCCTTCTGATTTCTTTTCTGTTGGCCCATTGGGAATATAACACATCGCTAAAGAACAGACACAGAATATTATCATTTCTGAAGTGACTACCCGATCAGTTGGTGTCACTGTAGGCAATGGGCATTTCTTGCTCTGACTGCTCTGGATGGGCATGCATCCCCTCTGGTCCCAGGCCAACCGAGAATTCAGGCACTCTTAACAGCAGAGCTCCTTGCTACCAATCACTTGAAAACAGGCCATTAATCCTTGTGCTGCTAACTAAAAATCCGCTGTCATTCATATGGAATGTATGTTCTTAGCAGGACCGAATGAATTCTCAGTTGCTGAGGTAAAATGTTCAAATAAGCTGGACCTGGACAGGCTCTAGTAGATGAAACCACCGCTGCTCAGCAGAACGGTTTTCCTCCAGCAGTCCGTTCCAGCGCAGCAACTGGAGGACCGGCCAAGCATGGTTGGGAAGAGGAGAGAACAGGACATTTCTTTTCTTCCCCCTCTCCTGCCTCTTGTTTGTGCCTGCTTTGCTTCTCGCTACCAGGCCACCTCCTCCCCCTTCCTCGTGCGCTGTTCAGCACCTTCATTTGTTTCCACCACTTCCCAGCGAGAGAATGCGATGGCCTGCGAGACATCATTGTTAAAGGATCCCCTCCCTTTTATCCAGATGAATGTTTCCTCCATTACTTTGCCTGCTATTTTCAAAGACACCCGAAACCCTTCTTTCGTCCTCCCGTATATACCCTCCCAATGTCCATAGATAGTTAGCTGTCCAGTGAGTTGTCATTTAGCCAAGTTATGCGGTGTATTTACCTACTTTAATACCCGCTCATAGCCCAAACCGTCCAGCCAATTACCTTCTTTATTCCTGGGTCTGCTCTGAACTTCCAGCTGTCTTCTGCTCAGAAGGGAATGCCATGATCTAGGTGTAAGTGCACTAAAAATTACTACGTCCCACTCTGGTATGTGATGGGACCAGCCTCAAAATCATACTGGGTTGTTTTGGGAATTTGTGACAAACTTGCTGTAAATTGTTGTATTAGAATTTCAATGGCATATTTCTTTCCCTGTTCCTCTCCTTTACTCTCTATACTTTTCAGATTATTTTCTTTTGGTCGCAAATTTTTGCAGTTCCCATCCTGAATTTCATTTTGTGTATTTTTGTCCTGATTTCTTCAGCTATTCATTATTGCATGTTTACTTCTATGCCTTCCTGTCCTCACAACTTCCTGCCATTTAGCGTCATTTCAGCTTGTCCATATACAGACCTCTGTAACACTTCATCCATTTGAAGCTTAAAACTAGCAGTAGAAGAAAAACAAAATGTAGTATTACTGTATCTTTCAAGTTTATGCCCTTTTTTTGCATTACCATAAATTCAAAAGAATACAATAGCATCTTATGAAGCCACCATCAGTTTCTCAGTTTAAAAATAATCATCATCCTCATCAAAGCAGTTTAATCATTACAATTTTTTTCCAAATGTCCAAAATTTAATTAGTATTCACTTGGAGATAATCAACTAACTTATTAATAACAACTGACTCGGTATTTACTTCTGTAAGTAAACCATTATCGTCGATTATCTTTGATTTACTGTTCATGAACCCATTATCTGGGTTCCAGACTATTGGAAACTTCAAGTAGTTTTGCACTTGAGATGGCAGGATTTCATTTTTATTTCTTTTGACAATGTTTTACTTAAACTTTGTTTTGTAATATGCTGTCGTCTCTTTGGCCACTCGTTTTATAAAACTCCCTTAAGAAGGAATGTTAGAACTTTGGAGGGGCGGATTACTATTCCTGGGTCTAAGGTGGCATTTTTAACCCAAGCTTGAAACAAACAACACCTGAAGTTTGAAAGTTTGATTCATTTTTTAAGTCCTAAAAATATAGCTCGGATCCAGACCCTTCTGCCCTACACATTTTTCTTTTGAAATTTTTATTCTTCAGTGTAAAAACATCAAGATGTTTAACTGTTTCTAAGAACTGAGCAAGAATTTGAAGTTTGCAATTGTCACAGTTAAAGCTCAGCACAGTTTATAAATCCAGGTTAATAGTCCTTGCGTCAGAAAACACTGGTTGCCAAAGTGAACCCATTCTTCCTGATGTGCTTACTGAAGCTTAGGAGAATCTTGCATAGAAATAACTAACTCCTACTCCCCACACAGCACCCTTATTTCATGCTAGGAATACCCATTATCAGCAGATCTTTAAGTTTTTTACCTGTACAGTACATTTTATTCATCTGCCAGACAAGTGTAATGACTCAGAGAGAAAATACCGAGTAGTCCAGCAGACACAGAGGGTCCCTAGCGAGGAAAGATTAGATAGAAAAACCTAACTACTCCTTTCCTGATAATTAAACGAAAATGATATTTCCAATTTAAACTTAGCACCGTGGTAAAAGCTCTACAGAATTAAAAGAATATCAAGGAGGACATCCCTATGTTTGCACTGTGTCTTAATAGGGAACTGTTTGTTCTAGCAAAGCACACTGTTTCTCTTCGATACCAACTTTGACAATGCCAGGCCAGCTCTGTATGGGGTTTTTTTGGCGCAATGCAATGCCTCAGAGTATGCTGCCCAGTGCACATGCATATAGTCTTGAACTTCTTTCCCAAATTAGAGAAGTATCTGTGCCATTTTCTCATCTGAAGTGATTGGATGCAAATGCAGGAGGAAAGGATGAGAAGGAAGGCCAGGAAATACATCTGCCTTCATTAATTTTACCTTGAGTGCAACAAGCCCGTGGTGCAAATGGGATCCACAGAGCATGGTGACACTCTGAAACCATGAGCACCAGACAAAGCCTCTGCATCCATGTGAATCACTTGGTTTATTAGCTTGAAATAATCTATGTCTAAATTGAAATGACCACAAGCTCCAAAACTGGTTAATTTAAAGATTTTCTCTACATTTTATCTAAAATTTTATCTACAGCCAGACCTTTCAGAAATTACATACTATAGATTTCTTATCCGGATTGAAATTAGGTCTAGAGTTTCAGACACACCAAATTATTTTTTCACACTGGACTCTCAGAAAATCTTTTAAGTACATGTTTATGTGGCTGGATGCGCCACATATGTACGCACACACTCTCTGTATCTATTTAAGTACATCTGTCCAGTATGGTATGAGCCAGTAACGCACAAAAAACAAGGCAAACACAATCTGCATCATAGTGTATAACATAAATTACTCACAACCAAGAAAGATAAAAGAAACCAGAAGAGAAATACTTACCAGCTGAGGTCTTCTCTATACAACTGGACCTGCTAAGGTTTAACAAATGGTTGATAATGAAGCTGGAAGATTAAGAATGACACTTTCCATCGGGACACTCATCACTCTCTGGCAGCCAGACGCTCTTCTGTATAATAAAGATGCCCCTGCGTCAGCTGACTCATCGTTCTCTGAGTCCTTGTTGATTCTGGATTTAATTTTCACCTTGCTAATGCTCACCAAAGACTGCAATTCTCAGGCATTTCCCCAGGACACAGTCCCGTCCAGCTCTTCACCACGTGGAAAGATGGCTTGACTAGGTTACCAGCTTTCATTCTTCGCTCTTCTCTCAGATGACGTATCTGCTGACTTGTCTTGACGCCTCATAGCTTCCTAGCTGTGACCCTGCTCAGCCACTCCTTTGTCTTTGTTTGCCTGAAGCGCTGGGGAAATCTGATCTTTTGGATAGTGACAGGCACGTACCTAAGACATAAATGCCACTGCACTGTGTTTTTCGTTAAAAGAGGTACAAGATACAGCTAAAAGATTTGCTGGAAGTGAGACATACATAAGTTGATAGGTATCAATATCAGGATCATAAAACTTCAGGTGGAAATATGCTGGCTATGAGCCAGAACTGAAAAAACAGAGGTCATACTCAGTCAACAACATGTCAAGCAGCAGAGGGCACATGGGTAAGCAAACAGAGTCATCCTGGAAGGAGGGATGTGATGTGGATTCCTGTCTGAAAAACCATCAAGCTGGGGCTGAGCACAGATGTACCTAAACAAAGTGTGTTAGTATAATACTTTCATATGTAGGGCACTTACATTACTTTTAAAAACATTCTCATATTTTTACTGTGGCTTCAAACATTCAGAGTATGGGAGCTCCACGGTGTCTTCCTCAGAGGGAGCTGCTTTAGTATCTACCACTGAGTAAGTACAGTTAAGACAGTTTCTCCTTAGACGCATTACTTTGAATTTCATACACCAGATTTTGCCAAGGTTGTCAGTAATCAGAAACCCATTTGCAACTTTACATTCAGCTTTAGATGCAACTGACCCGAGTAACCAAGACAACTGCAAACTTTGGCTCTTCACCCCTTTAGGTCCATCCTGTTGTTCATGAGTATTGAAGCATGTGGAGCTCTCAGTAAATTTGGCTGGCAGTTGGATGCACGCTGACCAGGTAGGGTGAGGGTGGGATTTTTAGGGAGTTTCTTAGCGAGTTTCTCAGCACCAACCAGTATACAACGAAGATACACACATCTTCACAAAGCTAGTGAGGCCAAAAAAAGTCTTTATAGCTAAACCAGCTACTTGATAGAAATGCAAAAGTCCATTTATTTTCAAGTACGCTACAAAATTGGTACAAGAAGACAACACAAATGACATGCAACAGAACCAGAAAACAGCTTCTATCAGAGTGGTGGTGTTAACCTGTGGTCCCCCACTGATGCTCTTCCCCACCAGGATCTCACCTTGATTGCACAGACAGGCTACAGCAGGAATTCACTGCACAGACTGCGCAGAGCTCTCTCTTAGCAAGAACCATCCAGCACCCAAGCAACCCCACAGACCACCAAGCCTCCATCTTCCTTGTAAGTTATGAGAAGTAAGAATGGATGAACTTCCACATTGGGACTGCTTTTTGTCGGTTATGTGCACTTTACTCTCAGGTGATTTTTCATTTTAAAGTCTGAGTAGAATTAACTGCGCTTGCAGGAAGGTGGCACAATACATCCAGATGTGGCAAACGGCTAGTGCACGTAAACGCAGCTATTGCCAGGATCAGCTTCAGCACCTCTTGGATTTTGCAGTAAGCTGAAATAGATGGCAAGAGGCCTTGGAGTGTGAGCCACAGGCTCAGTGCAGTCACTCCAACTGGTGATCCAAGGCAGCAGGTACCCCGGCTCCTGAAGTGAGGTGCTCTGACCTGGCCTTGTGTGCCACCTAGTGCTGCTGTTAGAAAGCAAATACCCCGTAGTAGGCAGAAAGCTGAGTCATTAAATCACACCTACACCCGTCAAAGGTAGAGATACAACAACCATATACTGGGCCCAGTATTCATCTACATTTTAAATAAAGACTATTCAAGCACTTCCCAAAAAAATTATATTTGCAGATCCCTTCTCAGCATGCGTTGAGAGGGACCTGAAAATTTACCTTAATTGAAAAGGCATAAAAAAGACCAATCCAATGAGCATAAATCACACCTAATGTCCAGAGTTTACAATCATAAACCTTCAGTCCATCTTGTTAGGGAGATCATTTGCAATTTATAACACCAGAGGCTCCCACTGACACTGCAATCCAGGTATGTTAAATTCTGTAGGAACTCAGAAGAGTGCCCCTGCCCAGAAGACAAGGCAAACTTGACAAGTCCTGTTCTTCTGCTGTTACACTTCAGAATTTGGCACAGGAGCCTGAATGATTCTCACCAGGTTACACATGAAGCTAACGGCAAAAACCTCATTTTAATCTCAAAGTCACCCTTCTTCCGGTTCTGGAAGAACTGGTTCATTTATCCAGGTTGTTACATTTCTTCAGGGATATCTTTGATAAAGCTTAACATGATAACACAGTGCCTCACATAAAAAGGCAAGCATGGAAATTTGTGACAAACTAGAAACACGAAAAATAATTATTCCCTTCCCATTATTATGCTTTCTTTGAAATAAAACCCTAATTTTTTTTCCCATGTTCTGTTAGAATAAGTGAGATGCTTGGTCACAAATGACAGAAGCTCTGAGACTGTGATTAGGTCTAAATTTGAGAACATCCATATGATCCATATGTTCCTATGTTATTAATATAGAAGAGAGCAATGGTTTTGCTCTTAAGAATACCCATATCTTTAAGTAACTATCTCTAATCCTAAACACAGAACATAAATATCTATGATTGATGTATGGAAATACATAGATGGATCTTCACCTTCCTCTAAACTGAATGGGTCACAGTTGGAACAGCAGCAGAAGCATCACACACAAATCTGTAACATAATACGTACACCTACATGATCTTTGTTCTGGGTTTTGTGTCAGTAGCTTAAAAACCCAACAACCTCCCATTCAGTTTTCTCCAGGTTTAGCTATTTCTAAAGCTTTTCCAGTATGATCCCACTTGTACTAACTCCTATTTTTGTTACCCTTATAGAGACACATGGCTTTTTAGAGCTAAGTATGTGAGTTCAAGTCAGCATTTATCAGATTCAGCAAGGGAGCGTTAAATTCATGGACTGGTCTTTACATACTGTACACACCGTCACAGTGGCAAATTCATGATTGAGCACTTTCCCTCATCATAATTCTGTGTATTAAAGCCTGGGGACACGGTTGTACCACTCGCGATGTAAATATTCTCAGGATGTTTTGAAACCGAAGTCCTTTACAAGACCAACCTTATTTTGCCTCCACTTTTCCCATTTCTAAGTTGTAATGAGACAGCACAAAGAGAACCACTACTTCACAGAAGCTTTTTGAAAGGCATTTAAAGGCTTGGATAAGTAAAATGAATAATAAATTTGTCACTGAAAAATTAGTAAACATTTTTTTCTGGAAAGTTAAAGCCTAATAAAGCTCAAGTCACCCAAATAATATGTATGAAAAACTACTGCTGCCTTTGAAAAACAAAGTGTGGAGGAAATAACATTACAGTAACAATGGATCAAAGCTCAGTGTAAGAGCTTATAGAAGGGGAAGGTGACTTTGTTTTAAAGGAAAGCTGATTTCATTTAGTCATATTCACACTCTCATACCCACAGGATTGCAAGCACTAGGATGTGCATGTCCAAGCAGTCTGATCAGCGTTCACGCACCAAGAATGTGTTTCAAGGTTGCATGGTCAGGTTTCCTTCGATGACACAAAGGACAAGAGACAATGGCTATCAAGTCTTAATCGTAGCTCCTCTGTTCAGCTGATGTTGACAACAGTGTGCTGGTTTTGGCTGTCTTCTGTATCTTCAGGAGCCGATGGTAATTAATTTCTATCCTGTCAAATATCTGTGAGTCTTTATGATTTGCTCAGACATTTTCCTCTCAATGTGGTTGCCCTGAAAAGCTATACAGAGATGTGTTGGGCTCTTCATGATTCGTTAGTCTAGGTGTTCATATTTTTAAACTCAAGCACACATTTATAGAAGATTATGGAGAAATATGCCTAGCTAGACCCAACAGAGCGTGTGTACAAATCATACCTGTACAGTGGATCCCCAACTATCCACACTTGGTCCTTTATCAAACGTCATGATTGTCTAAAAGAGCAAGTATGCCAAAGGAAAACCTTCATATTTTTTACTTACCTCTAAAACGACTATGAAAAATGTAAAAGGCTATCTCAGTTTAAATTGCACTGCACTAGTTCGTACAGGGATATGTGGGTGGCCTGCGACGACCTGCATGTAGTTTGATCCTACTCAAATTAGCCCTCTCCAACTATATTCCCTGGCAAGCAGATCAGTAACCTCTTTGGGAGCTATCAGCTGTGTGGATAAACTTTGTGTCCTCTCCCAAAAATGTTAATTTGTTTGATATTATTTCTTTTTGTTACTTTTTTTTACAATTACTTTTAGTTTCCTATGTTTAGATATACTTTATTATCCTTACACATATTTATCTAGTTGAGTTCATAAAACATAAAAAACTGGAAACCTGGTAAGGAAAATGCTGGGGTCAGAACCCGAGAGAGGAGATAGAAGAGGGCACGTATGTACATTGCAATTCATGACTTGTACACTCTCACGAACTTCAGCAAAAAGCAACCTGAATTATATAGTGTACACATCCAACCGAGAGCAACTTGCTGTGCATTATCAGTTGGCAAATATTTTGAAAAAACAACATTTTTCCTTTTCGAAAAGGAAGCGGGAAGACAACAGGAGGAGAACCTACAAACAGATAATCATTTTCAGTCTGCTAAGTTTTCACCCCTATTCTCTGGGCTGTCAAACAGACAAAAGAACAACAGCAAGCCAAAAATTATCAACTAGCCATGCCCATTATTTATTAAGTCCGGTCTCTGAACTGAAGACACTATCCCAGCTACACAGGAATGACCTGGTGTTGCAGAGCGTGCAGCTCACCGAGCTTTTCAAGAGGTGGGGGTTTTGACAACCTCTGTGAGCTGAACAGTTCTTATAACTAGAGAAGGCAAACAATCCTCTCTCACACAACTCCCATACCATGTCACGTCATATGGACAAAAGGAGGTGGTGTGAATTCAAAGAACAAGAACGGTGGCTATCACTACCGCAAAATTTGTATGGATTATTTTAGGATTAATTCCCTGTACAATTTGCACGTCAATTCAAATTTGTAGTCTAATTTGCCTAACGGTACTTTATTCAGTAACTAAACAAAACATGTTAATTATTATATTTTATTTTTGAAGTTAGAAAAATAAAGTTTGCTTCCTTTTTTTTTTTTCCCCAGAGGTTTTTGTATGTATCTTCCCTCTTAGCTGCAGTACCCAGCAGGTATACTAGGTCTCAAAATAGGCATTTTCAGTTTTTTTCTCACTGGATGAGGGTACAAGCTAGAAGGAGGGAGAAAAGATTTTGGTTTTCTACCCCTTTTTGTACAGAGATGAACAAAATGATGACTCGTTCTCAAATTAGCAGGAATAGAGAGTTACTTTTGAAGTGATACTTAATTCAGCAAATAAATTAGCTCTTGGCCAGTGAAATCCATCAAATGAATCAGGCACAAATTAACATCAAATATACTGGCAGCTTCTTGTTCTGTAACTTCTGTGAGCACAAGAGGAATCCTTCAAAACTTCTGTCCAGTGCAAGACATAATGAAATGCTTTATGTGGGTCCTTACACAAATCCATGAAAGTCAGTTTGGAAGCTCTTCGGCGTCTATCTGAAAAACCATGCAGCACTACCATACCGTGATAGTTCTCCTACTCTAGATGTGCTCTTGGACATAAAATAACAGCAAGTTTTCTTCCAAATCTGTCTGTCCAGCTCTGTTTTTCATGTTTTGCTAACTGCCCGTTGTCTTCCAGCATCGACTCAAACAACTGAAAAACCATAAGCCATACTTATAAAAAACCTCTCTAGGGAGCCACGCTTCTAATCTACGACAGATGCATGGAATCAGCAGAGGGGCGAGCCTGTATGCCAGGCTGGACTAAAATACTTTCAGCTCTTGTCAAAACAAAGCACTTTGTGTAAAAAGCATCGTGCTGTATTTTAAACAAAAATTATGCAAATGTGGAATGCATTGTTTGCCGCAAGCTTCAAATACACCCTTTCAGACCTGGATAAGAATATGGATATGGCAGGGATCACTACATTTAAAGACAAGTTCTGTCGCTTTCCTAGCAGTGCTCCTGTTCATGAATGCCTGACCTTGGGCACAACTGGGGTTAGAGCTCAGGGCTGAGCACTCCATCCCAAAATCAGGACTGATCCTCCTGTAGAGCCCAGACACTGGTAGTTCAAAAAGATGGTTAAAAATGGCTATATGAAATGTGAAGTTCAAAGTGAGAGAAAAAGATTTACCTTAAGACAAGGACATAACTATGCCAGGTGGAAAAGCCCGTTTTTAATCCACAAGAGGTTAACAATTCATTAATATTTTAGTTCAGTATCTGCACAAGAAGGAACAGTTTAGCAACAGGAAAATTAAAAGTACCCTCCTAATTAAGTTGGGATCAGAACACCCTGGGAAGGGGAGGTTTTGAGATTTTCACCCGGATGAAATCCAAACAGACTTAGGGTATAAAATGAAACACAGTATCCCAATCAACACTATTTTTGATGACTGAAGCCTGAAGTCGTAGTTTTTGAATAGGAACCAGTTCCTAAGTTACAGAGTTAGGTAAGTGTTATCCAGCTGATGGGCTGGTAGCAGGGTAAGAGACCTTTTGGATTTGATCTAAATATAGAGTTCTGCATACAGGCTTGTTTCACTCCTGTTTGCCACAACATTTTAACTTTGATGTTGTGCATAAGTTCTTTACTTCACATTAATCTTACACTGCCTTGTGCTGAGGAGGACTTCCAGGTAATTGGCAAACACTGAAATATTCCATCCCCAGGATAAGACTCGTAGAGTATCCAAAACATTGCAATGTAAATCTCCATGGAGCTGCAGAGACTTGTTTGGGAGCGGGTAACTAATCAACTGATACCGTAATACTGTATATGCAGTGAAGTGCAGCAAATATAAAAAGGATGTTACCCGGATTACCTAGTAATTCCTGCCATGCAAAGTGCTTTGCATTTGCTGGGGTTTTTTCTTCCCCATTCGGTATTGCTCAGTGTGACAATAATATATGACTTCTCACAGTACTGCCTTTATGTCATTTACATTCATTAGTGTTAAAGAGCAGGGGATAAGGAGCCTTGGGCAAGGGGGCTAATCATTCTTACCAGCCAAGTGAAACGGCAAAATGTTCTACACATAAATATTTCTCCTTTTTCCTAGCCTCTGGAAAGTCTATAAACATTTCAAAATCCCCAAGAGCTAAGTTAGAACACCTAAGAACTACTTTGCATGAAACACTCCATATTTAATTGATATGGGCAGGAGCGCCAGCTATTTCGAATGAGTTCACCGAGAGGAAGTTCACAAGGTCTTGCTTGCCACATCCACACTTCCATTAACAGCCACCCCGAGGTGCCCATGGGCCTGACCCAGAATCATCCGAGTTCACCGAGTCCAGGAGAGAGGGTGGAGGAGGCTTTCGGGAGTTGTGCTTGTGGCTAAAGCGAGCCATGGGGGTCCTATTTGCATAGGAGCGATGGCCCTTCCCTACAAAAATCAAGTCAAGAGGAAGGACGCACACTGCAGGGAGTCAGGCATTTTTCTTCTCAGCAAGAGCCGAAACTCCTCAGGAGCTGCAGGCAAAGAAGAAAAGCTCACCAGGAGCCAGCGGGGAACGGTAATCCCCGTCGGCCCTGCCACCATCTGCTGACCTAGACACCACTGAAGGCTTATCACAAGATTGTGATAGCCTTTGCAATGGTCTGGAACCAGTCACTTCAGAGGAACTGGCGGTGGCTCAAAGAAGCAACGACTCCTTGGGGGCACCAGCACAAAATTAGCTCCCCAGACAGAACTCTGTAATGCTGAAATACACCCTATTTCCATCCAAACCTGGCCCCAAGCCAAAGCTGAGGGCTGACTGGCCCGAGGTTTCTGGCAACTCTCTCCAAAACAATCCCAGGAAAACTGCCATACAAAATGAAAACCCAAAATAACATGCATTGCCAGAACATGTTGCAAAGCCCTCATTTACTTAACGAACTACCTATAAGGAGCACACAGCAAGGCACAGAGTGGCACCAGCACAGAATTTCCACAGCGGGTGGAAACAACTGAACAAGACAAGCTGAAATGTTTTCAGTTGGGTTTGTATGATTTATCTTCTCTTCACTGAGGGTTAGGATGAGAAATAAATCCAAAAATATTTTAGAGACTACCTCTGTGTAAACAGAAAAACAGTGGAAGAGAGTCACGTCAATATTAAACCAAATTTACAATAGCTCCACAAAGAAACACCATCAAAATTCATGATATAGGATGAATCGTGTGGAGTACAATAATAAAAACTGTTCACAAGATCATATGCATTACTCTTACAAACAGTAATGAGATATTCAGCTAGAAATGAGTTAGTCCTTTAACCTGTATGCTGACAATTCAGTACCTGGAACAAATAAACACATACCCTTTTCTAAGAAAACATCCCTTCAGGAGGTATTCCCTCATTTTGCTTTTTGTAAAGGGGCATTCCTACAGGCAAAGGGGGCTCTGCAGCAGTGCGGTTTGCTGGGTTCTGCTTCCCTAACATACACAAATAGAAACGATAAGCCGATGACATTCCATTTGCAGCACAAGGGCTGAAACCTATAACGAAGCTCAAGCACCAAAAGGAAACGTCAGATGTTTTCCCTGGCAGATACTAAACTAGGTGGGCTGTGGGTCTGATCTCTTACAGCCACTGCAGTGTTTGTATATCTCCTTAATTATTTTCTATTTTTATATTTTTGATCATTATACATTTTCCCTAATTGCAAATTCTAGGGAAATGAAATTAAAAACAGCGAGACTTTATTTCCTGATGAGTATCGCAATGGCATTATTTCCCTCGGAGGCTTGCTTTTGAGCCCAGCGAGCCAGCCAGGTTTTTTTTGCCATTACATAATTGGCCGTCTCAAAAAGCATAAAAGCATTTGAACAATTTCTAAATGATTTGCCCTTGCTTAGAGTCATATGTCTTGGCAAGACATAACATGATGTGATGTCTCCTTCACAATCATCTAATTTCACTTTGAAAAAAGCAGGAGTTTCTCCAGATTTTCTCTCCCGAGCCATACATTTTCTTGGCAGAATCTTCCTGGATTAAAACTCTTGTTCCGACCTGAGTAATTTAACTCGCAGTATTTCTTAAAGTGCCTTCAATTCCCACCGGTAACTACGAATAATTACAGCAAGTTACCCACTTGCTTGAGTTTCTGAAGGCCTTTTAAGGAAAAGGATCATGAGGAACAGTTTTTATCTGGTCTCCGAGTCCTTTTCCCTCACCAGTAACCAGCTCATTTAATATCATTTCAGTCCTTTTATTTCTTAATGTCTTCCTATTATTTTTAATCGTAAGAGTATGTTGGAAGTGAGGCAAAGTGACAAGCCATTACAAGAATATTGGAAAACACTCCTGATTCAATTCTGGAAAGGGAGATGACTAGAGAGGAGACTTGGGAGTTTGGATAGCCCGCACGGAGCACCACCTGCTCCAGGAACCTCCCCACCCTGGTGCAAGCTGTTACTATAATTTGTGCGGGCACGGTCCACTGTCCATCCCAAAGAGCTACCATGAGATTTGTGTCATGGAACATTTTTGTTTGTCTGACACCAGATGACTCCTCCAGCCTCCCAGCTGTGAAGAGCTGGAGTCAGTTTTAATGAACTCAGCGTCTTAATATCAGCATTTTAATCCACATCTAGTCCTCAATGAAAAATGTACCTTGGTGGCATCTTCTTCTGTGGGCACTGAGTGAAAGCTCACAAGAAGAAGTTGCAGAGTGGAACTGCTTCCTTCTCAAAGCACTCAACGTCATTACTTAACAAGCTTTGTTTGATCATACTACAACCCCCAGTGGAGTTACTTTAAAATTAATTTGCTGGTCACAGTAAGTACAGCAGAGTCACAGCAACCAACACAGCAAGCTTTGCAATACGTGCAAAGCAGCGTTTGAAAACCGGAGGACAAGCTGAGGACAGTTCACGCTTCCACAGACTTGCACCGAAATAAACCTCCACTGAATGTTATTATACGCACTGCGAGTGTATCCACATCATGAGATTCTGCTGTTGATCACCAAAGTCCCATCATGTATTGAAAATGTAAAAGCCCTAACAAAAAGTCTTACTGCACTGTACACATAAGCTTTCACAGTTATTATTCACATGTGAGCTTCACATCTAGAAAATTGATTGCGATATATTAGACTTTGATGAAAACTCATTTGTAGCTAAGAGAGTGTAAAATCATGATGACATTACACTCGTGTACTTAAGATTGTAAAAACATCCCGATACTTCTATTAAGCATTGCTTTAAGGACAGAAGTTGACAATGAACTGCCCGAGTTAATAAATCCGTCTCTGCACAGTCACTGGCAGTCACGTACCTTTATAGACTGTAACTGCCCACAGAACTGTATCACTCCGCCTAACCTCGCACATCAAAGCCTTCCGGAAAAAACTCAGCATCCCATCAGACAAATGTCTACATTAGAAGAAGTACATGAGCTGCACTTAGGCAGTGCTAATTTTTTTTTGAGTCCTTGATCATAATATTCTGTGAATACAGATGATTTATAGTTATATATTGTTATATATATAGTTATATATGTGGACTCTACATATACCATATATAGTAACATATGTGGATAAATGTTTTAAGTGGAGTTAGATTCAATCTTCTATTCAGTAAACCCTCTCATGGTTTGTTTCTTGCAGTTTATGCTACAGTGCTGCTGCTTGCTTTCCTTTTTTTTCCTTTGGCAAGTGATTATATCTGAGATACAATATACACCTCCGTAACAAAAGACTGGCTTTCAGCTACATGACAAAGGAGCATTTGAATCACATCCTGGGTTCAGCTCTTATATTTAAGCATTTGATGAATACACCAAGGAATATTGTATCTACAGGATCTTTGGACTTCTTTTAGCGACTAAAGGCAGCTCACCTTAGGAAACTATGAATTCTCGGAAAACGTTACAAAACCCTGCAGAGTAGAGGTTACTAGATGGATCAGCAGTTTTTGCACTGTTGTAAACTGATCTGGTAAATGCTCTTGTAGGAAAAAAAAATCTCTTCTTTGCAGAAATAATGGTTACTTTCTGTAAACTGAATGAGAAAAGAGATTAATGAATAAAACTAAATAAACTTTAGTACCCAAAGAGGTGTTTTATGTAAAAAAGCATTATGCTGAAACAATTTTCTACTCAGTAAAAGCTACTACAGTTTCCTTCATCCAGTTTAATGTCAGCGTGGTGGAAAGCGATGGAAAATTACAAAGTATGGTATTCGCTTCATAACAACAGACCAGCTTTCAGCTGCACAACAAAAGAGCGTGAGACTGGATGAAAGAATTCGCTAAAAGTTAAGCAGGAAGAAGTTAAAATTCCAGCATCTGCAATGAGGAACGTAGTATTTGCAAATCTCTCTACAGATGGATTTTCTGTGGAGTTTTTCCACAGAAAGATAAGCCTTTTGATTGTTTTGACATACAATGCTTACTATTAATGGCATAACAGAAGCAATTACGCTAATATGAGTTACAGCCGTTTTGTGAGATGACAAAAAGCAGATAAAATGTCAGCTGACGCTTCTTTATGTCAGGGAGTTACAAAATCTCATGGCGTATTTTTCAGAGCTAACTGTGATCAAATGTCTACATAGGAAATACAAAGCATATTGAGGCTGCATGGAGAAAAAAACCAGGGGCTCTGCTAAAAAAACCCCAGAGAACCAAATCACAATAGCGAGAAGTTCACAGTTTAAGTTTCGTAGCCAATTGCCAACAAAGAAAACCTGTTTTTCTTCATCCAAGTAACAACGAAAAATATTTTCCATTCTAATAGGTACAGTTCAAACAGGAAGAAAATCCCATAGATGAGTGTATCCAAACAAGGTCTCTGAAAAATTATTTGAAATTTAAAAAAAATCCATAGATCTGACCCAGAGCATGGCTGCCAAAAAGTAATAACCTATGTTTATAGCCTTTTCCTTTAAATTCAGCCTAAAAAGGAATTAAAAGTCTTGCCACCTAAAAAAAATGGGACAGATAGTAGCTAGGATGAAATTTTCAGAGTCAGCCTCTGCCTCAGACATACGGGATAAAAATGTTGTGCTTCATACTCCATTCGTCTATGCTCCTTGGAAAAAGTTCGTCCTAGAGTGCTTCGAGCTGAGTTTAAGTCAATTAGGGCTTGTTTTTCAGGAACTAGTCAGGCAGAACTGAATTTGTGACTACCAAGTTTGCAAATGAGGAAAAGAATAATATTGTCTAATATATTTCACCTGAAAAACAAAACACGGTTCTGGAAGCCATTCTGCTGAAGCTTCATTCATTAACTGTCATTTAAAATAACGTGAATTCAATGTCTAGTCACCTCCCAAAGCAAAGAGCTCAACCTTGCTTTGGATAAGGCGGAGATTCAAATTTTAGCTGTTATTAATGAGCAATTCTTGTGTTCTTTTTCTCTCTAGTTTTGTGACAAATTGATGTTTACCACGTACCAAGAAGTGTGCAGATGCCCTATAGCCATGTTATAATACAGGTAACTGGCAAAGAACTTGCAAAGCAAACAGGCCTACCTGGGAGAAACCTGGCCACGATCCAGAACGATGAAGATGAAGTGTAAGGTGTCTCATTTCACATCTCGTCTCACAAGTTAAATTTGATGTAAAGTCACTCTTTTCACCTTAGTTTCACTCCAGCCTTTGACTCTTAACTGAATCTGTCAAGAATGTCAGAGGATTAAAACAAGAACTCGGAGACATTAATAAAACGAGAAGCACGGAAAGCATTACCTGAAGGGGGTTTACTCCAAGCAGATGTTAATGATAGAAATGACAATCTTCTATATTGGAAAGCATCCCCCAAAACTCCTGTTGGCTCCCAAATAAAACACAAGCAGTGGATTTATGTGTCTTCTTCAGTAGCTGGAGTGCAAAGGTACGCTACTTTGAAAAGGGGGGAAAAAAAAAGGGGGGGCCCAAACATGCTCAGGTCTTGCCTAAATCAGCCGTAGCTTTTCGTGCCATCTGCCTATTTTTTGTACACTTTTTTTTGGATAATTGCAGGAGGAAAAAAAAAAACCCAACCCAAACTAATTTGGATAATAAGGTATACTCCCATTTTCCTAAGCAATGATCAATGCCCATAGTTACCCCATTTAACTGACCTCCCTCCTCAACCTCATGCTCCTTGTCTCCCCGAAACAGGTCTGTGGAGGCAGCCAGAGCCCGTCCACAGGCATTTCTTGCCAATCACTGTCCATGGTATTTTTGTTGGGTGCAAGGCAGTCCAGTTCCCAGATCTCACATACTTTATATTCATACGCATTTTTGACTGGAACAAATGTCTTTTGTGTTCCAGACAACAATAACAAAATTGCAGTAGTCTAGAAACTTCACAAATGAGGTACCTTTTTACTGGGATTTTTCTGGAAAAATAAATAAACCTCCCTTGTTTTAAATCCAGATAACAGAGTATTTTTGTTTTCCAGCAGAACCTAGGGGTGCCAATGAAACCGGGACCCAAATGACCAGAGCGCTCCATGAGGACACAGAATAAAGAGGCAGAGAACTGGCAGCCCAGTTGCCTGGCCAGACAAACCAGGGGGTGATTACATGAAAGTTTAGAGCAACTACATAACCAAACACTTCTGTTAACACATTTCTGATTAGCAGAAGGCAGCAAAAGAAGCTTAAAGACATCGACTTCCTCCTAAGGTCCTTAGATTTTCAAGAACGTTTTCAGAACATCCAGAATTGTTATCGTATCTTTGTACCCATCAGCCTCGGAGTGCGTTTTTGCTTCGGATGCAACGTATTAAAATTTTCTGTGATAGCAAACTTCAGATTGAGCATATTTTGCAATAAAAGAGCAGAAAAGTACAAACTGAAGAAATAAAGCTGGTTCGCCTGCCAGGAAATTACTGCACTATTAAACATGATGATGAGATTCCCACAATGACAAAGGAAGGGAAAACATTTGAAATATATTAAAAAGGCTTGAGGATAAATTCACTGCTAGTTTAAGTGCAAAGAGCCCCACTGATTTGAATTCCATTTACTCCTTTGAACCAGCTCATATGAGGAGTCTTTGCTTTACCAATGTTCTTTCCACGTAACGCACGGATCCCATACAATCTATTGGCTGGACGATTTTTCCGTTTTAATAGAAACCTGTAAATGCAAACAATGGATAAGGAATAAAAGTGTTTTCTTTCATTCCGTTTTACAGAGTACCTATAAATATTTCACTCATGTCTGTGCATGTGTCACAAATACCACGTTTCACATAACTGCACGTTACACCTCTGAGCTTGTGGTGAAGACAAACCTGACAAGGCTCTTATGTGGATCTTCGTAACTACGAATATAAATATGCCTTTATTTAATATGTGCATCATCTACTCTCTGTTTTAGAAAAATACTGGGTGCTCACTAAAGTGGAGATGAGCAGCTCGCTTTATCAGCACCTCGCTAGGGACCACAAGCAGTCTTTGCAGTCTCATGCTCTCTCCCCAGACTATTCAGGATGGCACAGCTCTGTCAGAGCCTTTCTGTGAGTCCTCCGGATCTTGGACGTGGCCAGACCCACTATGCAGGTGAAACGCAGCAGAAATCAAAATCGTCCTGGCACCCAGACAGCTACTGGTGCTCTGCTTCATCTCAACTCCAAAGCGTGCTGTGCAATCAACTCGTCAGGGAACAGAAAAACCAGTGAGAAGATGCAGCTTTTTCCCTGGAAAAGCAATCTTCCCAGGGATTCTTTAACTCTAAGATACACAACAAAATCCTTTCACTCTCTATGGGCACAATTTTAACAGGTCTGCAAATTAAAGGTAGATTATTTTGTTATTTTCACCAGATATGATGCAAAACAAGAACAAACT
This sequence comes from Calonectris borealis, assembly GCF_964195595.1. Lineage (NCBI taxonomy): Eukaryota > Metazoa > Chordata > Aves > Procellariiformes > Procellariidae > Calonectris > Calonectris borealis. The sequence continues at coordinate 35,177,260 of NC_134319.1, read as the reverse complement.
CACATGCCCTCTAAGAACCTTAAGTTCTTAGAGCATATAGAAAGAGAGGACAGCTAGAAAACAACAGACAAGCAAAAATGCGTTAAAAAGTCTTAATATTTGATTTTTAAACCAGTTTGGGGAGGTAATTTATGACTATAAAGTGGCAATATTATAAACAACTTTTTTTTTTCCCAGCAAGTTATAAATCCTAATTCATCTTCCCTTTGTTTAGCACATTCCTCTGACATAGGCAGCATCCAGCTCACAGTGAAAGCCCCTGGGAGTCATTCCCATGCATCTGATGACAAAGCCATTTTAAAAATTATTTTTTAACAGCGCAATATAATCTGGTAGTTCAAGTATTTGTTCAAATGCATTTTTGATAGCTACAATTTGAAATTTTGGAAAAACAAAAAGTATTCCAAACGATCCATTTGTCTTTTTACATCCAAGTTACTTAAAATTACTCAATTTTTTTCCTGTCTTTTATTTAACAATTTCTAATGACAGCTTAACCTTGCGAAGTTTGGTTACAAAACAGAGCTTTATGCAGCTTGGATTGCAAATGATTAAATTAATAGAGCTTATTCTCAAATAAGGTATCATCTAAACAGTAAGAAGAGCAAAAATGAGCTGCATATCATCACTTCTCATGTCATACAGTAAGAAACAAACGTCCAGCAAAAGAGGGCAGTAATACTCAGTGAATCCTCCTGCTTCCTTAACAGTTGTCGAAAACAGGTCATGTGGGGTTCTACCTACTATTGGGGCAAAAAAATCTGTATCAGCTCATATTCCACTATGTAGAGAATTGTGACTTAATTTCCATGTGCAGCTGTTAAGAAACGTCCCAGAATGGCAGAGACGAATTTCACTTCAGGGGTGCAAATATTCCCGATGAGAAATGAGGGATTTACTAATTTTTCCTACTGAACCATAGCTACAGATAAAACAAATGAAAATCATCGGGGGGGAAGAGGCATTTGCTGGAAAGATTTTGTTGCTTTGAAAACTATGCGTAAAGGCTGTACGCACCCTGCAAGGCAGACATGCGATGGGCTTTGCAAAGCCTCAATCTCCCTTCTACAGAAATGCCACCTCAGAAAAATAATTATTATTAGAACAATAGCATTTGCCGTGATTTTCAGGAGTCAGTGCAAAAATGCAGTAGCACCAGCTCTCAGGGAATCACCTTGTCGCGGGGTCCCCCTCCTTCTGATTCTCTCCCCCATCCCAGCAGGGGGGAATTATTTCCTTCCCTAGAACATTTCTTCCCACAACGGTGCACCGGCGACAATACCGCACCAACCGAGATTCCCTGATTCCCATCTATGAGCTGATTCCTCGACTGGAGAGCCAAGGAGTGATCAGCAAGACTCGCTCACCCTTTAACAGTACCATATGACGTCATGCTCAGCATATAAGGCTGGGCAAAGAAGAAGAAGGAGGGGACATTCGGAGTGATGGCGTTTGTCTTCCCGAATAACCGTTACGCGTGATGGAGCCCTGCTTTCCTGGGGATGGCTGAACCCCTGCCTGCCGATGGGAAGGAGTGAATGAATTCCTTGTTTTGCTTTGCTTGTGCACGTAGCTTTTGCTTTACCTGTTAAACTGTTTTTATCTCAACCCAGGAGTTTTCTCACTTTTACCCTTCTGATTCTCTCCCCCATCCCACCGGGGGGGAGTGAGCGAGCGGCTGCGTGGTGCTCAGTTGCCGGCTGGGGTTAAACCACAACACACCTCCTCCAGAAATTTCAGCCAATGTAAAAACGTTGAGGTTGAGGAAGCTCCTCTGTTCCACAGACTGCTTTCATCTGGACCAGAGGGTACTTAAAATAACTCTCGCAGAAGTAAAAATAATACTGATTTTTTGCAAAGATGGTTTATATGCTAAAAAAAAAAAAAAAGAGCACTTGTTAGTTGATGCATAAAATCTCCACCTGGTGGTGAATCCTGCCACAGCAAACTATTTTATTTTTAAGAAAAACTCCCGTTCCAACATATAACCAGTTCTTTATTATAGACAATCCCAAAACAAGTGGGGAAAGGCAGCCTTCAGAAAAACAGCACTATCATATCTCCCTGATTTTCCATCATCTTGGAAAGCTGAAGAATCCTTGCAGTTATACTGCAGCTATCAGGCGAACGAGTGGCCTTCCCCAGCCGAAAACAGACTTACAGAGAGCTCACGTTGCACCGTATGTAGGGTAGGGTGGAAGGTGAAGTCTGCTGACTGTTTTTTTAGCTGCAAAAAGCGCCGCTTCCCAAGGAGAAGCGTCCTCTGCCAAGGCTGAAGTTCTGCCCTGTTGCTTGGTTTGCACATTGGTTATTTATAATAACCGAAAACTTTAAGCAGTATCAGCTACCTCTATCCCCAGGGCCCTCCTAATCATAGCATAGTTAGCTTTGTATTATCATTTTAGGGGTCATTCTCTAGCTCCACACAATTAGTTCAGTTTTCCCCTTGCTGGTTCTACACCCTAGAAACATTTTCTGCATTTACATTTTCCTATGCACCTTATTAAAACATAACGTCTCACTTGCCTAGTGTTTTCAGTAAAGTCTTATTATCTAACAGCATCAGTAAAAGCTTTTTAAAATGGAATAAAATCAGTGTAAAACGCACATATAAAATCTACGAAGCCAGACCCTTGATCTACGGCATTGTGCATACCATGCATCCCTTTCTACACCCTGTTCTGCTGGACATTACCAGTGTTTCATAATTAGTCAATTTGGCTCATACACCTCGTAATGCAGGAACGAAACATCCCCCTTTCACACTCGATAAGACTGAGCAACAGTTACAAGACTTGCACGTAGCCCCAGCCTGCAGCGACCCGCGGTTCACGCAGGAACAGGCTCCCCACGGACATCCTCTGCTTCCAGCACGTGGCCAAGGCCCGTAGTATTTTACACATATGCATGTAAATACATAAATATATAAGTGCCTTTTCCTATGCCAGAAGAATCATGCGATTACAGACCTTCGTGCACCATTCCCTAAAACATCTAGGATGACCTACTGCTGATGTATACAAATTATTCACTAACCACAATACAATTCTTCTGGGCCAAAAATAAGATTTTGTTTAAACTGAACCCAATCCACTTTCTGTAAGTCACCGATTTGCAATTTAAACACAATCAGCATCAGACCTCAGAAGATATTTTTATTGAAACAGCAATGGATTTTTTTCCCTTTGGTGTTTAATGCTGACATCAAGGGCAAAAGTGCGAGCGACGGGACGACTGCCGCACGCCCCCAGCACCACGCTGTCGAGAATTACACAACCGCGTTACATCCTACTTGTTTCATAATACATCTTCCACGCGCAACGAGGATTAAAAATAGTAGTAGAGCGTACTGATTAAAAAAAAACAATCTATGACAAAAAAGTAAAGCATCCTCGAACGGCAAAATCCATGCAGCACTGAAGGAAGTGAGCAAAGATTTGTTTACAAAGCGACTACACAGAGCGGTGGGGGGTATTTTAAAGCAGAAGCACTGGGGAAAAGTCACCGGTCGTTTCAAAGTAAGATGCCTAATAACGGGATTTGGTCTCATCAGAAACATAAACATAGAGAAATACAATGAAATACGCTCAGCATTCCCTTCTCCCCCCCGTGCGCGTTCACTTGCAACACAAGAGCCCTGCAGTGAGCCCCCTTTCGCGCGAATGGAGAAAAAAGTCCTCCGACCACTTCGTTAACGAACGTATTAAGATTACCTCATTAACAACCTAAACCCGGAGCAAGAGCCCTCATTGCTGTGTCAGGCAGAGGGGGGAACCCAAACGTCGGTAGGATACGAATGGTATCCTGCCTGCTGCCCGCTTCGTTTTTCCTGCCGGGTGAGAGTTTTCATTGCACTTTTTCAGTCAGGAAAGCGCCTTTTCCCCCGCGGGCAGAGCCCCACGGCGGGCAGCTGCGGCGACGAGCTGCGTTTTGGAAGCATCGCTTGGAAAAGGGGCAGTTTGGGGGGTCAGAAAACTCGGGGGGGGGGGGGATTTCGGCACCTCTTTGGGCCCTGTCGTTGGGCACAAGGCGAGCCGCCGCGAAGCGCCGAGGCCCGGGGCGGCCGGGTGAGGGGGGCCGCCCGCCGCCCTGCCCCGAGGAGAGGCCGGCGGCCCCCAGGGGGACAGGACGAGCCCGGGCGCCGGAGGCCGCCGGGGGCTCCAAGGGCCGGGTGCTCCCCTCAGCGCCCGCCCCCCGCGGCTGCCGGCGGGAAGAGCCGCGAGCAGCCCGCGCGCCGCGGCCCGGCTCGGCTCGGCCGCCGCACGTCCTCCGCCACCTCAGCGCCCCCGCCGCGGCGTGACGGCGGCCGGGGGCAGGCGGCCCGGGCCCGCGCAGGTGGGAGCGGGCGGCGGCGGGGCGGGCCGGGCCGGCGGAGCGAAATCCCCTGTTTCCTGATAGTTTCCGGCGGGCGGGCGCAGAGGGGATGACTCACTTGGCGGCGCCGGGGATAAATAGGCGGGCGCCTACCTGGGAACGGCACTGGGTTCTCGGCGCCGAGCACCCGCAGAGCCGAGCACCCGCAGAGCCGAGCCGCAGCGAGAGCCCCGCCGGGACATGATCGTGCCCTGCGCCCTGCTGGCCGCCCTCCTGGCTGCCGGCCACGCAGGTGAGTCACCTCACGGGAGCGGGTCCGGGTCCGGGTCCGGGTCCGGCCGCGGGTGAATCGTGATTCAAACCACGGATGGGGTTTTCTTTTCTTCTTTCCATGCAGGTGGATTTAATAATTTGGTTTTTTAATGTTCTCTGTTCTTTTGTGATTTCTCGCATACTTGATATATGGTAGAAAGGATGTCAGGCCCCCATTGGCCTGGGGAGACAACCCAACCCTTCTGAGGGGGCTTATTGCCGTCAGGAAACACAGGCAAATTCCTGTGCTTTTGTTAATAACAATTACCTGCAGTAGCCTAAAGAGAATGGATGCTCATTCTCTTGTCTTCCTGCCTCCCTTTAATAAGCATTAAACTTCAGGGCATTGTCTGCCTGCTCCTGAAAAACTAGCTTAGTGAGAGGACAACCCCAGTGTAGCCCTACGAGACCCTAATCGGAGCATTTGCTTTCATTCCAGCCAACCCTTGCTGCTCAAACCCATGTCAGAACAGAGGAGTATGCATGACGACGGGATTTGATCAGTATGAATGTGACTGCACAAGGACAGGATATTATGGGGAAAACTGTACGACACGTAAGTATCTTAAATCTCTTTTCATGGAAATGAAATCTGAGAATTCAGTTTGAGGATTGCAGGTTATTCTCAATAGCTAACTTAGAATAATCTTTCCATCAATGCTCACAGCGGAATTCTTCACGTGGCTGAGGCTAACATTGAAACCTTCGCCGAATACTGTCCACTACATCCTCACCCACTTCAAAGGAGCCTGGAATATCGTGAACAACATTCCCTTCTTACGAGATGCTATTATGAGATATGTATTAACGTGTAAGTATGAATTCTCCCTTCTAGCCCTTCTAACTGGCAGAAGTTCCTCATAGGACTCCAGAATATTGTACTTGGTTGGTCCATATATAAAGTTAGCAAGCTAAAATGCACTAAGGTAAAAACACTCTAACCAAAATTTAACATTTCTGCATGATTGCAGACTTGTATGAAATGTGCTTTGAAATGGAAATGAATTTTGCTTTAATCTCTGGTAGAATCCAGGATTTTGCTAGCATAAACTTTGCACTAAATTGCCCATGTTAATAGTTGGATGCAGCTGATAATCCAGGACCCAGTTCTGTTATTCAGTAACTGTAATCCCATTTAACATCAGTAACTGATATGTGTGGAATTTGTCAATGCAACTGCTGCCAAAATATATATGGAAAAGATCTGGCCTTGCGATTTACTTTTTGGGACTAAAATGTACAGTTTAAAGAAATCAAATACTTTTTTCTTTTCCAGCAAGATCACACTTGATTGACAGCCCACCAACTTACAATGGTGATTATAGTTACAAAAGCTGGGAAGTCTATTCCAATCTTTCCTATTACACAAGAAGCCTTCCACCAGTAGGACTTGACTGCCCAACACCAATGGGTGTTAAAGGTAAGGAATAAACCAGATGCGTAATGTTCACCTCTAGGAATTTCTGCTTTGCTTATCCTCTTAGAAAACACCATGTCTTGTCTATAACTTTTTTTCAGTGTAATTGGCTTGTCTATAACTTTTTTTCAGTGTAATTGGCTTTAAGAATAGCCATGTTTTGGATGCACTGTGTAAAGACCTAAAAGATAACTATTCTGGCTCTCGTTATTGAGTTACATGCTAACAACAGGGAATGTAGAAGTTTCTAATAAAATCAGGAAAGTGAGCATAGAAAAGCACATAATTCCCATATTTGTATGCTGCTATCCTTCAGTAATACATTGAAAGTCTTAAGAGTTATTGTTGTTAGGAACAAAATTAAGTATTGCATAAACATAGTTGTCTTGAATATCTCACTGTTTCTTTCTCTCGCAGGTAAGAAAGAGCTCCCAGATTCAAAGCTGATTGTGGAGAAGTTTTTGCTAAGGAAGAAATTTATTCCTGACCCACAAGGCACAAATATGATGTTCACATTCTTTGCCCAACACTTCACTCATCAGTTCTTTAAGACGGACCACAAGAAAGGACCTGCCTTCACTAAAGCTCTCGGCCATGGGGTACGATCATAGCTCTGTAACTTGAACACAGCACTTAGTTCTTAGGAGCTACTGAGCAGCTAGAGCGGGATAGTACGGGTTGTCGGGGTACACAAACACTGGTGCATGTACCGTGCAACACTGTTTGCCACAAACCGATGGCTTACGCCTTCTGTAACTTCTTCTTAGGCAAAACTCCAGCACTCGATAGCGTCTCTTCCTGGGTCAGAACCGCTTGTGCAAAGCACATGGTTCTGTTTAAAATACCTGCACAGTGATCTGTATGACTTTTTTTATTCTTCTCAAGAATCTGCTTTCACCTAAAGCATGCTAGATAAGTTCTGGATACTCGGTGGCTCTGGACTCTTTCTGTCGGTCGCGAAGAGCTGTATCTAGTACTGTAAAGTATCTTGTGTGCTGCTAATTGAAGAGACTTAGTTTAAAAAGAACTTCAAAAGCAGACTTGGATTTAGGATCTATATCTACAAAACAGGCAGCCTTTGGATAAAGAGTTCTTCAGCGTAAGTGTAGTGTGTATGTCTAAAATGGAGAGCTATAAAATATGTGTGTATATACAAAGAGCTGTCTGCATTATAGAAAGCTGCTGACACTTTAAACAGAGTCCTCTTCAACTGTCAGTCAATTTAAAAACTTGCTCTTATGCAGAGATGGCTCCAGTTGCCAGGAAATAATTTGGCTTCATCTTAAATATCAGTGCATGATACTTATAAGGTAACAATAATATAATTAAAGGTAAACATCTAAGGGATGAGCTCCTATTGGCATCCATAGAAGTGGGACCTATCCTAAAATAGCAAAAAATGTGGCTTGGCTTCATGTTCCAAATGCTTTTATTTTATAGGTTGACTTGAACCATATTTATGGAGAGACTCTGGAGAGACAACTTAAACTGAGACTTCTAAAGGATGGAAAGCTAAAATACCAGGTATGGCTTACCTCAGAACTCCTGCTCTCTTATTGGATGACATATATTTCCTAAAACTAGCACTCTGCATGGTGTAATGGATCTAAAGTGTAAGCCTAAAGTCAGTACTACCAAAATCAACACAGCTTAACTCATACGCATTATAGCTTACGACTCTCTTGTTTTGTTCTTTCTCCCTCCTCCCGGCAGATGATTGACGGCGAAATGTATCCACCAACGGTGAAGGACAGTCAGGCAGAGATGATCTACCCTCCTCACATACCTGAACACTTGCAGTTTTCCGTCGGGCAGGAGGTGTTTGGTTTGGTCCCAGGCTTGATGATGTACGCTACGATATGGCTGAGGGAACACAACCGGGTCTGTGACATCCTGAAACAGGAGCATCCGGAGTGGGATGATGAGCAGCTGTTCCAAACTACTAGACTGATATTGATAGGTGAGTGTCGCTTCTACTACATGCAACTCTCACCTTCTCTCGAGCGTGACACTTCTACCCATTATCTACTGCAGCTGCAGTAGGTGCAGTAAGGGGAAAAGCTATTACTTAAATTGGTGTGTGAGGGCATAATCTGAGCCTTCATGACCCGTCACTGGGACTGTATTAAGATACAGCTTCCTCCCAGCTATGTTAAAGACAGAACTGAAGACAACTGAGCTAAGTGATACTTAATTCCCTTATCTAAGGGAAACAGAACTGGAAGCAGTGAAAAGGCAGGAAGCTAAGGTTCATTTCTCAGGGAGAAAGCGTGTGAAGCTAGATGACCTCAGACTCTCAGATCTTGTGGGTTCTTCGTGGTTTTTTCCCCTAGGGTTGGGTCAGTTCAGGTATGCTTTAAAAGAAAGGCTGTGATTAACTCTAAAGTTCAGGAAGTTATGTAAAATGTAATTCTACATACTTCGCCTGTCTAATTATCTGTTCAGTGGTATTTCGTTTTATGTAAATGGTGGCGTACACTAAGCTCGAAGAGACCTTGCCCAAACTGTGACTGAAACAGTAAACTAGGACAATTTTATTAAGCAGCTCAGAAGCTGAGAGTTGCTTTCAGATACCAACTTTCTTCATTATCCCCTACCTCTATCCTAGAGAGTATTGTATAGCTGAACACAATGTAGATACTGATGTGTGCTGTTCGGTGGAGCATTCAAGGAAGTGTATCTTGGCAGGGGAGAGGGGAGCAAGCTATAGAAAACACTTCTCTTCCGCAGCCGAAAACTCTTGGGATCTTTAGTTCCATCCCTTACTCCTAGTCACATGAAATGTGTGAATCATTTTCTGTAAGAGATAACAAACACTTCAACATGGTGTTATCCTGATCACTGTAGTATTTTTTTTTTTAGAACGGTTCAGAAATGGTATTTTCTCTCAGAGCAGGGTAACCACCTAAAGCTTCTCAGGGAACAAGTAGCAATATTCTCTTCTGTTTCATTGACCAACAGGAGAGACAATCAAGATCGTTATTGAGGACTATGTGCAACACTTGAGTGGCTACCACTTCAAACTCAAGTTTGATCCTGAGCTGCTGTTCAACCAGCGATTTCAATACCAGAACCGAATTGCAGCTGAATTCAATACCCTCTACCACTGGCACCCACTTCTGCCTGACACTTTCCAGATACACGACCAGGAGTACACTTTCCAGCAGTTCCTCTACAACAACTCCATAATGCTGGAACATGGCCTTTCCCATATGGTGAAATCTTTCTCCAAGCAAAGAGCTGGCAGGGTAGGTACTTTCTCAAGTTGCTAGTGAACCAATAGAGATATAAACTGGGGGTGGGACAAGGGGGTAGAATAAAGCTATCCAAAACTACTCATGTACTACAAAGGCACAACTTCCTCATGACTCTTATCGGGAGATCTTACTACTTTTCCTCTTTATTAAATAGGTTGCTGGTGGGAAAAATGTTCCTGCTGCAGTACAGAAAGTAGCAAAGGCTTCAATTGACCAAAGCAGACAAATGCGATACCAGTCCTTGAATGAGTACAGGAAACGCTTCATGTTGAAACCATTCAAATCATTCGAAGAACTTACAGGTAACGGTTTTCATCCTTTCTAACAAACAAGGGCCCTTTTCTTAAAACGGCTAACAGGGTCCTGCAGTGCTATTACTGGACTTGAACAGGATAGCGTTGCAATGAAAATAGGATTTTTTTCCACTTACGGTTTTTACTCATCAATAATTACAGGAGAAAAAGAAATGGCAGCTGAACTGGAGGAGCTTTATGGAGACATTGATGCTATGGAGCTGTACCCAGGCCTTCTTGTAGAAAAGCCACGACCAGGTGCCATCTTTGGTGAAACAATGGTGGAGATTGGAGCACCCTTCTCTCTGAAAGGACTGATGGGAAATGCTATCTGCTCCCCCGAGTACTGGAAGCCTAGCACCTTCGGTGGAAAAGTGGGCTTTGAAATAATCAACACTGCCTCCTTACAGAAGCTCATCTGCAACAACGTGAAAGGCTGTCCTTTCACTGCTTTCCACATCTTAAATCCTGAACCCACAGAGGCAACTATTAATGTTAGTACCTCAAAAACAGCAATGGAAGATATCAACCCCACACTACTACTGAAAGAGCGATCTGCTGAGTTGTAAAAATCCATCTATCTATTTATTTATTTAACTAATATAATTTATTCTATTTATGGCTTAGTGTTTAAAAACAAAAAAAAAGAACTTGAGCATCTTCATTGCGGGGGTTGCCCTAGATTCCTTACTCGGGTAAGGCTTCCATTTACAAAAGGGATTTTCTGTGTTTGAGCTCTACAGTGGTGAATCCCTTGTTTAAAGTCTTCTGTAACAGAACTACGTATTCCAAAGTGGACAAAGGTTCCAACTTTTTTTTAATGTTATTTTAATACTTGACAAAGGGTGTTGGTGGTTTTTTTGTCTTTTCACTTGATAGGTCACAGAACACTACAAAACCGAGTTATTCCCTCAGCAACTTCTTAAACTTGCAAACAGGCTATTGAACTAAAAGTACAAGAAAAACTTGACTTAATGAAAAACTGCCAGAAAAGATTATGAATTCAGTATGAGCACTCCAAGATTAACAAGAAATACATATACTTGAGACTCACTTATTTACGTAAAGTCAGAAAACGTGTTGCATCTATTGTTGATACTACCTCTCCTTCATTGCAAATAAGGCACTTTGTATAGTAACTTATATGTTTGTTTTTATGTGTAAATCTACTTTCATGTGGCATTATACTTTTTAAAATTTAGTTATTTAAAGAAAATAGAACTTCTCTTGGATCCTACTTGGTTTTGAAGCATATGTCACAGAAGTATTACTTGTGTAAGAGGATGATAATAAGGTACTGAGGTTAGAAATAACTGACTTCCGGGCTGCAATACAAGGCTGCTTGTATTCCGATACAGATGTTTTATTGTGCAAGTTTTGGGGGGGTCTTAAACTTAGTCCAAAGTATTGGTATTCTTTTCATAGCTGTAGTTCTCTGGTCTACTTGATAATGTAATTTTAATCTCTGTCACTTTAAGGACAAATGGACAGTATAGCTTTAGTTAAGGATGTGACTATAGTATAGCCTTGTGTACCCAAAACACGGAGATTATTGGGGAACAGTGAAAACTGAGAAGCTGTGTAAACATACGCAGCCGCGAAATGAGTACAGAGTAGATCTAGCAAAACTTCAAGGCACCAAGACTTGAAGGTGTCTTATGTCCATGTGCACAAGCCATGCTTGTGACTTAGTTCTATTTATTGGGGGGAGGAGGGATAATGTTTTGTTTATAACTTATAAACAGAGGCATTTTAAGTAAGTGGCTTAAGCTTGCTTAAAACTGGCGAGCTAGCACAAAATCTCCTGGACATATTTGTCCTGATCCAGCACTAAAATACCTAGTCTCATCCGGGCACATAAGAAGTTACACAGGATCTTGTACCAGCACTTCAAACTTTGCACATAAGGGTATCTTTTTTTAATTTCTAGAGAGGAAATGTAGAAGATGATCTTCCCATAAAAACAGCTGGGGAACTATAGGTAAAAAGAAAAAGTCACTTCAGACTGGAATAGAGCAGCAACCTGGTATTCTGTACCCCTGCCCAAAATTCCTTGGCTTCTTGTGGAGAAGGACTTGAGTTTTATGTTTCATCTGAATCTCTCAAGCACTTGTAGAGGTTCGTGCGTTGTAATAGCTCTGGCATAGTATAGTTTGACTGTGACTTCTGTTTCTGTTGATTTGTTTAGAGACACCGATTACCTTATGCTGTGTAAGTTTGTAATTGTTAGCGTGAATAGCTGAATCGCGATCTCCTATAGTGATCAATACCAGTGACTGACTGGAAGTGGTCTTTGGTATGAATGCTTTGGGAGAAAGAAGGGCATTTGTTTTCCTTTCTCTATTTGAAGCATGAAGAAGGGAAAAACTTCAATAAGTGGTATTAAAAGGTGGTCAGTACTGTATATGCTAATAAGTGAAGACTGCTTGGACACTTGTTAAACATGTAATTGTCATTCAGATCCATTTTTGGAACAGGCTTCTTCAGAGTGCCCTGCTGCCGTTAACAAGGAAAAGTGTTTGGCTTAGAGTCAAAGGGAGACAAGTCTGGACAGATCTAGTTATTTCGGTGTAGGTAAAGAGAAATTCCTCATGAATTTCTTGAGTTAAGATGTAAGCTGCTTCGAAAGGAATCATGTTCACTCTGCATTTTGTACTCTGCAGCCACATTTCAACAGTCGCTTATCTGTGACCCAACCTGCTGGGTTTGGCTGGGTTCAAGTTGCTCATAATAAATGTGTATGTTTGAGATTATTTATTTAAAATTCTGTGAATTGTTTTTCACTTTATTTTTGTAGGTCAAGAATGTTTTTAAAATGCAATTGTTTATATAAATAAATTGAAAACATTACCTCTATGGGCTCATTTGCTTGTGATTTCCTTCAGTAATATTTAGTACGAAACAACCCTTTCATCTTATTAACTGGAGAATTCCAGGGAATTACTAAGACCATTAAATTCTCTCATGCCTTAAACCCAAGATGCCTGTAACTTAAATCATCCAAATATGGGGTTTTTTTCCCCTTTGGTCACCAGAAAAAAGCAATTTCACTGTGACATCCCTAGAGACGTAGTAAAGATGCTGGCAATTCTCTCTTGAGGACCCAGGTGCTTTAGAGAGAAAGTCCAGTCTTGGAGTTGCACAACACCAAGCTGCTGTACGCAACCTCCCTTCGCCACTGGAGTGTGAAGAGCCGTCCGTAGGCGTTTCCCTGCAAGCTTAGGGGAAACTGCTTCGGGACACAGCAGCCACCGGGCAAGGTCTCTGCACTGCGCGTTGTCGGCAGCGGTAGCTTGTTCCTGTTGTCAGGCAGCAAACTGGAGCTGTGACAGCCGCTTCGCTGACCCCCTTCCCTCTGCACGAGGTCCTGCCTCCTTATCTCTGTCACAGTTACTGTCTAACTTTGCGAAGGGTGATGCAAGCTGGGAAGATGGGCAGTGGGGCTAGGACAAGAGCAGCGGTGTGCTGGATAAAAGCAGAGGCAGGAATTGCATGAGTTGGTGCAACGTGTTCTCTCCCACAAAGAGCACCTCCGAGGCCGCCCTACCTTTTCATCTCTGATAAGAAATGAGGGGAAGCTATGAAGGAGACAGCCGAGGGGACCATGCACCTTGTACCGCTCAATCAACCCCTACCACCTCCACCCAGCCACTGACCAAATGTCACCTCCGGCACCCTTCCGTGCTCAGCCCCTCACTGTTGACTGTCTCCAGTACTTCCCCCTCCCAATATTGGTGCCCTGTCCTCTCGCACCTCTTCCTAGTGACCAACCCCACAGCCACAGTCCGTCACCCAGAGTCACCTTCCTTCCAATCACCCAAAATCCTCTTTGGTCCAAGGCTCATCCCAGTGACCCACCAGCCCTGGGAATACAACAGTCCTCCTGCCTCTGCTCTGGAGCTCCCTTCCATCTCCACCAGTGTGCAGTTCCCTTATAGTCCTATTGTACACAGGCACCTAAACATCTCCAGCAACCCTCCTCAACTTCAAACTCCATTCTCATCGCTTCAGTGACCATCTTCAGCCCCAAAACTGCAATGTCCTGAGGACCCTTCCAAGAGCATCGCTCCAGTCCCTCTCCTGGCCGCACGCGGAGGCTGTGGGTGAACAGAGGCACGTGCAGACCACGTATGAGCAATGTGGGGTTCTTTCCTTTAATAACCAAACTCATTCGCTCTACAAGTTAATTCATTTCTGGCACATTTCTGGTTCGAGGGGAAGTCGAGCGAGGGAGAGAGCGAAGACGAGGCCGGTCGCTTCAGCGGGAGGAGGACGGGCTCGGCCGCTGCCGCCGGGATGGGGAGGCGCGGCAGCGAGAAGGCAGCAGCGAGGTCATCTGCGGAGAAGGTGTTTCGGGTGACTGCTGCCCTAATTAGGGAAGGGCCAGTCCGGATGGATTCAGCGCATGATGGATGAGATATAGCTTGATCGTGGAGGAGCTCCTCCTTCCCTCTGAGCAGGGGCACGTCCTGATGATACAAAAGGCAAGAATGTTCCTCAGAGGAAACCTGCCCTGCGAAATACTTGCTCTCCAGCCTGGGTTGAGGTAACTGTTTCACCCAAGGCAATGCGGTAAAGGAGGGGGGCTCAGCGTTTAAGTCATACCCTTGGAGCGAAGTCCAGCAAGGAGCACGAGAGCTCCGTGCTTTGGGACCAGGTCACCGTACACCATCACCTTTACCAAGGGCTTTTGCCGTACGTCACCTGCTCGCTTGCCCACTGCGTAAGAGGTCTTTACGGGCGCTGAGTCGGAGCCCCGCGGGCATCTGGCCAGGTTTATTACTTCTGATACGCTCGCTGGACGTGCGCTGACCTTTACGCTGGAGCACTAGCTCCCAAGGCAGCCGCTTTACCCAGATTTCAGGAGACGTTTCTACCACAAGCGGCTTCTGCTTTGCAAGAAAATACCCCTTCAGCTTTCGGCATCACTCCAGAAAAGTCAACGGGTAGTTTGACCAAGCTGCAGGAAGGGTGGGAAGGAGAGAGGGAACCCGGGTAGAGGGGCACGGACACATCACTTGTCCCTTGCTCTTCACAGCTGCTGAAATAGGTGAACAGCTCTGGAAAAGCCCATTGCAAAGACGTCCTGTTTCCTTTGGAAGACCAGAAAGGAGAAAACCTGCAAGTTGTAAGAATATTTATATATATAGGACAGAAAGGAGCAGGCTGTAGCTATATACTCTAAATATAGAAAAAGAGGTGAATGGAGAGATCCCAACCTTTTTGCTAAAAGGCATGAAAAGAGCCACGCAAGGCAGGACTGCAGCAGCATCGCAAAGAAACATCGTATGGAAAAAACTCTCCTTGGAAAGAGCTGAGTGCTCCCCTTCCTTTAATCTGGAGTCCCAGTTTGGAAAGAACATTATACTGAGAGGCAACATGATTGGTTTCAAATTGTACTTTTTTTCCTCTGATACTTACTTTTTAAAATTAGTATAAAATCTCCTGTGGCTCCCGTACTTACTTACTCTGTAAGTCCAGACATTTTCATTAATATTGGCAAGAGACTGATCTCAACCAAAAAAAAAACCCAACCACTACATTCCTTCTCTGCCGTTCAGGGATGAGACAAACAAGAAAGTAGACGTCAAGACAGTGAGAAGGAAAAAGGTAGCACAAGACTTTCACAAATTTTCCTTTCTGGGATTTTCTTGGCTGAAAATCCTGAGACTTCACTGAAAATCTCAGCATTCGCTCACAGCCACGAGGAGAGAGAAACCAGACAGCCAGAGGTGGCCCGGGCAAGTTGGGAGCTGAGCACCATCAGCAGAGAGGGGATGTTAAAGCTTGGGAGATCTCACCAGTTCGCCATCGGGAGAGGTGAACAAGGCACTCAAGGTTTGACTCGTGCTGGTTGCTTGTCCTCAGCTCTGGGCAAGCCGAGCCATTTTATCCAGCGGGTATTAGCCGTCAGGTAGAAAGCAAAGCACGGAAACCCAAAATCTGGGGGAAGAAGGCAAATAGTGTTCAAAGCATCTACTTTCAAACCAGCCCACTGCCTACCCGCTGAGGATCTAGCCCATTGCAGGGCACGGCTACGGCAAGTTGAAAATACATTGCATCTTCTAACCAATCGTAATCCTGATATTCTTTTTTCTGGTAATTAGTAGCTGTTACCAGAAAGGCGCTGGGGAGATACAAAGCGTCACATAACCAGGAGCATCCTGCTTGCAGATCTTTACTTACTACGGTAGCAAAGTAGTAGTTCATCCTTCTGTCTCGGGATAAAACCAAAAATACTCGCAAAAAGTAAAGGAGGATTCTGTGGGAAATGCATTCTTGCTCTGCACTTTATTTTTTCAGGGTAACCAGGTGTAGCTCATGACTTCAGGCTTACACAGTAGTGGATGTAGGTGTGTGCAAGCATCCGTGTTCAAACCTGCCCTGCTGACAGGTAATTTTAACACCCATTCATTTTCTGCAAAAGGACTGCATTTGCGGTAGACTTTTCTATGAGAGCACATGAAACTTTTTAAACACACACCCCCCGAAATGGGCACAAAGCAATGCCCATCCCGCCGAGCGCCGTGGTGCAGAGGGGTGGCAGTGGGAGAAGGCATGTTCCCCAAGCCGCACGTCATCTCATCGTGCTTTCCCCTCTACCGTAGATCTACCCAAAGAAAATGTTTTCATAAGCATTCATCAAGGAAACATTGTGCAAGTCATACTGGCTTTAGCGTAACACCATAACGTGCGGCTGCTAATAAGGATATTTCTGAATTTATGCTGGCAGGTCTTCAGAGACGGGAGGTGAGACCGAGACCCTGAGAAGCCACACAGCTTTGGGGTAAAAACCCAGCTCCGCGGGGCTGCGAAAGCATCCATTGTTCGGTATGGTTTTAAGCCCTGAAAAGCTTCAGTGAACCGTGACAGAGCGATGAAACACGGCTAAAAGCCGTGACTCCAGATACGTTCTCCAGCACCTTCAAAACCTTACCCTGAGAACTGACACAACTTGATATCCTTTCAGTTGTGGCTTTCGAGCCTGTTGCCTAGACAATATTAATTAATCCTGCCTAACAAATAATGGCAGAGTTGCTAAGAGGCAGTCATAGGTAATAATTAAAACGAAACTGCGTTGAGCTTGCTCAGCTGTGAAATACTAGTTCTTACATAAAGCTGGGATGTAACACGAGATGATCCAATCCCATCTTACAGAAGCAGTTAAAAAGGTATTATGTCCAATGAGGCAGGGAAGTAGAGACCATTCCATGTAAATTAGGGCTGAGATTTTTATAGCGCAGAGGATTTCAGTGAAAGCAGAAAAAAAAATGCATTTCTAAATTAGAAATGGACTGAATTTTCTCAGTGTCCAATAAATTGATAGAGTTTCAGACAAATTCAGGATGTATTTCTGGCCCCAGAATAATAAAACCAGCTTCTTCTCACCGTTTGCTGGGTGAAATGTTTCATAACTGACCCAGTCTTAATGGTAAGCAAAAGATTTCCCAACCTGACCATGAAATGGAAGGTCCTTTTACAGATCAAGCGAAATATATAAAATCATCCCAAAAGCAAGCTGGCACTGCTGCATAGTAAATAAGCTTGGATGTTCTCAATAATCCTCACTCTATATCAGAAATGTTTTTCATTCGATTATGAAAGCTCTCCTACTCAGTAGATGGAGATGGATAAAACACTGTACTGAAGTTTCCACTCGTTCTTCCTCAGTCTGGAGAAGGAAGAAGGATGCTTGCCTCATTTTGAGGAATATTTAAGGAGCATATGAACACCCCCCTTGAAGACTGAGTTAGTATATCTCCCATAACTACAAAACAAACATCAGAACATTTAACGAGAGGTGACACTTTGAAAAATGACTCTGCCTTAGCAGAGCCCGGGGTTTTGGTTTCTGCAGCTCTTTGGCACATCTGAAAGCATCTCCAGAGATCTTCTCTTTGACGTTGAAGTCCAGGGCTCCCCCAGAGCTCTATATCACTTAGTAAGTGGGTGCCAAATGTGTAAGGCTTTTCAGTTAAGATATCACTTTAAATAACATATAGAAAAAATAAGAGCAGGCAATGGTTTACCAGTGAGCCAAGACCAATAGTGTTTCACAGATTAATTTTTAAAAGCAACAGCAAAAAATAAAATCAACCAAACCATCCATTTCTCAGATGAGGGCTTTGTGAATAGAGAATTAAAATCCCCAAGATTCCTAATTTTTTAGGAGGATGATTTCCTCTTTAAAGTCACTTCCTCAGTCACCCTTGGTTGCAAATATTTCTCAAAACTCCCTTTAAACCTTCTATGCAAACAAGTGAATGTTTACCACCATCGTCTTAAATATTTGTTACAAGCATTTCCCTGTCCTTAAAGAAAAAAAAAAATAAATAAATTGATTAAAAAATAAATTATTTGATAGTCAGGTCTACAATGACTTCAGCTATCACATCAAATTTGACATTGGTGAAGTTGCACATAATTTGAATAACGTTGTTCTGCTGCAAACATCATTCGCAAAGTTTATGTCCTTTCCTAGGAACAAGGGGCAGCTATTTTAGCGGTACTTTCCAGTCTCCATCTTCAGTGGGATGCAATGGAAAGACAGGTATAAAGCCATTTTCCTACATAATTTGTTGGGGAACTGAAAAATCTGCAGGCGTCACTAAACATAAAACAGCCCCCTGGGACACTTAGTAGTGTGAAACAATCTGAAAAACACTGTTCTGTAACTGCGTATCAGATTTAGAAGTGAATTCTGAAAACCCGAAGAGCTTATCTGCATCTCCTGACTTTGCAAAATGGACAGGGAAGCTCACTAGAAAAGCTTCCCATGAGATTTGTGTCGCTTCTGCTTTCAGTCATAGTGAGATGCTACAAGACCAGCCTCTAATACAGAATCCTTTTTTTTTTTTTTTTTTTTTTCTTCTTCACTTACATACCAGGAACCAGAAGATAGACCGAGGAACTGTTTGCTTCAGCACTTTCATAATGGTTGGTCTGAGAAAAAATTAGAGAGAAGGATGTACTACTCCCCATCACATTAAATCTGCTTGCTCATTCTCAATAACTATAAAATTTACTGGGAGAACTGGAAGTCAGAAAAAGATGTCAATTATCTTGAGTGACTAATAAAATTTTTATTTATTTGCCTCTAGCTCCATTTTCATGAGAAGGTCCTTCCTTTAGAAAATAAGTTACATTACTTACGATTCAGCACAGGAATGGGTAGGAAACATGAGAGATTATGAATAAGATTCCTTATTCTTAAATGGCCATGAATGCGCCTACTTGATTAAAGCTTTGAAAGAGCAGTCCGTCATCAGATTTTGGGCTGGTCTAGATTTGCGTGACTTGAACAAAGCCAGCCCCACCTTCCAGTTCACAGTCACGCTTGGTTCCTCTCAAATCGGGTCAAGCTTTCCTTACTCCACTATTGATGTTGAATCAAAAAGAATTTAATCATAGAATCATAGAATAATTTAGGTTGGAAAAGACCCTTAAAATCATCAAATCTAACCGTTAACCTAACGCTACCAAGTCCACCACTAAACCATGTCCCTAAGCACCACATCTACACATCTTTTAAATGCCTCCAGGGATGGTGATGCAACCACTTCCCTGGGCAGCCTGTTCCAAGGCTTGAGAACCCTTTCGGTGAGGAAATTTCTCCTAATGTCCAGTCTAAACCTCCCCTGGCACAACTTGAGGCCATGTCCTCTCGTCTTATCGCTGTTACTTGGGAGAAGAGACCAACACCCACCTCACTACAACCTCCTGTCAGGTAGTTGTAGAGCGCGATGAGGTCTCCCCTCAGCCTCCTCCTCTCCAGGCTAAACACCCCCAGTTCCCTCAGCCGCTCCTCATCAGACTTGTGCTCCAGGCCCTTCACCAGCTTCGTTGCCCTTCTCTGGACACGCTCCAGCACCTCCATGTCCTTCTTGTAGTGAGGGGCCCAAAACTGAACACAGTAGTCGAGGTGCGGCCTCACCAGTGCCGAGTACAGGGGCACGATCACCTCCCTGCTCCTGCTGGCCACACTAGTTCTGATACAGGCCAGGATGCCGTTGGCCGCCTTGGCCACCTGGGCACACTGCCGGCTCATGTTCATATCATTAAGGGCACGCTTTCGGTTCCTTAACAAAACCCCCCCCTTCACTTCCCTACTGCACTCCCTGTTTCTCATAACCCTTAGAGCACAGGCCCTAAGCTGATAAGAAGTAAAGTGCATTTACTTGAAAAACAAGTTGCATAACAGTCAATTTTTTCTGAACATTTTGCTATTTAGCTTATTTTATTCAGCCTGTTTTTACCAGTCTAAATCTAGCTAAAAGCCTGCATTTTTTGCTTTTAGCGGCAGTCCATATCTGTTCCAGTTTCTGTTCTCTACTGGGAGGAGACAATCTATAGAACTTTGACAACCAGGCAAGGACTGAAGCCAAGGTTGAACATAGATTTTTGTTCAGCATTGTCCCACTGATACAATTACTGCTTGATTGTAAGCAATGTGGAAATGCGGATCTAGATTGGTCTAACGATGTCCGAGTCGCATTTATTATCAGAAGGTGAAGGTGATCAGCTGGAGTCTTCTGGGGATTCAGACTTTGGACTTGTTACCTCAATCTCCAAATCTCACAGCACAGTGCAGAAGACCTTGGTATCAGTTGGGCAGAGGGACCAGGATGGGTTTCCCACAGTAATAGAAAAGTAAAAAAATGAAGATTTTTCTTTTCTTTACTGCAAAGTGGGAAGACATCCTTCCTGAGTAAGGGAAAGCTGTCTAGCAACTCAACTTTTGCTGGAAGTGCTAACAGCCGAGCAGCACCTTCTTTGCATATGGCGTATTCTTGTTATTTAGAAGGTATGAATTTTACATGTGCCTGACTGAAAAAAATCTCATGTTGACGTTCACTTACCAGAATAACGGCTTAAATTTCATATACCAGCAAATGTTATCAGATATTTTTGCGGTACGCAGGTATTGCAGCTAACAGCGACGTGGGCAAATGCTTTATGTGTGATTCGCGATACAATAAGCAATGAACACAACTGGCAACGGTAGAATCAGAGGATAACTCAGGCCAAGGGACCTTGGAGCTCTCTGGTCCCACCTCCAGCGCAAACCAGGGGCAGCTCTGGGGTCAGACACCAGATCTTCAGTCCAGGTTTGACCAAGGCACGTCTCTGGTTTTCTCAGCATTATGCGGACCTTCATTTCTACTATAAAACTGCTACCCTGCCCTAAAGGTAGTTCCCATCTTCAGACCTGTTTTTAAGAATGAATATGATGACCGTTGCTAATGGAAAGGGAGAAGACAAATCAACCACAGATGAGAAACCTCAAGGTTCAAACCAGAACTACAAAAACGACCCCTGTACAAGCTGCCCATTGATCCAGAGTTCCTCAGCCGATGTCAAAGATAACGTGCGTACACGTACGCACGCGTGCGTGTACATGCCTGCATCCTAAAGACATGTTACCCACAGGCAGGAGTGTGCGCTCGTGTTCGGGGAATGCAGCAACGCACCAAGGGCAAGCGGCAGAAGGAAACAGTCTAATTTTTATGCTATATTTAGGGCTATTTATTGCCCTGCCAAAACAAAAATCAGTTGCAAAACCAGTTTAACTGTTTTGTGTTTATTGCTTTGTGAGGTAAAAACTGGTGTGCATCTCTGAATCTGGTTGTAAAAGTTATAATAAACATCTTCCAAGTTTTAATCTTCATAGTTTAAAATAGCCCAGAGCAGCATATGATAAGATTTCTTTTAAGCTTCTTGTTTAAGATTTACACAAGAATATATTATAAGAAAAAGAACAATTTTAATTTTGAATAAAGTATAACATAGGAATGTTGCAATGAATAAAAGTAAAGTTAATGTTTAAAAGAAATATAAACCTATTCAGAAAAAGAAATGCATATTAAGCAATAAACGGCTTCAGCCCTACTTCACAATGATATCAGAAGTTAAAACAGGTGAAATTAAACCAATTTAAAAATAAATATATTAATGATAACATTAATGATACTGTAGGCCCCTACAGTAGGAAAAATCCAGGAAAAGGCAGAGCTAATTTCCCTTGGTTAAGTTTAACATTTAGATAAGCAACGACGAATTTTACTCTCAGTTTTTTTCAAATTTTTTTTAACATATTTCCAATCTACTTATAAAATCCCTACATCACTAGCCAATTTTTAACCCCCCCAACAACATAGCCCTTAAACAAACAAGCGCTGTTTGCAGACACGATAATAAAGAAGCTCTTTTCAGACGTCGTGGGCCACGGCCAGCGCTGCACAAACTTGCTCGTAACCTTTTTCAGGCTGGGTCCTGGACTTTTCCTGATCTCATACAAAAGCATCTTTAACGGGAAGTTTATTTTGCTTAATAATATTAAGACTATTGAGTGGACTCATGATGAGTAAGGAGTGGACATGTGGAGCCACATTCATTGAGAACTGGAAGACGCTTCCCCCCCCCACCCCGAGAAAATATGAGGTTGTTTTCACCTCTTTCGTATTCTGGGAAGCAAGGAAACATCTCCGCTTGAGCCTGGTGGAAATTTTTGGACAAATCTGTCTTTTGTCTGAATGTAATATTTTTATGGAAACAAGCCAAGTTCAACTCAACCGTCCTTGGGAAATATTTCTCAGGTCTAGCAAGGAATTTCTTGGTCAAAACACAGCTGAGAACTTCCCCCTCCCCTCCATTTGACAGATAACGCGGAGGTTTACCCTCTCATGGAGGCCTTTGGACAAGCGCTCGGGATAAGCTTTTGCAACGCCTTAATCCTCCAGGTAAGTACATTTACTACCAATAAGTTCACTGTTGCAGGATCACTCTTTCCCCACCGATTCCTTCCTTGGTTTTTCATTTAAAAAAAATACAACTTTAAGTTTCCATTTCTTTTCCACCATAAAATGGGAGAATTTTTGTAGGATGACAAATCTTTTTCTGCCTACCGCTAGTCCATGCAAATGTTTTCTCACTTCATAAACGGCCTCATACTTCACAGAAAGGAATTTGTCTGCAAAAGCAGCTTTCCTGGAAAAGCAAAAGATAGGATAACCACCTTCAGCACGAAGCCAATTTTTGAATCAGAAAGTTAACAAGACATTACAGTTATAGAAAAGATGCAATGATTGACCGGTTGTCCCTTGCTGAAATGCTCCGGAGAGTCACTGGTTGTTGGTGAACCTCTCACAATCTCTCCATCCCCAAAATTATAATGCCGTTACTTGCTAACCAGGTCCAGAAGATAGCAGGCAAGTAGCCAAACATTGCCTTTATTCTTCTGGTGACCCACTGTCTTTCTCATGCCAGTATTTAATATTAATAAATATGAAGGAGCCTTTCCTTCCTAGAGGGAACTACCCCATCTTGTAGGTCTTCCAGACCCACTGGCTGTACCCTGGCTTTCCCTCCCTTCCTCATTTGCAAGAGGGTGGGAGGGAGCGGGGGAATTCGGCAGGTTGCCAAACCCAGCTCACCCACCTCCCGTGGGGAAACCCACCTGTCGAAGAGAAGTGCCCAAGAGCTGAGGTTTTGCAAGAGGTCAGGGAAATATTTTGGCCAAAAAAAATAAAAAAGAGGCTATGAATGTCATACAAGGAAAGCTTGTAATAGAGTTATTGGGGCCAGTTGGCTGAGATAGCATCATCTGGACAGGAGAGCGTACTCCCAGGCCCATTATGCTCTAAAAAGAAGCACCCTGGCCAAAATACGATTGCACTGCTTGAATGATGTTTCTTAAATTGTCACAGAAAAAAGATGTTTAAAGTAGTAGTATGCACAAGTTGTTCAGGGGATGGAAGCCTAAGGAAAGGCTCGAGATATTTTATACCACCCTCAAGTGAATTGGGACAAGGAGAAAGCTTTTAAAATTCACCCTGTATTCAAAATAGAGTCATTGTCAAGCACAAAAAGTCACGCTGGCAGCACAGCAGAAGTGCCTCTGGGAAGCAAAACAAATATATTTAAATTGGGTAGGGAAAAAGAAAACCCCTATTTGTTTGTTCTAGACTTTATGCTAGCCTTTCTTACGTAGGCTCGTGGAAGATACAGTAATCAACCAGTCAACTCTTCATCCCAGACCTATTTTAGCCGTATGTGGCGTATCTGACGCACTTCAGGGCGCATAGGAGCAGGTCGCAGGAGCACAATGTTTGGCATGCCATCACGTCTCCCTCCTCCCCCTCGTTTCCAGAGGCTGGCGGGAAACAGAACGCTGAAGTGCCGGGGGGTCAGACCGATCCTGGACCCAAACCGTGCAGTCACCGAGCAAAGTTCATCCGCAGAGCGGCCCCCGCGCAGGAAACCGGACAGCCTATTGTTTGACAGAAAATGGAGACTCAGGCTGCCTGCGTGGTTGGAAATGATCTCAGAGTTATGAGAAAGTTGGGAATATAAACAAAAAAAAAAAACCCCTATGTGATGCCGTGGTCCTTAGGGCTACCGCCACGGACCGCCAGCGATGCTGCGGTGTGGGTGGTGGGAGCAGCACGGTGTTACAACACGCGTGAGACGGTCACCCCAGCATGTCCAGAGTGTAAAGAAATCCTTGACACCTTCTATACACCTCTCAAAGGACATCCATACAGGACACCAAGTTAAGGGTATCACCCAAGGGTCAGGCAGTGGCACATGGGCACCAGGGAAGATGGGGAGGACCAGAAATAGCCTGATAGCAGCGGGGCTGATCTTGGGTGTCTTTGCAGCGAGGCAGTGCACTGACAGCCCAACTGTGCAGCGTGTGTAGAGTTAAATTAAATGCATTGGTTCTTGACTAAATTAAATGTATTGGTTCTACTCCAGGAGCCTGGAGAAGGGAGGCAGCTCCCACGTGCAGGTGGAAGAGCTCCCTCCTCCCATTCCCCCGCATCTCCTCGCTCCCCTCTCCTCTAGCAGAGCTCTCTGCAGGCACGAAGACCTCGAGATGTTTCCTGTAAAGGCTGTGCAGAGCAGACACTGGTCTTCATGGACAGCTTTCACTGCTCAGCTCAGTGTCTTCTGAAGAGTGCCACAAGCACGCTTGGTGGTGGCATCAATGCATGTCGCCGCAATATGCCGGAGGAAACCCAGAAATGCCTCTTTTCAGGTGGGGACATTTTGGAAGAAAGATACAGGAAAGTGAATTGCATTGTGACCTTGTTCGTCACGTACTGCCAACGGATATACGTTGATAGACATATTGCTGTATGGAAAAGCAATTTAGAGTCCTTAAGGTCTTGGCTGGTGTTTACTTTGGCCAACGGCAGTTGGGCAGAGCTTGCAAGGACCTGGCCTAACGTGTAACTTCCATCTGTGGCTATCGTTCATTAAACTCACTTATGCATAGATTTCTTCTATATTTAAATACCCGTAGCTCTGTGCCTTGCTTGTGTGTTAATGGGTAACTCCTGGGAGTTAACAGCAGTCTGAAGTGGTAAATGCTTCCGCAATTGCAGGAGAAACATCTCAGCGGCCTTTCGTTAATGGCCGTATACGTTCCCAAATGTCAGCCCCATGTCGTCAGTTCTCCTACGTCTTCTGTACGTGCAGTGCTCCGTTAATTATTGCTATTTATATTGTCGTGGTGCCCAGAGGCCTCCACGGGGAGCAGCTTTTGTGGTCTAGGAACAAAAGAAACCACGCAGACCCTCGTGTGAAGGGTTTCCTTTTCGGAGAGACACAACACAGCAGAGAAGCAAAGGATCACTTTCCTTGTGCAGGAAAAAGAAACGTCACAAGGAGGCAGAGGCGAAGATGGAGCAAAGGGGGGTAATGGGAGGAAGAGGAGAAAAGCAAAAGAGGAGAAAGCAAAGGAAGGACGGCAGGGAAAGGTGCAGGAAGGGGAGGAAGAGAGGAGGAGTAGCGTGAGGTTGGGCCAACAGGCAGGGAGCGCGAGCGGCCATGGCCGGACAGCCGGTGTCCAGGCTGCCAGCTCTGCGAGGCGCCCGACATGGCGCTGGGCCGGGGCCCTGCGGGGCAGGGAGGGGCGGCGGGTACGTCGTGGACCTCCGTCCGCTCCCCCGGCACGTCCGCGGGGCCACGCGTCCCGCCCTCCCTCCGCCGCCTCTGCTTTCCAGCCCCTTCCCCTGCTTTTTGTTTCCTTTCTCTTTGCCGTTTACTGAAGAGCACATTTTGGTCCCTCTGCCCAAGAGGTTTCTCCCCAGGAGGTGACAGCTCAGCTCTGACCAGGAAAGCTGGACCGTGAAGGCCATGAGGAAACAATTTAGAAATGCCTCTCCCAACAGTGGGGGAAAAAAAAAACCCAGATTATGTGTTTTAAAGGGTGTTTGAATCCTCTCCACCTGGAGGTGTCTGCAGTTTCATGTTGGAGTGCTGAGCGTCGGGGACTCGCTCCGCTCCAAGCTCACGACCCAGCTTGCCAAAGGATTCGAAGGCAAAGGCCAAATCATCTTTTTAACAGATGCATTTCTGTCATGGATTAACCAAATATTTTTCAGATTAAAATCACGTGAGGGGCCCCGAGCGTTGTAGTCACTTTCCTATAAGCGCAACAGATTTTCCAGCTGTGGGGAACATCTGGAAGAGCCCAGACCTCCGTCCCGCTGGGGGCCGGGAGCTCCCAGCTCCGTCAGCAGGAGCTCTTCTCTTTGCAGCTCTCCGGCAAACAGCCGCGTGAGGCGTGCTCGAGGAGAGCTGTAAGAAAACCCACGGTTTTGGAGTCACTGTGCTTCAAGATAGGGCATAAGGGGACGCTGAGGATCAGGAAGAGGTTTGTGGAAAGGTTGGTAGGAGGTGTTTGTCACCTTCTGGGCTCTAGAACAAGCTGGAAGTGTTACATGGGGCGAGCTGCATAACTACATGGAAAAATTAATTACGGGTTACTGGTGGGAAACCACATCGGGCTGGTGGGACATGGCTTGTGCTGTCCTTCCCCAGGCACCCCTGCAGGAGATCGGGGCTGGAAGGACCCTCGGCCTGAAACAGCACGTCCATCCTTGAGTTATACTGATGGGTTGCGAGAGCCTCTACTGATCGTTAGAGACCACCCGTAAGCTTTTGCGTTACGCGCCCTGGGGCTGCTTTGCGCTGCTGGCCGCTGAGTTCCCCCACGACCTCAGGGCCAGTGGGGCTCCTCTTGACAAGCCCCAGAAAGTTTCCCCCCCCGAGGAAGGAGGCGAACCCACGGCCCCCCTCCCGTCCGATCCTCCTCCTCCTGCTGCTTTGGGAATCCGACCGAGCTGTGACTCAGAAGACCCAAAAAAGAACCTTTTCTCCCCAATATAGTCAGTGGACAGAGCTGTGCATCTACAAAGGATGATTCAGAGCATCTCGGATGTCTAAAGCCCTTTGATTTTTGGAAAATCTTCCTAAATTGTCTGAAATCGTAAAGCTTCCTATGGCTGCCTAAATTATCTATGACTTACACTACAGCATAGGAGGGAGAAATACGGACTGGGTCGCTTGGTAGTGACAGAATAAGACACAAATTTCATGATTCCTCCTTACATAATGCAGAATAGCAACTTTCCTGGCTTTTAGAGGGATTTGAATGTACAGAATAACCAAAAAGGCTACAAATTGTAAAGGCAGAAACTGTTTCTGTCCTCTCAGGCATTAACGCTCTCTTTAAGCAAGAAGAAACTACCCAGAGTAAAGCATTTTATAATAAGAAGAGCGTAAGCACATCATCGCGAGCCAGAAGAACTGTGAGAACTCTAATAAAGTGAAATCCCTCTGGTTTGCAGCCAAAAGGCCGCAAAGCGGAGGCTAGGAAGACTCTGTGAAAGGTATGCTGGCTTAGACAGCAAGGAGTCGTGTTATGATGCTTGCAAAGCTTTTCGCAACCCCGTCTTTCTTTGTCTAGCTCTTGGGTAACACCACACTTGTTCCAGCACTTTGGAACAGCAGCAACGATTTCTTTTTTTAATTCCTGGACTCTGACATCGCCTGGCGATCGTTGGTAAAAAAGTATGACTTCCAGAAAAATGCGGCTCTACCGACTAATTGTTTTTCCAGTTGCTTCTCTGCTCGTTGAGACGCAGCGCTAGCGCAGCAGCACCCAGACCCGGCTGGGACTGCAAGCCCTCGCGTAGGACAAACCAGTGTTTTTCCTTCAAGTCCACAAAAAAGAAAGCCTTCAGTAACCTGAACTAATTGTAGCTCTCTGGCTTCATGTAATTTGTCTATCATACTATGTAATTTGTCTATCATACTTTGGCCCATTATCATCCCCATTTGAAATACTGTCTTTCCTAAATGAGAAGTACCGTATTACAGCACAGATCATAAAGAGTACGTACACGTTATAGACTAAACTGAAATTCAAACAAGCACCAAAAGTCTTCTAACGATCACACCTGAAATGTTTTTGAAGACTGTAGCGTAGTGGATTACGTATGTCATGTAATTAAATTACATATGTAAATGTAATGCACTGTTCCTGACCCATTTCATTTCTATGCATTGCATACATTAATAGTCCGAATTAAAAGAAATTTTAACTTTCACAACTGATTCATCAGTCTTCTGTGAATCACTAATCCTGAATCTCGTTCTTTTACCAGAAACAGACATCAGGCCTGTCCAACAGACAGCTTAGGTGTGCGTAAGCAAGTTTAGCAGAACAGGGCAAGTCTGAATCTAAAGTCTGAAACCCATTCAAATATTCCTACTCTCATTCCTGATGGGAAACCCTATTTCACTGGTATTTATGCAGCATCTGTGCAGTCATCCCACATGCCAAAATGGAATAATCTATAACTGCTTCTTCGTAAGCTTAAATCCTTAAAAGAAATACCAAGGTCTGGCTAACTTTTGAAACTGATGATAGAGTAAAAAAAAAATTCCTTTGGTAGATCATGAGTTTAAATGCAGGAGAAGCCATTGGACACCTAAAGTAATTTACTTCCAGGCACCATGACACAGTCTGTCTCTGTGCAGCTCTCCGGGTTAGTTGTCTACGTGAGCAGCGCCTACGTGAACAAGTGCTATTAGCACAGGACAATCCTTCAGAGCAAAGTTTCGGCAACTGAATTTATTTTCATAAGCACAGTTTTGCCATGCTCTCTTGACACAAATAGACAGCAAAACTCAGGATATCGCCTGAAGAGACCCAATCTCAACGTTGGCTGCTAGCCAATCTGCAGGAGTAGACAAAAGATCTGTGTGGAAGACACAGGCCATGGAAAAAGTAATATAAGCAACTGAGACCCTTGGATTTTT
Source organism: Calonectris borealis (assembly GCF_964195595.1). Lineage (NCBI taxonomy): Eukaryota > Metazoa > Chordata > Aves > Procellariiformes > Procellariidae > Calonectris > Calonectris borealis. Next base: position 35,148,551 of record NC_134319.1, on the reverse strand, counting down.
TACCAGTTCCCCTCCCATCATAAAAAGGATCGGGGGAGAAAAAAAAAAAAAAAAAAGGAAAGTCAGAAAGACAAGGATGACAAAAAGTACAGAACAGTTGCTACAAAAGGAGAGGTATAATATAATATAATATAACATAACATAACATAATATAATATAATACGATGTGATGTGATGTGATGTGATGGAATATAGTTTGGAAGAGAGCAGGCTGGTGGAAGAAACAGGCGTACAGGAAAACTCAAGCTGGAGGGAACCTCAGGAGGTCTCTGGTCCAACCTCCAGCTCAAAGCAGGTCAGCTCTGGGGTCAGACCAGGTTGCCCAGGGCTCGATCCATGACGCAGATATGACCGGCTGGCATTTGGAAGGTGACTAGCACTGCAGTAGTCACAGTTTCTCACCACCCAGCTTGAGAGCTATTCAAATTATCTGATGCAATTGTAAAACAAAAGGATGGCTTTTTCCATACAACTTATAAAACTACACAACATTTTGCCACGGTATATTGGCAAAGCCTGAAGTATAAATAGATTTAATCATTAGTCAGATTAATGGAAGAAGCGTCGTTCATTGATTAGTAACCGTAAATAGAAGCAAGTCAGTATGGTCACCCTTATACTATGGCGCTCTGCTAGTGTATCCCTCAATGCGTCAGCAAAACCAGCCACACAAATGACAGCAAAACATCAACCCTGGGATGTGAACAAAAGAAAAAGCCTGCTAAAAAGAATTGCTGGCATAGATAAAGAACCAACAAATTGCAGTGTCTGCAACATCAGCTCTTCTCATCTCCTAAAAGCTGTTTTCAAGGCAGAGAGGCGAGGGCTAACAGCATCACCGTGCCTGCAGAGGCTGTGCAGAGGTTTCGTTTTGTAGGATGCTTGTCTGCTTGATTGGGAACAACCCCTCCCTGGATGAGAACAGCCCCCAGTGCCATACCCCAAGGAAAATCCATTGCATGCCACCAAGTTATTACAGAACTCGCATTAGCTCACGCATTAGCTCACACAAAACTTAAGAAATACGTATTTTTAAGGGCTTAATGTGTTCACAAAAGTATTGTTTATGGGGACGGGCTATAAAACTGTGCAATAACCTGCCAAGGGAAATTTCAGAAATATTCTCATCTGAGTCATCTCCATCGAGGTCATGAAATGGAGAAAGCCTTTGAAATGAATTACTGGTTTCTGGGATGGAAAAAACGACCAACACCCCGCCACACACACGCACACCAATAGCCAAATAAGATCTTTCGCATCACTTACTATTGTTTTTCTGTCGTTGTCACAGAACCACGCTATTGACTCAGTCTTGTTGTATGGCGAGAGAAAAGACTGCCGCATTCGGCAGCGTTTCCAACTTGCAGAGAATTTCAACACTTTCAACTTGCGTTCAACTCGGTTTTGTTGCAATTCAAAGAAAAATAGGCTTTCAGGATTTCCCATAGAGTAGAAATTCTGTAAAAAGTGTTTTCAGGAATGATATAAGAAATAATAGTGGCTGGGATCAGTAGGTGTTGAAAGATGTATTTCATCATCTTGTTGCCATGGTCATGCAGTAATGATGCAACTCTACACTCTCTCATAACAAGACTTGCTACAAAAAAATTACTTAATTTAAATTCTTATTCACATTCATGTGTCCACCTACAACTCACAAGGACAAAGCGAGATTTAGGAAGCTGTTCTAACATTGATCAAGAAACTGTATATTTTTACATACAGTTTAACATTACCTGTATCTCACAGGTCTCCTGATTAGAATATATTTCAGGTTTTCAGAGATACCGAGCCATCTTCCAATAGCCCCCTGCCCTAACAGATGTCAATGGCTAAACAAAAATGTCCAATTTCCAGTATTTACATGGTTAACTGTGCACATGGAAGTGAACTCAATTCTCTGTATCTCAGCAACTAACAGAAACAAGTGCCTAGGAGCGTATGAAAACATATGAATTATCTGGCCGAGCACCACATACTCAAAAACTCTAGGAACCGAAATAAAATGTTTATAGGAACTCCCTCCCCCAAGAGATGGAAGGTAACAGAGCACAGAAAATCCTTTAATCCTTCTTAAATATACCTTCTTTCCATACAATGGAAATAAAAACATCACACGCCAAGTAGCAGCACAGGACTGTGTACCTTGAAAAGGAACTTTGCGAAGCTGCGAACTATTCTCTTCTGTTCTCCTCAGATTTTTGGCACTTATCTAGTGACTCGCAAACTATGTATGTAAACATGGATTAATCCATTATACTAGCGTGTATGCAAATAATGTCTCTTTTCCTCTAATTTGCCATTAAACACAGCATGTAAAGGTCACCATGGCCCCAGAAAAAATGTCCAGGGATCTGCCCAGGCCTGCAGAATATCAACAGCATCATGTAATCATATCAGAGTTAAACTCTGCCTTCTAGAATAAACACTTTTTAAAACTTTTTTTTTTTATGTGTAAGCAAAGTTTCCTATGCTTCTCCACTTCTATAAACATTAATGGCAGCTATAAATACTCTCTCCTGGCAACTCATGATTCAGTAACACTACTTACAAGTGAACACTCATCCAAATACCATCTTGAATATTTGACAGGGTTAATAGCCAGGTGAGGAGCTGAAGACACTGTGCTTTCCCAGGACAACGAGAAAACAGCAATTCAGGAGTCACAATGTGCTCTTAGGTCTAAGCACAGAAGGAAATCTCTGCCTTTACACTTTTTCTCTCTTCAAAACTGAAAGCAAAACTAGGAAGCGTGGTTTGGGGATGCGGTAATCCATGGGCAGCCTCGTCTAGATGGAGCCCCAAACCGGGAAGGCAGCGTGCGGAGCTGGGAGCAGGGAGAGGCTACGAGGGAGGGACTTGGAAACACGGCCCAGGCGCGCGGGGATGGCACCAGCAAGGCCACAGCTCACCACAGGCTGGGACTAGCAAGGGACGTCAAGGGCAGTGAGAAGAGTTTCTACACCTACGGGCAGTAAAAGGCCGAACATGGAACAGGCGGGCCCGCTGCTGAGCGGGGTAGATGATTTAGCGACAGTTGATGCAGATGGGGATGAGGTACTCAATGGTCTCCTTTGTCCCGCTGTTCACCAGGAAGGTCTCCCAGGCTCCTGAGCTTAGAGACAGGGTTCAAGGAGGAGAGGAGCTACCAGTGGTGGAAGAGAATCAAGTCAGGGTCTCTTGAGAAATCTGAGCCCATACAAGTCCATGGGACCTGATGGGTGGCATCCACTGGTGCTGAGAGTGCTGGCTGGTGTCCTTGCAAGACCAGTCTGTCATCTTTGAAAGATCGTGGAGATCAGGGAAGGACCCAGATGACTGAAAAGGCAACAGTATATGTTATACCCATCTGAGAAAAGGGAAAGGAGGATGGGGAAAGGCCAGTCATCCTCTCTTCAGTCCCTGGAAAGACATGGAGTGAGCCTCTTGGAGCACATTTCTGAACGTGTAGGGGAGAACAAAGTGACTGGGAACAGCATGGCCTGACCAAGGGTGAGTTATGCCTTTCCAGCCTGGTTGCCTCCTATGGTGAAATGCTTCCTCCTGTGAATGCAGGGAGGGCTGTGAACGTTCTTCCGTCTTAAAGGCTCCTGTGGTGGGGTACCACAGCGGTCTGTCCCGGGACCTGTCCTCTTTAGTATCTGTTTCAGTGACCTGAAAGAGGAGACAGAGCATTCAGCTCACAGAGTCTGTGGGTGAGAAGATGGAGCCAAGCCCTTCACAGTGGTGCATGGCAGGAGGAAGAAGGACAACCAGCATAAATCGAAACAAGAGATATTCAGACTGGATTTAAGGAGAAATTTTTTGACCATACGAACAGACAAGTATGGGTGCAAGTTGCCCAGAGTGGCTGTGCCACCTCCATCCTCGAAGGTTTTCAAGACCCCAATGGCTAACTCTCTGTGTAACCTGCTTTGAATTTAGTGTTGACCCTTGCTGTGAGCAAGACAGACCTCCCGAGTCCCTTACACCTGGAGTGGTTCTATGAATTACTGAGCATTCAACATTATTTATGACCAAAACAAGCAAAAGATTTTACCTGCAAGATTTTCCAGTGCTTGAACTATGAAGGTTTCTACTGTGGTAGAAAAACTACTGTGAATATCAAAGAAGAAGTTCTAGACTTCATTTTCATGAAGAGACTACTCAACTCTTTGAAAGTCAATTTTACTTCAGGTTTCAGCCAGTATTAGCTAAATATTTTTCATAAGGAAATTGTTGGGTTTTCGTAAAGTTCCAACGGCAGAAGCAAAACTCACTCTTACTTGGAATTGATTTATTTAAAAAAAAAATAAAGTGGGAATGCGTTCAGATAGAAGAGAAGCATCCTTAGGCTTTGGAAGTTAGTAAAAGGAAGTATTTTGTTGGGCTGTAATCAGTAATTTAATTAGTTTTATTAGGAAAATCTTGATTTCAAAATAGTGCAGAAAGGTTGGCCGTTCTGCCAATAATAGCTGAAACAAAAAAAGAAGAGGGATAAAAGCAGGAAAAGAAAAAATGCAAAGCATTTTGCAGTGCACAGCAGCCCTGGCCAAAGCTCTGACAGTACAAAGGTGAAGAAACAGTGTGAACAGTTCAGTACACTGCAAAGAGTATTTCACTTCCATGGATCTGCCTCTCCAGCCCTTCGACCAGCAGAAGACCCATTGTGTTCAAGAGAATTTTTGTTTGCTTACATACGCTATAATTAGGCACAAAAGATTTAAGTCATTTCCAGTATTTCCGTCATTCTAACAGAAATCTTTGCAGAAGGCCAATTTTCTGGAGGGCCGTTGAAGAAGCTTTAAGTGGCATTGAAATGTCATTGACAACTTGGCTAACGACACGCCAGCTTGAGAGCTATTTGTTCATTATTGCACTTTTGTAAAAGTGTGCTATTTTAGCTGAGTTACAGCTGGGAATGAAATTCATTCTTTTGGGTGGAGAATAAATGGTACCAGCTAAGACATCTTCCTTACTCGAGTTTATTTTAAAAAGTTTACAGCCCAAGAGTAAGCCTGACTACCTCATATATCTAAAAAAATCTGAAATATAAAATCTAGCTAGATTTAGGGGCAGCTACGGGGAGTCTGGACAAGCAAAAAACTCCATTCAAGGGTGGCAGCAAGGGCAGCAGAGCATCCCCACTGACGAGGGTGCTGTCCCACCACACCTGCGCAGGTTGAGCAGAGCAGGTCTACTGGCCAGGGTCATGCACAGCCTGGAGATCACCAGAAAAGCCTGTAGAGATGGGGAAGGCTGGGACAAGCCCATGGTGGTGATCAGGGCGGTCCTTGTAGGACCAAGGGTGGGGGCCTGAGCTGAAGTCAAGCTCCCTAGCAGAGGTGGAGGAACCTCCCACTTCTCCCAGCTTTCTCCCACAGCTGCTGTCACCATGGTCTGGTCGATATAGCTGCACCGTATCAGAGCTGGCCCCAGCACGGGCAGCCCGACCCTTGAATGGGAGAAACATTTCACTCAAGGCCCTGAAGACTGAACCTGCCCAGGTTGATCTTGGGAATACCTGTCCTCAAGTGGCAGCAGGAGACAGTAAGAGAGATCAAAACAAGGAACCCTTGAGCCCCAGCTATCTTCTGCTGCAGAACAGGTCAACTGATTTGCACAGGTCAAGGATCCATCCATGAATAACCTAGCTGCTCATGACTCCAAAATAGGCTCAGATTGCAATTCAGAGGTGAATTAAAACTGACCGATGTTTAAGTTGTTGCAGTCTAAGTCCAGAATTCGTGTCAAATGGCTTCAGCCAAAATACTTCGGGAACATTAACCACTTGTCCCTACATTCAGCACTCAACACGTGCTGGGTTTTGTTGTGGAGTGTGCCATTGTAAAAGTTACTTCTTTTTATTTTAAAGAACAAGAAGTCCTACGATTGAAATTAAAGATTTCAGGTCCAAAGTGTTTCAATCAAACTCAGTCACGCTGACGTTAAACCTGAAAAATGCTTTTCAGGTTGACCTGAAACTTTTTCCAACTTTGAAGAAATCCATCCATCTTACAGCTATGCTGATAAACACGTTCCCGGTGGCAACATCCTGAGGACTCTGAAACACCCACATTAGCAAAGCTGCCCAGCAGTCCTTTCCTAAATGTTACTCCAATTCAAATAGACTAACTAATTTAAAGAAAATACAGTCTTATTCTTGGCTGTGCAATTTTAAATATGTAGTTCAAGTGACTTTTAGTTGATTTTAAAAAAGGATTCAAACAGACCAGAAACTTCACTGACTCTTTCACAATTTGCTTAAGCAATATGTCAGCATTAAAAAAAGTTGCAATCAGAAAAATGAATTTTACTTAGATTTCGTTGCCTTGAGCGGTATGTCGCAATTGTTTCACTCTGTAACACTTCCTGTTACAGTAGCTAGTGTAAATCACCTCAATTTTGTTTATACTGTGCATAACCAACATTTTTCATACATAATAATTCCACAAATGGCATTGAAAATGGATTTCAGTTTATTCCTTGGACAGTTACTGACGATAATAAAACTGACCGTAAAAAAGAGTGAATAAAAATACTTTGATCATCTCCATGGTCTTAGGGAATCTTTTTTCTTTTACATCCTGCCTAGGACAGGGAGAAAAAAAGACTTAATTCAAGTGGTTTTCCTTGAAGACTTTAGCTTGAAGACTCTCCTCCTGCCAACCATCTGTGCCCTCACCGGGACCTGGGATTACCTTGGGGGGGGTTCTTCATACTACTGTACAAAACACATCACAGAACATTTCAGCACATAGTTTTAGTTTCCTGAGAATCTACTTAATCTCCTTAAGAGACCAGCAGAGCAACGACAATGGATTTGGGGCCGAAACATGTCATATCCCCAACCTGAGCAAGGATTATCGGCAAAGGAATTGATTTTAGAAACGGATGTTACAACGGCGATTTGGACAGGAGTGACCGACCCCCACCGCCCATTCTGGGCAGGGGGAAGGTACAACATGCCAGACGTGCTCACATTGCCCAGAGAGGTGGTGCCGTCTCCATCCTTGGAGGTTTTCAAGACCCAACTGGTTCAAGCCCTGAGCAGCCCGGTCTGACCCCAGAGCTGACCTGCTTTGAGCGAGAGGTTGGACAGGGACCTTCTGAGGTCACCTCCAGGCTGAGTTATCCTGTGATCCTATGTCATCGAAATGGTACTTTCTGCATACATCAGTCAGCAAACATAGTAAGAAGTCACTGATCTTTGACACAATTTTTAAGACTTCCTGCACTTATGCGAAGATATTTCACTGCAGGAGATATGATCTATGAGATCTATTAGGATCATCAAGCTGACCACATGAACAGTTTCCTCACACTTACACAACCAGTGACTTAGCAAAGAATTGCGCACTATAAATTCTTTCATCTTCGTGAATGAAATACCAGTATTCTTGGATTTACTGTATTTTTCCCATGACAAAACGTAGTCACTGTTCAAATGTGTTAACCTATGCTGCAATACTAAGTGCATTACTGTTGGCCATGCAGTTATTAACGTTGTGTTAATTGTCCATCCATTTTCCTTGTCATTGAGAAAAACAAATAGCTGTATAAAGGTCAGATCCTCTTTTGCAGCAGGCGCCAGCTCTGATCCAGTGACACTTGTTTCCATGGTTATAACTAGTTTTTTACAGGAATGTGATCTGGGGAAGCCTTTAAAGATCATGGAGAAAAAGGAATCCTGAAATTGCAACCCAAATAATTCCTCTGGTCTCTGAGAGCAGAAGGAGAAGCCCCACGTTGACCATTGCACAATGTCCATCTACCTTGACAGGGACAGCACCACGCGTGAGCAACCCTGTGGTGAAACCTGCGCGAGCTCCTTCACCCACCTCAGGGTTAGCACTCAGCCCTAAACCCACGCAGAAACGCTCAGTATTCAACATTATTGCTGGGGTCTGTGGGTATTCTTGCAAAATTATTAAATTCCTTCTCACTGTGAGGCTCACTATTTCATTGCAAATCTCAAATTCATTCTCCCTGGTAGAGGTGAGCGGAGGAGAGACAATCACGACATGTCTTATGCAGAATGATCGCCGAAACAGGGGTGAGGTGCTGAGTGACAGCAGCTTCTGGCTCACACGTGCGCCGCTTGAACTCGAGTTCGTGCGTACACACCACAAAAAAGATTAGATTTGCCGCTATTACAACAGACCCATTTGCTTTGGCTGAGGGTAGCTACGCTTAATTGTTTTGATTTTATGATCTGCTGCATTTTACAGCTTAGAGGTTTCCTGTTCTCACTGAGTCCTGTTATAATTTCAAGGACGCTCTATTCCCTTAGCCCTCATGATTTGGTAATAGGCATTGGCTTTGTAATAGCTAAATCCGTGGATAGAAAAAACCATTTTGATTCAATAGCTGAGAAATCAAGATTTGTGGCACACCATGCTGTACGCTGGCACGTGCATGGGGGTCCCCGAGAGGGGAGGAATTGCAGTCTCTGGGTTCCTGCAGCCCACGTCCGTGCAGAAAGCGTGTGCATGTTCATGTGATCCACCTCAGCAGCCAACACCGGAGGCGTTTTTGGCTAACGCACACAAAAACCTGCAGAAATCTATCCCAAAGAGTGACATTTGTGGGTGTCCGAGACAGCAGGTTGGCTCCGACAGGCGGTGGGAAGGAGGCAGCGCTCTCTGCTTCATCTCAGCTGTGTTTTTCCTTCCACGTGTGGTGGTGGTGATGGTCAGCCCTCATCTCTGCTCAGGGGAAGAGCAAGGCCATTAAGGCACGGCTCGGACGCGAGAACAGAGGGGGAGGTTTGCCGCGGTGCCACAGAGAGCTGTATTTAGCTCCCCCGCGCACCTCGCGCACCAGGACAAAGACGACCGCTTAAAAGTTTGGATGGGAACACGGCAGCTAGGAGAGGGCTGGTCAGGTGCGCTGTGGTTTGGGGGAAAAGAGGAAAATAGGACCAACAAGCAAGCTTTGACAAGACAACGCGCAGTTCTTCTGAGAGGAGCCTGAGCTGAAAGAAGTGTTTGCTCTCCCTGAGCTCCACCACCCACTGCAACCACATTCGGAAAGGGGGGTGCCCGCACTACACCCAAAAGTATCACCGAGGCCCAGAAATTCTTGCATCCTTTTTCTTTGCTATGAAAAGCTCCCTTGACGGAAATCGTAGGCTTAAAACAGCCAGACCAGATCAACAGGACTTGATGCAACTTGATTCCAGCCCCAGCGAGGCTCACGAGCGGTCGTATCAAGCCCGCGCGGGGTTGTTATCAAGCTCAAGTTACTCAAGAGAACAAGCTATTTAGTTATGCTGGTTTGCATCATAGCCCTCCCTCTGCCCTTCCTCTCAGATCCTTTCTAGTAAAATGCTAGAAGTATCTTCTTGTTGATGAACACGCTGTTCTGAACCCTGCGATCGCACTTATTTTGCTTTTCGGAGTTTTTGATAAGATACGTAGAAGTGTTTCACAAAACCCAAATCTTTCAGTAGGTCCTTCGTGTTATTCAGTGAAGTTAGTGGGTAAGCTTGTTCCTAGAGGCAAGGCACGAGACCTTAAAGGCGATCCTTCCCTAATATCTGTATTTCAATCGAGTTATTCGTATCATCAAATGTCGAACTTGCACAGCAAGTTCTGCACATAAATAAAAGTGCAATAAACCATTTCCCCTATCTCTGTTCTTAACCACAGCAGTCAGTATAGAGCAATATAGAGCAACGCACGTGATTCGGATCTTTTCAGCAATTTTTATACCCGGGTGTTTGCTGTTGCTTGACAATCAACTACGTTAATGTTTGACCAAGGCTGTGTCACTTCAATTTTCCTCATATGTTATATAGAAAGAATCACAATAGGCTGGTTTTATTATGAAAATCTTCACTGTCTCTTAATACAATTTAGAACCAGCTTTTGAATGTACTCCACTGTGAATCTGAATATAAAAGAGCCAACCGGTACTTTAAATGGAAATCACTGAATAACTAACGGGGTTTAAAGACCCCCAACCCTCTCTATACGTTATATATTATAGTTTGACATTATACAGAGCAAACTTTTTCTCTCCACTCAGCAGGTTATGGGAAATAATAGCAAATACCTGACTGTTTTCAGTATCCGGGACCGCAGGACAGTGATCAACAGGCAGGTGAAAGTTTGCTGAAATCAACTGGCTAACGCAGATTTCAGCTGGATTTTAGGAGAGCTGAATCTCTATTCATCATCTCTGCTTTCACCAAGCAGGAGATAAAGCTAACATTTTGACCATTTCGGGGAAATATAAACAGTTCCTGGACACACTGACAGCGTGTGAGCAGTGACTAGAAAAAGGGGAACCCCTAAATTTCTTTGACCTACGGGCGTAGAAGGTTTTTTTTTTCCGCCAGCCGAGGGGCTGATGCAAGATGCCTGAATCACGCGCGCTGCCAGCGCCCCATTACTCTGCTATGCAAAGCACTGCTACGTGCCCACGCGCTCACAGGGGCATTTGCCGGGGCCGTCTGGGTTTTGCAAGCCTTCCTTACCCTTGGCGAGGAGAGGAAATATAGCTGCTTTCATTCGCCCTTTAACCTGCTGCCTGTGGGATCGCAGGGCAGGGGAAGCGAGCGGAGGCTTTGCTGGGCAGAAAGCACCGTCGTGGGATGGCGAGCAAAGGGGGAGCAGCGCAGGCCCTGACACCAACCGCCTCCTCGGGCTATCATATGGTCTATGTTATAGACATGCTCTGAAAGAGCATCCTTGTCTAAGAGACAAAGAGGCCTCTAAGAGGGCATCCTGGACTGATCCTGGCTGAAAAAGCCACAGGCTAACATCGTGCCTTGGGAGACCCAACTGGAGAGGCTGGTTTTGACGCAGAAGCTCAGATCATAGAATCATAGAATCATACAGGCTGGAAAAGACCTCTAAGATCATCGTGTCCAACCGTCAACCCAACACCCCCATGCCCACTACACCATGTCCCTAAGGGCCTCATCTACACGTCTTTTAAATACCTCCAGGGATGGTGACTCCACAGGACCCTCAAAGTTGAAATCCTCGCATATTTCCTTGAAAAGTGAACACCAAGCCATGTTACAAAGGTTATTTCCAAAAGGCTCTAGTAAATGCCTTTTATTTAAGCCTTGTGTTTGAGAGATGACCAAGACAGAGCATGTCTGAAGGGGGAGGGGAAGGTGCTTGTCAGCAAGCCGGGCACCTCTGGCACTACTCAATTTGCCACCAAGCCAGTCACCGTACGGACCAGCAGCAGTCAGTGGAACCCGTTGTGCTGAGACCCCAGATACACTCTGCGGAAATTTTCCATGCTTTGGAGAATTGTCTCCTGAAGGCTGATGCAGCTGAAGTGGTGGTTTTTGCCAGTCAATCAACATGAAACCTTTTGCATCGGCTCAGTAGAAAAGTCATCAAGAAGGGATGTGCCGAGCCCCTTTCTCTCCCACTGGGAAGGGGAGAGTCCAAACGGCATCTGCTCATCTCCTTGCACGGGCACCGTGGGAACAGCCCTCCCTGGGGATAAGAAGTTTCACCTTTTTTTTCCCAATTTTCATATGAGAAAAGTTCTCATGCGTTGACTGTCACCACAAAACATCCTATAAGATATTGATGTCGTAATCCTACACTTTACCTCGAGCTAAACCCAAAACTTCTGGAAGTTTACTGTAAATGCATTGGTGGGGAAGCGAATACACCTTAGCTGACATGTTGCCAAGAAAAAGGGGAAAACCACTATTAGCGAGTGGAGGATAATTGTTGGGAACTGCCGTGGTTCATGCAAATGTTTTCCAACAGGAAGAATGTCCCTTTATAGGAAAGGTCTTTTAAAACATTCACTGAGACTGAGCTCTGAAATAGAAGTTACGCCGTGTGGTCCCAGGGGAAAATGTCCAATATCAGCCTAATTTTCTTGTTCCTGTCCATGGCTTTCCAAGACAGGAACAAGACCACCCAGTAATTTTCAACCACCAATACTAGCTCTCTTCCAAGAACTGGACACCTTATCTGGTCCAGTTCTTCGGAGAACTGGACACCCTAACTGGTCCAGTTCCAGCTCTCTTCTGAGAACTGGACACCCCTAATTGGTCCAATACTAACTCTCTTCCGAGAATTGGACACCCTAACTGGTCAGACTGGAAAGCAGGATGGTTCCCAGCCTCCCAGTCATCACCATGACAGCTTTCCCAAAACCACAGGCTCCGGTCATTGGGCTTCCCAGTGGCTCCCTCTCCCAAGGGCAGGCAACCGGGCAGGTTTATACCAAAACCCTGGCTGCTTTGGCCATGAGTCCCTCAGGAATGACATCTTTTCCTGAATTATTTCCAGGAGCTTAACATCATGCCTCCCTTCTCCATTATGGATTTCTTCGGTTGAGATGCATCATGGATGACTTCCTTCTTTCTTCGACAGAGGTCTTCAAAATTGTTCTAGTTTTTCCTCCAAAATTTTTTCCCTTGAAAGTGGACATGCCGTTTCTGAAGATATCCCCGTATTCCATATTTATATGCCATATAAAAGAGATTGTTTCCGCAACTGCCTTGTGCTGAATGAGAACCAAAATCAGAGGAGGAAGCTGCATGACCTGCAATAGGGTATCTGCGTTGAATAGCTTTGCAGAGTCCAAAAAGCAGCTTGTAACAGCCCAGCTTGTATTTCTGACTGATAAGGAAGAAGATAAACCTGGGCAGGATGTGGTTTCTCTTCACTTGCTCTCAGAAGATACAAACTTTGTAAAACAAAACCCAGAACTCTTACGCTAAGGAAAACATCCAAAATCTCCGAGAAATCTAAGGGAAACCCCAGGGAAACAAACAAACAAATTAATTTTTTTCTTAATGAGACGTTTGATTAGCAAGTTGCGTGCAATACTCCCACCATATCTGTCCCTGACTACGCCTGACTCAGAGGCACGTAACTTTCTCAGAGGATTAAGATACGCCTGCCCTCCGAATAGTGAAATAGAGAAGTCTGCTTCAGTGTTCATCACTTACTTTAATAACAACCACAGTGAAATAACCTTGCAGATGCTAAAATGCTCTTTGACTAGCATTATCTCAAATTTGTCATGGGGAAGGAGCAAACCAATGTGAACCATAACCTCGTTTGCTACCTGTTACCTTTCCTTATTCAGTTCAGAGCAGGGTTAAGCTTCTCATCTGTACATATTTAACATGCAGTATGAATGCATGCAAACGTGACAAATAATCTAATTTAACCTAGGTCAAAAAATATTTTGTAAGGATGGATGATTTTACGTTTTACATCTCCAAGCATAGCTTCAACCCAATAGAGCCAAACCATGCATCATGACCAGAAGGCAACATCAAAACCAAAATTTGCAGCCTGGTCAGGGCTGTATCTGCTTGGAGGAGAACTTATTCTTTTCTTCCTGGGATTTTAGAGTGCACTGGAAACAAATAATAATAAAATGAGGTACAAATGATTTCAGGTGTCTCATTCAATTTCAGAGTGCTAATAAAAATGCAGCAGGGAGGAGAATTAGAAATTATGCTAATTGTACTTTCAGGTGATCTACGAATAACATGACTGACTATGATCAGGAAGACGGACAAAAGGTCAAATCCTTCTAGAAAGTTTCCATTACACTCAATGGTCTTAGGATCCGCCTGTTACAAAAAGGAAAGGGGCCTTTGAAAGGAAGTTGTTGGGTTTTTTTAGTGAAATCACCTTTTCCTACCATATTGGTGGCATTTTCTGTTTCCTGGAAGTGATTTTGCCAATTAAACTAAGGGGTAAAATGATGGAGGAAAAAGGAGGAAGACAGATGCTGAAACAGGCACAAGGAACACTTGAAATTTCCAATTATTTTACATACTTGGAAAAGTATTTTTTAAAAAAATCATCCCCTGCCGCAATTCTACCATGAATAAGTCCAGCGAGTCTGATAATAACTTCAAATAAACAAATCAACTTCCTCTCCTAGAAAAATCTGAGGTCAAGTTATCATTTGCCATTTTGCAGTGTACTGACAACCTTAACCTTTACGGATAAGAGTTCAGGGGAAAAAAAAGGAAATTCATCAAAATATGCAGCATCCAGAAAGAGGAAACTATTTTTCAATGCTCGTCAAATTAAGCATTACTCTTAATAACATACACAGAAGAGGAAATTTGGGAGCTGAAATTGCACTTTAGTATTTCAAACTGATATACTTCAAGTTTCTGTTTCAGAGTCACTGGGTTTCGGGGATTCCCCCCCTTGCCCCAAACTGAGGGTAGAAGTTAGAAGGTGGACGAAAAGCTGGACATGACCCGGCAACGTGCGCTCGCAGCCCAGGCGGCCAACTGTGTCCTGGGCTGCGTCACCAGCAGCGTGGCCAGCAGGTCGAGGGAGGGGATTCTGCCCCTCTGCTCTGCTCTGGTGAGACCCCCCCTGCAGTGCTGCCTCCAGCTCTGGGGTCCTCAGCACAGGACAGACATGGACCTGTTGGAGCGGGTCCAGAGGAGGCCACGAAAATGATCAGGGTGATGGAACGCCTCTCCTGTGGGGAAAGGCTGAGAGAGTTGGGGTTGTTCAGCCTGGAGAAGAGAAGGCTCCAGGGAGACCTTATTGCAGCCTTTCAGTACTTCAAGGGGGCTTATAAGAAAGATGGGGACAGACTTTTTAGCAGGGCCTGTTGCGACAGGACAAGGGGGAATGGTTTTAAACTCAAAGAGGGGAGATTTAGACTAATAGCAGGAAGAAGTTTTTTACGCTGAGGGTGGTGAAACCCTGGCACAGGTTGCCCAGAGAGGTGGTAGATGCCTCATCCCTGGGAACATTCAAGGTCAGGTTGGACGGGGCTCTGAGCAACCTGATCTAGTTGAAGATGTCCCTGCCCGCGGCAGGGGGGTTGGACTAGATGACCTTTAAAGGGCCCTTCCAACCCAAACTATTCTGTGATTCTATGATTCTAAGTTATGGAGTTTGCTTTATCTGTGGTTTCGGGTTCCATTTAAAGCAAGTATTTAAATATAATTATGGACCAAAAGCACCTTGTGACAAATCAAACTGATTTTGGTAGATCCAGAAATAGATTTTAATTTTATTTTGTGTAGCTACTAGGACACAGAAATACAACTCACCCAACCCTACTTTAAAAAAGCACAAATAGCAGAGCTTCGTAAGCTGCCTCAATGTGATCTAGATCGGGGCCATAGAAACAAGCTGTTTTGCTTGGACAGGTCCAGAAGCAATGGGGGTCTGGGAACACGGATCAGCTTCCAGGGTCTGTATTGCTTGAGAGCCTGTCCAAACCCAATAAAAAATACAATCACTATATAAATACAAGCCGTAACAACCTTACAAATTTCAGATTTACCGAAGAGGGATAACTAGATCACTAATTTCTCAACTACCAAGGGAACGTGTGACTTGCAGCTTCGCACAAGGCACACCATGCATCACTGTTAGCCAGTGAGGTTAGAGACCGACCTTCCCTTGCTCCCATGGCCCCACCAAAAATAACGTAGCTGAGACTTCATTTTTTTCCCCAGGAAGGCTCGTCACATTTTTATTCCCAGCCCAGGACTTCAGACTCCACCTACAGCGCAAATCAGTGGTAGGTGAGGACATCAGAGGAGGTGACACCACAGGCCAGGAACGCAATGCCATCGGATGGGACAGAGTTGGTGGCACAAGCTGCGTCTAGGACTTCCCAAGCTCCCTACAGAGCTCCACAGGAGCATCATCCCAAACTGATGGAGGGCTCCTCTCCGCCAGCCATCGGCCTGCGTGTGGCAGGAGAGGGAAGAAAAGATGCTGTCAGAGCAGCAGGAAATAATTAGACGTGAGCTTCGTCATACATCGAAGGTCTGACCGCTCGCTGGGTCCGTGCCTCCAGCGTCAGCCTCGGGCCTCTTGGCCCTATAGACAAGTATGAAGGGAAGGGCTGTGGTTTTTGGTGTGAGGCCAGGCAGGAGGAGGAAGGTGGCTGGTCAAGGACCCTTTGTCTTAGTTCTGTTAAGATTTAGGTAAGCTATATTTACTGTGTCATTATATTCAGGTGCATATGGTATATCCCATTTAATGTATATGATATGAAAGCAAGCTTTTTAAAGGTTAGCAACATCTCTGATAGTTTATCTGCACTAGAAAGTATTCTACACATAGCAACTTTGGTTTGCTCCGTGCCTCGAACAGTATTTTTTTCTGAGAGAAAGTTAATTAAAAAGCAATTTAAATGGTAAGGAATGAAGACAGTTAATTTAACCCACCACAAAGTCAGCCTTCAACCCACAAAAGAGAAAGAGCTTCAACAGCGAGATGTTAAGCTTTACCACGCCGGACTCCAGTGTTTCAGCCCACACGTAAAATGAGAAAAGTTTGTGTCTCTGTTGCCCAGATGCATGGCCAGCGTCTCCCTAGATGACAGATATTCAGCATGCACTTTTCCTACTGTCCCTCTCTCCTTTCTTCCCCCAATTTCAAACAGAAACATCTCAAACCATCTGCTTTCCGAAATGTCTCCTGGTCAGAGAGGCAAAAAACCCATGCTTTCCACCAGTCTTGAATTAAAAGCACTGAGCTTCTTGCCAGAAGGAGCCCCACAGACAGTGAGATGGATTTCTGCATGGAGAAAGATGTGAAGTTCAAGCCCAAAACAGACGTTTTTGTTCCAGTGAGCCAAGTTTAGGTATTACAGGCTGCCTTAAATTGTAAGAAAAATGCAGCTCGGTAACCACAGTTTTAAGAGGGTCCCTTTGCAAAGAACTCAGAGCAGCTCTCCGGCAAGCAGAAGAAGCTGCAGTGCTCAGTGCGCACTGGAAGATACCCAAACACGTAGAAGAAATACACTGTTAGTAAACACGTTGGGTGGGATTCAGCTCACCTAACTTTATCAGTGCAAAAGTTAAACAGTTTGGTCATCCAGGCTCCATCTACGGTCAATAGATAAGAGATGGATGTGTTCAGCGGATGAGTCATCCCACTCAGAGACAGATGTTCAAGATGGGTGGTACGAGCCTCGTTTAGACAAGAGTTTCTTTCAGATGGCTAAATTTAGCCTAAATTCTATCCAACCATTATCTCACCCCCAACCTGTGAAGTCTTGCCCTTCTTACATTAAGACTGCAGGAGATTTGCTCATATTCAGATGTTAGCATTTCATCATCACTGAATAATCTGTTCAAGATCCAGCCTTAATTCCATTCATGCCACATGCCGTTTACCATTAGTGAATTAGTCACCCTGAAGATTTCTGAGGCAAATACCAAATTCCCCTTTTCTACACCAGCATGCACCAAACTGAACTTGATTTCCAGGAATATTGACTATCTTAATGACTCTAGATTAAGATCTTTAGGAAGCATATAATTTGTTCAATTCTGCAATTAGCACACATGTTAAAAACACTAATAACGAGTGGATCACCCAGGACCCACCATGGCTTTCCTCTGATAAAAAAAAACTGCTGGAGGAGCAGGCCATTTTCAAGACCAAGGCTGGGTGAATATTTTCATCTAGATTCCTGGCCCCACTCAACAGTGATAAGGGTTCAGCATTCTTCTCACTATCTCAGTAAACAAAATATCCTTTTATTGAACCCAACTCTTTCATGAAAATGGTTCATTTCAGTGAACTGCCCTCAAAGCAGACCCAGCACAGGGAGCCTCAGGGCTGTGAAGCTCCACGACTGAGCACGAAGCTCACCCTCTTCAAAATGAAAAAGAAGAGGAGCAGCTTGGAGGGGGGAAGGAAGTTCTATTGTTTTCTAGTCTGTATTTGATTAATAATGATGTCTTTTTCAAAGGGCTCAAGGTTTCCATGGAAGAAAATGGCTGAGTTTTAACCCAATCTCGTGGATGCTTTGACATGCAAGTGGATGAGGAGCTCCAGTCTAACCAGGCACTCCTCCTGCAGCGAGTTGCTTGAGGGGATGTGAGGTTTCACCTTTGCTTCATTATAAATTGATTTAATATAGCACTAAGAAAACACCAGAGCTTATTATTTATTTTAACCACTGACTACTTTATAGGAGGCCTCCCAGGAGATGAAAGCAAGTCTTCAGTGAAAAGAAGCGACAGAGCATTTCTTTCTTTCCGTTGCTTTGGGAGCCCCTGCCAAGCCTGACGATTACGGTAAGAAATGCCGCTGAGAAGAGCGGGGGCTGTGGGGCAGAGGCTCCCTGCACACTGGTACAAAAGGAGGTACATTAAAAACTTATTCTATAGGTTATTCTTATTATAATGTACCAGGTACACTGGTACATTAAAAACTTATTCTCAACGGTGGGGGTAGGTACTGCAGTGCCACGTGCAGAAAACCAGAATTAAAACCCTTCCTGACATGGCTTACGCCTATCCCTTCCCTCCCAAGCTATCCGGCAGTATTTTGGGATTTGTGGGCACCTGTGCCACTAGGAAGCAGCTTCCCCCCCCCCCCCCCCAGTTAAAAGCCAAGTCCAGGTCATGACACATCCCAAGAACCAGAGCTGCGTACCGAATCCGCGATGGATCACGCTGAGCACCGAAGGGAGAGCGCACGGCTGCTCCCAGCCGTGCCTGGGTGCGGTCGGGGCAAATGCACCGTATCACGCAAAGATCAAATCCATGTCGGTAAGTTATCACCTCTATTTAGCATTTCAGCCTTTGGAAGTTCTGCTGACTCAGGCGCTCAGTACGCACAAGCCAAAATCTGGCTGGTGGCGATGACTGCGATTTCTCATCTGAGCACGTAGAAGAATCTGGCTGGTAACTGGCAAATCGTTTCAGTGAACAGACAGCAAAATCTTATTCTAATTTTGCTCAGAGCAATTAAGGAAATGGGTTAATTGTATAAAATTAATTACTAGTGCTTGAATCATTAAAATCCATGTTGGGAACATCAATATAGCTATGAGAGACATTGTATTTCGCATCCTTTCACTGCTTCCCTCTCTGGGGGAATAAAAGGAAAATTAAGTATGATACAAATGGCCAAAAAAAGAAACTATCTAGTGCCAGAAAAACTTGGTTCTGGAACCAGTTTTGAGGGAAATCATCTGCGGAAAACTTATCTTGGGTCAGCTTTGACAATAATAAGCAGTGATAGGAAGGTGCTGCGCTGCTGAATGTCAGGGTTACTCCGACTTTCCCAGCTCTGCTGTTTCTTTGCTCAAATTACAACCCTGTCGAAACCAAAGCACACTCGTGTCCACGCCTCCACCCGTTCCTCTTCAAAGTATTTTTGTTCCTTCTCCCTTTCCCTCCATCTTTCCACGGCCTCGAGCTCCAAGCGGCATGCTGTTTATTCCCCGGCAGGCTTTCTCCCACCCCCTTTCCTTTTTGATTTGTTTTCCCCTTAAAAGAATGCGTGCAGGCTAAGAAAAACACACTTTCTCAGATGAGTTTCGTGGAGCTCAGCCTCTCTGCCGAGGGCCGGACGCTGCCAGCTTCAGAGGAATTTTCTCCTACTCATTTTCCCATCAGCTGGTCTGGGAGTAACTCGATGACCGAAACACCCACTGCCGGAGGAACCGAGGGGAGAACCCCTATTTTGTCATCCCCCTCGTTAAAACAAACAAACAAACACACGCATCGGTGAGCTGTAGGTTAAAACTGGTCAGACCCAGTTTGCTTCCCCCGTGAGACCGATGCCGTTGCAGTCACGGGGTTTCTGCACAGACAGCAGCGCACGTACGATATGCCTGCCTGCTCTGCCCTCCCACACCACGCCGTACCCCCTCCCTGGGCGTGCAGGCTCTCGCCTTGCCCACATGAGCAACGAATTAAGGAAACCCCAAGTTTCCCCTGCAGCACAGGTTGCTGAGTGGGTTTTCCGTAGCACCCTCCCCATCGCTAGGATCAAATAAACGTACACACCCCCCTCTCTAAATTCACACGCCAGGCCGGAGCTTCCCGGGGGTCTCTTGCAGTTTTCGTAATAAAAATTTACAGTCACAGCGAGAACAGGCGAGGAAAAAAGGGCAAAAGGTTGACAACTTTCTCTGAGGTAAATGTCCCCTGAAGGAAACAGTTTTCTGCTAAGCTAAAGGCGCTCAGATCTATAAAGCTCACACGAGCATCCAAATATTTGCTTATTCCCCCCAACAGAGGCTGAGCCCAGGCTGGGGGCTCTGAAGTTCTCACAAAGACTCCTCACAGCAGACCTAAGGGGCAGGGAAGGGAGGTTTTTCTTCATGGCAAAACACAACAGGTTTTTTGTTTGGGGTTTTTTATTCATTACCTTAGCATGAATTTACTTATATCACATGTTCTGTGGCAAGGACAGGTTTCTCAGAAAAGTGGTGAACTGAGTAGGTTCCCATACTCGTGGGTGACCGCCACGCACACTAAGAGCACTCACCCTGTTCTCTTGCAGTGAATGTAAAAGCAAGCACCCATTTTTCAGCAGTTAACATAGAAATACATCCAGCAGAAGCAGCAGTTCATTTCACTGTAAACAAAAAAACACACTATGCATCAATATATGCTTAGTTTTGAGGCCCCAAATGAGAAGACACAGCAGAAACTTGCCTGATCAAGTGGAGGCTGAAAAACACCTCTTTGGACATACGAGAAGTCTGGTGGATCTCACCCCACCTCCTGTGAGAGATTTAGGAAGAACTGGTGAATGGTAAGCTCTTCCCTACTTCTGGATGTATCCCCCAAGCTACCAAAATTGCCAGCATCATCAGTCCCAAGCCTGCAAATCACTTAATTGCTGTAACAGTATTAATGCCTGCAGTTGATTATGGTCCACCAACTGGCGATAACTTCACACTACAGCCTCTTACAGGCTTCAGAGATGCCGACTGTGAATGCTCCTGGCAAAGAAACCTATCCCCTCCTTCTGGACACAACCGCAGACATGAAGAACTCCCATGATTTGGTTCAAGTGCTTAAAAAGTCCTTGTACACTTTGAACTAAAAAATGGGAACAGCATTTAGAAGCCAGGGTTTTTATTCTATTGCAACCATAATCATAGGGAAATTTCCTATCATAGGTCCTGTGGTTGCTAATAAACCAGTTTCTGATGAGGGGCAAGCACAGATGAAATATGAAAACCAGCACAGAACCCAAAACAGGTAGACTCTGCCAAAATTTTATGCACGGAGGAGAGCAAGGAGCTGGCAAGAGCTACCCTCGTTGGAAGCGAGGAACCAGATGCATAAGGAAAGGGAATGGCGCTTATTCCTAAGTGACGCTCGGCTCCAAGAAGGCTAGACGTGGTCCCTCCCGCTGCCCCAAGCCATGATCAATTTGACCCAAATAATTTGACAGATGCTGGTCCAACCTATTCTTAAAAACCTCAGCAGTGGAGATACCACACCCTTAGACCCATGCTTTGCTTTCATCAGAGAAAGGCAGTGGAGTTTCCTATTGGAAATTAAACCCACAACTTCTTGCTCTGTTGCCTGTGGCCAGGAAGAAACAGCTCATTCCCTTAATCCCTGCAAGAGATTTTTTCAGACTAGAGGACGTCCTTCTTTCCTCCAGACTCCAGAAGCCTGTCCTCCATAAAACATGACTTAAAACTAAGTCTACAGAACAAAGTCCATAAAATATAGCTTAGAAAAGCAGAATTATAGTTACAGGACTCAGGATCCTCCATATCCTTTGAAAAAATTCTTGGTTCAAAACACTTTAAAAGCAGGGTGTGAACTAATCCATTTTTCCATTTTTCTTTGGTGATCAACGTTCTCCAGACATTGCTCATTCTTGCCAACATCCTCTCCACATTAACTGAGCCAGACCTTCTTAGGCTCACTCAGCCAATTCTTTGACCACGGGGAGGTTTACATGGCACCGGGCCTGCTGGCGACGGACGGAGTTCAGCTGTCTCGCAGGGGGAAAAGGATTCTCGCGTGTGAGTTGGCCGGGCTCATCGAGAGGGCTTTAAACTAGATTCGAAGGGGGACAGGGATAAAACCAGGCTCTCTAGAGAAGAGCCTAGGGACCGCACGCCATTGTCGGGGGAGAAATCGGCAGCCCAGCTCAAGTGCATCTATACCAATGCACGCAGCATGGGCGGCAAACAGGAGGAGCTGGAAGCCATTGTGCAGCGGGGTAGCTATGACTTAGTCGCCATCACGGAAACGTGGTGGGATGAGTCGCACGATTGGAGTGCTGCAATGGACGGCTATAAGCTTTTCAGAAGGAACAGGCGAGGAAGGAGAGGCGGTGGAGTAGCCCTGTATGTTAGGGAATGCTTCGACTGTCTAGAGCTCAATGATAGTGATGACGAGGTCGAGTGCTTGTGGGTAAGGATGAGGGGGAAGGCCAACAAGGCAGATATCCTGCTGGGGGTCTGTTATAGACCACCTGGCCAGGAAGAGGAGGCAGACGAAATATTCTACCAGAGGCTGGCAGAAGTCTCCCAGTCGCTAGCCCTTGTTCTCGTGGGGGACTTCAACTTTCCGGATGTCTGCTGGAAATATCACACGGCAGAGAGGAAACAGTCGAGGAGGTTCCTGGAGTGTGTGGAGGATAACTTCCTGACGCAGCTGGTAAGCGAGCCCACCAGGGGAGATGCCTCGCTTGACCTGCTGTTCACGAACAGAGAAGGGCTGGTGGGAGATGTGGTGGTCGGAGGTCGGCTTGGGCTTAGCGACCATGAAATGGTAGAATTCTCGATACTTGGTGAAGTAAAGAGGGGGGCCAGCAAAACCGCTACCATGGACTTCCGGCGGGCGGACTTTGGCCTGCTCAGGACACTGGTCGAGAGGATCGCTTGGGAGACGGTCCTGAAGGGCAAAGGGGTCCAGGAAGGCTGGACGTTCTTCAAGAAGGAAGTCTTAAAGGCGCAGGAGCGGGCTGTCCCCATGTGCCGCAAGAAGAACGGGCGGGGAAGGCGACCGGCCTGGCTGAACGGGGAGCTCTGGCTGGGACTCAGGGAAAAAAGGAGAGTTTATCACTTGTGGAGGAAGGGTCAGGCAACTCAGGAAGAGTACAGGGATCGCGTTAGGTCGTGCAGAGAGGAAATTAGAAAGGCAAAAGCCCAGCTAGAACTCCACCTGGCCACTGTCGTGAGAGACAACAAAAAATGCTTTTATAAGTATGTTAATGACAAAAGGAGAGCCAAGGAGAATCTCCATCCTCTATTGGATGCGGGGGGGAACGTTGCCACCAAGGACGAGGAAAAGGCTGAGGTACTCAACGCCTTCTTTGCCTCAGTCTTTAGTAGTCAGAATGGTTATCCTCAGGGTACTCAGCCCCCTGAGCTGGAAGACAGGGACGACGAGCAGGATAAACCCCCCATAATTCAAGAGGATGAAGTTCATGACCTGCTATGCCACCTGGATGTTCACAAGTCTATGGGGCCGGATGGGATCCACCCGAGGGTTCTGAGGGAGCTGGCGGAGGAGCTTGCCGAGCCGCTCTCCATCATTTACCAGCAGTCCTGGTTAACTGGGGAAGTCCCGGACGACTGGAGGCTCGCCAATGTGACTCCCATCTACAAGAAGGGCCGGAAGGAGGATCCGGGGAACTACAGGCCGGTCAGCCTGACCTCGGTGCCGGGGAAGATCATGGAGCGGTTGGTTTTGAGGGTGCTCACGAGCCATGTGCGGGACAACCAGGGGATCAGGCCCAGCCAGCACGGGTTCATGGAAGGCAGGTCCTGCTTGACCAACCTGATCTCCTTCTATGACCAGGTGACCCGCCTAGTGGATGAGGGAAAGGCAGTGGATGTGGTCTACTTGGACTTCAGTAAGGCCTTTGACACTGTCTCCCACAGCATTCTCCTAGAGAAGCTGGCGGCTCACGGCCTAGACAGGTACACTCTTCGCTGGGTAAAAAACTGGCTGGACGGCCGAGCCCAGAGAGTTGTGGTGAACGGAGTTAAATCCAGTTGGCGGCCGGTCACGAGCGGTGTTCCCCAGGGCTCAGTTTTGGGGCCGGTCCTGTTCAATATCTTCATCAATGATCTGGACGAGGGGATCGAGTGCTCCCTCAGTAAGTTTGCAGACGACACCAAGTTGGGCGGGAGTGTTGATCTGCTGGAGGGTAGGAAGGCTCTGCAGAGGGACCTGGACAGGCTGGATCGATGGGCCGAGGCCAACTGTATGAGATTCAACAAGGCCAAGTGCCGGGTCCTGCACTTCGGCCACAACAACCCCAGGCAACGCTACAGGCTTGGGGAAGAGTGGCTGGAAAGCTGCCCAGAGGAAAAGGACCTGGGGGTACTGGTTGACAGCCGGCTGAACATGAGCCGGCAGTGTGCTCAGGTGGCCAAGAAGGCCAACGGCATCCTGGCCTGTATCAGAAATAGTGTGGCCAGCAGGAATAGGGAGGTGATCGTGCCCCTGTACTCGGCACTGGTGAGGCCGCACCTCGAATACTGTGTTCAGTTTTGGGCCCCTCACTACAAGAAGGACATGGAGGTGCTGGAGCTTGTCCAGAGGAGGGCAACGAAGCTGGTGAAGGGCCTGGAGCACAAGTCTTATGAGGAGCGGCTGAGGGAACTGGGGTTGTTTAGCCTGGAGAAGAGGAGGCTGAGGGGAGACCTCATCGCACTCTACAACTACCTGAAAGGAGGGTGTAGCGAGGTGGGTGTTGGTCTCTTCTCCCAAGTAACTAGCGATAGGACAAGAGGAAATGGCCTCAAGTTGTGCCAAGGGAGGTTTAGATTGAACATTAGGAAAAATTTTTTTACTGAAAGAGTGGTCAGGCCTTGGAACAGGCTGCCCAGGGAAGTGGTGGAGTCACCATCCCTGGAGGTATTTAAAAGACGTTTAGATGAGGCCCTTAGGGACATGGTGTAGTGGGCATGGTGGTGTTGGGTTGACGGTTGGACACGATGATCTTAGAGGTCTTTTCCAACCTGTATGATTCTATGATTCTATGATTCTAAAACATCCTGAGCACCCCAAACACAAAGGGCCCTATCCACCAGTCAACACCTAACGCAGCACCAAGAGTCAGCCAAGACGCCGCTTTGGGAGACAACTCAGGAGATCAGCCAGCAGGGCCGGGGAAGGGGCCCGACAGTGCCGCCAGTACCCCTCCACAACAGGGCTTCATAACCCTTTTTTCTTCTCCCATCCTTAACCCGGGAACACATGGATTTTCAGATCTCGACTCATTGGCACACCTAGGATCAAACTCAAACCAGGACCGAAGCTCCAGGGCTGAGCTTAACTGGAGCTCTGGGGCCACGGGCAGGGGTGCAAGAGGCCCCAGCTGAGGCCACCCAGCGCCCCGTTCACATACATACCCGTGAACATATTTATTAGCTGTTAAATTCAGCTTTTACAGGTATTTCCATCCCTCTCAGTATCTGGGTTTTATTAACTTAAGTATCCCATCTGTGTTACTTGTTATAGCACCCTATAAAATCTTTCTTTTCCTGAAAGCATTTGCTGCACCCACAAACATAATTTTAATTTTATTTGGCCTGTCTCTTAAAATTCACCAATGTTAATGCTTAAATCATAAAATAACCATCACAGATGAAGAGCTGCACTTAAGTTGAAATGAAGCTTTCAGGAAACAAAGTGTTTCCATTTGAGAAATGTTTAAAAAAAGAGCACCGGGAACAGCAAACTTAATAATATGCCTTGCTGCATTATTATTTACTGTGCTTTAGTCTCACAGGCGGTTTTACTGGCTGACTTGTCTTCAAAGCCCCAGCTAGTCTGAACTCACCCTGCGCTTCTAATGGGCTCATAAAACTTCAAGCCAGCAGGTTCATATTCCATAAAAATCAAACTGCCTTTGAAGCACTGTAGGAGCATGTCTTCTTCTTTGTCCTTCACCTCCTTGTGTCCCAGGCTGGCAGCATCCATCCTGATCATCCTGTTTGAACGGGTACTTAAAAAACTCCTTTTGATAAATGGAGGTCTGCAGCTCTAGAGAGAACCACAATAAATCAGGTGCATGCGGTGGCTTTCCTCGGAGGAAATACTCCAAAGCGGTGATCAAGGCCATTCTCCACAACTATTTAGGTGCGTAGTGACACCAATGGAAACATCGAGGCTGGTGGCCCGGGGGAGACCCTTAACAAGAAGGAGACCTCGGTGGGCCCCAGCGGGACGTTTCTGAACGCAGCCTCAAAGCTAGGTCAGGTTGCTGTGAGCCTTCCCAGTCAAGCTTTTAACATCTCCAGGGTGGAGACTGCATGGTCTCCAGTGCTAAACCATTTTCTCTATGAAAAACTTCTCCCTTATGCCCAGCTTTCCCCTGTTGCAGTGTGTGCCCGTTGCCTTTTGCCGTCACGCTGTACAGCCCCAAGGACAGCGAGAAGTTTCTCCATGTGTCCTCTTTGACGTGGCCCTCTGCACCCCCTGCGAGGGGGTGGCACCCCTACCTGAAGGACGAGGACTCCAGCCCCAGCAAAGAACTGGGAATTAAATGAATGGGACAAGAGGAATGTGCTGAGCTGCGCTGGAAGAGACACTGGCAGCTATTACCACGTCAAGACAATGAAGGAATATTTTCCGAATTTTTTCTCTGTGTGTCATCTTTCTCTCCCAGACAGCCAGAGCATTTTCCTATTCTTCTGCACCATCTACAAGGTTGCTGTCTCCAGCCACACTCTGCCACACAGCTTATTCCAGCCATGTCCTCCTCCATCCTTTACACCTTTTTTTGCCTTTCCTGGGCTATCTCTGGCCTTCACCCAGGAAATCTCCCTGAAGTATCACGAAGCTTGCTAAAAATTGCAGGTCCAGAGGTGTGGCATGGCTGTAAGACACAACCACACAAGGAAGGCTCCAGACTTACTCAAGAGGTCTTCTCCAGCTTGCTCGAGGTTAGCACAGTGATTATTGTGGAAAAGGTGAATTTCTTGAACAATGAAAAAGCTTCCCATGCCTACGTTCTGAGAAGTGGTCGTGAAGAAAACCTTTCTCAGAAAGATTTCCAGAGCCATACTGCCTTCTGGAGAAACTAGGGTGGAGTTCAGGGGTATGTGAAGGTTTTGGGGTGCTACAAAAACCTTCCTAAGACCCCAAAAGCCAGAATTGCTTTCCTGGCCTTAGCGCTGCTCTGCAGTGTAAATCCCCAAAAATCACTGCCTCTTGATTCCTCGGCTTCCAAGTTGGAACATAGAGAGACACCGGACTCCCTCGTCAGCACATGGGGACCTACACACCAGTGGCACCCCAATGCCACCATGCCAAGGATGGAAATAACTCTTGCATTTTCTGTAGGCATGATGACGTTACATCATTCAGAAGATTTTAGGGGGTAGATAAAACTCAACAAATCAGTTTTCCGCACAAAAAGTCCTTTGGAGTCATTCGCCTTGTCTTGCAGACCGTTCAAAATGCCAGGGGTGAACAAAGGGGAGCCCAACACGTGTTCCACAGTCACAGCTGTTTCGGGAGACCTTAATTCGTTTTTGTGTGTTTTTCCCTCAAAATCCTCCATCCGAAGCGCGGCTGATCTGCAATGGCTTCATTCTGCTTTGTCAGCCCCTTCTCCCAGAGTGAACAGGGAGATATTGTTCTGATTAAATCCATTCCACCTGGTATGAGACTCTGGAGGTTATAACTAGCCTTCTGGCTAGTTACTTAACAGATTTATTTAACTTAAGTCTGTTTTTAACCATAGCTCTACCTGACCTTGCTGGTGATGTTGGCAGTGAAAACAGGGGGTTGCACTGAGACACCCTCTTGATGTGAGAATTGTAATAGCAATGGTCCGGAGACCAACGGCTGGTGTTTAATTTATACAGCGTAAGGAATACAAGCGCTGCAAACCTCCTGTATTCCTCGTCACGAGCAGAGATACTGGGACCACCACTGGGACGAGGTGAATTTTTCGTGTTCCCAGTTGTCACCTCCAAGATACGACGTTGCCCAAACTCTCCATCACTCCACAGCGCTACAACTTGCGCCGTTCCTCTTGCCCAGAGGAACACACCTTATATACAAGGGATTCTTCATTAGCTTAATTAAAATTCTGAAAGTCAAATCGCAGAGTTACTGTTTGTCCTGTTACAACGATGCTAACACTTACGGCATCTCTTGTTCCGCGCCAGCTCTCCTCTGCCAGGGTCACCAAATAACCGAATAACCCCGGCATTACGTGGTTCGTTGTGTTTTGTGTTTTAATATTTTATAATTTTTACCTTAATGATGCATGCTGAATTGTGTGTGATGTACCAGATCAGCCGAAGACACAAAGAGAAACTCTTGAGATAGCAAAGATGCTCCAGTCTGTACTTTGGCTGCCTTCCCTTGCAAAATCTAAGTAGATGAAAAAGGAGAGTATTAAAACACATGATCATAGTAATGAGAAAAATAAAATTTCATTGCTGCCACTGGAACGTCATACAGAAAATAAAAAATACGGACTTGAAGAACGAATAAGTTGAACTCCACCTTTTCAGGCTTACATGAGAGTTATCTAAAACTTTTTTTTCTTTGCAAATATTTTTCCCAGAGGAAAAACGCAAAAAATTTCCCATTTCACAGAAAAAGAAAAAAAGAAAAATGAATCAAGGCAGCTTTCAACAAACTGATTATTTCAGTAACAACTTCTTGGCTGGGTTTCGAGGTGGGGTTTTTAGCATCCCTCGCGTTGCCCTGCTGGCAGGTGCACCCTGACGCTTTGCCGAGGCCGCCCCGCGCCCTTCCCCGTAACGCCCCGCGCCGCTGCCGACCCGCGCCAGCCCTCGCTGGTCAGCCTCGCCGGCGGGACAGGGCTGGTGGGCCGCGGGGAAGAGACCCCCATCCCAGGCGTCTTCCTTCCCGCGCATCCGCCCCTCTCCGTGGCCTCTCTCCCTCGGCTGCCCGCGTCCCCGCCTGGGATGCAAGCCCTGCCAGAAAGCCGTGGGAGGGCAGGGTTAGCATCAGAGGCTATAATTAAACTTCAGAGCTCCGTGACACCACTCTCCAAGCATGTCCAACAAGAACGCCGCCACGGGTCCTCCAGTGCGGAGCGGCTGGAGACGGATATTTCCGACGGCGCCTCGGAGCGGGACGAGGTTGCGCGGCGGAGAGCCCCGCTGACGTACGCGGCCCTTCAGCAAACCCCTGTCATTATGGGCTGCCGAGACTGTGAAGTCAGCGCAACGCTGTGGGGGGGTTATTTTATTTATTTATCTTATTATTTTCTTTTTTTTCTTTTTTTTTTTTTTTTTTGCAAACGGAGAGTATGAGTCTGCCGGGGAACGAGGGCTATGGTTTGCAAGCACGGAGCAAGGGAGGACGGGCAACCCAATTTAGCCCAGGACATACCTCAAAACGTTTTGCAGAGATGTGTGAGGCCACTCACACTGGCAATTATGTTTCTTGCATTTACGTTTAGGTTTCTTGTGGCTCTCTGGTTTTTTTACGTGTCTTGGAGCAGACGGGCAAGTGGATGCAGCTCCTTGTATGCACAGCAGAAGGAAAATGCCAGACTTCGGGGATATAAATAGGTGTCAGACCTGGGTTTTGGTGTTTCTGATGCTCGTCTGAAATACTAGGAGGGGAAAAAAGGCGTTTGTCATCGTGTTTCGTTCATAAATGTCTGTCTTCTGGAGAGGGATGGCAGAGGAGTGAAACAGGTTTGTGAAAACCAGCACACATGTAGCAGTTTCTTCACTTTCCTCCACATATCAAAGAAATTTTATGCATTGCCCTATTTTGACCCATTTCTAGTGCTTCTTTGAGCCTACGCACTTCTTCCTGGTCAACCTGAATCAACCAGGAAATCTCGTTGAAAGATACCCATCCCCAGCATTTCCCACGTTACGCTGGACAAACATCATCCCACCCCGGCGCTTCTCACGCCATCCCCCTTCACAGCCCCAGCAAGAAGGAGGAGCCTCTGAAAATGCAAATAAGGCCATCAGGAAAGAGAGTTTGTTTTCAGATCATGTTTTGGGTGAAGTCTGCAGTTTAAATCTATCCAATTTCTTCCTCTTCTACGTGCTACACTGCTGAAATTTGGAAATTACAATGTGCAATCATTTGCAAGGGAGATAAAAATCACGCGTAAAGGAGGTGCTTTTTAGTAACATAAGTGAAACAGAGGCAGGGAAGTGAGAAAAGATACCCACAAGAAAAAAAATAATCCATCTCAGTAATTATTTTCTAGATTGAGATGGTCTAAATACCAGCCTAAGTACCTGGTAGGGGGTAGAGGTAAGTGGGCAACTCAAGAAATGAAGACTCCACTGCAAATGCTCTGCCTCTCCGCACCGTGCGGTCTGCAACCACTTGCACACACACCGTGTGGTCAGCGCATCATCATCCCACCAGGAAGGTACTTTTCCCCGTATCCCTGTGGCCACACCACGCTATTTGGAAAGGCGGGCATCGGCGTGACGGGCCGGCGCGCCGTGGTGTCTCTGGGCTGGACGCACATGGGCTTCTCCGCGTGGGGCAATGGCCTTTCCCTCAAACCACAGGCTGGAGTCCGAGGGGACGATTGGGAAAATGTTTTGTCATCTCCAGCTCTGCCCCAGGCTAGGAATAGCCCGCGTTACAGAATTCAAAGCGGGTGATGAAAAAAAAATCATCAATAACATTTTATCATTCTTAGCAAGGAGGCTGTATTTTCAAAACAGCCGACTGCCCCTAGCAATTGAGGCTGAGACCAAATAATTCCTGTGACGGTTTATCTCATCCCACCCGTCTTGTTTTTGCCGGTCAGGTTGCCTGCAGGACACAGGCTTCCCGGAGGACCGAGGCAGGCACACAAACTAGCAGCTGCCATGCATTAACCAGTCTAGAGAGCTGAAAAGGCCGATAATGAGAAGTTTTCTACTTTTTTTTTTTGGTTAACTTCTCTGGAGGACCATTCACACTCTACCAAGTAGCACAAACTGATCAGAGAAGACAGAAACTTCAGGATGCCAAAAAGCCGGTTTCCCAGAAACCAGGTGAACAAGCATCTCCCCTTTTATGTAGTGGCCACAGAAGAGAAGTTGTCTGGACATTTTAGGGAAAGAAATGCCTCAGACTACGCAAGCCTCACAGGGCTTGGGATAGAGACGGTGCCAGAGAGGCAGCACCACACTCCTCGGGAAGGTGTATTTTTCCTCAGACACCAGCTTTTCTGGCTGAGATGTTCCGCCTGCCCCCCTTCTCCCTTCTCTTCCATACTTCAGCAACCATCGTCTCCACCTCATCCCCTGTATTTCCCTCACTTGGGACACACCACCTCGAGCCGCCTCATCTCCCAGTGCTTTCCCCCTGCGTAGCCTGCACACGCCTCCATTAAATCAAGAAAACAAGCCCTGGCGCAGACTGGGAAGTTTCAGAAATCCCTGTTTCTAGATAATTAGTCAAGAATCTGTTGCTACCATGACCTAATTCTGCATTTTCTCCTCCTGTGCCCATGGAACATGGTACGAACAGATTTCTGGGACCAGCTCCAGGTAGATGCCGGAGGTCCACCTGGGCAAGGAACGTGGATGAAAGACGACCCACGTGTCTCATAGCGTACGCAAATGGCATATATGTCTCAAACTCCAGCTCACTCCTCCCTACACCACTGTTCATGTTCTCAAATCAACAGAAAAGCCTATACGAATGCTGCCTATTTGGAGACACAGTAAGTTCGGCGACTTGTTTCTCCGCTTTCCCTCCTTGCTTAAAAAAGTCTCTTGGCTTCTTGCCCGCCTTTCTTCCCTATTTCTTTATGCTTTATGTTGCTCTGTACAGTGAGGGGAGTGAGGAGCTCCTTGATTTCACTGTTCCTGAACAACTAAAAATAGAGTATTTCTGCCCGCAATATGGGCAAGAACCTGGTAAATCACATACGTTTGAGTATTACGGTTGCAGAATCTGGTATCCATTTGCTAGGAAGGCAGGAAGCCTTTTTCTTAAAGCCTTCCAACATTTTAACTGTTAAACACAAGAATGCCCCTCTTGAATCACTCTGGAGTTGCGGCAAAATAAACAATCATCTCTTACATAAAGTAAGAAAGTCCGGAGGGAAAGCTAGCGTGAGTAGAAAGTAAACTTCCTTGTTACGCAACTCATCTTGCCTAATTTTTTAAAGAAAACCTTAAGAATTGAAACTAAAATGACAGACGCAGGATGATCTTATTTCCTGTTGAACGTTTACTCTCTCCGGCCGCACAAGGGCTGTGTGGGGCTGATCACCAACACAGACCGCCCCGGCTGGCAAGGCAGCTCTAAGGCATGGCCGTGGCTGGTTCACATCACCAACAGAGGCACCTCGTGCACGCACAGCGCTCCATCGCACGCAACCACGTCAACATTGATTTAATTGGGTCACCATTTTAACGCCCTTTTCTTCTCTCCTCCCGGAAAATTGAATAACTCCACTTTTTTTTTTTTTTTTTTCCTCCTACGTGGGGTATAGTGCTTGCACACGAGAAGCAGGGCTGGGGAGATGCTGTCCGGCTCCGAAGCAAGGTCCTACCTGTGAAGTGCCTGGAAAGCACCTTACCTGTTCGGGACAGAGCATCCCCCTGCCTCTGCTGAGTTTCCAGCAGCATGCTTAGCCTCTAATTTGAGAACGGAAAAATACATTCTGGCACGCCACCCTTGAAATACAGCCCACCCGTCTATTATGCCAAAGCTGGTATTTATAGTTTCCCTCAAAAAAGGTCACCGAGTACTCTGCAGCACTGTAATATGCACTACGCAGCGTGGGACCCATCTCACATGGGATGAGAGAAAGCTCACTAAAATGGGAACTTCGTTCTATGCAGAACTGTATTTCTGTAACTCACAAAACCTTCCCTAAAGCTATGGATTTCCTCCTTCTCACATTAAGCAGTCATAGGAGAAGTCCTCTAGATCTCCCGTGATTTCCCCTACAACCCAACCACCCTACCGAAGCCTGCAGCTCATAGCAAAGTCAAACGAAGCCCTTGCGATGTAACGACTGTAAAAAGCTACATGAAGAGCAAATTTGCGAGCACCACTTGAAGAGGAAAACATCATTCTTTGGTATTTTAATACCTACACAACCACAGCGAGAAATGCAGGGACTGCAGGCTATCTGCATGGCCTCACAAGCTAGCTGAAAAACATTGGTGTTTAATATAAAAAAATTTAAAACCTTGGATTTAAAGGGGTGAAAATGCCAACAGGAATTTGTTAGAACAGTTCAAAATTTCAATTTGGAAAATGCAATTTGCCTTTCACTGTGACTAAAAAAAAATATTTGGATATACTTCTCCACAAGGCTTTCATCACTGCGCAAAATGTTCATCATCATCATATTCACTTTTCTCCTGCAGCAGTTAAGACATGGAGTCCCCCCGGCCACAAAGCGCTTCCCCATTAAAAGCTTTGGTCCAATCCGTTAAAATGCATAAAAGTAAAGATCTACCTCAGATCATGTCTTATTGTCCATAGATGGAATGAAAACTGGCCTTGGACTAGGTAACAGAAATGGTGGTAAGACTCCACCACGCTTCCTACATCATCTGTGTCTCGTTGGGATGGCGATGGAGCTCAGCCTCATGCTCCTGAGCTCTTCTGGGGACAGAAATGGCACCGTCTGTCTACGCTGAAGTTTCCCAAATATTCCCCAACTCCTGCAGACCTTTGCCCACCTACGCCCGCCGCGCTGGACCTTGCCACCAGCCCCCAGGAACAACAGTCATTTCCCATTTCATCTTGCTTAGAGAGTCCCTCTCAAGTAAACATCAGTGGTTTTTTCAATCCCCGGCATCAATCAGGCCCTTTTACTTTGAGAAGCGAGACCAGGAGAGGAGAAGGGTTCCCAGCCACAACTCACCGTTTCTGACCATAGTTGGCTGCTCTGTGCCTTCTTCGGTTCCTCTGGCAGAAAATCGCTGTAATTAAGTGTTAGGAGTTTGATGAGGAAACCTTCCCTCACACCAGAGGTGGGAGCCTTCAATGGCCTCTTTCTCTCACATTTTGACAATGCACCAAAGTTACAACATAAAAAGCCTTGGAAATTTCCAACGTTTCTGCTCCCTCTAAAGGCAAGAAAAGAGCTTTTTAGCAAAAAAATTTACCCTCGTCCCCAGACATTCAAAATGCAGCTGGAGGAATTATTTTTACCAGTTTCTCTCCAGCGAGCAATGTATCAATGGCATTTGGGAGGAAAAAGGAGCACAGAAGACTGCTATCTAGGTATTAATTGAGATTAATTAATAGGTATTAATTGAGATTAAATAGGTATTAGCTGTTGTAACACAGGAAACCCAACCTTAACTCACTGCCTCCTGGCTGGCTGACTTACCATGCTTATTTAGGCAATTATGCTGGAAAAAGGGCTGAGGGAGGGGGCTTGCTTTCTTCATTCTTTGGTGTGGGTTTTTTTTTTTTAAATGTTCTTACTTTGGAGGCATTTCCAGAGCTTTTTCTCAGCAACTGGGAATGGGTTCCCAAACCTTTGGAAGAGAAAACGTGGATGAAGACCTGCCTAATTCACGGATGCTGGGACTAACAGTTCTTCACACATGATGGCTTTTGTAGACAACTGTCCACCTGAAGAAACCCATGACTTTGTACCCCAACTTGTCACAACCCCCTTTCGTTTCACAGGACCCACAACAGAGCAGCGTGACGAGCCAGGCTGTCACCAGCTCCTCAGCAACAACAAGAAGACCTCTTGTGAAATTTTGTAACGGGTCTTAGAAATACAACCCCTCTCTGGTTTCTCTTCTGCCTTTTGAAGTTCCTTTCCTCAGTCTGGAAAGTCAAGTTCATACCAAGTTCATTTTTTATTTCAATATATTGACCTCAAGCCAGGAAGCATGGCAGGGAGGATGGACAGTGCTATAGCACCACGACACTTCCAAATTTTCCAGATTTGGTGCAAAAGTGTAAAGAAGAGAAGACTGCTTACAGTCTTTGACACCCTTGCTATCATACACAACTTAATCTTCAACCGTAATCTTTGTATGAATTTGACGGAAGGTCCAACAAAAATTCATAATTATGAACATACAAATACTTGGAACATGTTTAAAATTTCGCAGCAGTTCCAACAGAGAAACAACTTAACAAAAGCAGTCTTTTCATTAAAATGTGCAAATCTGGCAGGAAAAAAATCAGTTCTAACTTAGCATTTATGGCCAAAATAGCTTCCCCACCAGGGTTATTGCTCCTAGCAGCAGCCGGCTCTTAGGTATTCTCCTGTCAGCCTACCCCAAGCTTTCTGTAGGAGCTATTCCAAAATGTTTCAATAATAAAGCATTCTGTGAAGCAAGAATTTATACCTTTTATACCATTAATTTATACTTTCCATATTCCATGTAAGGACTGTAACCAGTGGACCGTGCACTCAGCTTTTCTTTAACTCAGCCACTTCACCACAGACAGAGCCACGTTAGAAGTAGAAATGACCCAAAAGCTAGAGCACGTGTTTAGGATACCGAGATTTGACATTCAAGTCCATGCCTACATAACACAGGAAAAGTCCAAAAATTTTTGTTGCATCCCTAGATGGAGGATGAAATTTTTCAAATGCAAACATTTGCAAGAGATGGGAAAATGGATACCTCTCCGCTGAATCTTTACGACCAGACACAGACACTATAAAGATTCAGTCGTATCCTCCATCTGAAAAACAACATACACAAATGACAAGCCTAAGAGAACAAAAAGTTAGTGTTTCCACCCTCAGGTCATAGCTCAATTTGCTAATTAACAGCATGTTTGTACCCAGGGACTCTCTTGCAGCCTTTCCTGTGTGATTCGTTATCCCATGTGATTGACAGTTTCTTTATGGTCCTTATTTTACCATGAAATATCTTTTACTTTTAATCAGGTATTGGCACTGAGCATATGCTACTGATTACAAATCAGGCTGTATTTAATAGGCATGCAAATATTTGTTTTTTGTGAAATGCAATGAGCTTCCAGCCCCATCTGTTGGTGTAAGAGATGTCATTTAAGTGAAATTTAAGAGCCGTCATAAATGTCAAGAATGGAAGAACTCATAGTAAAGGAATATGTGATCACCTCAGTGACTATCTCTGTAATTCCTCAAATTGATCAAAACTTTTACCATCAAACCAAATCATGAGAACTGTGGTTTGGTTTGAGAGAGAAAAGAGAGGAAGGGATGGCTTTCGGTTGGGTATTTAAGGCCAAAGATGATGCTTCCAAGCAAACATTTGTCTGAAGTTATACATCTCCAGATTTGGTAAGTAAAGGGATCACAGATGTAGATGAGTGGAACCAAAGGCATTAATCAGTGTACAGAAAGGAAAAGGTAGCTACCATGCTGGGCAGAAGTGGCTCCTGGAGGAAATTAGGGAAAAATACAGACTTTCTTTCTGGTTCTTCACCTGGTGAAATCAGGAAGCAGGTTCATTTGAGGTATTTATAAGAAGCTAAATAGAACACTGAATTAGCTTCAGGTTTTGTTTGTTTGCTCGGATTTTTTTTTTTTTCTTCAGATGAAACAGAAACTGTAATGAATCTATGAAAAAGAAACTTTTGGGAAAGGTGCCCCGACATCTTTGACAATTGAAAATTCAAAGTTTCTCATTAGCCAATATTTTACTCTTATTTTATAAAGGTGGAAAACAGGAAACAGAAGCATAAGTATTTAAAGATTTTCCCGAAGTCCAAAAGTGACAAAACAAACGAGTTAAGACAACTAGGTAGAAACTGTAAAAGTCCAGTGCCACCATGCTGATGGCACATTCAAATATCTGAGCACCTCAGCGGTCCATTCTCTTCAGTGACCACAATGTACATGTATTAAGCTTTGGAAAACTTCTGAGAAATAAATATCTTTATCCCTAAGACAAAATGCAAAAGCTCGACACAAAGACATCAAGCGCTTCACCCAAGGATGGAGCAGCAGATGTGAACAAAACCAAGCTCCACAGAAAACCAGCAGGTCATTTCCCTGGACTTTCCTAGGAAAACAGCAGGACGATTGATCTCAGGGGAGCAAGAGAGACATACAGACTGACATAGTCACGGACTAGTTATGACAGGCTGCTTCGAAAAGAATTATTACACTAAGATTGTATTTTATGGATTAAAGCTGCATTTATTATTTATTAACACAGAAAAAAGATCAGACAAAGCCAGGCTGCATACCAATTGCACCTCGGTTGTGATGGCCAGTATCCAGTGATGATGTTGGCCATATTAATTTTCAGCACGATTTGGAGTTCTAATAATAAAATCGGGTGCCTTTTAAACTGATAGCCTAGAGGTTGCCTAGCTCTTATACCAGATAAACTAAACTACTTGAAGAAAAAAGGAAGCCCTGGCTGCAGTTGGTTAGGAACGCTTGGTAAAGCAAATTAGATTCGGGCTTCATATAGAGGTGGTAGATGCCCCATCCCTGGAAACGTTCAAGGTCAGGTAGGACGGGGCTCTGAGCAACCTGATCTAGTTGAAGATGTCCCTGCCCACGGCAGGGGGGTTGGACTAGATGACCTTTAAAGGTCCCTTCCAACCCAAGCCATGCTATGATTCTATGACTCTATAGCTTTTCTTAATCTTTTTCTGGAATACCCATTTCCATACGTGACACTTGTATATTGCTCCTGAGGTGTACGGGAGAGCACCAGACTCTCTGCTGCTCTCTAGTCACAGTGATCTGCTGTCCTGGAGGCCACGTCATGGAGAGAATGTCAACAGCTGACATACACACATGTCCTGATACAATTTTGTAGTATTTCTAGCTCTTTCGCCATGCAGAGACTTCAAGAGTAGCAGCTCCTATTGCCGTTCAATTAAATTTGTCCTCTGAAAAGTCTTACATTGTATTTATCCTCCAAATATCCACCTATAACCTTGACTTATTGACTTAACTTCATCACTAGCAAACAACTTCTGTTTTGCATTTTTAAAGCAGAAGTTCATCCCAATGGAACTTAGAAGTTCTTCAGGGGAAACTACTGAAAGTAACTTCTCCTTTGCAAAACGACCTGCCCAAGATTTAATCTTCCTCTATTACAATTACTTGTGTTTCATGAGAAAAAACTCATAAAATTGTTATAATTGATGCTAGCTCAAACCACACATTAATTAAGAAATGAAGGAATACTTCTATTAATACTGCTTTTGTAATGCAACGTCTATCTCCTGAAATGAACTGCAAGCAACTAAAAATAGCAAAAAGAAAAACCTTTGGGGCAAGTATTGCCTCTGAAGTATAAACAGTTTCAGATTTTTATTCAGCACACAAAATTCCTCTGCTCTAACCCCCTTCTGTCTATAGGCAAGGAGCCAATAGAAAATAGATTTGTAATTAAAATCCTTGGAATTCATGCAGTCAAGCTATTTATTAATATCATCATTTTTTAGATGTTGAGTTAGCACAAGGATATCACTGTTTAAGTTTTATCACCATATCTTTTAATTCTTCTGTTTGCATTTAGCTCTTCCAACCATTTCCAAATTTATAAGCTAATGAGAATTGTTTTATTAGTGGAGAATTAAGGTGCCCACACAAATATTTTGTCAAAGAAAGAGTCTAATTTTTTTCATACTTCTGAAGAGTTTATTTTTTTCTTAATCCATTTCTTTTATGTGTGGCAATTACACAATTGCTTATTCAGTTTATTATTTTATATTTCTTGGATTGCTTCTAAAAATTACAGCCTTTTCCAACAAAGACCTTATTTTTCTTTGCCTTTTTATTAAGAAATTTCCAACCAATTTGGAAACAATATTGTTAACAAAGCAGAATCTGTTTCCAGCTGCAAATACTAGCTAGAAATGCATAACAGAAACATAACTCTGCACAAATGAAAAGAGAAAGTCATAAAATACAAAACTTTTCACATCAGATAAAAATTAAGTTAAAATGGAGTTAAAGCTGATATTCCAAAACTGTAACTTTGTGTGAAAGATGCTACCCCAAAAGTAAGCGTAATAAAATAAAGAAATATTATAAAAAATATAAACTAAGTAAATAAAATTAATACATAAATAAAAGAAATTTCTTTATTATAAAGAAATAAAGAAATTTAAAGTCCATTTTAACACAAAATTCACACTTGGCAAGGTGTAAAAAAAGAATATATGTACTCAGCAATTATGCCTCTATTTGAGGCACAAAAGCCTCAGTCCCAAATCTCATAGACATGTACGAAATATTTTCCCACATTTTCCCCTCTTACAGTATCCTTCCAAGGCAGCTTTGGGTTGTTTTGGTGTACAGATTTCACCCTTCCTGGGAACAAGTCATGAAGAAGAAAACTTCTCTGAGAATTTACAGATCAGAGGAAAGAGGTTTTGGTTTATGAAGAATTATGGCTAGAAAATAATAATTTAAAAAATGTTTTAAAACTTAGGTTAGGCAAAGGATGGCCATAAATTGAATAGGAAAGTTGAACAGTATCTTCATTACTCCACCAAAAAAAAATGGCCTGATACTAGGAACTGAATTTCACAAAGGACTTTCTTTTTAATAAGTTTGAACAAAGAAAAATAGGCTTTGCTATGAACATGTGGAAAACTGAATA
Organism: Calonectris borealis; assembly: GCF_964195595.1. Classification (NCBI taxonomy): domain Eukaryota; kingdom Metazoa; phylum Chordata; class Aves; order Procellariiformes; family Procellariidae; genus Calonectris; species Calonectris borealis. The sequence goes on along the minus strand of NC_134319.1, from coordinate 35,109,368 downwards.
AACTCTGAAAGATGAAATGCTGTAATTTTGATGACAATACACTATCTCACTTAAAGAAAACGGGGTTTTCTCCTCCCTCTTTCCTACGAAGAACTGCCTTAACTGTGGAGCAGAATCAGCACGACCGCAGCACAGTGCTCCAGCAGCACTTGCTCGGGACTAAGCTCCTCTGATGAATAAGGCCAGAGTGAGTCCATCCAAAATACTGAAGCAATCAAAGGCAAAATATAAAATAAAAATCAAGAGACAAGGTTCGTTTCTGCTGACTGTTGAGTGTAATTCATAGTCAGTGCGTGAATGCATACTCAGTGTGGGAATTCACATGTACTCAGCCCAGTGGGATCCCTACCGTGGAAAACTTGCCAGAAGGTTGATTCAAGAGAAAAGATTTTAACTTAGGAAAGTTAAAAAAGAAAATACCGTTCTCTTCTCTTACTGGGTAAAACAATGAAACGAAGGACTTATTTCAGCAGAAGGTGTTGAATCATATCAATAGCCCTTTAGACAATTTTAGAATGATTATTGGTAAAGGAAGTTGATTCTTAATTTCCTCTGTTAAAGACTTCCAGCCTCAGTCTAACAGTGAAGTCACTAATGAATATCCAGCCTCCAGCTAAGTACTTCCAACAAATGTCCATCAGCTCAAATGAAGCAGAGAAGAAATGTACAACCAAAGAAGCAAATCTGAAAATTTTACTTGCTCTATGCTCCAGATGTTATTGATATCCTATATATCCTGTATCATATAGCAATGGGAGAAACGCATGTAAAAAAAAAAAATCTACTGTTCTATAAATAAAAAAATGTTCTGTAATTCAAGACAACCACAAATAGATTAGCAGCAGGTGAATCAAAATTTGATCCTAGTTCTCTGTGCTTTACAAATGTGAATGGCATTTGGCATTAAAGAATTCACACTGAAATCACGGGAGGAATAAAGGCAGCTGTAGTGAAACTGCTGCTCTCGGTGATGCCCAGGGACAGCCCTGGACCAGAGGTTTGAGAAGAAACTCATCTCCTCATTTCCTTCTAGACTTCCTTCAAAATCAATTTCCATGAGTCTGCAGAGGGCACGTTAATAATGTCCCTCTGAAATTTTATCAGAAAATTATCAAAACAAATAGGAACACTTCTCAATGCTGTTTTCTCAGTGGTGTCTCTAGACAAAATAAAGATGCTTGAGCTGGCCTCCTTAGCAGCTGCTCCTGGGCTGGGAGATCTTTACCGTATGTATACATGGGCCATAAGGAAGGAGGAGAGTCACGGAGCAATGGCTGATGAAATACGGTGCAGCAGGGTTCATTTCAAGTTACATTGCCAGGAAACTGAGACAAGATTAAATATATATGGGTTATGGCAGGAGGAGGTTTCTGCGCAGGCCAGCTGGTATCTACGGGTCGCCAGATCTTAAGGACATGGCGGATTCGCTGGCTCTACCCGGGGAACCCGTGTCCCAAATACCTACCAACAAAATACCTACCGCAAGCACAGCAGCCAGAGCAACATCGATTGGGGGCAGCGGATCTCCAACACCTGAAAAAAGATTTGTGAGTAAGGTGTTAGATATCTAGAGTAAGATAGCTATTAAAATAAATATTTTAGGGAACAGATTTACAGCCAGCGTAGCATAAATACACTGTGCAACCTCTCCTCACTGAAAAATATAATTGGAGCTATTCGGTCTCATACTAAAATGGGATTTGCTATAAGGGATTAGAGTATAAATCCTTCTATCTTACACAGGGAAATGAACATTGAATTCATCACACTGCTTTATTCATGTCTTCTCCCACGCTCCCTCTCTTTCTAGTTCTTCTAATTTGAGTTTCAGATTCAAATAGCTGCAATTATGGAACAATTCAATCACAGGGTGAGGAAAAGGAAAAAAAAAAAACACACCAGAGTGCGGTTTGGCAGGGCATGTTCTGTCTTTAAACAGGGATTAAAACGAGAAGGATTGTTCAAAATCAAATAAACTTATGCAAGCAATTAGTGCAAATTCCTACAATCTTGGATTATTTCTCTTTGTTACTATTCAACTGCAACAGGCTAGTCAGAACAGGAATTTTCCTTTTTATGGGTATTATTCAAGGCATCTGTACAGACACTGAGAAAACTCACTCATCACGGTTACCAAAGTTGTGTTAGGATTTTAAGAACAATTAAAACTAAATTCGTTAAACTGGCTGAAGTTTAGACTGGGAACCAATCTTAAGACCAGCAAGAAGGTTATTTTACTAGTTCTCTTGTGCAAAGTTGAGTAGAGATTAGAAGAATTTGAAGAAATTAAATCTGATGCAGACTAAAATTATTAGGAAAACCAGATTTATCTTCATCTTATTTCCATAATAGCAAACAGCCCTCTGGCTGACATTTCAGAAAATTCAACTCATAGTCCCAAACTCCTTAGAATTTGAGACATATTTTGGGAAACAAAGAGTGATTAAAGCCACTTTTCCGGTGCGAGTAGGACCCATTCAATCAGGATTGCAGCTCAGGGATTTCCAGGCATGGGCCGCTCAGCCCAGAACCGCTGCCCCGTGGGCTTGCTCACCCTGGGTAAAACATCAGGGGGCCAATACGATCCGAGCTCTTTACCTATAGGGGACTCCTGGAGTTGCCACCATGTCACTGGTTTCCCTTGCCCCGCGGGCAGGAGGAGGCAGCAGCACACCTACAAGATATTTGCACATCGCCCACGTACTGGTACCAATGCAAATTGACCGTTCATATAATTTGGGGATTTTTCAGCCTCAGAACTGAAGGCTGGAAGCTAGAAGAGGGTTACAGCCTGCGTAATGTTTTCTAAATCAGGTACAGACACCCCAGCAGCAATGAAGAATTACCGTTTCATTCGTTTCAGACATATTACCTTAGCCTTTGATAAAAGGGAATCAATGGTTAGTCTTGGCAGTTAATTATTTGTTTGGAAGTATTCTATTAAATTAGCGTGAATCGTTTCAAATAGGTTGCACTCATAATGCATACAATAAATTAATACAGAACAGGTAGTACGTCACAAAAGGGAACCCAGCACCTTGAGCTTAAGATTTCGTTTGCTGAAGGCGTTACTGTAAGCCGCGATCGAGGTCAGCTTTCAGGTTAGGAATACGGTGTCAGAAAAGAAGAATGGAACCACCTGCATTATGTCTGTAATCCTCCTGATGACAGTTGTGACGATTGATGGACCTTGTTCAGCCTGCTTTGACTGCAAACAAACACCCACCCCGCAAAACACAAAAGTCCGAAATAAAAAGCAATAACTAACTTAAATTTTATTAATAACTTAAGTTTTATTAAGGTGTAGTCACCTAGCTATGCTTAAAGCTAAGATAGCAGTTAGACCTGGAAGTCCTAAGGGACCTTTATTAGCCATTAAGGTTTACATTGCAAGAGCCAGAAAGGGATTAGGCCACAGGAGACACAACTGGGGTCATCGGAGGTTGCCCAGTTACATCCCTGTGGGACTAACAAGACTGGGACTTGGAACTGCGAAACATCTCTCCGGGCGGTCAGAAAGCTGACCACGAAAATCTTAAGGCACGCATGGATTAACATTAGTTGCATCAAACATTTTGTAAGAGATTTTCCCCTGCTCTCCATCTGTTACCCTTCTGCTATCACATCTTTAGAAATACTTTTTTGCATATCACATGCCAGGTAATTTATAAAGCAAAATGAGCAACAGTAAAACATTTACTAGAACTATTGTTGAACAGGGAACAAATTATCTGCTGTGCCATAATAAACCAAACAAGTTGGACGGGGGGGTCCATACAGAAACACTAATGATCGCATTAACTCAATCTATTTTATTAATTACTCCTACAGGAAAGTCCACGCACTTGTTATGTTCTCTTCCAACTCTGAAATTAATGAGTTCAAAGCTATCCGCTTTAAAACCTGTTAATGGTCACCACCTGGCTTGCTCACACTAGACCCCTTTGAAAATCTGGAGAGATACTTTACTTATCACCCTACTAATTCCAAGAATTAAAATAAGTCCCCGTTCTCTGAAAATGAGTCATCAGGTTTTGGTCCACCATCATTGTTTCCAGTCAAAACATTCAAAAAAGGAAATTACAGCAGCCAAGATAATCAAGCATTGAGTTCTTGGGGTGGATATTTTGACACCTTAAATTTTACCATGGAAATTTGTTCTGCTTGAATGAATCAGTAACCTGGAAAAAACCCAAACTGAGTAAAAAAAAACTACAATAGGTTGTGATTCATTCTTTCACCGTTAAGTGGCTACATGCGTTCATACCATGCTGAAGGACACACTGTGAAGAAGAGCATTGCAGCCAGCAAGAGGAAGAAACCCAAACTAGCGTATGCATCAGCAAATGAGCGTGACACATCCACATCATGGGTTTCACAGCCCCATTGCTGAAGGGGTGCTTTGACATCGTAATGACGAGTCCAGTAGGAAAATAAGGGGACAAAAGAAGAAAGAATAACTGGAGAAGTCATCTTTTCACCACAGGAACCTCTTCCTAGACATTAGGCAACATCATACTCCTCGGGATGATGTTAAGTATTAAACATAGTGAATAACAGGGTCTAGAGTTTTTGCAAGCCCCATTTGGCACTTAAACTAGTAAATCCTTTCATTTCAAGCCTGGAACAGAGTACAGATAGACATTGACTTATCTCCGTGAAGAAACATTGTGCTGGCCAGCAAGATGCAGGGAAGTGAAGAGGCATGCTGTCGGCAGGGACGGCATAGCTAACTAACGGCACCTACGTCTGAAGTGAAAGGATTTACCGTTTTTCCCTAATAAAACCAATGGTATCATAGGAGGGAAGGAGAATTTAGGGAATTGCTTTTGTCAGAAACAAGCAATAACTCTAAACGTGCTTTGCTTATACCGTTGCTTATACCATTTTGAACCCGTTTTAAAGTGCCTACTTGTGCAACAGAGGCTGGTTGTTTTGTATCATGACATGAAAATACGGCTCACACCTTTACTACATGATGTAATAAAACAACAGTCGGCAGTCAGCTCTTGCAAACATCCCTCTTGCCAAAACATCCAAGGTAATTGCATCAATCACCGGCTCCATACAAACAAGTTCATGGTTGGTGGTAGTGCGGTCTGATGACCGTCACGAATTCGTTTACTTAGGAGACAGCGTCTCTTAGTCTACGGACTACAGTCACACCTCCTGCAAATCTGCGTAATTTTACTGATCTCATCAAAATTCCACCTATTTTGGGCTGAACTGGACCTGCAATCAGGCTCATGCAGCACGGGGAGATGCGGGGCTCGCAGTTTAACCATCAGCCATCCAGAGGGTCTGCCTTCTGGGCACACAACATCCCTCAAGCTTCTCAGCATCTCTTGGGCACGGCAGCCAGCAGCTCTCCTCGGAGAAGGTCAGACCTCCAACGTCAGACAGAATTAAAAGAAAGTCAATACGGAATAGGGTTGGGCCAAAAAAACATTCGTAGACGGTATGCACGGCAACATGAATTCCACCCTCCTCAGTTTACCCCACGAAACAAAATATAAAATAACTTTAGGGTGAGGCGAGGATTTTAAAATGCCCAGAATTTTGGTTTTATTTTTCGATTATTTTCACTTGGTGGGGGAAGGGAGGTAGAAAGTTCAAAACCATTGGACATTTTGAACTGAAAAGTTTCACTTCAAACAAAAGCAAAATCATTAAGAATTTTTTTTTAAAATTGGTTAAAATTAAAATGTTATCCAAATGCATCAATGATTTCAAAATTAAATAAGACATCTTCATGTGGCACAGAGTTAAGCCAAAATAACTTTTTGATGTTTTCATTTCAACAAAAACCATTGAAGATGTTATTTTGACTCAAAAAAAGCTCCTTTTTCAAGTTTCAGTTACCTCGCTGAACCACGACTCTCTTCTGCCCAACTCTATGAAAACAGGACCTGTAAAGTCAACACTGCATATAGATTGGAGTAACTAACATAGGAAGCATGGATTGGATCAGGGATTTTCCAGCAGGAAGAACAAAAAAAAGTGTTGTTTCAATTTCAGAAGTTCACAACTAGCCTACTAAAGGGGAGAGAAAAGAGAATTAAATCTCCTTATTTTAAAAAATTATATGTTCATAATGTTTCTTCAGAAATCCGTCTGGCATGCAGGACTGGATTCATAGCTAAGACGGTTGCATTGAATTTTCTGAAGACACTCAATTTCACGTGCACTCAGCTAACCTAGGAGATTAAAGTACTTTTTCTTCAGAAAGAAAAAACACAAAACAAAGGATGTTTTCAGAGCACAAGTGTTCCTTTTATTTCAGAGACTGAAGTCATAGCAGGTCAGTAAGAAGAGAAACTAAAACAGAAATCGCTATTTTTCCTTGTGCTGGATTCCTAAACCGCTGCGCCGAGGCTTCACAAGCGAGCAAAGGCGAAAGTGTCTTTATTGGGGTAACTCCTCGGCTGTAATGTAGAGTTACATCATCGTCCTTTATCGATCACTGGCAATAGCTGCTCCAGTGCTCACGTACAAGAATTACAGGACTAACTGTTTCTAATTTTCTTATCTGGAAAGGAACTCTTCCCCGCAGGGTTTATAATGGTTCAGGCAGTTTTAAACCCCTCGACAGGCTCAGCCGGGAGGGCGGCCGGGGGGAAGATGCTGCAGACGTGGCCGTCCCCCTCCCCGTCCCCAGGCTCTCCGTCACGAGCTGCAGCCCGATGCATCACGGCCAGGCAGACGAGCCACGCAGGCATGACTGTGCCGGGATGTGCGCTAAGGTACTCGCGTTTTTGCACAGCTGCACGCGTGTGGTACAGAAAGGCAAGGAAAAACCGTTCTGGCGTTTGACATTTTGAGGAGCGGGAAGGAAGGACTGCGGCTTTGCGGGTTTCCTCCCACCCCTTCTCCATCACCCCCCGCCGTCTGACACCAAGCCTGTTTTCCTACCGTCTGGATATCAGGACGGCAGACGTGAGTGTCAGACTGGTGTGTGATTTTGCCTAGCAATTATCTTCTATCTTTCGATAACAGGCTGTACCCTGCTCCTTCGCAGTCAAGAGCTTTCCTGCACAGACGTTCTCTGAAGCAGCTCTGGAAACTGCTATCCGCTCCAGTTTGGGGTTTCCGTCCTTTTTCTTTAAATATTTATATTGGAACAACCTGTTGAAATATGCAAGTGTATACAGAAAAAGCCCTGAAACTGGAGAAGACAGCCAGTTCTACTTCCTTCATCTCCTTGTTTTCTTGCTGCAGTAGAGAGAAGCCAAAATACAGGGCTGGAAGGAGTTCAGACTTAAACCACTGGAACATGGTAATGAGTTTTTTCCATTACTAGACAGAGTTTTCTCCATCAGTTTGGAAAAGATTCTCAAACCCTACCAGTGAGGTTAGGAGAAGGTCAGCAACAACACGCTGACCTCCTTCCAACAAGCCCCTCCTTCAACTGTTTCATTTTATGAAACTACACAACAAACTCTAAAGACCGAAAAAATACAGGAAAAGATAATGACCGCAATCTTCAGCAACAGCTGTGGGATGTATTTCACTTGGAGAGAGGTAACGTAGAAGAAGCTTTAAGCCATCTCCGTGGTCCCCTAAGCCCAGGCCAGATGTGCCTGTTCAGTCGTGCAACGTCACGCACGGCATCCTGCTATCGTTAAGCCCGTTACCCACGGCCCCTGGGGCCGCTGGAGATCATCGCCAGCAGCAGGTGTTCCCTTGCAGCATCTCTCTCTCTACCTGTTGCCAAGATGGAAAGAGAATGGAGGAGGAAGATGATGTCTTGTTAAAGCATTTAATCTATTTCGAATAGCTTGTAAAACTGTGATTCTTTATTACACCTGGAAAGAGCGAGATACATTCATTTCACCTTAAGCCTTCCTTTCCCTTTCATCCTCCTTTGAGGGACTTGCATCATCTGCACGGTATTTCCTCATTAGCTACCTTTCACTCGTTACCTAGAAGTCCCATTACTTGTAAGGACTACATCTCCGCAACATCATTGATATTTGTCTTGAGATACAAATGGTCACCGTTTCACATAAACCAAAAGGGTACACAGTTTTCTCTCTCCATGTAGTTCCTTCAGTAAATCATTTGTGGGCTCTCGGCACACCCAGTCCCAGGCCATGCTGGTACCTCCTGTTCAGCTGGCATGCTCTTCAGAAGTCCGTTGATCGTAACCGAGAAAGTAGCTGAAACCTGACTTGACACTGTCCTCTTGCTCCTGTTAGATGTGCAACAGGGGAACGGTGCGACAATAAACCCCCACCTCCCCGGATTTCTCCATTCAGAGCATCCCAGCACGCCTGTACAATGTTTTACATATTCATTTTCTCCTTCACACACAAAAATACAAGTGCATATCCTGTTGAGACTTCTCTGAATGCGTTGAGTTTACTTCGGGTACTCTGGAGGTCAGCTGTGCCTCCTGAGACACGATGTATTACACGAGATCGATGACGTGAGGCATTGAGCATGTTCCTTCTCATCTAGCCGTTGATGACGGTGAACTTGTAATTCACCCATTCAGCTTCGCAGACTGGGATTTCTCAGAGGAGGCTAAGGGAGTTAGGTGGCCAGGTCAGTGGATTTTGATGGGCGCTCAGCACCGATATTACACACGCATCTTATATTCTTTGCTATGTCCTAACCAGACTGCCATTTTACAAGCGAATTCCTATCGCTTGTGTCATAGGCTTCAGGTTCTTGACTTAGAAACAACACACGCAGCTACATAGATCATACACAGCACCGAAATTTAAAAAGGCAACTCCTCTTAATATCTAAATCTTGAGATGGGCAGGGGTCCAACTTTTCCTGGGCAAGCCAGAGTCAGATGAAAGGTTGCCAAAATAGACAAAGCCATCACACCTGGGGAGCCTACTCCAAGCTAAACAAGAGTCTTGACCACGTATGTCCCTTATCTTGTCTATTTGTATTTTAAGCTCATTAAGCAAAAGATACAGAGATCTGGTCCAACCTGGCAAGATCAAAGCCACAAAAATAGAAGCAAAAAGAATTCTTGCAGTTTACACCCTGGATTTTTCTCTCAGCTTTAAAAGCATTTTATTTTAAAAGCACCTCACTGGTGAATCAGGAAACTGTTGTGCTAAATACATATGAAAAGTAAAGCCCTCCAGACCCTTTCCCTCCTGCTGGATAGTAAGCATCTTTTTTTGTGGAAGAGAAACTGAGATTGAAATACTGAGGGTGATTAGCCAAGCAATCATTATTGATAAAATGATAATGACCACAACAACATTTCTCAACATTTCCATGGATGCATTGTAATGCAATTGATAACAGAAGAAATAGTGCCAAGAGTGATTCCAATACGCATTTCTAAAACCTCTTCAAGAAGTCACGTTACAAGGACCCCTGTCAGATACTGACAGGTCCATTTATAAAAATCTATAAAAAAATCTATATGACCTTAGATTTTTAAAGAAGTTAGGTAACCAAGGATATATTCAGAAATTTACTTCAGATCATTCTCGTTACTTGCATCCAGCATGCAACCGTTCATCTAAATAAAATGCCTTGACATATTCTGCAGCTGGACCCAGCCTGCTGCAATGGCACAGGGGAGGATTTCTGAGCAGAGGAACGCCCCACTCCCACCATTCCCACTCTTCAGGAAATAAAACTTTGTGAGAGACATCCACAAACATTAATTCTCACACAGAAAAGCTAACGGCTGTAAGCGTCCTCCATAGCTAGTGAAAATGAAGTAGCTGGTTTTGTATTATTTTACATAAAAGTTTTTAGAACCGCAATATTGTAATACACAATTTTGATTAGGCTACAGGGCTGGTATAGCAAAGATCCAAACCAAACCCTTAGAGGTTTATGGAAAAAGGAAAGAGCCTTCAGCACAGACATGTTAACATCACATAAATCAGGCAAGAATCGGAGCCAACACAAGTATGATTTAAGAAATGCATTAGTTCAAATAACAAAGAAAGTGAAAGCCCCAGGACACAGAGAAAGCAAACTCTTTACCTTAAAATTTGGAATCTGCCAGATTATAGCAGTGCTGGGCTCCGTGCCATTAACACCATGCCAGACTAGGCAAGAATCTTCTTCCTCAGGCAATGATTGGCAGGTTCAACAAAGGAACTCTTTCTAAAGTCAAATGAGGTAATATAAATACCCAAAGAAATCAGAAAAGGCCAGGGCGCTATTTCTAGTCCGTTCATATCTGTTTAAGTTTGTGAATCCGACACACCAGAGAGTCAAATGAAGTCAATTAGCCCATTACTGTAGCAGTACCTGAGCAAAGCCAAAGACTACGCTGAGATTGCTTGGACTGATAAAAGTCCGAGTGCTACCCCTTGATCAATTATTGTGCTCTCTACCAAGAACCACGCACTTTGAATTCCCACAGCAAAACTTAATTATATCTCGCCTCCTTTTCTCTTACATTAAAACCAATACATTTACACAAGATAACATCCAGCACATCTGATTGTTGTGCCAACTTCTCATTCTAATTGAAATAACTTCTTGTGCTCCAACATTTCATGAATAAAATCCCCAAACTGTCTTCTCCTTACATAAATTTTGCCCTATAGTTTTTGCTATACGAAAAAAAGAAATGTTGCATATCGATGAAAAGGAGTCAGTAAAAGAGAAATTGAAGACCCTTGAGAAAGGGAGAAAAGCTACCCAGAAGACAGTCACCCTGATGAGAAACAATTCACCCTAAGAAAGTCCGTAAGAAGTTTTCACTCAGAAAACAGCGGAGCCACGATGCAGCAACTAGAACATGAAAATTTTTGCGTCTGCCTCAACAAAGATAGCAGAAAGTGGAGATGACTAGGTTCTACTGCCTGGAGTGGCAGCAGAGGGCTGACAGGGTACTAAACCCAGGCAGATAGTGAGACCAGGCCAAGAACTCAGGAGTTGCCATCATAGCAGCATCAAACTAAGTCCTGAAAAAAGGCTCCAGACGCTAATGGATGCTAATGCAAAGGCTACCAGCCAAGTCTCTCCTCCATCTCCGGCTCTGTCATTGCACCAAAACTTCATAGACGGCAAGAGTTCCCTTGGGTGGTGCAAGAATGGGAATTTGGACACCGATGTGGTACAGGAAGGGAAAATGGAATGTAAATGAAGGAAACATGTTCGAAGCTTAAGTTTATACCATGGAACCTCCTGATGTGTCCTTTAGCCTTAGAAAGCAAAGTTAGGACATCATCTTACTCCAGACTGTCTTTGTACTGTCATGCCTTGAGCAACAACTACTTTTAAACCTCAGTCTTGCAGGAGAATCTGGTATGGTTGTCCTCAACACCTACAGAAGGGCTTAAGCATCCGGCTTAAGCCAGAGATGATAACTAAGAATCTAAAAAAAAAATTTGCTTTTGCAAGGAGGGAAAGGTTACTTAAGCAAAACAAGATAAGAGCTTATTGATGCAAGCAGAAGATTATCATGAACACATTACCAAGATTACAATACATGACTTGCGCAGTCCTCGTCGTAGTTGAGCCTCTTGCGCGATTGTCTGCAGCTGAGAGAGCGGTAGGTGTTCTGTAATACCACAGGACTGCACTAATCCACTTGCAGCTTCAAGCTGGAAGACTCAAATTCAGTTTAGCATAAAACGAAAAAGTGCAAGTCAATGTCAGGCCTAGAAATTATTTTACAACACCGCTTAGGTTCAATAACATATCTGTGAAAATCCTCTCTTCTTCCACAGCTTTTACACAGAAAAGAAATGTTTTCTCTTCATGTTTACTGCATCTTTCATGACATATTTTTTCTTATATTTTATAGAATATATTTTATATTGCTTTCTCACAATTCCTCTAGGAAAGTATTTGCACAACCTAAGACTGAAGTCTGATTTTCCTGGTGTCACGAATCACTTTTTAGCAGGATGGTTGTCACCAATCAAGGGTTCAGAAACGCCCTTAGCAACAGGCAACGCTGGATCAGATTGGGAGCTGGCGTAAGTGGCGACGCAGACTAAGTTAGAACCAGTGACTACTGAACACTTCTTTTCAAATATGTCTCGTAAGCAGTACGTAATGCTTCTCATCTATATATCTTAATGGTTCCATCATCCCAAGTCCTACCTCTTCACCATCCTGAGACAAGTATGGCTCGGAGGAAATTATAATGAGCCTGAAGCCACACAAATATTTGTAAAAGGTGTATATAATAAAGCACTAGAATAAATCCCATGCCCTGTGTGCAAAACGCCCTCTCTTACACTACCCACTTTGGTCTGTTCCAACTCAGCTGGACTCTGCTTGCTCCCGCAGATTCCCTCGGGTGCCTTGCCACGGACTGCAACGGCAGCAGGAGTGATGTGTGAACCCCGCTCGCAGGATGGCTGACAGGTACAGATAGATGCAAACTCCTTTCTTTGACCATACGATATATGGGATTTGGGCATAACCTTGTGCCCAAGTTAATCTAAGCAGGTTCAAATTTACCTGTTCTGAGCAAATCCAGAGATGTTCCTGTCGGTGTAGGTACACCTTTATTTTCTTCTCTCCAGTTGGTAGGGACAGCATCCTACTACTGCTTTTTAAAACCCTCTAAATCAAAAAACAAGACCTAGAGGCCAAGAGCCAATAATAGATTTTGCAGATGAAAGTGTTGATTTTAATCTAATGTCATTTCACAAAATGTCCAAGAAATGCCTTACATCCATCAGCCAGCCACGAGCCCAGCAGCATCATGAAATGTTAGTGTCGTTGCTAAGAAAGCGTAGCTGACACAGTCAAGTTTAAAGCGTTTTGAGGAAATCCCTGTCTATTCATGAGAACATAATGTGTTAAAAAAGGATGTTTTTTTTATTACCTTTCTTAAGATGTTTTGGTTTCAAGTTCTTCTCTGTTGAGACAATGAAAAATTAATTGATAAACCAATGCACTTAGCTTTCATTTTTAAGGCCTTTATGCTCTAAGGCTTCTGTTTTGACCATAATGTGGGGAAAAAACACTTCAAACACTTGCTCCTGTTGAATGTAATAGACCAATCGATCAGTATTACCTTGAAAAGATACAGAAAAACATAATTTGGAAAGGATGATTCAAGGCCAGTATTTATCTTTAACATTCGCTCAATCTGCACTAATTTCATAGTCTGGAAGCAGAGAACCTAAGCACACGGAAAAACGCCTGGTATTTGCCATAACAGATTTAAAAATCCAGAAGAGGGGTATGGTTATTTGAACTAAGAAAAACGAATAATTTGAACACGCTTATTCCACATGTCCTTCACAGCAGAGCCTCGTGGAGCACACACGTTGGAAATTTGTGTGTCTTTTTTCTGTTCCTTTTCATAGAAATAGAGTTGTACCGGCATCACGATGCTGGGCACAGGTGATGCCTCACTACGCTCCCAGTTGCCAGAAGTTTGCTGGCATCAACCAGCGAACGTGCCCTGTGCTGTGTCTTCCCGACGGAGAAGTTACGCCCACCCAATCGAAGAGGAATCAGATTTGCTTACTCAATCACACGCACAAAAAAGAAATTCAAATCTCAAATACTCAAAGCAAAGTGTGCACAAAGGACCTAAAAGCCCAAAAATTCTTTGCAAAATTTTATCTAGGATTGCACGTGAATAAGGCACAGTCTGTTCAGATAACTCACTGCACCAAAAGGGCAAATATTGATTGGAAAAGTAATTTTCAATGAATTAAACATTTACTGTCATTTTTCAGTTCCTCCAAGGAATCAGAAACAACTCACGCTCTGCTATGTCTAATATGTGTGGAACATGAACATATGCAGGAGATATATATACACACACACATATATATATGACAACATAAACCAACATGTGCATCTGAGCCAGAGATTCTTTAGTAAAAAGCCAAGACAGAAAAAGCACAACCCAGCCAGAATTTCAACTCCCAGAGGACATTTTCCAGGACTCCTGTTCAGGAAACAAAATTACAAGTTTACTTATCCACTGAAAACGCTTTGGTGGAAGTTACTGAGAAGCAGTAACCCTGGAGCCCAAATTATGCCATTTTTTACTGTCATTTCCCAGAGTTTAACAACATTATGCTGCAGTGCTTTTGTTTCCAAGTCATGGATAGTGCAGCAAGCTGCCAAGAAACATCTTTGCTGGACATAATGACTACTTGGCCTCCATCTGAGGAGGAGCGGCTTAGTGTAATTAAACTCTTCCATGACGCAGGGGACTAGACCTGATGACCAACGAAGGATTCCTTCCAAATATCTTTCTGTGATTATATGCTGATTAAATGCCTGTGTGTATTTCCCCATTTTTCCCAAAAAAATCATCGGGCAGGCTTGGATCTGCCTCCGTTTATGACGTCCAGTATTATATCAGGACCTATGAATAACTGCCCAGCTCCTTTGTGTGTCTGCCCCAGTCACCTCTGGGTTTTTTTTTCCCCTTCCCCCTGGTTTTATAGTGATTTGCTCTCTCCGTGTTATAACCGTAGCCCTCGCACACAGCCCTCCCACCCGGCCCCCGCACGCGGAGCGCCGGCACAAGCAGTCTGACCTTCCCATGGTACAATCTCCGAACATCTGCCAAAAAGATGCCTTTGATTGATAAACTGCAACCCCCCCCCCACCATTATCACAGGCAATTAGAGTTTCACTGCCGCCCAGGACATTCAACTTTAAATAAACTTCGGAGGAGCAGCTGGCCCTTGGAGAGAAATCTGAGAAGGGGCTTAAGGAGACCAGCAAGCACTGCGCTTCCCTCGCCGTTAGAAACGGTTTGTTTGGGTTTTCTTCAAAATAGGAGAGAGGTCCAAAAGATCTTTGCTGGGCTCTCAGCAGGGATTTACTGTACGGCCAGTGTGGCTCCCTACCATAAGACCCAGGCGTACTCTGGTTCCTGGAGACACCATCCAGAGCAAGGGGAGCCTGGCACCAGCAAAGACCTGTTTCATTGCAAACTCTTTGGACCAGGAACTGCGACCTCCTGTATTCAGACACCCACTTACTGCCTGCCTGCAGCTAGCTGTCACCTTAACAATTGTCTATCTGGTAAACCAGTGGCTACATGAGATCACCTGTGTTGCCTGGACTCTGTTAGGGCAAAACCTCCTATTTGGTTTTAAAGCCTTCACTGAACCACGCGTGGAGCTCTGGTTAATCCCTGGGAAGGAAAACGAACACATGCAAGCTGTCTGCACTTGACTGCTGAAAGTTTTTAAATAATGGGGTGACTGACGGGTCAGTTTACTCGATTCAGTTTTGAACCTGACCCTTTTCTCCGTCAAAATATTTTAATCGTATTACACATGTTCACAACAGATTTACACATAGCCCATGGTAAATGCAGTGGGAGTCCCAAGCTGGTAACATCCTAGATGATACCATATTGATCAGGTTTGAGACCATCTGAGGAACCTGAACCCACGCAAGGCCATGGGACCTGATGAGATGCATCCCAGGGTCCTGAGGAAATGGCAGATGTAGTCGCTAAGTCACTCTCCATCATATTTGCAAAGTCAGGGCAGGTGAAGTCCCCAGTGACTGGAAAAAGAGAAACATCGCACCCATTTTTAAAAAGGGTAAAGAGGAGGACTCTGGGAACTACCGACCACTCAGCCTCACCTCTGTGCCCGGTAAGATCATGGAACCGATCC
Organism: Calonectris borealis; assembly: GCF_964195595.1. Lineage (NCBI taxonomy): Eukaryota > Metazoa > Chordata > Aves > Procellariiformes > Procellariidae > Calonectris > Calonectris borealis. The sequence goes on along the minus strand of NC_134319.1, from coordinate 35,093,808 downwards.
TCCTGGAAGCTATGTCAAGGCATATGGAAGGCAGGGAGGTGATTAGAGACAGCCAACATGGCTTCATCAAGGGCAAAGTGTGCCTGACTAATCTGATGGTCTTTTACAATGGAGGGACTGTGTTGCTGGGTAAGGGAAGGGGAACTGATGTGATCTATCCTGACTTCTGCAAGGCCTTTCACACGGGCCCACGCAACATCCTTCTCTCTAAATCGGAGAGAGATGGGTTTGATGGATGGACTATTTGATGGATAAGGAATTTGCTGGATGGCCGCATCCAAAGAGTTGCAGCCAATGGCTCAATGTCCAAATGGAAACCAGTAAAAAGTGGTGTCCCTCAAGGGTCCGTACTGGGACCAGTACTATTTAATATCTTCATCAACAAGACAGGCAGTGTGATTGAGTGCACCGTCAGCAAGCTTATGGGTGACACCAAGCCAAGTGGTGCAGTTAATTTGCTCAAGGGAAGGGATGCCATCCAGAGGGACCTTGACAGGCTTGAGGAGTGGGCCCATGCAAACCTCATTAAGTTCAACAAGGCCAAGTTCAAGGTCCTGTACCTGGGTCAGGGCAATCCCCGATATCAGTACAGCCTGGGGGATGAAGGGATTGAGAGTAGCCCTGCAGAGAAGGACTGGTGAAGTGGTAAATTGGACATGACCCAGCAACGTGCGCTCGCAGCCCAGAAGGCCAACCGTGTCCTGGGCTGCATCACAAGCAGCGTGGCCAGCAGGTCGAGGGAGGGGATTCTGCCCCTCTGCTCTGCTCTGGTGAGACCTCCCCTGCAGTGCTGCGTCCAGCTCGGGGGTCCTCGGCACAGGACAGACATGGACCTGTGGGAGCGGGTTCAGAGGAGGCCACAAAAATGATCAGAGGGCTGGAAAACCTCCCCCATAAAGAAAGGTTGAGAGAGTTGGGGCTGTTCAGCCTGGAGAAGAGAAGGCTCTGGGGAGACCTGATTGCAGCCTTTCGGTACTTAAAGGGGGCTTAGAAGAAAGGTGGAGAGAGATTTTTACCAGGGCCTGTAGTGACAAGAAAAAGGGTAATGGTTTTAAGCTGAAAGAGGGTAGATTTAGATTAGGTATTAGGAAGAAATTCTTAACTGTGAGGGTGGTCAGACACTGGAACAGGTCACCCAGAGAAGTTGTGGATGCCCCATCCCTGGAACTGTTCAAGATCAGGTAGGACGGGGCTTTTCCCATGGCAGGGAAGGTGGAACTAGATGATCTTTAAGGTCCCTTCCAACCCAAACCACTCTGAATATATTGAGGAGTGGCAATATGAGGGACGTATAGCATTGTCCTGGAAAAACATATGTGGCAAATCCCTACGAGAAGACAATAGGAGAATTGCTTCATCTTACTCTGAATTGCTATTCAATTTTAGCAAGCAAAGGCTACCACCAGTAATGACAGAGACAGAAAAGTCTTATTACATGGCAACAAATTAGTACAGAGACTGCAAGTGCGTCGTCGAACAGTTCCCAGCCTCACCCTTTACCCATTGCTCTGGTGGAAGATTTTGCTGCCTACATACACCACGCCAGCAGAAACCAAGGGGTGAGGGGAACGTTACTATGCCTTAGGTAAGAGTGCTCCCTTCTGGCTACTGGTCTGAAAGAAGAAAATCTGAAAAGAAGCGATCTTTGTAAATTGAGAAAGTCATGCATCGTGTTGTCCTATGCACTTAATTTTAAAAAAAAAAAAAAAAAGTTACGACACACACACCTGGGTGCAAACAGAGTATTTCAAGACTATCAGAACCCCTCAGCCCACTGCCAAGAAACTTAAGGAGGTAAAACACTTTTTAAGGAGGGAAAAAGAATATCAGAACAGATGTATGAGCACTTTCAACTGAACATTTCCACTAATGCATTTCTAAGATCACTAGATACACCATGCTTTCCGCAAATATTTCATTAATAATCTATCATTCATATAAACTTCACAATGAATGGAATACTAAGTACTATTGAATTAAATCAGTTGTTTTGATTTTTGTAGAAAAACGGTCACTCTTCAAAGAGGGATTAGGCCAACTTCATTAAAGGGACACACAGAACTATTAATGGTAGTTTTTCTTTTATCAACAGGCGTGAAACACAAGAATTCAGACTATTTTGCAGCCAGTCATACTGCTCAAAATCCAACTATCACACGCAATGAAGCTAAGGAATGCTTATTTTAGTAAACAAAGTTTCCACATCTTGATATGATAACATAAGATTTTTATCCAACCAGTAAATTCATTTAACAGTTCTGCTTAAAAAGCCTTTAGACAGTTAAACTGCAATGCACACAACCTAGGGGCAGTTTACAAATACAGTTGAGACGATAACTAAGCATGGTAAAATCCACACGATTCTTACCTCACTTTCCATGTGAAAGCATACAGAAACTAATTCAAAGTAATATTTTTTAAATGTGTTTAGGTAACATTAGCTACGGTTCATGCAAAGAACATTTGAGAAGAGTCCTTACAAAACACAACGTGCAGTCCTCGGTTTTTGAATGACGGCTTTTATACTTTCCTCACGCAACGCTCACTCAAAACCACTCTACAGACTTTATTTCCCAAAGTATCTTCCATAATCTCAGGCAACTCGTTCAGGTAATTACTCTCATACAGCCACAACTGTTACTACCATTGACAAATAACGGTAAATAGGTCTCAGGATAAAGAGGGAGGGGTTCGTTCTACAAGCACAGCAAATGACTGCATAAAATATATGTAAGATGATAACTACAGATATGATTCGCACTCTGAATCATCCTCAATTCCTCTTTTAGATATGCAAATATTTTATGAAATGTCAAGTTGTTGGGGTTTTTTTTAAACACCATGCTTGATCTTTTAAAATATGTTGAAGAGAGCAAAACCTAATGATGTACCAAAATACACGCTAACGTTTTCCTTCTCAGTCACATCTTTAGAACCTCAGAAGAGATCAATGTAACGTTATTAACCCAGGGAAATGGGTAGAAGCAGATCTGAAAGCCAGCTGCGGGTTATGTGACAGATATTGCAGTGCTTCAGGCATACGGCTCTCCTTTTCAAAGGCAAACACCGACCTCTATGGGCAACATCTAATGGTGCAAAATAGAGTACTAAAGGCAGGCCAAACGTGCATGCAAAAAGATTTCAAAAAGCTTTGTGCACCTCTCCGTAAGACAAAGTCATTACTCTGAAGTAGGGTACGGATAAGGACCCTGTCTCTGGATGCGGTGATGAACTTCAGAAGCAGTTACATCCCTCACCAAAACGGCTTTCATCAGTTCTTTGAGGTCCTTCAGTGCAACAGACTTTGCCTGTAAACAGACTTAATTCACCACACAAAGCACTACTAATACCAAGGCAACGACTCACAAAAGCACCCCCCCAGTGCTTGAACCACTCCGGATCACAACCTCACGCGCTGCAGGTGGTCCTGAGCCCCCAGGACGAAGAGGAAACACGGCCCCTCGACAGCATGCCAACATTTGAGGTCCTCCTTGCCAAGGCTGTGACGGTGGCCCCGGGGTCACACGGGGGATGTAATGATGGGCAACCAGGATGAAGGAGCAGATGTCATGGTGCCGGAGGCTGGCCGGTTGGGAATATGGCATCTCCTCCTTCAAACACAGGGCACTGCCAGCGGGTGCAGAACCATCTCTCTGTGTGTGACGGAGACTCGGGCCACACCGGGAGAGAAACCAAGACACAAACTACGATACAAAATGCAAAACTATGAAACGGCAGTGCATGGCAGCAGGAAGGTGGGACAAGTCTCACCCCAACAGCGTGAGGACCGAGAGGTCTGGGCTGTCCCCCAGCACCTTCAGTACCATCGCCCGGTTGCAGGAGGCTGTTCTGAACTCTTCAGTGAAAAAATAATTAAATAGGCCAAAATTTTAAGGTTTGCTATGCCTCAGAGCTGCACCAGGGCAAGACACTGCAGCTCCATGATGTACGGGACACGGGAAACACATTGCTCCTCTTCCTGCTCTTTATTTTAATCTTCCTTAAGTTAATGACAGGGATGCAAACAAACAGAGTTTTCCTAATTGGTTTAGGATCACTTTCCATGTCAAGATTTAATCCATCTTTTTGCAACAAAGGGCTTTTTAAGCCGATGACGAATGACTATAATTTTGTAAATATTTTTGCAAGTACAAATGCTTCATCATTAGATATAAAACTATAAGAAATAACACTAGTAATCAATTTCTTAAATAGATATTTTTCTGAAATCATGGCACGTACACTAGGGCTTGCAAGCAGAGAAAATATAATTTTAAATTAAAGACATTAAGGGCACGTTTTAACCTAAAACTGTAGAAGTGATATCTCATCAAAAGCAAGGAGGGGGAAAAAAAAAAAAAGAAAAAAAAAAAAGGGAAAGCCTAAATAGTTAAGAGAACTTCCTGGTTGCAGAAGACTGTAAATTGTTTCCAAACGGTATTTTTAGGCCTCAAAAAGCTTTTTGGCCATGCTAATTTAAAAGGCTACCTCCACAAGGCATACTGGGAATTTTTTTACATTTTTTACGTTCCTGTGACTTGCAGTAGGGAAAAGCTAGAGGGTGATGGAGTTAAGTCACACCCAAGCCTTGCACTGAACTAATGCTGTCACAGAGAAAGAAATGAATACCCACAGTCTGAAGTTGTAAAAATGGATGAAACAGATAAAAGTAGAAGGTTAAACATTTAGAAACAACGATATTAAATGTCACGCTCAAATACAAAGCAGTCTCAAATCTAATGCCACCCTCTATCGTCAAAGAAACGGAAATTGGCAAGTTTGTGTTTAGAAATCCCCTGCTCGCCCTCTTCCCTATGCCTGTGTCCTCCTCCTGTCGGGCCCTGGAAAAGCCCCATCAACTACTTCATTGCCTTCTGCCTACGTGCCGCCGTCTGAAAACAGCGATGCTGTATGTTTTCATAGGGCACGAAATTTCTTGCTTTTGCCCTTTGGAACAGAGCCAGGTGAGCTTCCCAATTTGATGGGAACTTCCATTAAAGATTAACAACTGTCTCATAAAAGACATTTAAAAGTGAAAGAAATGAAGCACCTGAAATCTCTGACAGCTAATGCATGTCAGGTAGGAAATAGCTCCGGGCAGGCTTAGCAAATAGAGACATAATCAAGCAGGAAACAAAAACAGGCAAACAAACAAAGAACAGATGTATATAAACTTCTATATAAATGCTAGAAGTTGGGGGAAAAAAGTCACTGAACTGGAGTGCCTCATTTTAGAAGGAAATATTGTCATTTCAGCTTCGCAAAATTGTGCATTTTTTAAAATGGGGGCATAACGCTTGAAGAGCTGTGCCCCTTACTCCCAGTGCTCTGTTCCCAGGATAATATCCCATCAAACCCAGATTAGGAGTCCCAGCGGGACGGCATTTCCTCCTGGGCAACGGTCCCACATTCTCCACTTGGCAGCTCTGCAGCCACTGCGTCAGCTGTCTGCAACTTAAATTCTGAGACAGAGAAAAACCTACAATAATGCGTAGCTTTGTCTTCCATTGCAATAATCTCAGTGAAGAATTTTGGCAGGTCCCCAACACACTTACAATGTTATTTCTAGGGATGAACCAGCCTTTAATAAGAAAAAGAGTTTATTGATACAGGGGAAAATGAATTTCTGTCGTTCTTCTCTACAATCTTATTTCTGAGGAAACACTGACCCCATTTTTCAATAATTTGTAACTAATTCTTAAACAACCGTTACGCTGTTAACAACTTAAATAATTAACGACAGAATAGCTGAGATTGGAGGCACCTCTGGAGATCACCCAAGTCCAACCTCCCTGCTCAAGCAGGGTCAGCTGGAGCGGGGTGCCCAGGACTGGCCAGTTGGGTTTGAGTATCTCCAAGGATGGAAGCTCCATAATCTCTCCTGTGCCAGTGTTCAACCACCTTCACAGGAAAAAAGCATTTTCTTATGTTCATAGGAATTTCCCGTGTTTCAATTTGTGTCTATTGCCTCTTGTTCTGTCACTGGCCACCACTGAGAAGAGTCTGGTTCTCTCTTTTATCCACCCACCCATTAGATATTCATAAACGTTCATAAGATCCCCCTGAGCCTTCTCCTCTCCAGGCTGAGCACTCCCAGCTCTTCTGGCCTCTCTTCATACAACAGATGCTCCAATCCCTTAATCATCTTTGCTGCCCTTCCCTGGACTCGCTCCAGTAAGCCCACATCTCTCCTGTACTGGGGAACCCGTGACTGGACACAGCACTCCAGATGTGCCTCTCCAGGGCTGAGATAAGGGACAGTGGCCTTGCCATGACATTGGCCAGCTCCCTCAGCACCTGTGGGTGCACCCCATCAGGTCCCATGGACTTGTTTACCTCCGATTTGTTGAAATGTTCTTGATTTTAACCCGATCCTCCCCCACTGCAAGAAGGAGGAGTCTTCCTTGTGCCAGGCTTTCTGGTGCTCCTGAAGCCTGGTCTTCACGAGGACTCAGACTTGTGGCAAGCTTGCAGTTTTATCAAGGGTCGCTGCTGGGTAGAAAAAAGCAAGAGCAGCAGTTGATTGAAAGCTGGTCATCGCTTTATTGCTAATATTAGTCACAAATCATACAAAATCTCGGTTAACATAAGGTACCAGACAGCCACTCCAGCAACCCCTTCAGAGCCAGGTTTCCAACAGCTCTTAGCATCCTGCAAGTCTTGCTCACTATACGCATGGGGCAGGATCCCTCATGTTGCACCTATATGGCATGTTCTCCCTATATATATGGGGTTTTTACTGAGTCAGATTGGCTGATTTTGGTGCAACAATCTCCATTCCTGCTGTAGAAGCACTTTGAATGAGCTGAAAGCTAACGATGGACTGAAACTATGCGGGCCATAAAAGGAATGCAGTTCATACTAATTTTTTGGATTAGCTTTATCCCAGCAGTCATTACGAGACCTATAGTGGGATAAACTTACCAGCTAATTCAGGGTCCGAGTAGAGAGGAAGAACTCCAAAAGAAACGTGCCGCAAGAAAGAGCGAACTGCTCCAAGCACAGCAGTTCCCACCATCCCTGGGGCGTCGGTGGCAGCATTTCCCAGTTCTCCTTGACTGCACAACCGAGATGAGACACGAGCTCAAGGGGAGGAGGACTCTCAGGTAAGGTACGGCACCGCACTGGGGTCATTTCCACACTGCCTCACCAGGAGACACACCGGCAGGGACACTGAGGCCAGGGTCCCCACCCCTTCCTCACCTCTGTTGGCATTCATTACTTGTTGGTATTTCCAGAGCCCCCTCCTGAAGCTCCTCTGAGCAGCAGAGTGGGTGAGAGATGGGACCTTCCTGGTTGCAAAGCATCCAACTACATGTAAGAGCCAGAGCTGCAGATGCTTAAATACAAGTCTTCCATTTAAAGCTGCTCTGAATTTCACTGCTTCTTAACACCACATAAGACATAATTTATAGTTTTCCATAGAATAAAATTCCCTCTCCCCCTTTTTTCATTTGCACTCTGTAAGTACTTCATTTTTTAAATTAATGAGTAGCTAGGTATGACTGGGTCACTTATTTAAATATTAGCATCCTTTCCATGAATAGTGTTATCCTTTTTATAAACAGGCTCCTACGCAATTCAGAAATATTTAAAAGGCCATCAGGGTTGTAAGGGTAGCTTTCCTGCGTACAGTAACGGGTTCTTACACTCTGCTTGTAATCCACCTGTGTATCTTCAGCATTTTTAATACACCTTGCTCTGCAATACCAAGGTGCCATCTGTATCTCTTCTTTAGGCTCAGTTGTTTTTCTCCCTTCCCAATTATATCTATGCACTAAATCCTTTAAACCTCTATCCAGTCTGCAACTTCATTGGCTCAAACTAATGAACAGAATTTTCTAATTCACTTATGATAATCCTATTACCTGTCCAAAGCTATTTCTGCAAGGGTCATCATTACACAGAGATGTAAATCTGAGAGCAGGTCTATCCGTGGTCAGTTGTAATCCAGCTCCTCTCCTGGAAACCACGAAGGACATTTGTCGGCCCTCGGAAAAGGCGGAGCTGAGCGACTGAGCCTCTCAGGTAGAGCGATCTGTATGTTCGGTGCCTTTCAAGTTTTATTTTAGTAGGGTAACAAAATATGGTGTTTCGAAAGATAGCCACAGCTGCTAAAATTCATTAGCAGCGCATTAAATGTTCTAACAGATAAACTTAACTGATACAGTCTCTCAGTAGAACCTCACCTTCGGTATCAGGCTGAGATGTAGCTGTTGAGATAAAAACTAATGCCAGATTTCCAGTTATGCATTTGGCAGGCTGTTTTGATTAAGCTGAGAATAACAAGGTACAAGAGCCGTCATTATTCATGCTTTAAATAAATACAGGTTTTGCTCTAGCATGGACAGTAAGTGGTGCTTCACTCCAGACAGAGTCGTTTTGGGCAAGAGGAAATATATTAGAAATCTGACCCCTGGGCTGCTGGCGGTGCGTGCCCAGGCTATCGGAAGCGACACCCATGTCTAATTGAACAAAGCTTTTATATTCCTTGCACAGAATCCTATCTCTCTTTATTTGATTTTGACATTGATTGAATTCAAAATGGGATTTCTGTTCTTTTGTAACCTATCTTTGAATACTAACCTGTACATAAGGATCTGCAAGAGAATATAAACACGCCGTTTCTTCTGCCTGTACTGGGATGGAGTTCTCTGCTCTGGTGAAGGGTGAGCGAAAGGCTTAAATGTCTGGGATAATCCCCAGAAAATTTTCATTTCTGGGTCCATCGTTTTCAGAGCCTCCAAGAAACTCTAAATCCTAACTTTAGAATAAATCCTTCTTACTCGGGTTATCTAATTTCAGGTTCAGAATTGTTTTCTTGCAAAGGAATGGTGTGGTAAGCATAAATATTGGTGTGAAAGAATAATAAACCAAATGTACCGGACAAGAAATTTTGCTGTGTAGCTGGTGTGACAGCGTTAATTTTAGGCAGGTGGCAATTACGTAACTAAAGGTATAAATGATCTGTTACATGAAAAGATGAAGGAAATGTCCCTGTCTAGCTGGTGAGCCTACCTACTTTGAGGGCAATCTGCCATTGACAGCAATGGAAAAAACCATCGGGTCCACAGTTCAGTGGGGATGCAGAGACTGCTTTACTTACCTGTCAGTGTTTTGCTGTTCTCAGCGGCACGTCTGTGTCATCTCTACTCAGATTTGGATTTGGCAGTGCGCGTAAGAACAGCCATATTTTATACATATGTATCTCTCTCTCCTTAGGAAATAACCATAACTTAAGCAAACAAAGAAAACTTATTATATATAACGGTCCACTAAACCCCCATTTTTTGATACTGAGAGATTGCTTTCTACAGCTGAGATCCCCCGAAGATGAGCGTGTTGTGAATTGTACAGGTCTCAGTGGTCAAGAAACCATGGGGCAAAATTACATTTTAGATGCTTGCTTCCAACCTGCTTACACAAACAATATGGTCTTCACAATCAGCAGCTTTACAAGTTTTCTGCAAGTACTTGAAATTTTTTTGACCGGAGGGAACATAAAGTCACTCTTCTGCAGCTGATATATACCAGATTGCTAGAATTATACGTGAATACTTCATCCTATTTCAGAATGGGATTTTAAGCTGATCTCTGTTATAAATATTAACGTCTAATCCTAGCAATTCTAATTACAGCACAGCTAAAATCATGGGGAAATGCATTAGGGAATGAAAGATAATAATCAAAATAATACAACTTGAGAGCAAATTGCATAGCTAAAGATGATTGCTATATGCCAATATATGCAACTACTGGTTTTCAGTGATAAAGGGAATTCATCACTAGCAGCAATGGATCTTGAAGCCATCACATGGTTCCCTTATTCCTAATTTACAAAGTGCAAAAACCCTTCAGGTATTTTACATCTTCAAAATACTTATGATGCCATCTGTTCATATCCTCATCTCAACTGCAAAGTTTTTTCCTGGGTGAATTACAGTATTAAAGGACATCCCTGCCCCCTTCCAGCCCTCAAAAAAAAAAAGAGCAAAGAGAGCACCAATTCAGAAAACAGGCCCTGACTGATACAATCAGTAGCTCCACCTCAGTGGGGAAATAATTTTCAGTAAATATTGCACTAGATTGGATTACAGGGATTAGTCAGCTCAGCTGTGCAACTACCTGCACGTATAGGAGGCTGCGATTCTCACTATATGCAAAAGCTGTGCCACTTCAGGATAGTCTTAGATACAGAAGACGCAAGAACTTATGAAAAATCTACATCACCCTTAAATCCATCCGTCTTTTAGACCTATTGTGTTCTTAGACCACTTTCAGATAGCCAGCGGTATAAAACCAGAATAACAAACCCGTGTTCCACAAGCCACCTGCGGACAGAAAACCCTCCAGAGACTGTACAGCACTCCGGTTAGACACTGGTGAGCAAGGAGCGGAAAGAAAAATCAGGTTGCCCCACGATTTGGTATATTTAACGTGGCAAAAGGATGCGGGGAACTCAGCTGGAGAGTCTGGTAACCAGCTTTCAGTGCTATCCCATCTTAAAAAAGGCTTCATTTTAAGGCATATGGCTAACCACAGTTAGACTGAATTATAACTTTAATTCTGAATTCCTTGAATGAACACAAAGATTTAGCCTGAGTCCCAGTACAGTGAAACGTTTCTCACTGACTTAAATGCAAGCTGGAACATGCTATAAATCATCACAGAGAGCTCCGTTAAATTGCGGCAAGCACACACCACAGTTTTTGCCTTTAATGTTCAATGCCTACAGAGTTCAAGTGAAAGCTGTAGAGCAATTCTCACAATCAGTATCCAAGTACAGAGCAATTCCTATTCTGCTGCTTACTGGAAGGAAGGTATCAAAGAACTATGAGTAGAAGAACATAAAATGAAAGAGAGAAATGGGGTCTACCCAATACCAGGTATGAGCAGAGTTGGCCAAAATTAGGGGAATAGCACTTTGTGGGTAAAAGAACAAAAATCAAAACAAAACAAAAAAATCCCTTCCTATTTCAAATGAAAGACTTTGTGAATTCATGTCACCTCTCGTATTAATTCTTTTTTTTAAGCGGAAATGAAACATTTCAATTTTTCACTGGCATTTTCATTTCGGACAGACATGCAAGATGAGGGCAACGACAAGTAGAGGAAGTATGATAAGCCTGAAAAATAGCTCCATATATTTGCCTGCCAAAACAAGAAACTGTTTTTGATGACCCAGAACCCTTTCCACTCTAACAGCCACAGATAATAGAAGAGAAAGAAGGAAAATGCAAGAAATGGCAGTGAGCAAATGCCACGTAGTTTTTCTCACTCCATTCAATCAGAGGAAGGGATGGCAACGTTGCGGGAACGGCGATTCCAGCAGAGAGCTAAGCTGGGCTTTAATGAGCCATCTCAGCTGCTCCGAGCAAAGTACCCGCTGCATTACAAAACTCCACATGGCCAAAGCCCCTCCAAGACATTTCCCAATTACCGCTCTTGTTACCTAAGCCAGCCATCCGAGGAAGGCTCCGTGAACGGTAACAGCAGCGGTGACTTCAGCCTAAACTCAGCCACGTGGGGTGGCAGAGTCAGTTCTTGGTCTTTCTCAGCCCCATAGAAAACCACTGGCTAACGGGTCTTGCGCAGAGCCAGGTGAAAACGTGCTATCAAAGTTGTTCTTAACAAAAAAAATTCACTGTTGGTTTTTTTTTTTTTTTGGTAATTGTTTCAGTGTTGATGAGATCTTCCACAAAAGCAATATCTTTGTTTTGAAAACATTACAGTAATAAATTCAAATGGCATCTTGAAATTACACGTTTCTATTTGCATATCCTTACCATTTCAGTAGTATGTCATTCATAATACGACATCATAATTAAAATATTCTTAAATTATTCCATTTATGCAATATCTTAAGGAGCGTTGCTTGGCATGGAATTAAATATTTTATCTTAATTTGAGATGAAAGCATGTTATAATAAAGTCTTGTCATTTTGACACAAAGTATCAAATAATATAATTGCAGTGCTGAGTCCTGTCCTTCATAATTGCTGGAATCCTATTAAAATAGCTGCCTCCAGCGGTACCCAAAGATAACCACACATTCCTATTTCTCCTTATAGCAGGGATGCTGTCTAGGCTTAAAGCAGTAAAGGTACTAGCTATTCCTTTTCTCAGAGATCCCGTAAGGAAGGCCTTTGAAATTTTTAAATAAAGCAAACCGAGACTGTTTTGAAAGAAATTATGAGATAAAGCCTTGGATCTCACCTCTTTGAAAGCACACAATGATGAAATGCCTTCACTGACGATTTTAAGTTAAATCCATGGTCAATACCGTTGACCATGAAGTTCAGTAGCGCTGTCCTTTGAACCCTCAATGACATGCCAAACTGGCCATGGGGAGCTCTCAGTTCTTTCTTGAGAAGAGATCCCCGAAGGCAGCGTTTAGCAACTGCTCACCTTCGTGCTCTTGCGTGTTGGGTGCCATCCAGGTTTATTTTGCCACACGTCGCATTTGGTCGCAGGCAAGAGGCACATTTGAAAATACAGCCTAGCTAAAAGTAACCTTGCTAAGCCCTAAGCCAAACAGGATGAAGTAAACCCTCAGAAAGAGTTAGGAGAAGTCAGGCTCTTCATCCGAGGAAAGATGCCAGCCATCCGAGGTCTAAACACAGTGCCTTCAGACCCTGGGGACTTCCTCAGTGCCCACGCTACAGCCACCTCCAGACGCTCGTTGCTTTTCAGGAGACCGACTCTCCCAATGAATGCAAATTTTTGTTCCCATTATCCATGCCCGGATGCAAAACGGTTTCAGGCCACTGAACCAATTGTCTTGGAGATGTCAGTAATCCACAACCTACGGTAAACACCACACTAGAATGCATTTATTCAGATCTTACTTAGACGACTTAATAAATCATTTTAGAAAGCGGCTATTTATTTAAAATACAGTAGCAAACATTTTAGGACTTTAGAATTTTATTATACTCTTCTGTTTAGTAAGAATATTGATGCGTCATCCAAGACCCTCCTACAATATTTAAAATACAGGGATTGATACAGACTTGCTGTCATACAGACCAACCTAGTGTTTATCGACTGTTAAACAGTTAAATGAATTATAATTTGATTTTTTTTAGAGAGCTTGTTGGAACACATCAATAAATGAGGCTCTTACAAACTGATTCACATTTGAACTATTCTATTGGGACAGTTAATGCTGTAACAGTCATTTATCATGTAAATCCAAATAACTGACATCATGGTGATCTGAAATAGCATGTTTGTTTTCTGATTTATGATACTCTCTGGTTTTGTATCTGAGTTTCATTCTCCCAAAGGGAAAGTGAGTGCTCTCGCATGCATTCACATCTTATTCTTTAATACTGGAGAATCCACAAATAGAGCCCCTTTAAGTGCTGAAGCCACAGCAAAAAGCTTTTATACAGCAAAATCATTAGAAAGAAAAACCCTGGGAAAATCAGATTTCATTGCTTTTAGTGCTCACAGAATTCCTCTCCTTTCCTAAACACAGCACACTGCAGATGGCTGCTGCTCCATCCACCTCCCATGTCTGCTGCAGCGAATTCCACAGCTGCAGGCAGGGTCCTACAGCAGCTCAGGTTTAACCAAATGTTACGCCCTGCTGCATAAACAAATCGGGAGGGAAGAGAAAAACCACCATCAGAACACCTTCTTGTTCTTACTTCTCTTGATCCTTCTCTGCTGCAAACAGGACCTGGCTTATCTTATCACGTCAGCCACAACAGCAAAGAGACGGGGCTGCTCTGACGCTTTGCAGAAGGTACCTAAATCCTGCAGCACCTTCCTACAACCCAAGGAACACCGTGTTCAGACACTTACCACCCATTTCCTATTTCGTTCGCTAGAAACTCACGCTGTGGAGTATATTTTCCATTTACCGTTAAGATTAGCACTGAGGAAGCAAAGGAATTCAGGCATCTTTGCCCATACTGAGGACCACAGTATCTGTGATACTGTCATTTCTCGGGTTTTGCACACGCATTTTCACAAAACGCAGGTGACAGTAATGTTTCACCTGGGCTTTGCCCCAAATCCCATCTCTAGGAGGTGAATTGGCATTGGAGCGCTGTGCCAGTGCGCACATACGAAAAGGATGAAATGAATCAGAGGTGTTTACAGTAAGATCTTTTCCGATAAGATCATTTTGTTCCCTTCATTTTCCTATTTCCCTTTCCCTTCTTTTCCCCTGCTCTCCCCTAAGCAAAGAAGCTTCCTGGTACCTCCTGCTGCTTGTTACAACAAGCCCTTTTCTGCTGATGCTCTCTTCTTCTGCTCCGATGAATGTTAGAAGCCTTTAAGAAAAGATCACTGTTAGATGGCTGCAGGCAGGCTGGCTTCTTACGAGGTGATACGACCGTAGCCTGACCATGAGGAAGGCTAAAATATTTGGAATTAATTTCAGGATAGAGCCACGGCAGTCCCTGTGAAGGAGTCTTAGAAACAACTAACTATACACAGAAAAACTGGCCCAGAGTTTGCGCTCCAGTTTCTACATAAATAAAAGCAAGTCCTGGGGAAAGGATTTCCTATGCTGTTTATCTGAGCTATGTTTTGGAGCAGGATAGGAAAAGCATGTGTTTTAAGCCATCGGCCTTTTCTCCAAATTGAGACATTTATTTACACCTTCAGAGAAACTTGTGTAAATGCCTCAGGTGCTGCATAACTGCAAGCCCAGTTTGCTTCATTTTGGTCTGCAAAGGAAGCGAAAACATTAATTCTAGTTTTATGCAGTTTTACAGGCCCCATGTAAAGCTGTTTACAATTCAGCTGGTGAAAGTTCACCATTTATAATTAAGAGTCGATCATAGGATCCAAAGAAAAACATGAAGCCTGTGGAATGACACCAACGGTGTCAATGAGCTGAGCAGAAGCCATGGACTGATGTAACCGCTGCAGGAGCTACAGCTCTCCAGGGTCTCTGTGGCCACACGATGTTGTCGGCTTTGGCTTTCATCTTCTGATTAATAAAGGTAATATGAGGAATACGTTCCTACCACTGCTTTTACTTCATGCAGTTGTAGTTGCCACAGGGATGTCAGGATCGTACAGCGGAGACGACGTTATTTCAGGTATTGCAAGCAAGGGGGGCAGGCAGCCCTGCAGCACCCACTGTGGAGATGCAGCTGGTTGGAACAGGACTTGGACGTCCGTCATTTAATCAATTACATTATCAATGGTTACTGCATTTTTTGGTAAATGGTCAAATGAAAAAAACCCCAAACCATTCTGTTGTAACACATCCAGCTGGCAACCGCTTTACAGTTCAACAGAGGAAATTTTTTCTTCTAATTTGGATATACTGTCCCGACTCGAGATGGCCTGCGCCCTCCTCACAGCGACTTTGCTGCTTTTTGACAAATACAGACATACCACTTTTACATATGGATCTTCCCATTTAAGATAAATATGGAAATTAATGCAAATGAGCAAGTTTCACTTTCTGCTCTGTAAAGGGAAGACAATTTTGCATCTGATAGCTGCACGTGTAGATAGCTATACAGGTGTTGTGTAAGTGTCAGGAGAGAAGAAAAACATTTTATTCCTATTTCTGCACGCGTAAGAAACATTAGTGGATGTTTGGGAGAGACATCACAGAACCGTAGAACCATCCCACCTCTGGGTAGTGGCTCTTCCCGTATTAACAGAGTAGCTGAAAGCTATTAATACAGAATGAATATCCACTTGATAACGTAACAGCTGGGAGGATGGGAGATTCACACCAGCCTAACCCAATCACCCACGTCACGCAGCTGGTCTCTCCCGCTGAAAAAGGCCATAGGGACTCACCTTCTGCAAAGCCAGCCAGAGGGCTTACCCACATTGACTAGGTAAAGGTGAGAAAAACCAGCTTCCCGTTGTTGGTGCCTTAAGTTAAATGCCTGGAACAAGATGATGTGAACAACTGACTCCTCTGTCAACTCTTCTAAAACACGGAGATGTGCTTGGTGGAGTCTCAGGGCCCTTCACCAGCAGGGTAGGAAAGGGACTGGAAGAAGAGCAAGCACCTGGCAGTCACAAGCGAGCCCGATCTGCTGGGCTCTGCCAGCCGACCCGAACAGCTCCAGGGCAGCAGGCTGGAAGACACAAGAGATCCTTGAGAGCACAGGCTGAAGACATCTCCTTCATCGATGTCCCTTTCCTCACCGTAGCACGGTGATATTTGGTCTGCTCTGACTTACTTTACTTTGGAATCATCACCACAAGACATACGTAAATCTAATTAAACTGCCAAGAAGTTAATAAATACTCCCTGTCAAGAGCTACTGCCCTAGCTTGCCCAAAGCATTAGATGCCGCACTGTCCAGCTGGGGGGAGTAGGTCCAGCTGCAGAGAAAGGTACTAATTCAGTGTTAGGGTGTCAGAAATGGAAGATAATGTAACTTTCCAAAGGATGGGAAAGCAGCAAACAAAATCTTCACGCATCTCAGAGGATGCACATTAATGCTCAGAGAAAGCCAGGAATGGAGAATACATGAATTTGAAAGTTGTCGTGAATAACACTGGTTTTTAAAGTGCTTAATTCTCTCAAATTTGAGAGGAAGACTGCTTAGGTAGACCCTGCATTTATAGGGAGCCTGTTGGCTAGGTCAAGTCTGCTTTTTGCAGATAATGATAACAAATTGTAGATATGAAGAAAGCAAAAGCAAGAATTCTTACTGATTTAGTTTTACAGTTACAAATACACATTTGAAAAAAACTTCAACCAAGCTAAGGAAAAAAAAAAACAAACCAACCCACACCAGAATTAAGTATTATCATTTCTGAGCCAAACCTATTTAGCTAACTGTTTTTTGTGGGCAATTTTTGGCATATCCAGAGCCTTAGGAGGCATTCTTGGTCAAGCCCTACCCCAAAACAGACAGTGGATGTTGTCCCAACTTCACAAGCTTTAATTCCTCCCAGCCCTCCCCTGCAGGCACCTTTTTTTTTTTTTTTTGACGGAAAGGAGCAGTGAGAGTCTGTTCAAAGTCCCTACAGGGTACTACTTCTTCTAGATCTTTAATTAACCTCACTACAAATTTAAGTTTCTTCCCTTTTCCATAAAATGCTGGCCATCAACCTCTCTAAACGTCTGTTACAGCTCTGACATAAGTGATTTTTGACAAATTATAGGGATTATACGCACTGCCAAACATCTGTTGAGCTTAGGGAAAAAAAAATATAAAATCTCTCCCTGGGCTTCTGCAATTTATCATGCCTTTGCTAATTACAGCAATAAACTCCAACCAAAACTCTGAAGGACATGTCAATTCTAGCAGGCATACAGATGTTTACTTAGTTAGAGTTCAGGAATTAAATATGTACTTAAACATCAACTGAAAACTCTGTCCTGACCTTCAGAGAACCGTGGTGAAATGCTCAATCCATCTGATAAATCGGGCTGGGCATTGAGGTTAAACATGGATTGAGGTTCGTGCCCTTAAATATCTGCATTTGAAAACGTTGGCTGTTCTGCTTTCACTTCAGATAGACATTTTCTTAGCATCCAGCCATCCTCCTCTTCCACCCCACTTGATATATCCAAGTTTTTTTAAAAAGAAGATAAATGAATAATAGGTTTCCTGACAGAATTTTTTTTTTTTTAAAAAAAAAAAAAAAAAGGATGAGTTCATCACAATAGTAACAACTATGTAACGGCTCCAACAAATGTGTAACATGCTCCAAAAATTCAAATCCTGAGTTTCAAAAGACATTCACCATTTAATAGATAAAATTAAGGTTTTTCAAATAAAAAAATTTGGTTAATGATAATTGAAATTTGACACTATTAATGTCGACTAATATTTTTTCGGAAATAATAAAACAAGTCATGTTTTAAAATATCTGCATTCTGCCTTTCCATACAAAACACAGTGATACTGTGGTAGAAGTAAAGCTGATTGATGTGAAAAACGTTGAGCTAATTTCCCATTTCAGAGTGAAATCCAGAAACAAACGTGCAATCCATAAAAGATGAATAATTTCCAGTGCATAACTATAGGCCAGGTTTTGAAAGACTAAAAAAAAAAAAAGAGGAGAAAGGGATTTTTTTTAATCCTATGATTTTTAACCTAACGGAATGCTGAAGCCAGAGATAGTCACATAGGGAATTTCTTAATTGGCAAAGCCTTAAGGATAAATGAAACACTGGACTGCATCTATTTAAAATGTTTCCATCTCACAAATAAGGAACAGCGTAACTCTCCTAAAGCGGATAGAGCGAATAATCCAATCCCATAACCCTCTCATCACTCATAGTGTCCTGCAGCAAAGCTGACAGCTTTCTACGTCAACCCATCCTGGTTTGTATTTTCTTCCTATCGTATGACCTCTTCTTTAAGCAAATTCAGTCCTGTTCCAGTGTTTTGAAATTATGTTTTTTCCCCAAACACCATGATCTAATCACTACATGATACATCATGTTTGTCCCTTTAGGTAAGCCCAGGAACTTTCCATTTATCCATGTAAACCTGTCTTTGCACATCTGGGTAACACAACGCCCCTGCAAGCGGTCAAAGCAGGTGACCGCGGCTCTGAAATCTGTCTTTACCCACCTTAACGTACGGGACCTGATTGTCTCTGAATGCAAAGGGAGCTGCAGGTGCTCCGTGTTTTTGAGTAGCAGCTATCTGGCTTGGTGCCCGACAGTCGTCATCGGGAGCAGATCCCTAAAGATGCTTACGGCTTTCGGTTCCCTCCGGAACGCTCTGGCAACAGGTCTGAAATTCTGACCTCTGACCTTGACAGTGCTTTTGCTGACGTACTGATGCTAATGCCTCTTGCAAATCTAAATGCACACATGACCAAGGTTGGATAGCGCGCTCGCTTCCTCCTCTCCTCTCCTTTTTCTTTTTTTTTTTTTTTTTAAAAAGGGACCAGCTGAAAAGCACTTGGTTCATATGATACTGATGCGCTCCAACCCCCTGCCCAGTCTCTGATTCAGAAAACATGCATTTTGACTAACAGCAAGAACTATACAACCTACAGAACATGGCATGAAAGTCTGTTGGAAATGTAGCACTTCGTATAGTAGCTACGAAACGGATCACGGCCGGGGCTGAAGCACGCACGTCCTAACCATGCAAATCCACGTTCAACCACTTCTGCTCAGTGCTGCAGATCACACCCTGCTGTGCACTGAAGCTACTAAGGCTTCAGTGACATTGGTGAGCTCTGGATTAGGGTCCTTGGAAATCTGTCACTGTTGCTAGCACGGGAGGATGCCTGCCCTCCCAAGAGTAGGTGCAGAGCCGCACACACAGAGGACCGGTGTGATTCTGCTACACTGGGACATTTCCACTGCCTAGGTAGGGGTGAGCGATGCCTTGTTCCAGTTCCGTGTTATTTTACCTGATTCCCCCAAACTCCAGCAATTTAAATCCATAGCTGCTCCTTCTCTTGGCTTGCTTGCTTAAGAAGCTGCCCATCCACTGGTAAGTTTGGTGGCCATTATAATCTGACAGAGGGGACAAAAATAAATAGGGAAGGAATTCTGCAAATGGAAACCAGGAAAAATGGGCAGAGAAGCGAGATTCAAATTAGCGCTTGGGTAGAGGGAAATGCTGTTAAAATTCAGACACTTTTCCCAAGAGGCAAGAGACAAGGGGACACTCGGGGCACACGTACCGGCTGACCAACACCCCCACGTGGCTCTAAACGTAAATGTGCAATCACATCTCACTGACAAGGATCCTTTACTTTTCATTCTTCCACTTCCATGAGTTCCCAAAATTTCATACTTCCCAGTTCATAGGCAACGTCCCACCGATTGCTGGGGATTAGCAGCATGCTGCTGATTTATAGCCTTACGTAAACGCAGACACACAACAGCATTTTCGGCGGGATTTGCATACATGGAGAGCAGCAAATTTGTGCCTAGAGCATGTTCATATTTTGAGAAAAATATTTCTCATGTTTACTTATTGGAATAGTAGCAAAAACTCTTACTTTAGAAAGCAAGTTTTATTTACTGACTTCATCCTTTGCAGAATGCACCTTGCCTTTTACAGTTTGTTTAGAGATTTTTTTTTTAAATTTCCCTCTCTCCTATAACTATAATTTACCACTAGAAGACACTATTTTTGTATTTACAACTACAGTATATTACAAGGATTAAATAAGCCTTCATTACAAATACACAGGCACAGTGCTTTCTTCCTAAGCTACTTCAGAAATTCAATATGCATAAGAGAAAATAGTAAAAAAATTTGTAATTTCGGGTAAACAGAAAACTCTCTGTGAAGGCCAAAAGCACAAAATATTTGTTACTAAGTAGAAAGCATTCTTCCATATCAGATAAAAAGGGAACACTTTATTAAATGGTCATTTCTACCCTGTAGTAAGGCTGGCCCATCTGGTCTAATGACAACAGAAG
The DNA here is from genome assembly GCF_964195595.1 of Calonectris borealis. Lineage (NCBI taxonomy): Eukaryota > Metazoa > Chordata > Aves > Procellariiformes > Procellariidae > Calonectris > Calonectris borealis. The sequence goes on along the minus strand of NC_134319.1, from coordinate 35,073,461 downwards.
GATGAGCATCAGTAATAGGAATTGCTATTCTTGAGCTACAACAGATCCAAAGCTCATAGAAATTAAATGGTAGCTTCAGGCATATACTTAGGGTTTGGGCTTTTTCCTGGCTTTTTTCTTGCTGAAGAAATGACTTTTGGGAAACAGAAGTGTCTCAAATCTCCTCTGTGAAGAAATTGTAATTTTTGCTTTCTTCACTCAGAAAGTCTGACATAAAGACAGGAAAGTAAAGAATTTACAGAATGATCAGTCTCTTAAAATATGTATGTGAAGTCACCATATGCATTATAAAATATGGTCTAATACACTGATGATCAGCAGAACTAACCAGGAAAATTTTTTTCACCCTATTAGTATTTTTCAAACAAAAACGTAAGGAACAGCTTTCAGTTGTCAAAAACAATGACAAAAGCTAATGAAAATGCAACACATCTTCTAAATCAGTGATGTTTTTCCCCACAAAGATTGCTGCTGTTCTGGCATGTCACATGCTGTTAAAACGGTGCAAAGGGAAAACTTGAGATCAATGCAGCTGGTGTCTGAAAGGTCTGTCGGTACTTCCTTAGAACTGACGGGCACAAACAGCTTTCGTAATGACATGCATTATCACTTTACCATCACTGCACATCATCCTATGTGGCTGTTTGACTTGACAGCCTTCCCAGGATATTCTGCTCTCACCAGGAGAGGTGAGACTGCACATTTACATGAAAAAGAATGAATTAGATTTAAAGCAGCAAGGATTTTATAAGAGATGGTTGCAGTGGCCAAGGATGTACGTTCTCCAGCATGCAAGCCCATCCTTATCGAATGCAATCATCCCCACGCAGCTAATTGCTGCGTCTGACCTCTGCGCTCCACGAGGCTCTCAGGCTGACTCAGGTTTAAGGGGGTTGTATTAACAGATGACCTTAACGAATTTCTGAAAGACAGCACCGTCAGTCAACTAATTAGGACCCACTTGCAGCTGGGTGCGCAAACACGAGTGCTGCGGTCTGTCCGCATGGTTGCAAAGCACAGCTGCTCTTAGGAGAGCCGCTGTCTGGCACAGAGGACAGCTCTAGCTGTCCCCACTGCTGGGCACACCGGATTTTGGTGCAGTTGTAAAGCTGGGGAGGTGGCAACTTCAGATCTGAGACACCTTGTGATGGGTCGTTACAAACTGCTCTGTTATGCTATCTGCTTTACTGCCTCAGCACTGCGCACTGACACTTCCTCATGGAGGTACGTGCTTCAGAGCTGGTAGCACCATTTCTCCAGATATTAGCAACCTGATTTTTTCTTTGGAAAATGCTGCATGCCAAGCATATAAAAGAATACCGCCCCACCACCCAAAAAAACCCCAACCAGCAACAAAAAAAAAACCCCTGTCTAAACCCTTCACAAGGATGTGAAGAATTTCCTAGCTTGGTGATTGCCCATTTTTGCCCACACTCTAAACGCCAATAGCTTACACCTTTTTCCACTGCACTTTCTTGAAAGGAAGAGTATGTACTACAGGAGAGCCAGCTCATCCCATAACCGAGCTTCCCACGGATCACCTTGCAGTTACATGTTCATATGCCCTTGTCCTCAGGTGCCTAATTGGGAAACATCTGGCTTGGACGGCCTAATTCTCACAGCACCAAGATAAGAACGATAAATATTTATAACTTCACTGAGCAGAAAGGAGAACGGTTTGCGTGACTTGCGCCAGGCTCACAGCCTGATTTAGTCGCAGAGCCAGGATTAAGTTTTAGGAGTTCCCCACTCCCAGCTCTATGGTCAGCTTACCAGCCTGTGCAGCGTCAGGATCGTTGCCTCATGCCACGCTGCAGAAGAATGGCGAAACACAGCTTTCCATGCTGTTATGATTCACCTAATCTTTTCAGATTTATTAGTTACAACAGATCAGTAACAAACTTTATGGAGAGCTTTCATTTGTTAAGCAACCAGTTCCCATCTCTAATGTTTCACCAAAAGTGTGGTCAGTTTTCTGGTTCGAGCCTGCAACAGACTGTTTAAGTTTCATATACTGGATTTTTAGTGCCTTTCAGGGCTAAAAGCTATAAAACAGCAAAGCATACAGAGAATCAAACCCTCTCTTTCCTCATGGAACAAAGAAAAACCTCAGCATCAGCAGACAGAAGAGCATTTTGTAGATGTCCATGTAAGTCACAGGAATGACTTACGAGGCTTTGACCCAGCATATCCACATAGCAGTCCATCACTGACATGACAAAGGTTTTTAGTTTTGCCTATGTGAGAAGGGATTAGCTTCATATTTCTATTTCAGAATTGACTGAATAGCAATTGATCCAGTAATCTGGATCTATGTGCTGACAACAATCTATCTACAGATCTATCTACAGAAAGATTTTATATTAATAAAGTATAATTCATTACCTGCTTTTCTTCCAAACTTATCTGCAACACTTCCCACAAGTTTTGATTAATTGCCATGAGTATATGTATGGAATAATTTATTCTCACATTTACTAATTAGCTTTAGTCCCAATACACACAGGAATCGGATTCCTTGTGTCTTGCTCAGCCGTTATTCCACTTCATCCCTTGATGCTGGCAGGTAAAAATGAAAGCGCATTTCCTCTTGTGCATACATGCTACAACACTAACATCACTCTAGTCTAACTCATCGGTAGCTTTTAAATACAGCATTCATGGCATTATAACATCTTGGCTCTGATTTGCTTGAAGATGTGAAGTCAAATAAAGCTTACTTTAATATCTGAAGAGCTAAAACCAGTCTAGACTAAATGGGAGCACTCAAATCGTCTGCCTTAAGGCTCCTGTGGACATTTTTTAACATTAGAATTACAATTTTTGACTAAAAAGGAAACTTGTGACTGATGTGCAATAAGAGAAAAGGCTCAGTACTACGTGGTGGCAGAGCTTGTGCAGAGGGCTATGTAGATGTCTATCAGCAGTGTAGTAAAAATGCATGTGAAGAATCGGTACTTTTCTCCCCCAGCATATCCTCCTGAAACAGATAATTGATCTCAAGAAAGGTGCAGGACCCCAAGAACATTTACTGTGACTTTTGGGAACCAGCAGAACACCAGCCTGACCTTGAGAGCTCGATGCTCTGGCCAAACCCTGCTGCTGTGTAATGCTCTGGGACCTCCCAACTGGGCTCATCTTGTCGATGGGAATATACTAAGTGAAACCTCTCCTCTTCCCTCAAAGAACAGTGGTTCTACTTCACCCCTCAAAAAGTCCACTGTAAAAGATAAAAAGGGTGTTGCCTGAGTACTGCTGTCTGCCTCCTTTGGTTGCCTTATTTATAGAATGGGTGGAACAAAAAAGTGATTTTGATTTATAACCCCCATAATTTTTTCTGTTTTGTAACAAACACGGCCCCACCAGTACAAGCAGTCTATCTCCAGGATGTTCAGAGGTCTCTTGCCCAACAGGTTCCAATACTTGGCTCCATCTTCTGTACGAGAAATAAGCAGTTCAGGTAACCCTTAAAAATAAATACTTACAGGACTTGGGAAATTAATAGGTTCCTGATTCCAAGGGGGATTAAAAAAAAAAAAAAAAAACGAACAAAACCTCACTACACATTCCCATTGCAGAAAGTTTTACAACCACTATTTCACACCATGTTCCCAATATTCTCCAACGACTGAGAAGGAACAGTACAATGAAGAAACCCTTGCCCAGGCACTTTCAGTAAGAATCTGGCCAGACATCTTTTTAAAAAGACTGACATATATCCTAATTGCTTTTTATGAGACGATGAGAAATTCTACAATTATCATGTGTATTTTGATCTTCGCTGATACCTAACAGCTGCAGGAAATTACACACTGCGCTGTACCTGCTGTAAGCTTATCCCTTTTCCATCCTGTTATTAACCATTCTCCTTTTTGAACTTGCAGCGTCTCCTACTCCAGCCACCAAAATGGAAGAAAATGCCAACACCAGCTTCGAAGAAGATTTTGAAGGACAGGCAATACACACAGGCAAGGAAACTAACTGCATTTTTTTTCTAAAAATAAGTTAAACCATCCCTGTTCACTGGGGAAGCCCAGAATTCGAGTAGATCCAATTGGTTTACCAAACCCCTTGCACAGAAACATAGGCTCCAAAGCCAATTAGAATGTATTTTGGAGTAAGTGACATCCCTCATGGAAGGGCAGGTAACACCAAACTGATCTTTGTGCCAATCCTCCTCATACCTGAAGCAAATGCCAAATGCAGAAGACACCTGAAGAAGCCACCAACAGCAATGGCCCAACGCAGCTCTTGTTGGTTTATTGCTTCAGTCATGAACAATGGCCTTTCTTCTTCTGGGGAAAAGAGAAGAAAACAAAACAGCAACAAAAAAGACACTCACGGGCTAGAATTAGGATACAAGGTTTCACTATAAAGGCTGAATTATTTTTTCCTTCTTATAGAAGGAACATTCAATGCTAAAAGTGTACCTATAAATCCTTCTGGTAAACACAGCATAGCATGTAAAGGCTTTAAAAGCATCCTTGCTCAGAATCACAATTCTTTTTAATCCAGCACTCAATCACTGTGACCTTTATGAGGACTGACATTGCATTCAGCTCTACAGACAGGTATCACTTCATCCCACCCCACCAACAACTAACTATATGGTAATCATTCCCTCTCTGTGCTCCGAGGGGTTCTTTTTCTTTGTGCTATAATAAATGCAGCTCTTGTAATAACTCTTTTTGGGGTTCTTTCCCAACCAGAAAGGACTGTTGGCTAAGACTGTTATATATATATTTTTTTAGTGACGCAAATCTAGGGCGCTACATCCACACCTAGGCTTCAAAATAGTTTTGGAAATCAGGCTACTGCACGCTTAATCGCTATCGCTATGCCAAGAGGTTCAGGCTAATTCCTGCTTTGGAATCTTGGTTGCAAAAGATGAGTTCACCTTCCCTTTCCACCAAGCGGTGTAGTGCCTTGAGCCACCACTTCAAGATGTTGAAATTTAATCCAAAACAGACTCTTGGCAGCTGGCAACACCACATCTCTCTCACGAGAGGGAGAGCTGCTTACCTAGCCTTTCCTTGGTTTTGCTTTATAATCTGAGATGCAGATTAAAATGTTTGATTTTGAAAAGAACCACTGGAATTTTGAATTGAAAAGACCTTCCCTCTCCCCTCCCCCCCAGCTTCAAAATTTAACTACTTTAATCAACCAGCTCCAAAGAGCAAGATCTGCATTACAATCAGAATTATCATAGCATTGCCTTACAGGTTACTCTTCCTGTGGGTGTGGAACAGGTGTGGGTTTAAAAAAAACAAAAACACAGAAAAAACTCACAAAAAAACCCCAAAAGAAAAAACCCAGTGTCCTGTATTCTTAGTTTTACTGTCAATATATTAAAATAGTCCTTATGCATGTTATGTATTCAAAGACACTGTCTATAGAGAAATGCAAATGTATTTGTAAAAAACACTGGCTTTGGCCAAAACATCAGTTTTAACAGGTTTCAACATCCTTAGAATCGTTAACTACTCAAATAGTTCACCAAAATCCTTTTACAGGCTCCTGATACGAACCAGACCATCAAAGTGATCCAGGTTAGAAATAGAACTCTTTCCTCCTGTTGGAGGCTAATGTAACACTGGTCCCACAGCTCTGGCTTTCAGCTCTGCTGGAGAGTGCTCTGGAAGGAAGAGAGGTAGATGGATAAAACTGCAGCACAGAAGGACAAACCAGCAAAGGGCAGAAACTTCTTAAGACAGCTTCTTGTTGAGCCAGTTTCTCACCTAACTTCATCTCTCTTAGGGCCCAAAGGCGTGATCAATGACTGGAGGAAGTTTAAATTAGAAAGCGAAGACAGAGACTCCTTATCCTTGAGCAAGAAAGAAATTCTTAGACAAATGTCTTCACCGCACAGATCTTTCAGTAAAGAGGATAAAGACACCAGAGACAGATTCTGCCGGAAGGTAAGAGAAGAAAAGCAAAATAAGTTCATTTTGATTCTATGTAAAACATACTGGTTATAAGCTAGAAAACCCCGAATTTGCCAGACTCAATTCCTTCGCAGCTTAGTAGACCTCACACAGTATGGACAGAACGAATGCATGTCCAACCACCTATCTAGTCCTCTCTCCCTGTGTATTTCACAACATATCACTCAACACAGTTTGACCTTTCTTCCTCCATTCCCCTCCATGCTTTATCCTTGGTTAAGGCAATTGAAAATTTTTAACATGCTTAAACCCCTGCTCGTCAGGATAGAGCTCTGAGTCTGAACGTCACTCGTTACCATTTACCAGTTCTGAAAGGGGGGGACCCAAAACCCAAAAAACCACAGGAATTAAACTTTGACCCCACTATGGTCACTGGCAAAATTCCCACCAACTCTGGAAGATGCCGAAGTTTTTGCCAAATATGGCAACTCTCTTCAATACCATCAAGTTGACATGCAAGTGTTGAGGCAAAGATCTTCACCCGTCTCTTGAAGAGACCTTCCAGAGTCACTGTAGGAAGTGACTGCTCTTCTGGCTAAGCTTTCGATGCAATGTTTTTTAGACAACTTAGCCTCTTCCTGTTTCAGCGCCAACAGATGACCACTTATTAATATAACATTCTCTCAATATTCACAGATGAGCGTGCAGGAGTATGAATTAATTCATGATGAGCAAGAAGATGAAAGTTGCCTACAAAAATACCGCAAACGCTGCATGCAGGATATGCACCAGAGGCTGAGTTTTGGGCCGAAATATGGTTATCTGTCTGAGCTGCAGAACGGGGAACAGTTCCTGGAAGCCATCGAGAAAGAACGTAAAACTACCACTGTCATTGTCCACATTTACGAAGATGGCATCAAGGGCTGCGATGCTCTCAACAACAGTTTGACCTGCCTGGCGGCTGAGTACCCCACCGTGAAGTTCTGCAAGATCAAGGCCTCCAGCACAGGTGCTGGAGACCGCTTCTCAAACGAAGTGCTTCCCACTCTACTTGTCTATAAGGGTGGGGAGCTTCTGAGCAATTTCATTAGCATTTCTGAACAATTCAATGAGGATTTTTTTGCTGTGGATGTGGAGTCTTTCCTAAATGAGTATGGGCTGCTACCTGAGAGGGAGCTTCCAGCACTGGGAAATGGCAACACAGATGAGCAAGATGTTGAATAATTAGAGAGGCATAGTCCTCACTGTCTCCCTTTCCTCTTCAGTATGTTGTAAATCAATCTCAGTAACGCCCATCTCATTTAGAGAAGGCTGTCTTTGCAAACTTATTTGTAAGATACACATATATAAACATTGCTTAACTGTTAGTATGTGAATTTTACTTAAAACACATACAACTGGCAGTCCTGTACATAATTATTTCTATGCCAGCCACAAGTAATAGAAGAACAGGAGACAATACTGGTGGTCTCTAAGAAATTAAGGGGAAAACAAAATTCAAAATTGAGGGCCCATGCGTGTCTCCATTTAGCACAAAAAGAACCTAATAACAGGAACAGGACTGATCCATCCCTCTGCATACACAAAAAGCCGTCTCCATGCTCTGGAATTACGGCGAGTCCTGGCTCCTCAGATTCACTTCTACCGACTTCAGTAGGAACAAGATTTCATCCAGCAGCTTTAAGGACAAACAAATAGCCCAATGTCCTTGCATTCTTAAATGGTTTAGGTATCTAGGATATTATTTCACGCTTCTGCATTTACCTTTCAATATTTATGAAAATACAGAAGTTAGCTCAGCACTTCTATAAGTTTGTCATCCAAACAGCTAACACAGACAAATCATCAGCTAATTTCAGTTCATTGTTGCTCCATATTTTGAACGGTAATATTTAAAATGTCTGTGAGTTACTGAAAAAGTATATTGTGCTTATGTAATAACTCTGAATAAAGCTTAACAGCTCTCAAAACCTGCCATTGGAAGTGTGAAATATATTGGTAGTATATAACCTTAACCTTAAAAACATGAAATATTAGTAAGCACTCGTTAGACATTTACTAAACTCAAAGTTTTAAGTTTTGCTAAAGGGATGCTGCTGAGAACTACAATTTAACAATTCGTCTGAGAAGACGGCACAGGGTAAACTCACTATAAACCTTCCTCTCTCTCTCTGTAGGTGTAGAATATCCACATCCTCCAGTTCTGATACAAGACAGCTAAACATTAGAAACATTTCAATGACTTCTTTTGCACACTGGCAAAGCTGAAGGCTGAATTTTACTCTGAGGATAGAAATATCTGTATCTTACTCTGAGGACAGAAGTATCTCTATCTTAACTGCACACAATTTTGCTGATACATTTGATATTGTCAAAATGTTAAAGATTATTTTCAGTACTCATATGACTCACCATTTTTTATCTGATTTGATAGTTTCACATTTTGCTCACTTTGGAGTGGGAGCTTTCAGTTTTGCTTCAGGTCAGGATCCCACCACGGAAATGTCACCCTGCAAAATCCTGCACATGGACCAAGTAAGAATTCAGAATTGAGTGACCAGTATCAAGCAACCATTGCTGCAGTGATATAACCCACCCATTAAAAGCAGATTCTTATCACTGTTTTAAACACGTTTTTTCCCCCACTTTTCATTCACATGGAAAATTCACAGGAGTAGCTGAAAGTTACACTACTTTCCAACAGATCTATACAACAAAATAATTTTACTCAAAAAGATCTGGGAAATATAACCCTGCAAAACATTACTGAAGGAGTCATGAGATACCCTTTCAAACAAAACAATTTAAACAAAACTTATGCCTTGTTTTAAATAATGGCCAAAAAAAAAAAAATCTTTTTGGTTTGTCCCATTTTAGGGACGATCAAAATGCTACTGAATTTCTACTTTTAATATTGTTTTGCCATGGATTAATATTTTAACAGAGCACTAGAAACCTCGCCTCGTGTACACTAAGCAATACGAATGATGTTCCCTATCATCTCTTAACAATCTCCTTCAACCTGTAAGACAATTAATGATTTTATTCCACCAAGAATTGAGATAGCATCTTCCCAAAATGTTATGATTTCTGTTTTGTAAATTTCTGAATGCAAGACTGTCATAAGTTTTTCTGACGGAACTCCAGGTGGAATAAAGCTTTTCCCTTAGAGCAGTCCTTTTTCCCCTTGCTCTTCCATCACAAAAATAACCAGCTCCCTGAGTAATGGGACAATATTTGTCTTGTATTTTTTGACGATATGTTTTAAAGAAGAGGCATGAAAAATTTCTGTCCTCTACACACTCGAAAATCTCCATGTAATTGGTGGGAACTTAACATTTTTGAGAACTTTTCCTCTTTGTCAAACTTGGTTCAAAAGTTATTAGGCTGCACATCAGCAGCCTGATCACGTAAGCTTCATTTCTTTGAGAAACCAGGCTGAAAGCAAAAAAACCCTAACAAACAATAACGAGCACAGAAACTACATTTATAGCTAGTTGCAAGAAATAAGCTGATGCTCCAATTTAAGAGACAGATTAAGCATGCTTAAGCAGGATTTCCTTCAACCTGTAATATTAAAAAAAAAAAACAAAGAAAAAGAAAACACACATGTGACGCCAAGCCCCAACAGAAGCTCGTGACTAATGAAGTTGCAAATGAAGCTCTGATCACAGCAGTCATCCTTATTTCTGCAGGGGAAAAAAAAAACCCTCAATAACAAAAAGCAAGACTTGACTCAGACATCGTACTACTGTACGAAGATTCTTGAATAACAAAAAGTAAATGCTTCCATAAGCAGATGGGAGCAGCCTTACTGCCGCCCTCAGCTATGGTTACTCTTCCTTTTGACTCAAAGTGACTGAGACCCTGAGTGTCCTCAAATATTCTGAGGCAGACAAAAATGAAGGAGAAACTAAGAACAGAAGCTCTAGTAGATGCATGTCTGTTATTGGCATGCCAAATGCTACCCCTCAGATGCGAGGAATTACAAACCTCATTGTACAAGACCACTGAGGCTTTTTAAAACTACATTTTAAAACTACATAGCACAGAAAATAAGGTTTCTGTAAAATTATCCCATAATATCAATTTTAGAACTACACTTAGAAGAGCCAGATTTTCAGATGTGGAAGTCTCATCCGTTCCTCCAGACTTTTACATATTAAAATAAAAATATATCTGCGGTCATGGATATGAGTTAACAAAGCTCAATTTCAGTCATGATGGAGTTTTCACAAACTGAAAGCTTCCGAAGATTATAGAGGTAGCAGGAAAAGGATATACCTCTATGAAACCTGAGCAAAAGTAAAGCAGCAGTCAAGAAATAGACTTTTAAAAGGTTGCTTTCCTTTTTTCTTACACACACCTTTTCGTTTTTCTTAAAGAACCCATTTTCTTACGTTATCAATGGCTAGCAGTACAAAAAGGATGGGAAGCAAGACGACAATGAAATCCCCTCTTGGTTAGTGCTGTAATTCTTCGACAAGCAAGAACCTGCTTTCTTCTACATCCACTATTTCCTCATGGCAGGATGACGCGAAGGCTCAAGCTGTAGATACAAGTCAAATTACTCATTTTTTCTTTGACAGGGTTAAATTATTTTCTTATTGCACAGATGGTGGTTAAATGCAGTCTCTTGTATTAAAGCAGAAATCTCATTCAAACCAACTTCTTTCTTTGCCTTCTTCCAAAATCAAATTGGAAAATTAGACTCCCATAGATCCTTGATACCTAGTTAGTTATAAGATGAAGGATTAATTTGACAGTCTGTAATAACACCACAAAGAAAAGGATCATTTACTAAACATTGAATAAGCTTGCACGGGGGGAAGAAAACCAGAGTTCTTTCCTAGGGGTTCCATGGAATAACACCCCCAATCAAGCTCTACTTTTTACACTACCGGTGCTGAACAAGAACTATTGGCAGGGTGTTTCCTAACAATTTTCTTCTCTGGTGTAAGACATTTAGCATCTCAAATGTTGTATTTCACTTCTATGCGTGAGTTTCGAGTAACAGCCAACTACAGAATAACCATTTTGCATGTTACCTCCAAGAGCATACCCACCCCGCCCCCCAAAAAAAGAAAAATAACAAGGAAAAAACCAAAGGAAAAAAACCAAAGGAAAAAAACCAAAGGAAAAAAACCAAAGGAAAAAGAAAAAACAAAGGAAAAAGAAAAAAAGAAAAAAAAGAAAAAGAAAAAAAGAAAAAAGAAAAAGAAAAAAAAAGAGACAAAAGACAAACTTATTTCTTTTCATTACTCTCCTGCTCCTCCTTCTAATAGAGACTTTTGCAGAGCAATTTTTAAACCAACCATATTTTGAAGCACATTACAAAATTAATCTCATTTTCTGGATAGCGCTCAACCTCCCATGGCATCAACTGCTTCTGCATAATGCCATGTTGCCTATCGATTCCACCCATTTGCACAGAATAACATGCATCTATAAAACATGCAGCAGCTGAAAACAGTGCCTCCGTTACAACATTCACTTTCCTCTGAGAGGCCCTACTTGAGCAATACTGAGCACAACAGATCAACACTGTATTCCAAAATATAGTTACAATACTAAAAGCAGATCTTTCTCCAAACATGTAAAAACAGAATACACAGATGAGGCAATAGTATTTAAGACATCTTTCTCACAGTTGCCTTTTATTAAAAGCATTGATTATGCTTTAGAACCAAAGTGTTTATATTTTTTCTTAGCATTCCAGTGCCTTTATACAAAAAAGAAATTTGCAGTGGTATTAAAACGCCCTAAAATCTGGAAGTCTTTTCTACTGTAGTTCAGATCCAAGTAAACATCACATTTCATATACAAATTATCTTTATCAACCTTACTAGAATTCTTCCCTCCTTCCTCTCTCCTCATGGCAAGTAAACAGTAATGTTATCACCTAACTTTCCATTATGAGATATTCTGCTGGGTATGTTATCTGTTTATAGTCTAAAAATCCTGATTAGCAAACAATTTTGACAACTTGCACCTATCTACAAGATAATCCACAAGGGCTGCCTAGATGTAGCTGTTGCTAAAATAGTTAATATTCCAAGAGAACGATGATTGAATCAGAGCTGGACAGAGAAATTCCTCAAGAGTCACTGAGTAAAAGGTGGCATACACACATTTCAAAATTTCTATGCATTTTATTGATTTCTGAGTTCTCCAGGTCTTGAACTAAAGCATTTACATGCTGAATTGGTCTAGTCTTCGAACTACTAGAAACTACTTCTATACCTATTATGCTAGTTAACCAATATTACCTAAAACAATGCATATGGTGAAAAGTTGGCTTCATTAATTCTAGTATTTCCCCAATTAACTTTAATGAAATGAGATTTCTCTTAGCAAAGGAACCCTTAAAGCAAGACTTGTCATACCAGGTAACTATGTTAGTCTTACCAATAGCCTGAAAAACACCAGTAGTAGCATTTTGCATTAAAACAGCATGTAGGAAGAAAACTAAGGTTCTACATTTGTTTAAGGGATCTTTCTAGAAAATACTACTATCATTCATTTATACAGAGTGACAGGTTAGTTTCTTGTAAACTTGATTCACCTTCTACTTGGTATTGTAACCGCATGATTCTACTTGATATAGTAAGTGCATGCTGGAACAAGGTAACCGAACCTATCATTACAATTTATATGGCACATCTAACTGGTGATATTTAGGCAACAATTCTTAATTACTAATATATTAAATCCAGATGTTTCCATCTTGTAACTGGCCAATACTTCCATGAGGCTCCAGTTGCTTGAGTTTAATCACTGAAGTAATTGAAAGAGAAGATCGATGCAAAGACCGCGACAGCAGCTGCTATTACCATACCTAAAATAACAAAGGAAATGCATTCAGCGAGTGGCAAGGGCAGCACAGTCATCAGCAGCCAGGGTGTGTGGGGCAGGGTCAGGGTGAATGACAAGCAGGAGGAGAAACAGTAAGAGAAACCCCGAAAATTATCTACCTCTGCTAAGCCTAAATCTAAAGGCTACGATGTCAGATAATTAAATTATAAAAGCTCCACATGACATTTTTAATCAGAGCAGGATCCTTCCAGAAATCCAGCTGACTGCATACTTCTGTAGTACCTTAGCCATGTCCTGGCCCATAAAATAATGCACTGACTCTGCACTTCTGCTTAATTCTAAGAATCAGACCAGGAAAACTAACAAAAATGTTAAGCTTTAAGAAACAAAAGCTATTTATTAAGCTTTTTCTTTTCTGTGTGGCACTACATCTACTCTGTCAGTCTCTCTATAGCACAATAGTAATTTTCCTATTGATTAACATGCTTGTTACTGATGCAGTTGAGAAGATGACACACAAAAAAACCAAAACATCCAAGTGATGATTCAAGGGAAAACATTTTTACATCCAAAGCGAACACATATTTACTGCTACTACTCTTTAATCTTCCAGTTACCATGTTCTACTTCTAAGAATTAATAGAAAACAAAAGTTACTGTTTTGTTGACTAAAGAGTAACTGTATTTTAATATGAAAAGACAGTCAAAACTCACAGCAGAGAGAACTCTACTAAGTGCAGACAGATGTATGAGAGCTGGACAAAGAAGTATCATGGAGAAGTTGTATTTGAAAGAGGAGTTCTGTGGCTAGTGTTCCCTGAATTACTGAGGCTGACAATTAGCACCCAAGCCCATACGTATTTGTCAGCTTCGGAAGATTAGTGAGTCACTAGCCGATTTATGGATGCCTACTTGACAAAGCCATTCAACTGTGCTATTTTTTTTTTAAAGTACAGAATTATAGAAGTGGTGGCTCTCCAGAAAACAAATAAAGGTACATGAGCCTCTTCTATTGACTTGCAGGCTGAACAAATGCAAACACTGGTTTTGTTCCAACAGCGGGCTGTGGTTCTTTCTTTCTTCCCCAGAAACACCCTGCACTTACAACACTGAAACGGGGACTCATTTTAGGAAAGTATTGTATTAATCTCACCAGTTTATTAATAATGCTGTGGAAACTAACAGTATTGAAAGGGCCCATAGTTTCTGGCTTGCCATAGCAAAAATGAGGGAAGTAACGTACCCATATTTTGTTGAAGTTTCAACAGCAATGTCGCTTTTGTCAGTTGTTTCTGTTGTGTGTCATCCATGTTGTCAGTAACTGGACAAATATTAACTGCACGAAAATCAAGTGAGAAAGTAAATACCAGCGAAAAGCTAACAGTTGTGTTTTACAGTTGAATTAATGCAAAAGGCCAAGAACTTCATATCAACTTTATAAAGTACATTTATGGTAGAAAAAAACAGTTTATTGCAGTAGAAATGGTACAGTAGCAACAGCATAGTACTAAACTATTCTATATGGCTGGAAGAGAGAAAATAAAGAGACTCTTTGGGAAAGAGTTCCTCTTCCAAAACTCACTTTCCACACGCTGCTTCCAGAGTAACATATCCAACGCCCTTTACATAACCTAATTTGACTACTCCAGGAGGAAACCACCAAAATGAACCATTAAGCACCTTCCAAGATCAAAGTTTTCCCTTCAAAGCCATTTGTCCGGAGTTCAGGGTACATGCAAAACCCACTGCCACTAAAAGAGTGAGCCCAGCATCATTTCCCTACCCAACAGCTATAAATGCTTTTTTCCGAAGCACAGAAATTCCTTTTTGAAGATCCCCTAAAAATACACTTTCAGAGCAGGTATAGAGGACACATTCCCCTTTGGAACAATTACTAAATCCTTAGACTGCTCAGCCAGGATGTAAAAGAGCTCGACTATTTCCAGACTGATGGCATTCAAACTCATATCTATTTCCTTTCCAAAGATTTCCATAATCACTTGGCTATATCCAGCTTGTTAGAGAGGGGGATGAGAGAAGGAAGGGGATTAATCTCAAGTCCTGTAGTTGAATTTGTTCATTTGTCCCACACAGGGTGAGCATGCTTTGGACTATGCAGTTCAGTGATAAGGCTACTTGATGGTGGTGGGCCAAAGGTTTTCAATTTGCATTCCTGTTCCCAGGATAGTTTGCTAAGGCATCACTTGTCAAAAGTTCTGATCACAATTCAGTAGCTACTATTGCAGACACCTTCTGGATAAGTAAACAGTAAGAGAAAGTGTTTGTGCTATTGCAGGGAGACCTGGACGTCTTCAGAAAGAACAAAATGGGCATGCTGAGATAAGAAAAAAAGACTAAGAGATTGTTCTTGTTGAGAAGATGAAGAACAAAAACCCACAGCAGTACCAGATATCAAGTTTTAGCAGTCTAGAATACTAATCTAAATAAAAACAGACCTCCCGTTTGCAGAGTGGGGCTATCAATCACCTATAAATTACAAATTATATAGTTGAGCAATAAGGCACATCCCTTGTATGATTCATGTGAAAATGATTCATGGAAAAGTACTTTCTCTCTCGTATCATTAGCTATGGGGGAAATGTATAATCTAGATGTGTGATCAGAAAGGTTGTTTCTCTCATCTGAGTCATGTGCATGATTGTCTTCAAAATCTTAAGTCAAACTTGCACAAGATCTGTTGTTACACAAAAGCACTCAAGCTAGACATTTAGGACCTGTCTCTAGCCTTTTTTATCCCTGAATCCACTGACTTCGTACAGGATGTACCACAGCAGAGCAATTAATAACTGTCCGATATGAAACTTAACAGTATAGCAAGATGTATAGATATACACACACATACATATGGCATACATTAAGCATTAACATTGCTTTGAGATCTCTCTGCAAGCTGCACATACATGTAAAATAAAAATGCGACACAACATTTCAATGCAATGGGTGCTTTTTTGAAGAGAAATTATCACATCTCTCTGAAGCCCACTGGTCCACAATGAGGCCGTAGTTTCATCATTATTTTTTCTGTGCAAAGGAAAACACACCCTCATCTTCCTAAAATATGAGCAGAAATCTTCAACTAGAGTCGATGAATTATTAATTCTTGCAAGATAGCTTTTTAAGTACCTTAACTAGCACAGTAAGAGCACCACATTCTCTCCAAACTACTTAATCGAATTTTCAATTCCCTAAAATAACATATCACTTTCAGAGAAGCTGACCACGTTTCTCGGGTCACCTTTGAAGTCTAGATCCAGCAGGTTTCTTTCTGCTTTAGTTTCGATGAGCAAGTAGGATAGTTTGTGCCCTCTAACTTTATGTTTCTTTGCACCTTCATAAGAACTGTTGCAGTTTTCTGAAGGTAACTTTTGAAGCTGCACATCAAGGCAGCAATGCTCGCTTGCTCAGCGGGGAAAAAAAAAGATAGAGGAAAAAAGAAAAAAGAAAGAAGCACCCTTGAGCTATTTAGTTACCAAAGGCATTTATGCCATTAAGTTATGAAGACTTGCATTTGAAGCTGCTGTAGTATAAATCACACAAAGAGTCTTCAAAAGCAGATGCCTTCTAGTACCAATTATACGAATCCTTAACTCTTCATTAATTCTTCAATTTGCCAACAAAGATGAGGATGTGATTACCACTACTGAAGTCTTATTTATGTTTATCCACTCAGGGTATTTAACACACCACCACCACCCCCTGCACCAAGGAGGAGCAGGGATTTAGTAAAGCCAATCGTAAATGCAAAGCTTTCAATTGCTTGTATTAAAGCACTAAATACCTTTAAACTACAGTGTTAGAGCTATTTGTACCTCTCAATTATAAATAGGACAGTTTTCACTTTCTATTTTCCACGTAACAATTTTAAAGCTTGACCCAGTAGTAACCTCACTGGAGAGTTGTACAGGGAATCAAGAGAATAAAACTGTAGGAGACAGCAGCAGAGGCCGTACTAAGCAAGCACATAAAACTGACCTTCTCAAAATACCTTTATTTCCTATGTTTTGACTAGAAGCTGCTTAAAAATAAATCTTTTGGCTATACTGATTAGATCCTCTTCTTCTCAAGCGCATATTTTTAAGAGGGGAAAAAAAAAAAGAAATTATTTGAAAAGCCTGCTCATGTTCTTGAATTTTAAACAATCCTTTTTATCAGCGAACTTTCCCCAGAACTTCACTATGAATAGCATTTCCAGTTAATTCAAGGTTGGTGCCTAAGACCACAGGAATTTTGATACAAACAAAAAGGCTGATGTCAAAATTCACTACAAACCAATTTTTATACCATTACTGAACATTGACTATTACTAATAAACATAGCACTAAGCTTTGAGAAACAACAAATGCTACCCAAATTGGAACGATGCATTGAAAAAGCCTTTACACAGGGGAAATCCCAAACTCTCATTATGTCACAAAAACATGTTTACAGCAATACTTAGACACTTCATACCAAAGTACCAATAAAAATCAAATTGCAAAATTAATGCTTTTCTTACAATGTAAAACACTTTTCTTACACAGTTAACAGGTCTAATTAGGCGTTAATAAAAATGTATAGCTAACTGGTGATTTTAATAAACCACAAGTTAATTATGCCGTAACAATAATTATCAGAATCAAACAGCGTTGTGCTGATAGCATTCTTACTATCACTGCTATTAACAGAACTCGCTCTACGGACAAACTTTATGGCGTTCACTGGGACAAGGCCAGTCTCAGTTTTTTTCCAAAACGTTCTTCGTATGTTTTTCCCTTTCCTCTGCTATGCACTTACTGTAATTTACTTTCTTTTTAAAAAAAGAAAATAAATCCCACACACCTAACTCTACAACCAGCAAGCTACAAGAACACAGAAACTCATTTTGTGAGCTACCTGGACATCATTTTACACCTATTAATGGCATCAAATCTTTGTGATGCGTTGCTGTGAGTCTAATCGTGCTTTCTTCCTACCTCCAGATCACACATCCTTACATAAGCAATAAAGCTAAACTGAATCATCTTCTCTCCCTCCCACGCCTATCTCCACTGCCACAACAATATTCATTTGCTTCCCTAAGTTATACTAATTCCTTAAAGCTCACTAATAATTAGCTTTAAGATTATTAAAGATACTCTTATAATGCAAGAGATATTTTTATTGGTTTTCCTGTTTTTCTTGAGGTTCTTGAGCTGGGTGCATCTTTTACTTCTCAAGATAATGAGTCAGATTCGCTGCTAACAGATTTAGTTAAAAACTGGGAAAACTGATTAATTTAGAAAGACGTAACAATTTATGGTTAGCTCTGAAATTAAGAAACTCAAAAAAACCCCCAAGTAAACAAATAGGTCAAGTAGAATATCAGTAGGTACAGTTCACCCTACACAGCAAGCTCATGGCCACATTTTCCATTTTTTGTCCCTAAATACCAGCATCAAAAAATGTCCAAAGTTCTTATCTGAGAATTAGTGGTTTTTTTTTTTAATTTAAATTATAAAACTGTAACCTGTAGCTCATATTGACATTGATGGGGGCAAAAAGGGAAGAAAAGAAATCTCTTCCATAAGATCACAGGAAGTACTATTAGATGCATTTCAACTACAGGTTTGACTCCTACATTGAAATCAAAGCCGTATGGGGGAAAAAACTCAACAAGAAATGACATAAACCAGAAATATTCAGAAAAAGAAAGTCAGTAACTAGATTATAGCAAAATATCCGTATTAAAAGGAATATAACAGTCTCATCATCAGATCATAAACTTATAAGACATTCAGAAAATGAAAAGCTCTCTCAATTTTCTTCCCATTTCGGGTGAATCACAAAACTTCAGTTTTGGGCACTGCATTCGATACATAAATTAAAACACTCAGAAAAAAGAAGGGTACTTTGTATTTTTGAAAGAGTCAGGTTCTAGCATAAGAACTTCCTGAAAGACATATTAGACTACATACGTATTTTTTAATATTTAGTGAAAAAACAGTAATTTGACTAAAGCTCTCAACTTCTTATTCTAACTTACTCTAATAGTATAAGAACTACTCAGGTCTTAAACCAGCGAAGTTGAACTACTGAAAAAGTAACCAGAATATAAAGCTTTACAGGTTTTTCTTACAGTTTATTTACCAATATAGGATCATCCTTAATTCATGTGCAGAGTAATGTATGCAAACCTTGTTCAACTGAACGGTAGTTCATGAGCTGCAACCATGCTTGCAGTGAAAGAGCAAAATATTTGAGAGAAGACAGAAAGAGAGGTCTGTTACAAGTCAAACACAAAAACTGCAAGAACCCTTACCACTTTTCACAAATATATTTAAACTGTAATTGGACTGATATAAACCCTTAGAGCTTGATATGAAGTAAGCCAACTTTAAGTATATCCATATCTGGATAAAACTTGGCCTATACCATTAGTCAACATTTTCGTAATCCGTGATGCAGTCTATCCTGGTTCTCAGATAACTGTATTTACCTGTGTTAATTTCCTCTGCTATATGGATATCTTCAGCTTGCACAGATTGATCCAACATCTCAACAAAACGTTCCTGAATTTCTCCAGCGGCCTCATCACCAAACTTATAATCACTGAGCATCACGCTGGATCCAGCAACAGGGACAAACAGTCTTTGAGGTAAGACATGATATTCCCTCTCAAAACCTAAAAGAAAAGGGGGGAAAAATACCATCCAAATAAACGCCTTGCCAGTTATGATAAGATTCCTCATTAATCTCTGACCATAAGATAAAGCTATTGCAAAAGAACTCCTCAAGGTTTCCATGTAAAAATTCTGTTTTCAGGCATGGCTTGTTTAGTTGTTACTATTTTACGAAAGTTTTGGCTGCTATTATACTGATTTATGTTCTTACATTAGTCTCTCCAGAAATACCGGAAAGACCTCCAAAACAGACCATGAAATGCTAAACAGACCTTTTTTCATGTTTAGAATGACTAGCAAAAGAACTCTGGGAAAGACTGCAGATAAGAGCATACACAGAACAGCGTATGATTTCAACACCACAAAGGATTGCAAACACTTGGCTGCTTTATGCCTTACTTAAAGCCACAGAGTACGGCTGCCACCTAAAGAGGAAACTGAAAACTGCACGCAGTTGAAAACATCAAGTTTAAATCATGCAAGTTAAAGTTGGCCAACGCCAAAACGAACCACATTATCCTAAAGTAAATGGTAATTCTGGATATGAATCGTTTTTCCTTACACAATCAACCTGTTTCCATTTCTTTTCTATTTTTTCTAAGGTCATTAACAAAGATAGTATCTTTTAAAAGGCTTCCCTTTATGTAAGATCTTCAAATTGGTAAACAAAACAAAACAAAACAACACAAGAAGAAGAAGATAACTTGATACCATTGCACTGACCCAAAGAATGTTTAAAGAATCACCCAGCATGAGCTAGGAGATCTGGTCTCAGCATATACCCCCCTAGTTTTTAATATCATCACGATAGGAAGTTTTATTTTCATTAGATCAATTTGCATTGTGTTCTGGCCTCTGCATGGTGCTCTGTTAAATTCAAGCTAATGCAATTATTCATCATGCTGAAATAAGATCTACTTCTTTAAATGACACAAAGCTTCTAAAATAAGAGAGAAATAAGTTCAGGGGGCGGAGACAACACAGATGATATATTTGTATAGTTACTTAGAAAAAAAAATCAGGATACTTCTTCACATCATAATCACCACACACAATGCCATATTTAATTTAACAGAGATGAACTATCAAACTTCAGAGCTCATATCCACCAGCCTCTGTAACATAGGTGATGTAAGAACAGGGAAGGCCATGTCCAGCTGGTTCTTTGAATCCTAAGTTTTAGCATAGTTCAATATTAATAGGAATACCATAGAGTGGTATTTTTTTTAAAAAAAAAAAAAAACCATAGAGTGGTATTTTTAAAAAAAAAAAAAAAAAAGAAATTAAAAATGGGCAAGTTACAGTTAGAACTTCAGCCACACGAGTTTCAAGTGCAGAATTTTTAAAAATTACAAAATTTCAGATCAGTGAGAAAGAAACTGCAATTGCATTTTGTGGTCATGGGAACTGAACACAAACTTTGTGTGAAAGCTGTGATGCCAAAGAACACATCTGAACTTGACAAAAATTATCATGATTTAAGAAAAAGTCAAGGCTGCCAAAGAGAAGTTGTGCCATTTGCTTTTTATTCTGCTCTATCCATACTGGAATTTCAGCACACCAGCAGAATTTTCTACAAGAACCAAAATTCACTGCAAATGTAAGCTGTTTTTTCTCTGAATTCCTACTTTTTTTGTGAGGTCCTTCATTTATAATGAGATCTTCAAATAGTATTTCACAACGATCACTCAATGTGTTTATTATGTCTCTTTTCAAAGCCTGCAAGGACAAAGTGAAAACATCAGTAATATAAAAGCCATTTGCAAAGCTTTTGACTAGTAAGAAACAACAAAAGAAGTCCCTCATAGGTTTAACCCGTGTTGAAAGAATAGTTTTTCCAGAAAATAAAAACTCTAAATAGAACTAAAAAAAGTCCAATAAAGAGAAGCTCACATCAAAAGAATTAAAATCAAAAAAGAAAACAAAAACAAAAATGAAAAGCTGAGGAAAATTTTAGTATTGTTGGAGTAAGAACTGACAACTTCTAGACATTACTATTAAAAACCAAAAATAATTACAAGGCATTGACTCAGGAAAGGAAAAAAAAAAAAAAAAATCACTGAACAAATAAATCTGTATTTTCCCACTACACATACAAAAATATAGTCTGTTACTTTTTCTTAATTTTAAGAAATTAAGAAATTAATCACTTTGACAATTTGTGCAATGATTCATCAGAGAACAGAAGACATAACCTGTTAAAAGTGAAAAAGGAACTGAATCCATCACACATGCACACGGATGGTTTCTAAAACAATCCATATGTTCAAGGGGATGAACGATTTGACCCCAGTTTAGACCATGTCATTTTGGCAAAAAAAAAAAATCAGTGTGACAAATTTCAGGTATTTCAGAAAAAACATTTCCAATGAACTAACAACCTTTTCACTACCTGAACAGCTTCTTTAACTTTTGGCTTGTTGTTATGTATGTAGGCTCTGCATTTCACAGCACCTTTGAGATTTATGGAAGCACTGCAGACCTGAACTGTAGCTGTTGATCTATGACTTGAACCCTGGGACTGAAAAATAAACACATTTCAGTTTTACCTTGTTACCAAGGCACTTGCAGCATGAGTAACAAAAAACAGAACTAGGAAATTAATAGCATACCTTAAGACGTTTACATATAACCTGTTTTCACTCATAATTTCTATCTGTAAGGTGTTGGGTTTTTTTTAGTTTTGTTAGTTAAGACTGAAAATCTCTCTCCTATTCCATTATGTAAAATGTGTTTACTTTTCCAGACATTCCATTTCTTGCGATTTAAATATTTGTGTCTATAAGACTTCTAAAACTTTTCAGGTGGGTGCCTTGTGGCTAATACTAGTATTGCAATCTAGAAACCTTTTTAACGTTTTTTTTTTTTAAACAATGACGTTTGTATGTTTACTATATAGCAAGCATAACCTACGGTATCCTGAGAGTCATCCCATCAGTCAGTACTAAATTATAAATGTGGTCACATTTAAAACTGTATCAAACTGTTGCCTAGAAATATTCGCCCTAATTACCAAAACAATGAGTGTGCTGCATAAAGCACTCTAAGACAACACCTGGAAACACGGGCGTGCATAACTTACACGTGAACTGCATAAACTACTTCTGCCAAAATAAAAAGCTTTCCTTTCTCCGAGGCAATTAACCACTGGAACAATGTAACAACAAAAGAAGCTGAGATACTCATCAAGTCTTTAAAATGGCATTTTATACACTTCCAAAAGTTTTGCTAAACGTAATTTCAGAGAAACCAGGAACTACTTGACAAAACAGGATGGCCTGTGCTGTGCAAGAAGCCTACAAAACAATGCCTGGATACGTTTTGACTTTAGGACCTAGCCTGGGGCATCTAATTCAGGTTTCAAGTCAGCATAACCTCTGGTAGAGAGGAAACTCCTGACACAGACCCAATAGCGCCAGATTATGATTCAGCTCACGGGATCTGTACCTTAATCCAAAACTAGTGACTGAGCTTCTGATGAAAGCATTCAAGTAAATGTCCATAGCTAGCCACGGCAAGTTGAAGCACGGGGGTGATTCTGAACTTCAGAACGATGCAAAGTCACCTTGAAATCAATGTACGCAGGTACGTACAGGTATCCTACTATCAAGTGAATTAGTTTGCGGGACTTCTATATTCTATTTCTATAACCAGTTTTTCAAATTTTCCTTGCAGCTGTACTGTGCAATTCTTAGACAACGTGGTTATCACAGCATGAGAATTTCCAAAGACACAAAATATGCAGATCTGTCCACAGTTTCACAGTCAGTATCCATGGGAGGATAAAAAGTCTTAGGACAAAGTAAGCTGGATTTCTAGCCAATAATTCAGAATGTTCTTTTATTTTTTATTCTATTTTATAAGGTAGCAGACAGATTATACTTTTCAAATCACTAAATACTTACCAGCTGTGTCAGAACCTTGACATCAGAAAACTGAGTGCTGGACTGAGTATTTCCTCTTAACTTTTTCTGAGGAAAAAGAATTCTGTGTGTCATGAAACACGAAAAAAACCTCCCTGAATCAAAATCTCTCACTATGGTATAAAACGTGCCCCAGTTTATAGCTTTGAGAGAAAAACAGCACATAGAAAACAGCCATGAGATTATAATTGCAAAACTAAAAGGAGAGATGAATGCATCAGCCAAACAATGTGTTTCCACTCTTTGTTAAACATTTAGACATACATAGGTCTTAGAAATCTCATCACCTACATTCACACCTTACTCATGTTCTTTAATGAGGAGAGAGCATATAGAAAATTTTTTAGTCAGAGTTCACATATAATTATTGCGTTCACATTGCCAGAGAAAGAAGAGGCAATTTGCAGCAACGAAGATGGAAACATAAGCAGTCCTGCATTACTAGTTACTTGAAATAGGCCAATTAGATCAACAAATGTTGTACAGAAGACATGTCAGTCAATGCTTTATCACACTGGAGGTTCTAACTACACATCTATTAGAGTTCAATTCCTTGTTGTTTGGTACTCACCTGCCCTTCCAGTAGTTCTGTATCACCATCTTTAACTTGTCCATTGATCAGAAAAACACTGTCTTCTATCTGTTTTGACCATCGATTTAACCCATTCTTTAAAGAAAGTGAAAACACAAAAATCTCGTAAGAAAGAGGAAAGAGAATCTCACTAAAAGAGTTGGACAATATCATACTGAAAATTACAGAAATACATGTTTCAACAGTTACTCCGAGACAGTTTTAAGGTCTCTGAAAAAACTGTCTTTATGTTTTTCCAAAGCTAAATCTTAAAACCAACATGTTCAGAATATATCCATTAAGAAACAAGCATTTCAAAATATTTCAGTGCTACGCCAGGGATTTTCCTTTTGTAGAGAGGGATGCAGCCTATTGAAAGTCAATTCATATTAAAAGCACCCTATACCCCCGTTCTAATTGCATGTAACCCTTACTAGGTGAAGCAGAAGAGACTTTAGTTGGAATAATCATGACAATTGCTAAATAATTTTCAGCAAAGGAAACTGCCAACACTAAGCACAGCAGAAGAAAAGCTATCTGCATTTTTTTATACTACGAATGCTTCATAGTAACTTCAAATTACATTTAAAAGAGGAATAACTGCCAAATATTCTCCACTGATTACTCCTACCACTCTACTCACACTACTCAAACCTTTATCTCTCATTTAATTTTCAACAGAAAAAGTAGTGTAGAGACCAACAAAACTGGTGCAGCCGGTTAGTTACCTTGGTATTCTTCTCCAAGTCATGGTTCGGTGAAGTAGCAAGAAGTGGAATGTGAATATTAACATTTACCGTGCAGTCCAAAGCTAACCAGGAAGCAGACAGAGCACACTGATATTTCCAATCTGCTGGTTTAGCTGAACTCTGAAAGCAGAAACAAGCAATAAAGCATCTATACAAAACACTGTGTAACTCAGAGGGGTTTTTTAGGTATTACTTGTCATGCATTAAAAGCTGTATATGACACACAGGATGACGAGCTTACCTTTGGATCTTGTACATCATAGGTTCGGCAAACTACTCTTTGCTACTTAAAGAAAAAGATCCAGTGGAAAGCAAAAAAACCAAATAGGAACAATTTGCAATTACTTTGTCCTTTACTTAACTTCTTTGTTGAGCTAATTTATGCTCTGAAGAAAGTCCTCACCTTTCCTTAGTGTAAAAAAGTGGAAAAACATTTGACTGTAAACTCCAACTATCATAGTGATGCTGTCCCATCTCTTACAAATATATTAAGATCAATAGGTATTCACAGGGAGAATCACCAATGCACCAATTTGCAATTTGTCCTCGTCTCTCTCACCTAAGGAAAAACCTTGCTTTCTCTCCTCGTATTATCTCATTATCAACAGATCCAGCATTCTTCTGCAGCGCTAGTACAGATCCTACGTGGCCGCTACTTCCCCACTTCCATGTAAGTATCACTGGTAACAGCAAGCTCAAGAAGCTATTCAGTATTTCAGATGTTTTCCTCAATTTATGCAAATCATGACTGGGGAAGGCATAATTTGACGCCACCACACACACAAACCTAACAATAAGAAATGATGGAAATTTTGCAAATATAAGAGGGTCAATAGTCTTACTCATGGCTAATCAGAAAACTCCATGATTTCAACTTACTGATCTATGCCTAGCTGAACTAAAACAAGTTTCCCCTCCCAATTTATTATTTCTTCAGAAATAACTAAAGAAACAAGGTTGGGGGTAGCAATAAAGCTTGCTCATAAAGGATACTTCTTTGTAGCAGAACAAATTTGAAGAGCTGCTCTGTCCGAGACCTCCTCCTCAGCAGGTTTCCAGAGCCTTCTTTTAGTCAAGGACTTCTCCACTGAGAAGATTAGCTAAAGATGAAAAAAGTATGATGGATTTTTCCACAAAAAAAATGCATTATAATTTCTGGAAAACAGTCTTGCACTAAAGTTCTAAGTCCGAGTGATATCATAATTATGTATAAACAGGAAATACAGCTTACATGTCACCAAAATGTCATGTAAAAAGAACATTCAACAAAGATTCATAGGCAATTACTCCAAAGCGAAAGTTGCTTGTGAAATCTTAATTCAGCTTCCTTATAAACTGAACCAAGTAACAGACATTCACATATACAATCTGTAAGCTTTTCTCCCTACAAAAATATTACAGCTTTATGCCTATCAGTTGAGGATCCAGAAAGACAGCTGTGCAAAATAGCTACTAATTCAAAAAAACCCAGATTTTAATTTAGGAATCACTGATCACCTGGACACAGCTCACCTTTTTTTGTTGGCTACTAGTTTCAGTAATCACAACTGAGATGCGTTGCATTGCACTGCCAAAATTGAACCTTGGACCTTCGGCTTCAAAACCTACTCGTGTTTAAATCACTTACCATGCTTACTTTATGAAAATGATACAATGAACCTACATCTACAGAACAGAAACTAAACGTGGCGCTAGATGCCCCAATACTGTAATAAAAATGCATGTTAAGTCTACCAGACAGTAGCATGTTCTAAGTTGTTTTTAAATATAACTCCACATACCTAGGTCAAATACCACTATTTCTATACAAGATATTCCTTTTAAAGGAATCAGAACTATAGATCTTTCACTATTCTAAACATCTCTAATCTGAACAATTTATTCAGCGAAAAAAAGCCAACATGCTACCCCTACTAACAATTGTGCCACAAGGATTTAGCTTAATATAAACTTTGAAGATGTTTTCCTTAAGCTAGGATGTCATCTTTCAGTAAAGATTTGCTATTGCAGTATCAGACATCACAAGAAACAGAAAGTTAGCAAATACAAGCTGTGGTACAGTCCCGCAGGACAGTGATTTCTGAGGTTTCAGTCTCAAAACCATACATCAAACCAGAACATCTGTGCTTTTAGAAATAAAGCAACAAAACAACCATATATACTCAGGGCAATGATAGAAAATTATTCAGCTACACACCTAAAGATATTCCTGTCTTTCCACCAGGAAGTATACTTACCTTGCGCAAAGCATTTTGACTATCTTTTGACAGTTCTGGAGTTGCAATAATAAATACACCGAGAACTAATAAGCCTCCAGGAAGCATTCTAGAAACCTTAAAAATAGAAATGAATGGGTGTGTATTAATAGGAATCAGAGATCTAGCAACCATGTAACTTGATATATCAAAAATTTCTAATGAGACAAGTATGCATCAAGAGCAGAAATGAAATAAGCAAGACTGTTTTTCACTTATGGGTTCCTCTGAAATGTAAGAGCACAGCACCTTGCAAATTTTCTCACTTCGGTCCTATCTAGTCTCTGTTTCACCATAAACTTTGAAAACAATACAGATATTTTGGTTTAAAATATCTGTGCCCAGCGTGGTTATGAAGGTCCTTTTACTTTGAGAAAAAGGCTTGAGACTACACAAGTGAGGAGACAGTTTTTTCAGTCTTATTTCTTTTCTGTTCCTCTCACCCCCTTCATCAACTCAAACGGTGCTACCTGACTGGCGTGTGTAGTTATCCATTCTTCATCAATGGATGCCAGATTTGAAGGACTGATGTTGTCTTCCTTCTGCTCTTCCTTTGGAGGTGTTCGAACAGCCCGAATTACGTAGTCTTTTTGTGGGGAACACTTTCAAAAACATTAATATAAGCAAATATATCATGAGGTTGATATCAAGTCTGAGAATATACTGTGTAACATAGTAACTGTAAGGTGTGCTTTACAGGAGGCATCGTTAACTTCAATAGTAATGTTACAAAAATTATTCCTTCATGAATTTGCCGTTGCCTTAAAGCCTTGTTTAGCGATAAATTTGAACTTTAAGATTTTAATTTCTTTTCTGTGTGTCCTGTCTTTCACAAAACAATTTTAAAAGACTTGAGTAGTTGGTTGACACTGCAAACCCTTCACAGAAGTCCCTTCTGGTCATATTACCACCCTCCTGCACTATACAAGCTCAGTGTGATGTTAACAGACTTATCCCAGATAAATAAGGCCAAGGGGGTTTTCCCCTATTAACATGAATGAATGGAACAGACTTCAAATATTTCACACTTACCTGTCCTATTAACAGGCCAGTGACATAAGGCTTTAGTTTTGTGCTGAGATCTGAAAGATACTGCCCAATAGCTTCCTCAACAAAGTAAGTTCTACCCATTGCTGCAGGTTTAAGACTAAGTATTGCAGTTTCAGCCTACAAAACAAATAATGCATAAAGTCAAAGAAAGTATATATACCTACACCAGTTACCTAACAATAAGAGTCTCACACAAAGATCCTGAATAGATTAATACTTTATCTGTCAACAAAGGTTAGTTAAGTAGCTTTACGATATGCAAGTTTGTTTTTTTAAATGAAAAACATAACTCTCTATACTAGAGAAAAAAGTATGTGACCCTTATTTGAAAGAAAAATATTTTAAATACCTGCCACTGAAATGACATGGCAAGTCATGCAAGCAAATGCTAGGAAAAACATGTCTCCAAGCAACAATTTCTTGCTGCATCATGTTTCATGAGAGGCCCGAATGTAAAGTGTGCATTTTTGCGTTCACATTCCTCTTCGAGGGACTTGCTAAATTCCACACTTGTACTTAAACATGCCATGCACAATTTTCATTCCAGTTCCCAAGGCATTAACAGTACAGCATCTCTGGACTACCCAAAAGGCCACCTTCACCGCTCCCATCAGTAGCCGTATGAACCCAGGACCTGGGGACTGCCACAGGCACTCCTCCCTTCCACGCAGACCTATTTCGAAAACGGCTTCGTGCATTGAGGACTTTCACAAAAATCAACTACGAAAACGCTGAAGCCAAAGAGCACATGGTGAGGAGGCAAAGGGCATTCTGAGTCCCCGCAAAGGTGTCTGCTGGAGAAAGCTGCACAGGGATGGCCGAGCTGAAGCTCTGGACCGGGGCGAGGAGAAAGTCTGTCACCCACCTCACCTCAGCCCACGCGACCGGGCCAAAAGCACCTCTGCACCCGCCTGTGCCCGCACTTGAGCCCGGCCCGCAGCTCGGCGGTCGCTCCCCCACCGCCTCAGGACGCGGGTCACCCCCAGCGCTCCCCGCACTGGCCTGACTGGCGCAGCCACCCCCGGCTCCTCAGGCTCGGCCACCGCCACCTCAGCGCCGCCGCCTCAGCCGAGCACTGAGGCGGCCAAGGGCTACGTCACCGGCAGGCGCCGCTCCCGCCGCGGCGCAGGGGGATGACGCACGCCAACCCAGACCCGAGCGCGAGAAAAGGGCGCGCAGAAGGAGAGCTCCGCGCCAGCGCCGCCATGCTTTGAGTGGCGGAAGCGGTAAGGCCTTCTCCCGCATCTCCCGGGCGCACGGGACGCCTTAGAAGGGCGAGCGGGCCGCGGCGAGCTTCGAGACGAAGCATTCGGGACTCCTGTCTCGATTTCAGCGGCTTTCTCCCCTCAATCAGCAACTGTAGCCGCACTCAACATGGCGGAAAGAGTCGCCCTACCGGAAACGGAAGTACTGGTGGAGGTGCGCGTTCTTCCTGGAAAACTACACTTCCCATAATTCCGCGGGGCCCGGCACTGTGGCGCCTGCGCCGTCGGGCTCGTGGCGGCCGGTGGCGCTTAGGCCGGAAAGCGCGGCGGTGCTGTGGGCTGCTCCAAGATGGCGGCCGTGCTGCAGCAGGTCCTGGAGCGCGCCGAGCTCTCCAAGCTGCCCAAGCCGGTGCAGGGGAAGCTGGAGCGCTTCCTGGCCGATCAGCAGAGCGAGATCGACGGGCTCCGAGCCAGGCATGAGCGCTTCAAGGTGGACAGCGGTGAGTCCGGGGAGGGAGAAGCTGGGAGAACGCGAATGGAGGCGAGGGGGCAGCGGGATCGGGGCAGGCCCCGGGGTGCTCCGTGCGGAGCGGGCTGCGCCGCCCAAGGGCTGGGCGGTCTCCCCGGGCCGAGACGGCTCGGCTGCGGACGGGTGGGCTGGGATCGAGCCGGGCGTCCCGTCCTCCGACGCGCTTTTAGGGAGTAGCAACGTCGTGGTCTCCTCGGATGAGAGGAGTGAGGCAGGTAGGGCTGGGCCTGACGCGTCGTTGCTGTCTTCGGAAGGCTTCCAGGGGGTGGCCTGGGACCTGTGAAGTGGGTGTGTGCGTCCGCTGCCGGGGAGGGGGCCCTGGGGCGGGGGGTGCGTCCTCTGCCTGGGAGGGGGCCCAGCGGTTGGGGCCCGATGGAGGTTTCTCACATTCGCTTGGCAAGAGCGGTCTGTTTTTTTTTTTTTCTTTTGCAAAGGACTATTCAGGCTTAAAACTGCATTCATAATGGGCTTAAAGAACAGGTTTTCACCAGGTTTTTAACAAGCATTGATATGCTTCAGTCTGCTTTGATCCTTGTTGTGGAAGAGAAATAATGATTTGTTTACCCAACTCTCAAATAACCTTAGGTTTATACTTTTTCTGTTAAATTCCATGTTGAAGACTTTTCTGTAAAATGCTCCTGATGGAATCAACGGGTTGATATTGATTTGGAGGTTCCTTGATCACAGAAAAATAATACCGGTAGAGAACTGGAGCAGAAATGAGAGAAGAATGTAGATGTAGGCACTGGGCAGGGTTGTGAATATGAGTTAATTTATCAGGTAGGTGACAGACTTGTGATGTAAACTTTACGTCCGCCTTTCTGTCTCTTTCACGATAAAAAACTTGCTAAAGTAAATTAATAAAGCATAGTGTAAATTAAGGTAACCCACAGATTTTAGCAGGTTAGTCCCTTTCAGATCCATTCTTCTCATACGTGGCTGGAGGGGCAGCATTATTTGAAATTGTAGGATATGATAGGAAGCATAAGATAAATAAAAATCCCTCAGTACTTCCTTAGAAGCCCACTGTGCCTGAGAGTGAGGTTAGTTCTGCTTTTACTAAGTATTTTACAGTTAAGCTCTATGACACAGTTATTGTTTCAGATAACCAAAATTCAGATCTAATTATTTTTTTTAGTGCTGTGGGAGTTCATTTTAAGAAGTGTTCATTAAAAATTTTCTAAATCAAATCTCTTGATACCTAGGGTTATGTGGATTTTATTGTATGTGTATAGAAATACGCTACAGGTAAAAGAAGTTTTAAGTTGATGAGACCACACTGCATAATTGTGCTGATAATACGTTCTCTAGCTACATCAAAAATGTTAAAGAACTATTAAAATTAGGCTGTTATTTTATGGATCATTGCTGGAAACATATCACTTTCCATGCTAACAAAGTATTTTAAACAATGTTAATTCAACGTGGAAATGCATCTTTTTGCCTTCAAAAATACTTTTTTCTTCAAATTCTGCTATAGTCTTATTATTTTTAGATGTTTTCTTTATAAATACCATTCTTTAATAAAGATGTCCATTAATAAGGATGCTTGATAAAGGTGAGAAAGAAAAAGAAATGTTTATTAAGTGACATTGAGATAACATTGTTATTTTGCAGAACAACAGTACTTTGAAGTAGAAAAGCGTCTGGCTCAAAGTCAGGAGAGACTTGTAAATGAGACACAAGAATGTCAAACTCTCCGTGAGGAGCTTAAAAAACTTCGTAAGTATAACTGCACATTCTTAAGATTGGACAGGGTATTCATTCTTTAGTCCAACGTTATGCTGAAATGCCTTAAGTTTTAAATAGGGGTTGAAAATCCATCCATCAACTACATTTGTTATTTCTGCAAGTTAAAAGATGTTTTGCTTTTGTGTTTTAAGTTTTTAAGTGGATTTTTTTTTTTAATAGAAACAAAAAACTTGCTTTCTGATTTTTGTAGTAATGGTAGTGCAGTGGATTATGTATTGATCTTCACAATAAGAGCCTCTGCTCTAACGATTGCATTCATTTGTCACAATACTACCTAGTCCAGCCATAGGGAAGTCTTGAATTCTTCTCTTTCTTTCTTTTTTTTATTTTTGGTTCATGTTGTTAAGGGAAATTTTGGCTTAATTGCATTTGGAAAGTGGATTCTGTCATTACGTTACAGTGGAGATCCCTCACTACTATTTCTTCTTGTCCAACAGATGAACAGTTGAAGTCACTGAATGAGAAAAATAAAGAACTTGAAGCTGCTCAGGATCGCAATGCGGCCACTCAGGTACTGAAAGAACTTGATGATAAGGTGAAAAACTTTGGTTCACCTCTCTCATTGCAGCAAAGAATGCAGTCAGTTTCCAAACTGGACTGTATCAATATCAGTACAAATATGTACTGATGTACATATTTACATGTCCATATGGCCGTGTGTACAGGAAAATTGTGTTTAAGTAAATGCTGATGTTTTAGCAAACTGAATTACAGGCGAACATATGTCAGGGCAGATGCTTTTATTTCAGTTTGGATAGATTGTTTCATTCTAGCTGAAACCTGTTGTGAAGTGACTTCAAGCTGAACCTCAAAAATGAGACAAAGATGTAAAGAAGATGCTTTTTTCCCCCATCCTTACCCCACACTCTGGCACAGTTTTCCTTGCATTATGCTCAAAAGTCATGGGGTTGCAGGATGAGTCACTTCAGCTGACTGATTGAGCAGAACACTGATTTTGGAGCAGGAATCAAAAACATTATTACTAGATTGGCTTGTCCACAATGAGAAGATGGATCTGATTGTTTCCCCAGAGGGGCTTACCTGGGCCTAACTGAAGTGGTTTGGATTGACACCTTGGAAGGCAGGGGCAGTACCATAGCTTATAAATGATCCAAGACTATTGACTTTTATTTGATTTTTATATTGATTTTTTGCATGTGTTCATTCCTTGGTTACTCTATTACCTCTTTTATTTAACCAAATAAAAGTGTTTCAGTGAAGTCTTAACTATCAAAGCTGCTTTCAAAGAATATTAAAATTGAATGCAGTGTTGAACAGTCCCTGTTGCTTGGTTTGGATTTCTATTAGGCCTTCCGTTTGTTTCATCTACTCTAATCCTTATTCAAATACAGCTAGAACCAGGGGGAGTCTTGTGGCAGTCTGGACCTCTCTATGTCAATTGAAAAGCAAAGGCATGAAACCTACCTATTCAGTATGCTGCTCCTGAAAGCTGTGCGATACTTCTCTCGTCTTTGCTGTCTAATGTTATGTGGTAGTGGCATTTCTCATTTAAGTACAAAGGGCCAGCTGGCCATTAGCATCAGAGTGATTTATGGGGGAAAAACTCATTAATTGAAATGTGTTGGTTATTAGGCACTAGAAGAAAGAGGTACATTAACCTGCATTTGTTTGAATTATATACCCCAACATGATAGAAAAAATGGAAGCAGCTGTGCTTTCATATTATGTAGTTTAGACGGATTCAGCTGCCTGCTATAAAAGCCTCTTATCCCAGTTTTCAGTTGGCTGGGGTAACTTACTGTGGTTCAGCGTGCTTCTCTGTGATGGTAAGTGTAAATAGTGACTGTAAACTGTTACAGAAGGCTGATCACGTTTCTTTATTGCTCTTTTGCAATTTTTTTCAGAGCCATTTAAGTAGAGAAAAAGAAGAACTGGAAGCTGAAAAGAGAGATTTGGTTCGAACAAGTGAAAGACGATCTCAGGAAGTTGAACATTTAAACGGTATAGCCAAGAACGTATTAACTAAATACTTCACATGATTTTGCTACATAAAAGACACGCATGAACTATTGAACTGGTATGGAGTATCCAGTTTGTAGAGGGGGCACCAAATAATGGATTAGCAGGAAACAGTATTTAGAGAAAAGGAAACACGGCAGGAAATTACACGCTAATTGCAGAAAAAGACAGCAGTTTGATGCTTGGTATTGTAGGTATAAAAACATACGTTGTACAATATCTTATTGCACAATATACAGTTGCATACATCGTATCTTGCCTGTTCTCATTCTTTACAACTTAGTTAAGCTGAGTAATCAAAACTGTTATACAATTAGCTTTTTTAAACACTGATTTCCCTCCTCCTTCCTCCAGAGGATGTTAAACGCTTAAATGAAAAGCTTACAGAAGCAAACACAGAAAAGGTGAAACTTCAGTTAAAGTTGGATGAGCTTCAAACATCAGATGTTTCCATGAAGGTGAGTAGTACTTTGTATGCATAGTACTTGTTAATGTTCTAATAAGTAGTTGTTTACATGTGATGTAATCACCATTTTGTCATTATTGACTTGGAAAGTAGGTCAAGTGTGGTGAAACCCTGGCACAGGTTGCCCAGAGAGGTGGTAGATGCCCCATCCCTGGAAACATTCAAGGTCAGGTTGGACGGGGCTCTGAGCAACCTGATCTAGTTGAAGATGTCCCTGCCCACGGCA
Organism: Calonectris borealis; assembly: GCF_964195595.1. Classification (NCBI taxonomy): domain Eukaryota; kingdom Metazoa; phylum Chordata; class Aves; order Procellariiformes; family Procellariidae; genus Calonectris; species Calonectris borealis. The sequence continues at coordinate 35,039,395 of NC_134319.1, read as the reverse complement.
GGGGGGTTGGACTAGATGACCTTTAGAGGGCCCTTCCAACCCAAACTGTTCTATGATTCCATGATTCTATAATATATTTATGGAAGGCAAGGGGGCATCAAGTTGGGCAAGCATGTCCGAGCCTCATTGGTGGCAATGGTGGCTGCTCCTACCCGCTAGGAAGAGGCACTCCAGGTCCATGAAGGCAGGTAGAAAGGAGAAAAATAATTATTTGTGAACCATTTCTCTGTAGGCAGAGTAAACTCGGTAAAGAGCTGAAAGAGAGGAGGAAAGGAGAAAAGAGGAAGAAAACTTTGATACCTTAATTTATTTCCTTTAACTAGATACTAATCTAGTTAATGTTCCCAGCTAATGGGAAACTAACTCAAGTTTCAAGAAGTTCTTGTAGTTTGAGACTGGTAAGTTAGTATTACCAATGTAATAAGGAACACTGCCTGTCATTTGGTGCTATTTACCAAATTACAGTACATTTTTGCTACTCCTACTCTGATTGTAGTACTTTGATTAGCTTCTTTATTTTCTGTGGAACCAGTACAATTACACTATGCAATTTTCTTTTTAGTACCGTGAGAAAAGGTTGGAGCAAGAAAAAGAACTACTACAGAATCAAAACACGTGGCTGAATGCTGAGTTGAAAGCCAAAACAGATGAACTTCTACATACTGCCAGGGAGAAAGGCAATGAAATCCTGGAGCTTAAATGTAATCTGGAGAACAAGAAGGAGGAGGTAGTGTAATTACTGTGCTTTTGCCATTTCTTACAAATTACACCTCCTGATTAACTGTATTAAACAAAACCAAGTACTTTCATAACTGTATCCGAGTGGGGAAAAAAAGAAGTATGTTTTGCAATTGATAAGGAGATGTTCTTTCTTTTAACTTGTGAATTTTAAGGAATACGTATAGTTGCCATTATCTAAAATAGAAAAGTCAAAGATTTTAATTATAATCTAGAAATTTTGGAGCCTGATAACAAAGCTATATAATGGTATAATGCTATTAACAATGTATGGGAATACAATTCTTAATGAGGCGAAGGGGCAGAAGGATCTGACTTAACATTCTTTGCGGAGTGGGGTGATGATATTTTTGTTTTCCTGCAACAAAATACATGGCAGAATCAGTGGCTGTATTTTGGAAATACTCAGTTTCACTGAGCTTCTCTTTGGGTACCTGGGCAGTTTCTTTAACACCTGTGACAATTGGTCAGGTTTTCTGTGGCACTTAAACCCACAAGCCTTAGTGGAGCTATTTGGTTATGCATAACTGGAGCAATTTGGGAACTCTCACTTTTTCATTTAGCTGAATGCATGGGAGCAAAGACTGTTAGAAAACTTAATCATTTGTGCTCTTTCTGGAACTTTAGGGGTTTTTTAAAGTAAAAAACAATGAGATAGGTATTTTCCAAAGTAAACTGGACTGGTAGGACAAATTTATACATGGTGTTCTCATTTATTCTTTGAACAGGTTTCCAGAATGGAGGAACAGGTAAACAGCTTAAAACAGTCAAATGAAAATCTTCAGAAGCATGTGGAAGACCTTTTGAGTAAACTGAAGGAGGTAAGACAACTTGAAATATATGTGAAACAGCATTACAGTTGCTTCTACAAATTAAAAAAGAAAATGTGTCAAATAGAAATAGTGGAATGCTCCCGCACCCTGTCTCTTCTTTAATTTACTAGGCAAAAGAACAGCAAGGTGGTATGGAGGAAAGATTCCACAATGAACTGAATGCCCACATAAAATTATCCAATTTGTATAAGGTGAGTTTTACTTGGGGCTGAATCTTAGCCTTAAATGTAATGCAGGCCAGTTTTGTGTTTGTTTTCCCCACAAAATGTGGATGTGAGGAAACTTCCATTGCAAAACATTGTGAAACATCTAAAACATTTTCTTTGCTGCTGTCTTAGGCAGCTTTTGAAATCTTACATTGCCTGGATCATTTTGTAGATTAAGCAAAACTGGGGTTAAAATAGTAATTTTATGCTCGCTGTTTTGAGGCTTCATGTTGTAGGATATGGTTATGTCTTGTAATGTTGTATTGGGAGGTAAAGGTGTGTATGTAAAATACGACTATACAAGAGATTTTTCTGAGTTTGGATAGTAGAAGTTAATTTCAAATAACATTGCAAGTGTTAGTGATCTGATTAAGACACAGCTGAATGTCATGTATTGTGTCAAATAAGCACCATCTAAACAAGTGATGTTTATTTTGTCAGCTCAGAGAGTGAAAAATATCCTATAGCATATTGACTGAGACAAAGTCAGCTAAAGAGGACAAGCGAGTGCTCTTTAGTTTACCCATATTAGATTCACAGGTTAATGAGTTCTGTTTCCTGAGTTTTCTTGCATAGATACCCACATAAACATTCTACCCTGCGTAATTCCAAGTTCTGCATTAATACTTTTGTCTGATTAAATGTAAACTGATGTCCCTTCATTGAACAGCAAGTCAATAGCTAACTTTTCTGGAGCATAATGCATTACTATTTACTTTTTAATTCTGTTTTGTTTGGTTTGTTGTGGTTTTTTTGGTTTTTTTTTTTTTTTTTTTTACTCCTATTCATTCATGCTTTTATTACAGAATCATTGATTTGAAGTGGCTTAAAGGTTTGCCTTCTGCTTAACATAGGGTTTGCTGTGTACTTGTAACTGCTGACGTGCTTGTCTGACCTGATATTAAAAGCATCGAGATTGAGTGCCCTCCCATGAGAGCCTATTCTGAGACTTCGCTGATTAGGAAAAGTTGAATCAACTTTATTTCAGTTGTCCCTAATGGACTTGCAGAATTGCTAAAGTATTGTACAGTCTTGCACTTGTGAGATCTCTAACTGGAAGCAAAGAAATATAAACTGTTTATATAAGATTCCCTAAAAACACCAAATTTTTCAGAATGATCAAAATTGAGTGCTTAAAATTTCTCCAAATTTTCTTTAGTGCAGAGAAGGAACAAAGCCAGCACCAGCTATAAAACAGCTAAAGGGCATACATTTTATTTGGATTTGTCATATCAAATCAATGTCTGACACTTCTTACTCTCAGATGGGCAGTTTGTGTCAAAGTGAGACTTAATCCAAGTGGAAGGAGAATTGTCCAGTTTAGGTGAATCTTTCAGCATTTCACTCAAAAGCTGCATGTTCATGATTTTTAGTCAGTTTGAGCTTTCTTACAAAAATATTGTTGCTCTTACTGTGTAATAAAAGGTTAAACAAAATGCTTTTATTTAGAGTGCTGCTGATGACTCAGAGGCAAAGAGCAATGAACTGACAGGAGCAGTAGAAGAGCTGCACAAGCTGCTGAAGGAAGCAGGTGAAGGTAGGCTGTGGGCGAGAAATGGCAAATGGAACAGAACAGTTACGCTCCTTTGTAACTACCTTGACGCATTGAAAAATAGGTATTGAGTGTTTATGAAAGGAACTTCATTAGGCTTTTGGGATGGTGGAAACGTCAATCGCTTTGTAACAAATTCTATGTGACTAGTTGAGTTTACTTGGGAGGGTGTGTGTGTGGGGAGGAACTATCTTCAAATATACCTGGAATGTTACTTTGGATTTTGATGAGAAGATCTAATTTTGCAAGACATGTTTTCATTTCAGTTTCTCATTTTAGATTTCTTTTCACTGATAAAAGGACAGTTCAATATTTTAGCCCTCTTCTAAGCAAAGGTGATAGGCAGCAGTTCATGCTTCTGTCATGCTACTGAATTTTCTCATCAGCATGAGCTTCTGCAGATTATATAAAGTTAAAGTAAAATTTAAGGCACATAGACAAATTTTGATCTTTTTAAAAGGAAAAAATACAAACAACCACAATACAGCAAACTGCTTGTCTGATTTAATTTTAGCTAATAAAGCAACCCAGGAGCATTTGGCTGAGGTGGAAGAGTCAAAAGCTGTAATGGAAAAAGAACTGAGAGAAAAGATCAGTAAACTGGAGAAGGAGCTGGAGAATGCTAATGATTTACTGTCCGCTACAAAGCGTAAAGGTAAGGGTCACACTAGGAACTAAAATACCTAAAGCCTTAGGCTTTCTATTGTAAGTAGTCTTGCATGAAAATACTATGCTGAATTTCTATAGGAAGTAAGTGCATTAATCTTAAATTCATCTTTGGTCATTTCTAATCATGAATTTTAGAAGCTTTTTCGTGTGTGTGTGTATCTATGAAAATATACTTTTTTTTATATATGTGTGTGTATATACAAAAAGTATATTTTTTTCCCCACCAGAAAGTGCATTTCTATCAAAATGTTTTTTGAAGTTCTTTTGTTAATCTGACTTACCTTTTCAAAGAAAAGGGAGAGGAAACATTTCTTTAAGGCTGAATCATCATGCTTTTAATGGTTTTCTGGAGAGGGGAGTGGGGTTGATAAACTATTCTTACTTTCCTCTTAAAAAAAATTTAAAAAGCAATGGAAAACAAACCTCTGTCCGTAAATTTCTATTTAACATTAAATCTTACTCAGTATCGACTGTTCTAGTTCTGTCATTTTTGTGTTAAAGAGTCTGTTTGCTGCATCTAGGTAATTTCTAAAGGAAAGAGAGATCAGAGCAGGAAGGAACAGAGATACATGAAATATATTTGTTAATTTAGTGAAAGTAAACAAGTGCTTTGCCACAGCAGACCTGCTGCAGTTTGCTGCGAAATCTGATGTTAAGTTTTGCTCCAGCTATTTCAATTGCTTACGTTCAGAAATTATCTAAATTTTAAAAGTCTGAGAGCAAAAACTTTTCAGCATTTCAAATTAAACTAGTCAGAGACCTTGATAATGTATGGCATGGAATATTGTATATAATACCAGTCACTTGCACGTATATATGTATAATAGAGATTACAGAAAACGCTTAAACCAGCAACTTTAAGGACTTAAAATAGTAATTTAAAATGCAATAGTTATAAAGCACAAAGGTGTGTGAAGACATTCTTTATATTAATAAAGAATATTTATGATGGGAATTATTGCAGCTTTTTAATGATAATTGGTGGGATTATGTCTTCAGGAGCCATATTGTCTGAGGAGGAACTGGCAGCTATGTCTCCCACTGCTGCAGCAGTAGCTAAAGTAGTCAAGCCTGGAATGAAATTAACTGAGGTAAGTGAGAAGAAACTCTACAATTTCAAGGCCCTTGACATGCCAACAGAAATACGTTAATAATATAAGGGTGCAGGCTTCATTCACTATTTTGGACTTGGTGTAATGTCTGACTGAAGTCGATGCAATTTTTTTCATGCATTTCAGGCAAATTTTGCTAGCTAAGTTATTGGGATTTTTTCAACATACCTTACAGTTTTTCTTTAGTAGGTGAAAACATTTGTAGGGTGTTTTGGTTCTTGTTCTGAAATATCGGCGTGTTTTTGTGTAAATAAATTTTTACATTTTTGGCAGGAGCTTTTTTTTTTTAATTGGTACTGCTGCGCATTTGGCTTATACTTGCAGGAAGAAATTAACGTAATGATAGGTTGTAGGGGTATTTTTACACTTTTATTTATGCATTTATTATTTTCATTTTGTTTGTTATTGGTCATTCTGTCCAGACATTAAATTACTTTCTTCTGTGCTTGCTGCTTTCTTTTGTGATGCTAGTTTTGACGTTTCTGTTGTCTTAAACTTGCTTAAGATCTGTCCATTTTACATAGAATTCTTTTATTGCATACAGTTGCACTATAAAAGTTTGACATTTTTAAATTAATATGGATAACTGCTTTGTCATGGTATGAGTCCTAAAACCACATTTTTTTAAAAGTCCAACTTGTTTCTCTGAATTAATTAGTTTAGAGTTTTATAAAATTATACCACCGTAAGGTATGAATTATGTAATTACTAGTGGTTCTTTGATACATCTGGACAGGCATATTTTAAAAAAAAAAAACAAAAAACAACCAAAAAAATCTTTTGTTGCAGCTGTACAATGCATATGTAGAAACTCAGGATCAGTTGCTTTTGGAAAAGCTGGAGAATAAGAGAATCAATAAATATTTGGATGAAATAGTGCAGGAAGTAGAAGCCAAAGCACCAATCTTAAAACGTCAGCGTGAAGAATTTGAGCGTTCCCAAAAAGCTGTTGCTAGTCTGTCTGCAAAGCTTGAACAAGCTATGAAGGTCAGTATAAAATAAAAGAGCATGTAAAATTATGGAAAAAATGGATTTTTAATTCCTTAATCCTAATTACTGTTAGTAAATGTATAAATTGGATCTTTTGGTCAACTTTTATTGTGGGGAAAATATCTGTTGAACTTTCTAGCTTGTGATTTATTGGACTGTACGCAGTATTTTACAAAAACAACATTTTTCAGACTTTTTTATAGTGAAGGCTTAAATGTGGTGACTTACAATCTCTGATTTTCTGAGAGAGTAGAATTCTTTATAAACAAAGATTAGTATTTGTCTGTCCAAAGAAGTAAAATTAGACTTCGGTGCCCCCTTCGATTAATTTTGATACATACACTAATACAGCATGAAAGAGCGTGGCTTTTGATTCCTAAATATGTGGAGTTTAACCTTTGGAGTGTAACTTCAAAGAAGTAAAGCGCAGTTTGATTCACAAGGCATGTCTCTCTAAATTACATTATCCCTCTGGAAAGAAATGTGTCTGAGTTTAATTGCTACGTGTTTCTTAATGTTTGTATGCTTGCAGGAAATCCAGCGATTGCAGGAGGATGCTGATAAAGCCAATAAGCATGCCTCTCTGCTTGAAAGAGAAAACCAGAGACTGGAAATACAAGTAAAAGACCTTTCACAGCAGGTAGAACAAATGTTGCTATGGTTAAATGTACTATTTGCAATTTATTTATTAACATGGTGCTGTATTTCTGAAGTTTACTTGGAAGTTTTGTTCAGCCACAGTCATGTACACTTTGGTTGTCATAAGAGCCTTAGTGGTGTTAAAAACTTCTCCTCTGGACAATGTGATATTTACATTTCTGCTTACAAAATTAGAATAAGTTTAGCTGGATAGGAGTGATGCTCCTTTAGGATAATATTGTTAAACATCTACGTGGAAAACTTGTATATACAACTTCTTTGTTTGTTTGATTGGAATGTCCTGTGATCTGTTCGCAGAACTGAACACAGAATATCTACTTCTGATTTTGATGTGGTTTCCTTTTGTCAAACTGTTTTTTCTATAATGTAATTATCTTATGAGTATTAATTGATTGTAATAATTTGTATGCTGTAGGAAGAAATTTACTTGATTTCCAAGTACTTTAACATACTGTTTTTCAGAGCTAACTTTTGAATCTGTGTGCAAGTCTTACACTAGAATGTTCTCTTTCAGATTCGTGTGCTTTTAATGGAACTTGAAGAAGCTAGAGGCAATCATGTGATTCGTGATGAAGAAGTGAGCTCCGCTGACATCAGTAGCTCTTCTGAAGTGATATCTCAACATCTAGTCTCTTACAGAAATATTGAAGAACTTCAGCAGCAGAATCAGCGTCTATTGGTGGCTCTTCGGGAGCTGGGAGAGGCTAGAGAAAAAGAGGAGCAAGAAACAACGTCGTCTAAGTAAATTATCTGTTCTTTCTAGTAAACTGTTTATACTAAATAGTAACAGGGATTTATTCAAACACTTCATTTTTTGCTTCTGATCATTATTAGTTGTGTGCATATGCATATGTAACTGTGCATATGCTCATGAGCATCTATGTAATTCATAAAGGCAAATTGTTATTAAGAAACACTGTCTGCAGTTTTAGATTAAAATGGCTTTATAGCTATATATCTTGTAATAGGTCCTCTCATCAAAATCCAAAGTAAAAATAATTGTTGGTCTTTTAGTGAATGTGATTTCACACAACAGAGCTGTTTTTCAAAAAAGAAAGATAAGTTTTCATTCCCATTAGCTGAACAAAAAAATTGAATATGTGCATATCTAATTCACTAGCTGTAAAGCCCACAGATACTGTAATTCTGCATTACAAGTTCTTAGCCTGATTCTCTGTTCGTGCTACTGACTGTTGTTTGAAGTTATTCACATGAATAGAATTAACTCTGTTCTGCTTTTCATGGAAGAGACCTGCTTGCTTTGTCATCTACAAAATGGCAAGCCCAAAGGCCAATCTTTCTATAAGTTTGCTCAAAAATCTCAGTGGTGCTTAACTTTCAAAGATGCAATAAATGTACACTGAAGGACTTGGGACAAAACGTAGGGGTTGTATGCCTCGCTGTGTATGTTACTGAAAACAACTATTGTTGGTTTCAGGATTTCTGAGCTTCAGAGTCAGCTTGAGGAAGCTCTCAATGAGCTAGAAAAACTGCGTGAATCACGTCATCATCAGTTGCAGCTTGTTGAATCTATAGTTCGTCAGCGTGATATGTTCCGCATATTGTTGGCACAGACCACAGGAGCTATCATTCCTTTGCAAGGTAAGCTTCACATTTCTGCAACGTTGAGAAAAAAATAATTGTCATTTGTTGTGAGTTTTCAGTAATGGTGCTGTAATGGTGCTAGTCACTTCTGTTAATCTGATATTCAACTTTTACCCTTACTCCCTGGAAAACCCATGGATTTGGATTTAGACACGACTTTATTTTTACAGTTTAATAACTTGCTACATAATGACTGACATGTAGTGGTGACTACATTCGCGACAGTGTGTTCTGGTAGCACATTGTAGGTATAAAGAATGAGTTGCTCAGGAGAGCTCAAGACTTTCCTGGCAATACAGTATTGGTTTTAGCCGTATTTCAGCATGATTATATGATATTCTGCTTTGGCAAGTATTCATTCAATTGTTGCCTTTAAAATCCCCTTTATCTTTTCTTAGCTTCAGGTATATTACCAGAGGAGATTTCTCTTACGTCTACTCCGAAGCGCCCAAATTTACCTCAAGCCATGTCAACTCCTGCTCCAGTGTCAATGGCTGAGTCAGTGGAGACAGTAGAGGCTAAGGCTGCACTTAAGCAGGTATATTTTTCAGTAAACACTATGGAAAGCTATTACTGTTCCTTTTTTATTCTTGTAACCACTTTAATGTCTATTCTTTGATATAGTTGCAGGAAGTTTTTGAGAACTATAAAAAAGAAAAGGCAGAGAATGACAAGTTGCTGAATGAACAAAATGAAAAGCTTCAGGAGCAGGTCACAGACTTGAGGTCACAAAATGCAAAGATATCCACACAGCTGGAATTTGCCTCCAAACGGTAAATCAGCTATTTTATTTCATTGCCTTATGTATGCGTTCTCTGTCAATAGAATCATGTTGACTGCTTGATATCGTTTGCTCAGGAAGAGTTGCCAGTTAAACATTAATATTGTCCATTCTATTAAAGAACACAAAGGAAATAGTGAAAGTGGGATCAAGAATATACCTTGTAGCCGAGTGAGCCACATACGTGAAAACTGACGCACAAGAACATGAAACATATGGCTGTGTACATACACCTCTTGCAATTAAACAATTTAATGTGGCAAACATATACTTTGCTTTGTTGTTCCATGTGAAGTTATGAAATGCTGCAGGATAACGTTGAAGGCTATCGTCGAGAAATAACATCTCTGCATGAAAGAACCCAGAAACTCACAGCAACAACTCAGAAGCAAGAGCAGATAATTAATACTATGACTCAAGACCTCAGGGGAGCTAACGAAAAACTGGCAGTGGCAGAGGTTAGTAATACAGTGTATTATACTCCTAGATATGTCAAGTTCGCACAAGAATTTTTCTTATGATTATCTTGAAAGCTGTCAGAACTTGAATGTGTGGCCTTTTGAGTGCATCAGCAATTAAATTTGTAAAAGCTTGTGTGCATGTATGTTTGGTGTGTATATTTGTAACATTCTGCAAAATATCTCAGGTAGTGAGTGAAGATGGAACAGCATTCCAAAGGTGTTTCAATTTACAGAGAAAACAGAATGTGATTAGTGAAACAGTTGTGTTCTTACTGTTCTTAGCTTAATTTGCATGAATTTTAATTTATAATTGTAATCTTAAAAGCTTTTTTTTGAAAATAGTATTAACTGATCATAAAAATAATATTGTCCAAATTAAAATTAATGGACAGATTTGGGATTGATAGCAAAGATCTTGTTATTACTTGCTGTCTTAAAGGTGAGAGCAGAAAACTTAAAAAAAGAGAAAGATATCTTGAAGATGTCAGATGTGCGTTTGACTCAGCAACGTGAGTCTTTATTAGTTGAACAAAGAGGACAGAACTTGCTGCTTACTAATTTGCGAACTATTCAGGTATGTGGTATTATTCTTATATCCAAGTCCAGTCTATCTTTCAGAGTTTTCAACAAATACCCGTCAAAATCAACTTCAACAGTCATGGGATTGGGTCTTAAAGTGGATTTTTTTTTTTTTTGTTACAAATTGACATTGAACATAAAATATTTGGGCAACTTGTTCAAGCAAGTTTGTTATTCCTGTCCTAAATTATGATACTCTGTTATTTACCTGGGCAAAGTCCTGAGAATTTTGAGTTGATGAGAATGGTTTTCACAATAAAATGGAAACAAAACACATGAAACAAAGTGGAAGGAAAAAAATCTGTATGTTAATTTTTATGATAGCAAAATTTACCTTGGTATTTTATTTTCCTATTGTTTTAAGGTATATTTACTTATATACTTTTATATCTTCTATTATAAGGTATATTGACTATTAGAGCATAAATATTTAAGGTTGCACATTTTGTCATGTGACTGAATTCTATTTCTGTAGTAGATCGTTTGGGGTTTTTTTTAATCCCTGGAATTAGGCTCCATGGATAATAGATTTTCTTCTAATAATACTTACTGTTTTGTAATTTTCTATATCTACCTATTATTGCTTGCTCCCTACAATAATTATTTTGTGGGTGGGAGAAGTGTTGTGACAACTTTGTATGAAGTGCTGCAGTAATTCAGAAGAAAATTACTAAAGTGTATTGTAAGTATAGTGCATTATGCTTTTTTATCAGGGAATACTGGAGAGGTCCGAGACAGAAACAAAACAAAGACTCAATAATCAGATAGAAAAGCTAGAGCGTGAGATAGCTCAGCTGAAGAAGAAACTAGAAAGTGAGATGGAACAAAGACATTCCCTTACCAAAAATCAAGAGGTAAGTATAATTATGAATATGCTGAACTTGTTTTAGTGAAAATAAAGCTACAGTTGCATGGCTTCTGCCAGCTTACAGTGCATTGGTTTTCATATGTGAAATTTATAAACATACTTGGTTTTGTGCTGTTTGTGAATAAGTACAAGTTTAAGAACCTTGGGTTTTCAGGTTCATATCCTGGATCTTAAGAGGCAACTCGAGACTGAGATAAACCGTCACACAAACACGAAGGAACTTTTGAAGAATGCCCAGAAAGAAACTGCAATGTTGAAACAGCAGCTTAACAATACAGAGGCTCAGCTGGCATCTCAGTCATCCCAGAGGGCTCCAGGGAAAGGTAAGATGTTTTTCTACATTGAATTTCTCTTTAAGTTAAACATTGCTGTCTGCAGACTGGTAAAATTCATAATTCATAATAATTTAGAATTAGGAGGACAGTACACTAAATAATAAACCTCTTCATTATTGTGATCACATATTCAAACAAATGGTAACCAGGATGATTTGTTAAAGTAAAATTAATGTCCAAGCAGTCTTTGTCAAAGGGGAAAAATAAAGCAAAACTTATTAAAGGATCCCTTTTATTTTTATATGAAAGAACTTAAGTCTGTTAGGTGACTTATTTTTAAATAGTCAATTTTTTTTTGTCTGAATCAGCAATGTATATTGTAGCCACTATTTTGGTTAGGGCTGACAATTTTATTTAGGGAAGCTTTGTGAGGGTGATTGTTTTTTCCATGTTATTATCCTAAAAAGACTTCAGTTTTCAACAGAACAGTGGTTTAAAAAACTGAATTAAACTTCATCGGTTAATGGATGTGTTCTAATATTATAGGTCAGCCTAATACAAATGAAGATGTGGATGATCTTGTAAGTCGACTAAGACAAGCTGACGAACAAGTTAATGACCTCAGAGAAAGACTCAAGACTAGTTCTAGTAATGTGGAACAGTACAGGGCCATGGTTCTTAGTCTAGAGGAATCCCTTAATAAGGAAAAACAAGTAAGTAGTTACCATTGTTTATTAGAGCGAAAACAGAAATGAAAGATGGTTTGGTTTTTTTTTTTTTTGTGCTACAGTACAGTACGATTTGTAGGATTTTGGGAGGAATTACAAAAAAACTAAAGTTAGTTTAGAAGGCATTAGAATATAATTTAGTGAGACCGTATTTTAGACAATTTTGTTAAAAACACTTTTAATCATGGAAATATTAAACCTTTTTGCAGCATATTTTTAAAATGTTGAATTGTAAATTTGACTGAAAGCTGTACTCTGCCAGCATCTTCCTTTGAAAGAGGGGAATTGACTTTTAAAAACTCTTCCTTATAACCCTGTGATCAATGATTAAAAATATTAATTAGCTCTCAATCAAAAGCAGTTAAATTCACACCTTCTGCGTCACTAAGGTCTTCAGTGATGCAAAAGAACACTCTATGTGGTATTCATGGGAAAAGCTTAAGAACAGCCTTCCAATCTGTCATATACTCCACTATGTCAATAGCAAACAAAGCCTGTTCTTAAAGCTGTTCAGCATATCAAAATAAGATAGACTGGGGGAACAGAATTCTAATTTTTTCTCTACTGAAGTTACAGCATCAGTAGACGATGGAGTGCTGTTTGTCTGGTGTCCAAGTTCTCTCTTGTGTCTGTGTTCTGTTACTGTAAAAAACTTGATTGTGGCTTGATAGGCTTTAACAGCATTGGAGACTTTAGTGTGTAATAAAAAGATATGCTGGATGCTGCATTCTTGAGTGCAGTCACCGGAAACTGTTCTTAGATGTCCTTCATGAAATATTGCAGCTTTGAAGGGAAATTAAAAAAAAATTTATATTTTCAATGGTATTTGTGATTTTCCACATTTTCAGTGTTGTTGTAAATGAGATGCTGAGAATACCTATTCTGGCTTTAAATTGTTAATAAAATACTGGTTTCACATCAGAATACCATATTTTAAAGGGAAAAAAACATTGATCTCTTATGATGGATTTTAATGAAGGTGACAGAGGAAGTTCGTGCAACAGTTGAAGCTCGTCTGAAGGAATCTTCAGAGTATCAAGCACAGCTGGAAAAGAAGCTGATGGAGTCAGAGAAAGAAAAGCAAGAACTGCAAGAGGAGAAACGTAAAGCTGTGGAGAATATGGAACAACAGGTATGCACTGAATGCACCCTCCCTTAAACTCCCTTGTAGAGAGTCCATCATTCCCTGAACTTCAATTTGTTTTCACAGTATAGTAGCATCCAAAACTAAGTCTTTTATGATGTACAGAAGGCTAACTAAATTTGAGAGGTTTCCAAACATGAGTAGTACATTAACCTTATCACTTTGTTACAGTGGTTGTGTATTTAAAGCCGTCACTATCTTCCTGAACTTTGAGCACTGTTTGCAGAAAAACACAAGTAAAAGCTTTTGAGAAAGGTTTCAGAAAACCCTTTCTGGAACATGAGCCAAAACCAAATTTGTAGCATACACGTATTTTAAAACCAGAGTGGTCTCTGCCCTTATTTGTCGGGTTTATATTTGGGCTCATACTGGGGTTGAAAGAAACAAGATGACTGCAGCTAGAATTACTGCAGGCCTGACTCTGAAAGAACAGTAATATATTTTTACCAGGAAAGCGCTCTGTATATTAATAAGTCAAAATCTTGAAAGTATTTATCTTTAGATTAAAATTGTATTAAAAAAAAAAGGTAAATAAAATAACCATCTTTGGTTCTACATTATTCATGACTGTCTGCATTCAAAGCCTTGCTGTGTTCAATACTCTGTGAAATACTTTGCCATTTAGTCTTAGTTTTGTTCTTGTTTTGTTTTTTGTTGTTCCCCCGCTCCCCCATCCCTTATAGCTATCAGAACTAAAGAAGAGTCTGTCGACCATGCAATCAGAAGTTCAGGAAGCTCTTCAGAGAGCCAGCACAGCTCTAAGTAATGAACAACAAGCCAGACGTGACTGCCAGGAGCAAGTATGTTTGTAGTATTTGCCTATTTTAGCCAGAGGTAGTAAACTTAATGTTAGTTTTTCATTGTTTTTCAGTTGAACTCAAAACGTTTTTTAAAGGTAGTGCCGCTGGTCAGAGACTTGTGGAGGCAAGAAAAGCGCTGTAAGAGCACTTTCTCTATTTTGTGAACAGCTGCTTATTAGTGCGTTATTCTTCTGCCTGATCAAACATTGTGGTAATCTCAATTAAACTGACTTTGAATATAAAGTTGTGCTGCAAGCACAGTTTGTGTCATGTTTAAGAAAACAACAGAAGATGCAATGGATTACTGTTTCTGAGGTCTGTTTCATTATGGAAAAAAATTGATTGGGGAATGTAATTAACTGTTTTTAATGAATTGCTACCTCACTTTTCTGAGGGGAGAGCAAAAAAGAAAACTGAACTCTCACAACAAGTCAATGGGGAAAGTATCTTTCTAACCTGAAACATAATTGTCATCTTTTAAAACTGCGGGGCAATGTGATATTTAGCAGCACCTGATAAGATTGTCTTGTTACCAGCTGTTATTTAAAGGGAATCTAGTTTTCTGCAGGTGATAATTCCAGCAACACTGATTGGTGTAAAGGATGTAGAAAAACTTTTGGCTGTTGTTTAATCCAACCCAAAATTTAGTAGACAGGCATTTCCATTTTTTTCAGCTAATAGTATGATCATAGTCTGTCCTTAGCTTTTTAACCTCATGCAGTAAATATCTTTGCCCATTCACATGTAAAAGTAACCAGTGGATGTTCTTAGACTAATACCTGCCTGTTATCCATGCAGAATCTACAGCAAGAGGTTTGATTGTAGAGTAACTGTAGAAGTACATCCTCCTTCTAGCTACTCAAAGAAAATTATTTCAAATTCTGATTTTTTTTTTTTAAAATAGTGATTTCTTTAAGGGAACCATACTAAGCTCATCCATTTTTTTTTTTTATACTTGAGAATGACAAAGGTTTTGGCCAGTGATTTTCTTTTTGATTAGTGGTTACTGATTTTGTTTAGAATTTGACAATCTCTTTGTACATACAGATATAACATTAAAGGTAACAATCTTTTCTTTATTTTTTTTTTCCCCTGCAGGCAAAGATGGCTTCTGAAGCTCAAAATAAATATGAACGGGAATTAATGCTTCATGCTGCCGATGTTGAAGCATTACAGGCTATTAAAGACCAAGTTGCCAAGAATGCAGCGGTAAGGCAGCAGCTAGAGGAAGCTGCTCAGAAAGCTGAGTCTGAATTGTTGGAGTGCAAAGCCTCCTGGGAGGAGAGAGAGAGAATGATCAAGGTATGATTGGTTTTATGGTTTCAGTGGTTTTTTTCAGGTAACAGAAATTCAGCCACAGAATTCACAGCCATTGAACAATTTTGTTGTAGGATGAAGCTTCAAAACTTGCATCCCGCTGTGAAGATTTGGAAAAACAAAATCGATTATTACATGAACAGCTGGAAAGTCTGAGTGATAAGATGGTGACCTCTATGAAAGAAGCCATGCCAACTGCAGTGAATGTTTCTCTCAATGAGGAAGGCAAATCCCAGGAACAAATCTTAGAAATTCTTAGGTACATTTAGCTCTGGGCTCATTCTCTCAGTGGTTATAAATTAGTTGCCAAATTAAATAGTTCTGTATTACTTTATATTTGGAGGATAATGTATAAAATTTAAGCGCTTTTTTGCTACGTAGGAGGTGGTTGTTCTACATCAGTGCCTAATAGAGGAGATTTCTTTCTACTCCTAGGAAAAAAACGTGAGTCAATTATGACAGGAAGCTAAATCAGATTTTAGCAAATGTGATTGGCAAGAAAGTGTCATAGAGGTGATTTTTTCTCATTGTTTTTAGGTGGCTCATGTAGATTTTCAAGAATTTTTATCTAGGATTTTCTTTTTGATCTTTCTGAACCAATTTGTATACTCGGTAGACCTTCAGATATAAAATGCTTCAAGTTAAAATGCTTTGGCTTGCATTTTCATTGGCATGACGCTTTGTTCGTTTTCTTATTGCAGATTTATACGTCGAGAAAAGGAGATTGCAGAAACCAGATTTGAGGTGGCCCAGGTGGAGAGTTTACGTTACCGTCAGAGAGTGGAGCACCTGGAAAGGGAACTCCAGGAACTGCAGGACAGTCTCAATGCTGAGAGGGAGAAGGTGCAGGTATGGTTGCATATTATTGGTTATAATTTCAATAAGTAGAGAGGGCTGTTCTCTATGTTCTATTCTTTGTCTTTGCTGCCTGTGCCCAAAAAATGGAGAGTTTTGGAAGAATCGGGAGCTTTTAAATTGGCTATATAGCCAAATGGAGGGTCTTGTTCTGAGTCCTGTGAAGCAGTGTGGCAATTCCAAAATCACATAAATAGGGAAAATAAAGATAATTTCTCTCATTTTTTTTTCCCATCTCCTATTTCTTAAGCAATATTTATTTGTTTTGAACCTACGTGTGGCATAGTGAATGCCATGGTAGCTTTCAAAGACGGTGTTATGCCAGATCTGGGTAAGTATATATGCATGTGCAAGCAAAACAAATGACTGAGTTAAATCTTTCCAAAAGGTAACAGCAAAAACCATTGCACAACATGAAGAATTAATGAAAAAAACTGAGACCATGAACGTACTGATAGAAACCAACAAGATGCTAAGAGAAGAGAAGGAGAGGCTAGAACAAGAGCTACAACAAATTCAAGCAAAGGTTAGAGGTTCACATATATTTTTCAGATATTCGAGCTGATGAGTTAACATCTGGATATATCATTGCTAACTACAATAAATACCTTGTTTACATTGTGATTATTCCTTTACGTCATATACAAATGAGGAAACGTTCTATTTAGAATTTTAGAAGACATTGGTCCCCCTGGAATATTGGAAAGATTAACTGAACTGTTTCATTTAAATGAAACTGAAAACCGGCATTTAACCTTGGCTGGAGGTATACCAGCTGATATATAATGGTATTTATACTGATAAATACCATTATATATTTATACTGATAAATACCATATATACCATAAATAATGGTATTTATACTGATAAATACCATTTATCAGCAGATAAATGCAAAACAGGAATATATATAAAGCAGACCAGAGCTTTATTAAGAGTTTAAAAGGGAGATACATGCCTCTTCCCATTTCTACATGTCAGTTATTTAATGGAATCCAGTGCAGTGTTGCTTGGCTTCTCACATGTAATTAATAATCCGTTTCCTGTACCAAAGTACAAAGAGTGAGAATCTAAGATTGTGAAGGCATACCTATTTTTTTTTTTTTTTCCTCTCTGTAGGATCATCCCCTCCTCTTGCTCCTTATCCTTCTCCCTGCCCCAAGCTGACCACTGAAAGGCAGAGAGTTGGAAAAGAAGCTATGTCATGACTTCTTGAGGGTGTTGGTTTTGTGTTCTCTGTCCCTCTTACCGTCATTGTTCAAGGCCTACCATAGTCCATTTCCTTCAATCTCGTAAGATCTAGAGAGTTTAATCCCCAATTGTGTTTTTTCAGGTACGCAAGCTTGAGGCAGACATTCTACCTCTACAAGAGTCTAATGCTGAACTAAGTGAAAAAAGTGGAATGTTGCAGGCAGAGAAAAAGCTGTTGGAAGAAGATGTTAAACGCTGGAAAGCCCGGACCCAGGTGGGGAATGCATGTTTTCAGAGAAGGTGTTGTGGAAAAAAAAAAACTTTAAAAAAAAAAAGTTCTAAAATTTCTTAAAAACAAAACAAACTAAGACATTTATTTGAATTATAAAGCATTGTTTATGCAGCTTCAAAATAGGCTATTCTAATTCATAGGCATTCCAAATCAAAATGCGAAAGCAATAGCTCTAATTCAAAGAGATTTTCTGGATATAACTGTGTAAAAATCTTACGAAAACGCAAACTATTTTCTCAACCTTTCAGCATTTATTGAGTCAACAGAAGGACACTGATCTTGAAGAGTATCGGAAGCTGCTTTCAGAGAAGGAGGCAAACACCAAGCGTATACAACAAATGAGTGAAGAAACAGGCAGGCTTAAAGCAGAAATAGCCAGGTGTGGTATAAGTCAATAAATAAAAAGTTTTGTGCAAAGCAAAATATTTTAAATAAAGCTGTATCTGGAAGTGTAACTTCTTAACGTCTCCATGTAACTATGAAACCTTTGGTATTCTTACTGTAGGTTGGTAATACGCAGATGAAATGAAGTGAGAATTGTTTTGGAAGCTGTCTTTTAGCTGAACTTATTCTAAACTAATCTATTGTAGAATATTTGTATTCTACAGATACTCACTTTATATTGTAAAATCCTAGAAAACATAATTCACTACAGATAGTGCCTGTGATATTACATAAAAATCAATACATTTCAATATTGCTCAATTTCAAACATCTCATTTGCATCTTCCTCCAATCTCTTGTTATTTAGAACTAATGCATCCTTGACTACAAGCCAGAATCTTGTTCAGAGCCTCAAGGATGAAGTAACCAAAATAAGAACGGAAAAGGACACTTTGCAGAAAGAACTAGATGCTAAAGTGGCTGACATACAAGAAAAAGTGAAAACTATAACACAGGTCAAGAAAATTGGGCGCAGGTACAAGACTCAATACGAGGAGCTGAAAGCGCAGCATGATAAGGTAGATGTGCTTTTTCTTTGTTCGCAAAGAAATTCTGTAAAAAAACTTGTATGTTTTCATCTAGAGTCATGCATAATCTAGCTGATGATCTTCATGTTCCCTTAGTATAATACTGTATGAATACTTATCTGTGAAAAGCAGAAAATTACATTGTTTATTCTGTTGTTAGCTCAAACTGCCACAAAGCATGAGCTGCATATCACTTAATACTTCGCAGTATTCTTAACAGAACTTTAGCCTTCATTAGAATTCCTGGGTTTTGTCGTTTTGCCCAGAACTTTTTAAACAATTGGTTTACATGCAGAAGCAACTTGTGAAAGTAATGACATTCTAAACAGATAGTACCCTTTAGCCTGATACCACTTGACATATTTCAGATGGTTGCCAAAGCATCAACTCAGTCTCTTGTAGAACAACAAGAAGAACAAGTTTCTGTCCAGGAAGTACAAGAGCTGAAAGACACTCTCAGTCAAGCTGAAGTGAAGACAAAGGCTTTGGAGACTCAGGTTGAAAGTTTACAAAAGGTAAGAACAGAGTGAATAAGGTAAGAACAGTGAACCATTTCAGATTATT
The DNA here is from genome assembly GCF_964195595.1 of Calonectris borealis. Lineage (NCBI taxonomy): Eukaryota > Metazoa > Chordata > Aves > Procellariiformes > Procellariidae > Calonectris > Calonectris borealis. The sequence goes on along the minus strand of NC_134319.1, from coordinate 35,020,204 downwards.
GTGCTCTACTGCAACCTTAAATGAATAACTGAAGAATGTGAGGGTGTTTTTCTGTGTGTGTGTGCACATGTATGCACAGAAATTACTGTGAAGTGACCTATTTGTGCCTCTCCCTTGTTGGGAAAGAGGGACCTTAAATCTGGTTTAAATCCTGTGTCTAGTGTGTCTCACGCTGTTTCTTGGAATAAATAAGTGGGAAAGAGACTGCTGTTCTCTCAACTGTTGCGTTCAGAGAGGACTGGACTTCTCTACTGTTGATTAGAAGCTTTTTAGCCTTATTACAGTGGCCAGCTAATACTAGGTCCTTGGAGCTTGTTAGGCTATATATTTGCCAAAGTAGCTGATTATGGCCAATAGCTGCAATCTCTCTCTCTCTCTCTCTAGACTATAGCAGAAAAGGAAACTGAAGTTAGAAATCTTCAGGAGCAGATAACGCAGCTACAATCAGAACTTGCTCGTTTTCACCAAGATCTGCAAGAGAAGACTACGCAGGAAGAACAGCTCAGACAACAGATCACTGAGAAAGAAGAGAAAACTAGGAAGACCTTGCTTGCAGCCAAGCAGAAAATTGCACAGTTAGCTGGTATTACAATATTTTTTCTGTCCTTAAGGTGTCTTTTTCTGTTTAGGTTTTTGATAATTCCTATGGAAAAGCATTTAGACAGGATGCTTAGGAAAATATGGCCTACTTCATATTTTACTTCAAAGTTTTTTCTAAGTTAGATGTTACAGGAATTCTTCTAAAGCTTAAATTTTAATTCCTTCAGGAGATGATAAAAGTATGTAACTAGAGGTACACTGGAGGTAAAAAAAGTTTTGCTTAGTTTTGGCCAGCCAACGTGATAACCCCCATTTTTTATCCTTTTGTTGATTAGAGCAGATTGACCCTGCTAACAACTGAGGTAATTGTCCCCTTCCCTAAGCGTAGGGGTCCAAAATATACTGTCTCCTCTATTTTTAATTGATGTTGAGAGGAATGAGAGGAATGATGGTGTAAGAGCTTGCTGAAAACATCTTATTCTTTTGTGACTACCTTCTTTAATTTTTTATTTATATATATTTATTATAAATTTTTATATTTTTAATTTATTTTTATTTAATTGCAATTAAATAGAAAAATGGCATGTGAAAGTTAAAATTACCTCTAAGAGCTCCTTTGATAGCTTAAGATTTTTAAGATTTCAAAATGCTTCAGTAACCTATTAAAACAGACAGGTATTCAGTATGCAGAGACTTAGTAGGCAACTTTACAGTGGCAAGAGTGAATTCTTACCTATTCAATTAGGTACGAAAGAACAGCTAACAAAAGAAAATGAAGAGTGGAAGCAAAAGAGCAGTTCATTAGAAGAGCAGAAGACTGAATTGGAGGTGCGGATGAGCGCACTCAAATCACAGTATGAAGGTCGAATCTGCCGTCTGGAAAGAGAACTTAGAGAGCAGCAAGAGCGACACCATGAACAGCGAGACGAGCCACCAGAGTCTACAAATAAGGTACAAAAACCTTTTAGCTGGCTGTGTGAGAGGAAACAAACAGCTTGCATGTCTCGTGACTGAATGAGAAAAACAGCTGTGAGTACGAGCACCATTGTCCAACTTGGTTTGTTTTTGTGTATACTGTAGTTAATACTCAGGACTACTTTACGAGAAGGTGTTTTTTCTCAAGATCCTAAATAGCAGATGGAAATTCTTGTCATAGGAATCCTACACTTTAAAAAAAAAAAAAAGGAAATTAAAAAATATCAAGGAGCCCAACAAACTATGCACTATTCAAGTTCCACTGTCCCCTGATTTTGGAAATATACAAGTTGGCTTTAGTAAGGATTCACAACTTAATTTAAAACTTATTTCCTGCCATAGTCAGAATTCCCAGTGCTAACAAGCATACAGTTATATCATTCACTGTGAATCGGCCAATGAACTGTTTGCACTCTGCTCTCTATTTTTGTATTTTTATCCATGCATTCAGTATAATGGATTCTAGCTGCTGTTGTCTCAATAGCTTCAGAAAATACCTGAGAAATTACCGAATTGGTTTACATACTTGGTATGACCGGTGTGATTTGTTTTGGAGAATTTGCAATGATCATGGAGTCTGACTAGGTATGCTAACAAGTCTGTTAGAGAAATGATTGTTAGTAGAGATCTGTCTGCTGAAGTATTTTACCAAATTGCTCGCTGTTTCATATGTGCGTGGCATGATGCTTCTCTTTCTTACTTAATAGGTCCCAGAACAGCAGAGGCAAATCTCGCTCAAGTCTACTCCAGCTTCAGGTGAAAGAGGAATGTGAGTTGAAGGGTTTGGGGGTTTTGCAGAGTTTCTGTGGTTAGTGTTTCTTGGTTTTGTCTTTATCTACTTGCTCTTCTTTTTAGTAAACCACAGGCTTTTCACAATTTTTCTAAAGCAACTTTGAAGATACTGATTGACATCAATATGTTCCTCCTGTTTTCTCAGCTACATTTGATCAACAAAGCTGTTAAGCTGTTTAATTGTCATATTAACCACCAGGAACATGGTATCTGGGAAACAGAAAAGATTTTTTAAAAATGTTTCAGACTTCAAGATTCTTGAAGTTGTACAGTTTTGATTGTTACCTTTAACCTTTTTGGTTGTGGGGGGGATCTTTCTTGTGCAAGAATCTCAAACATGAGAAATGGACTAAATAGATGATAACTCTGACGACAGATAAAATAGTCAAATGACTAAGCTCTAAAATGGGATATGTTACTGTATTACTAAGTTTAGATAACAAACTCCCTTTCAGTTTTTATGACAGCACCCTTTTGAAAGAAAGGCTTTCAAAAATGCTTCTTAAAATTTGGCAGATCCTTGCTCTGTATTGAGTGAATCAGTTAGTTCTAATGTAAGATGTATTACTCACTGTAATAAAGACCCAGCACAGCTCATAGTACAAGCTACGCACTGCTCCTTTTGATCGGCTTATAGATTTCTAGTTGATTACCTTTGAAGAAACCTGTCAAACCTCTAAGCTGGACAAAGTGCTACTGATGGCATAGTGTGTCTTGTCTTTTTTCTTTTTTAACTATAAACAAATTTTGGAAAACAATTCATTATGCCCTTGTCAGGCTTTTAAATTTTAAACCTTTAAAAATCACTATTTCTGGCTATGATAATATATGTACATTTGGTATGTTTAAAATCTGCTTTCTGACCTACCATGATGAAACCAATGTCCTGTTTTTCAGTGCTAGCACTTCAGACCCACCAACAGCAAATATTAAACCAACTCCTGTTGTGTCAACTCCAAGTAAAGTGACTGCTGCTGCAATAGCTGGGAATAAGTCTACTCCAAGAGCCAGTATCCGTCCGATGGTTACTCCTGCTACAGTCACTAATCCTACCACTACTCCAACAGCCACAGTTATGCCTACAACGCAGGTGGAGACTCAGGAAGGTAAGTATTTTAGTACAGTATAAGGATCTACAGTAATCATAAATGCTACCTTTGCCTTGAAATCTTGGTAATTATTAGTTTGAAAGTTCCTCAGATAGTTTTATTGTCCCTGCATCTCTTTCAATATTGCACACTTTTATGACCACTTCGGTTGCAACAAAGTTCATGATTCCTCAACTGAAGACGGGTATAAGCAGCGTTAACTGAATCTGCAGAACATTGAATCTGCTTATTTAGGGCATTCTGAAATGAAGAATGTGAACTGTACTAGATAATATGAAGACAGTTGAATGTGCTACTGTTTGCCTTTCAGCTATGCAATCAGAAGGACCTGTGGAGCATGTTCCAGTCTTTGGAAGCACTAGTGGGTCTGTGCGTTCCACCAGTCCTAATGTTCAGACAACTCTCTCTCAGCCCATCTTGACTGTTCAGCAGCAGACGCAAGCGACTGCTTTTGTGCAGCCCACTCAGCAAAGTCATCCTCAGATTGAGCCTGCTAATCAGGAGCCATCCCCTACCATTGTAGAAGTCGTACAGAGCTCTCAAATAGAGAGGCCCTCCACTTCTACCGCAGTGTTCGGCACAGGTTGGTTTTATTTTATAAGCCTACCTTTTTGAATAGTTCCTTTTAAGTAGCACCATTTGGACCCCTGTCAAACCAGGCCTAACCTCAGCAAAAGAATTTGCTCTTTCCCCCCCCGCCCCTTAGTTTATTGCACATCTTACAAATTTCTGAGGTTAGGCTCCTTTCTTGAGCCTTCAGAAATGGTACCTCTGAAATGCTGTTGTCATTGCATTCCTTAAAGTAGAAAGTAAAAACTCACATGTTTATCTATTCAAAGCAGCATTGGGGTTTAATACATTAAACTTTGCTGCCTGTTTCCATGGTACTGTTGGAGCAAGGTTAATTTTAGGAGTCAGGAGTAAGCTACTTACGCTGGAATATAAAATATAGAGAAGAACTCTAAAGCTACTCAGTGCGATACACTGTTGCACATCTGTTTGCCCTGCATAGCATAGATTTTGGTGTAGAACAACAAAATACGCTTCTGTAAACTGCTTTTTTTGTTTCCCAGCTGATACTCTGTTAAACTTTTAGGTGTACTTGTCAGAAACAAAGATGTTGGAAAAAATACTTTAGTTGTACCCTGAAGCTTACATTTGGGGTCAATTAGGTTGTGAATATAGGTCCAAGAGCATAAGACTTGTAACAAAAGGGGCTGATGTTTTCATGTCCTAGGAAATGGCACAAGGTGATTCTATCTGATTCTATTTGTTACCCTTCAATGCAGAAAAAGAGATGGTCTTCCAGAGCAAAATACCAAACCTTTTGATTTTCTGTTTTGTACATTTGTTGTTCTGAAAATAACTGAGAGGGTCTTTTAAGTTTCAGCTACCCCAAGTTCTTCACTGTCTAAACGTCCACGAGAGGAAGAGGAGGATAACACTGTGGAAAACTCGGACCAAATTTCAGAGGAAACAGTGGATGTACCTCTTCCAAAGAAACTGAGAAGCATACAGAGAGTTGGACCTGAGGTTTGCAAGAACATAAAATGCTACTACTTAATCTGTCCCTTTGGAAGCTTTTAATGGGAAGAACGAGTATATTACTTCAGAGCAAGTCAGTTAATCCTTAATGTGACTTTTTAATCTATCAGGGACGAAGCAATTATGTTTGGGTATCGTAAAAGGCAGAGGTTATACCAGTTTCAATGAATGATGCAAATCTTAGTGAACTGTAGGATGGAAGAGAGGGGGATGTATGCTATCATTGAGGAGGAAGAAGTTAAAACACTTCTCAGTGTGGTCTGGAAGGTCATTATCTACAGTTATCTGGAATAAAATACAGTGTACTTGAGGAGGTGCCAGGGAAGCAAAGATGAGTTCCACAGAAAAGCGTATAGGAGCTGCATGTGAAATACTGGTGTGAGGGAACTGGGATGTCCTGCAAAAGAGGAATGAAGTTGAGACAGAACCTCACAGCAGGCAACTCATGAATAATGTTAAGGAAGTCAAAGACGTTTTATTAACTCTGTATGAGAGGGATGTTGCATAATGGAAAAGGACAAAATTGTGTAAGAACATTATCACTTAATTAGCTGAGAGGTTGGAGGTGGAGTGGGAAACCTTGAGGGTTCTTTTTTGGTCCTGAAAAGATTTAGAGACACTGAGGTCCAGTGGACTGGAATGGGGAAATAGTATTTTTCCAGGGCAGAGAAATGAGATGTTAGATAAAAGCAGAGCTAAGGAGTAATAGTAAAAGGGGAACAAAATGTTGCCCGTGATCTTTGTGGGAAAAGGTAAGTTTTAAAAAAAAGTAAAAAAAAAAAAAATCTCAAACATGTTAAAGAACTGAACTTTAGGGCTAATGATGTGTTTTAAATGAGAAAAATACATGTTCTTTCAGGAGGAAGTAACAGCAGAAGAGAGCACAGATGGGGAGGTAGAAGCTCAAACATACAATCAAGACTCACAAGACTCAATTGGAGAAGTAAGCATATTTGAAAAGAAAAAAAATCTTCATTTCAGCAGAAATAGCTATCTTTTTTTTTTCCAAACTCTCAATATTTTTAGAAGTGAAATCTCGCATCAGATCCTGCAGTTTTCCAATGGAAACCACTTAGAACCTTTTAAAGTTTAGACTGGCAATGTTCAAGGATAGATACTCAATTTTTATTGCACTCTACACATACCTATATAAGTAACATTCAGAATATTAATGAAGCTTTGCAATTTTGAATAGTAATTCAATATGTTGTTTTAGAAATCCTGGTATCCTTAAGCCCAGTTTTATATAGTAAAACTGAGATGTAGAGCCTAAATGAGTCACAGTCTTAAAATGGAATTGGAGTTTTCAGTTGTTCGCTTAGTCCTTTGGGGTACTTCTCTTTGCCTTCTGGCTTTTCTTTTACAGAAAGATCTGATAAATCCTTGAGCAAGCGTAGTGTTAGATGGGTCATGATGTGATAAACAAAGGAAAAAAAGTTGGTTTTGTTCTAGTTCTGTAAAATGCCCATTGTAGCTGTGTTAGGAAAGCCAAATATAAGTGAAAACCATGAATTTGGTCTCCTTTTACCTCAGAAATGAGCAAAAGCGTTATGGTAGTTCTCTAACTTGGCAAAACCTCATGTTGAGGTGTAGAATCTATTTTCTTTAAGCGGCGGTGGGTACTGAGTCTTCAGACAGGCATTTTTCCCCTCGTATCCTTCATATGTTTAGAGGGTATGACATATATTTATCTCCCCATTAAATCCCAGCTGTGTGCTTTCTATTCCACAAGTATCTTTAAATGTTTTTTAATTAACAGTTCTAGTACTCAGTGTGTTTATTTGAATTCTGCTGGTGGACAACCATTTGCAATATTAAAGTGACATGTTCTTCAGAAAATAACAGAACCTAGTTATTGTACCTAAACCAAAAGTCTTGAATGCTACAAAATATATGTGGTAGAGTCCCAAATATATATATATGTGTGTGTGTTTGTTTGTTTGTTTTTTAAAGAGGTTGTGGGGGACTTTCCCTGATGCATTATTTTTCCAAACATTTCTAGTCATACTTGTCAGATTCCATTCAAATGTTTTGAATATACATAAGTGCTTTGAATATACATACGTGCTGAATGGAAAGAGAACTATTTGCTAGCTCTGTGTCTGGCTATCACGTGAATTGCATTACTGTTCCTCCAGACCAAAAGAACTCTAAAACAGCAGCTCGGAGTTCATGCTTAGAAGAGAGATGGTTGTTCCTTGATCCTGGAGAGACTTTCAGTTGTCTGTAGTTGATTTGCTGACAATCACCTGTAGCATTCTCTTTTGTCCTCTCCTGTCCTGGGCAGTTATTCAGAAACAGCAATAACTCGTGTTTCTCTTGTTTCTGTTCTCGTTGTCCCATCACCGGTCTTGTGGACTGACAGTAACTGCAGTGTTGGTGGTGTGCTCAGAGTGCTGCTCTAAGTAAGCAGGCAGTTGTTCTGGCTGGATGTGCAGTAATGGCAGGGTGCTTCCTCAGCTGTCAGCAGTGCTCCCTGTATCTGTATTTGCTTATTGTGCAGGTGTTGGTGATAGCTCCTTGGTCATCTGAAATAGATGGGTAAGCATTTGGAGAGCAGCTTTTTGTGGATGTGCATTCAAATGCATCATATATGAATACAGTATCCCTAATGATGGCACCCATCCCAAATCAGATTTGGAAGTGAAGGACAAAATACTTGAACTTGTGTTGCAGAGCAGGCCTCCGTTTGGTCGAGGTTGAGAGCTAGGAGTGGAAACAAGAAACTCTTAGAAATACAATGGATGCTTTCCTGAAGAAGATTTTAAGAATTGTATATGCTGCATTTCGTTTTGTTTCTTCTGGTAATTTACTTTTATCTTTTACAGGGTGTTACCCAGGGAGAGTACACTCCCATGGAGGATAGTGAAGAAACTTCCCAGTCTATCCCAATAGATCTTGGACCTCTTCAGTCAGATCAACAAAATACTTCTTCATCTCAGGATGGTCAATCCAAGAGAGATGATGTCATTGTAATTGATAGTGATGATGAAGACGATGATGATGAAGAAAACGAAGGCGAGCAGGAAGTATGTATATCGTGGAATTTCTTTCTTTATGAACTACTTTATTTATGATTTTGTCTTTGATCAGGTGTAAAGGTCACCTGGCAGGACTAATTTAATCAAATTTTCTTTTTTGACTGTATAAATAGTCTGTATTTATGTAGCCTGAACTGCTAGTGTTTCAAAGATACTTGCTGATTCATCTTGATTTTTTTTGAAGTCAGGAAATTCCACAGTGCCTCTAGTTTATCTATGACTATTCAACATACAAGGGTGGCCTCTGTGAGGAGAGGCTGGGGGCTGCCCCATGCCGGACACAGCCTATTCCAGCTGGCTCCGCAGTGGCCCCAGTGCAGGACACAGCCGAGCCCATCAGCTGGTGAAAACATATACATGAAAGGGCAAAACGCTGCACGGCAGTGTTAGTGTGAGGAGGGAAAAAAAAATGTGAGAAACAATCCTGCGAACACCAAGGTCAAAGAAGAATGAGGGGAAGGAGGTGCTCGAGGCATCGGAGCAGATATTCTTTGTAGCCCATGGAAGAGACCACGATGGAGCTGGTATTTCCCTGCAACCTGTGCAGAGGAAGATATTCCCTGAAGGAAACTGCAGCCCATGGAGAAGTAGACTCTACTGCTAGGAGCTGTGGCCCATGAAGAGGAGCCAGTGCAGGAGCAGGTTTATCCTGATGGACTGCAGCCCTTCAGTGGGAAGGACCCACTGCTGGAGTAGTTCTTGAAGGACTGCAGTCTATGGAGACGGGGAAAAGTGTGAGGAGGAAGGAGTAGTTGAGAGAAACTGTTATGGACTGACCACACCCCCCCATTCCTTGTCCCCTCTGCCCTGCTTGGGCTGGGGGAGGAGGAAGAGGAGTTGGGAATGAGGGAGTGAAGTTGAGCCTGGGAAGAAGAAGGAGGTGGGGGGAAGGTGTTCTAGTTTTTGTCTTTGTTTCTCACCATCCAACTCTATTTTTAATTGGCAACAAATTAAATTAATTTTCCCTGAGTTGAGTCTGGTTTGCCCATAATGGTAATTGGTAAGTGATCTGCCTGCCTTTATCTTGACCCTCAAGCTTCTCCATTGTATTTTCTATCCTTGTCCTGTGGAAGAGGGAGTGAAGGAGTGGCTGGGTGGGTGTCTGTGGCAGCCAGCCAAGGTCAGCAATTGAAAAATACATGTCCTCTGTGGATAATAAATGCTGAACATCTTCAGAAAGAGATCCACAGACAGAGGTGGTCTATGTACCACAAAGTGAAATGTAGCATTTCAAGATTTGAAATTATTCCACTACCCTTTCCGCACTTCCTTAAGGCTTTTTTATGATCTTATAGGACTATGAGGATGAGGAAGAGGAAGATGAGGATGATGATGAAGACACAGGGATGGGAGATGAAGGTGATGATAGTAATGAAGGAACTGGTAGTGCTGATGGTAATGATGGATATGAAGCAGATGATGCTGAGGTGAGATTTGTACCTTTTTTTTATATTCTGTTAAATTTCTTGGAATAAATTGGTATTGCATCTGCAGAAATTTGAATAGTTGAAAGAGAAAATCTTGGTATGAATTCATCCCAGAAAATTGAGGCTGCTAGTAGATGATAGTAATTTCTGCTATAACTGGTGTTTTCACAAGAAAAATCAACTTTGAATGTTTAAGAATGCTGAATGAAAATGCAAAGTACAGGAGCTAGCAACACATATTGTAGTTGCAAAGCTAGTAAGGCAGTTTCTTCAAAAGTTGGATATTTCACTGTCTATTATTATTAAATGATGATGGCTACATTGTTCACGTTTGTGTACGTACAGATATGCAAAACTTCTGAAATTTCACACAGTTGTATACATTTACCTGATTCTGTAGATTTACCTGATTTGTATCTCCAAGTATTTTAAGATTTTCATATATTTTACTTTGTTTACTTTCCGAATGCTTTTGTACTGCTTTTATATTCTCTTTACAGCCTATAAGTTGTTTAGTGCTAAGTCATACTGTGTTTATGTGGTTTTTTTAGGGTGCTGACGGTACAGATCCTGGAACAGAAACCGAGGAAAGCATGGGAGGAGGCGAAAGCAACCAGAGGGCAGCAGATTCTCAAAACAGTGGTATGGTTATTCCATGTTTCTTCAAAGTTTGTGTCTGTAAGGGGGGAAAATGTAGAAGCTGGTTTGCATGTGTTAAAATGTGCACTTAAAAGTAAGAATATCAGGCGAAATGCTGAAGACCATTTTAACCTGAAATGTAGATTTTTTTTGAAATGTTCTTTTCTGGATTTATTCTACAGTCCTTTGGAAACCCTGCAAGCTCTGGTTGCTATGGAAACTGCTGTTGATGAGTCAGTAAATTAATCTCTCTCTAAATCAGCACTTGAATAATCAATAGTTTGTTTTGGTGCTGGTGTTGACGTAGCTGGCACAAGTCCTCTTTTAAGTGATTTTAAATAACAGTACTGAGCTGTCCCCACTCTTGCAAGGGTAACAATGTCTGTGTTAATGTAGTAGCGGAATTTGAAGACTTACCTTCATGTTTTCAACTCAGTTTGGAGGGCGCGGGTTTACTCCTCTATACTTCCGTGTGTTTTAGGAGAAGGGAGTACAAGTGCTGCGGAGTCCACTTTTCCTCATGAAAGTTCAAGAGAACAGCAGCCGTCATCTGCCTCGGAGAGACAGGCCCCTCGGCCCCCACAGTCGCCACGCAGACCACCACATCCACTGCCCCCACGACTAACTATTCATGCTCCTCCTCAAGAACTGGGTCCTCCAGTACAGGTATAAACTATCTTTAGCAGTTCAGAAGACTCTTAAAAAATTACTGTATGATTTCTTCTAAATAAAACCCAAGTACTCTGCCTATTGTAAAAATGGATTACATCTATTTAGCATCCTAAAAATGGTAGCTGAGCAAACTGACTTAACATGTCTTGTCCTGCAGGTTATGGCTGGACAGGGAACATTAAAAGCAGTAAGGCCCTCATCATGGATTTGTATCTTGAAGTTATTATACCAATGTTGTTTCAGTCAGTGACTGCTGATATTTCCACTACAAAAGTTGTTCTTGAACAGGTTGTAACTCAGACAGGTTGGCAGGGGTTTTTATTAGTCTCCGCCTCTGAATTCTGCAAAAATATCCGGACTGAAATTATCCTTTACCATTAACTTGTTCCGAGGCTTGGGGCCACAATATTTCTGTGTTCAAGTTTTCTGTCCTCAGTAGAAAGTTGAGTAAGATAGTAATGTTGCTTACCCAGAATTTAAACCTACATGATTATTTTTCGTGATTAGACCAGGCAGCAGATACGAGATGTGGAGTAGCTGCTGCCGTGGTCTGTTCTGTAAGAAGGTATGATGCCTGTACTGAGCAGTGTTGCACACTGACTTGTCATTGTTACACTTACTCATTTAGCCACTATCCTTGGCTCTGATTGAACAATTGTATGTTATTAGAATTCCAGGAAAACATTCACGTTACTTCATTTTTTCTTTACTATAAAGAGAATCCAGATGACTCGAAGACAGTCGGTGGGCCGTGGACTTCAGCTAACTCCTGGTATAGGTGGGATGGTAAGTATTCTGAAGTCTACTACTAAAAATCTGCATTGAGGGAACTTTCATTACTCTTGGGTTTTATTTTGTTTTTTAAAGAAGTCTAGCTGCTGACTTCAGACGTGGGATGGTTTCTGTAGCCTTGCAGATAGTATAGTGTCTTAGTCCTGTTAATTTCTGTGTTAGTGGAAGGCAAATACTAGAAAAGTCCCAGGAAGCTAAAGCTCTTCAAAAGAGTTTGAATTTGTTTTGTCCAAGGCAGTTTTAGTTACTTGTTTTTAGAATCAATCTTTAAAGTGGATATATTACTGGGGGGGAAAAAAGGTTTTCAGCCTCATCCTAAGGGAACAAAGCTAATTCATTTAAGCTTTCTGTCTGTCTCCTTCAGCTAATTTTGAACCCTTTATCCAACTTTAACTGTATTTAAGAGAACAAATGCAAGTTCAGTGAAGGAGGGGAGAAAGAATGACTGACTAAAGAAGTATCTTTTCTGAGATCAAAGGCATCAGCTCAGTTTTTGATTCTGCTTTTGATTCTGTCGTTCAATTTCTGCTTGGAACTGGTCTCAGTACCTACTGATTTTTGCCTGGACAGTAACTGAGCACATGGCAGGGAGTTGAGGACTATTTTGGAGAAAAAGGTTTGAAAGATGTGGGAGGAAGACAGGGAGATGAAGAGAATGCCTTATGAGGGAAGAGGGAGCTGAGGTTTCTGGCTTTCTAGGCAACATGGGAACAAAGGACACAAGCCTATAGGGAAAAGATGATTTGATATGTGAAAAAACCCATATGGTAGGTACGTTACAGCAATCCAGATTAAGACAGATGATTCATATCTATTTATGAATGAGTCACCCTAAGATTCCTTTGTAGTCAACAGGGAGATGTGGCACTTCGATGGTATGATGATCTCATGGAGTAAATGTCTAAAAATCCTTTGAAAGATGGGTGCCCTGCAAATGTATGGGTTTTGTTTTGGGTTTGTTTTTTTTTTTTACCGTCTGTAAGGGCAATGTATATAACTAGCTTGGATTTAGATGTCTCAAATTAGACAAGAATTTTGTTAGAGCTAAATCTGTCTTTGTTTTGCTGGACAATGTGGAAAAAGCAAACCAACCATTAACTTGGCTTGGTAGAAACTGGAAATACATTGTAGGCTCTCATATCAGTCTCTTTTTTTGCAGCAGCAACACTTCTTTGATGATGAGGACAGAACAGTTCCAAGCACACCAACTCTTGTAGTTCCACATCGTACAGATGGGTTTGCAGAAGCCATTCAGTAAGTAGATGCCAAGAAAAAGAAAAAAGCATCTATTTCTTTCTATTTTTTCAGTGGAATGAAAATGAATTCAAATGAAATGAACTTGTGATTGGAGTAACATGCTAAAACGTGCTAAGTAGTATGATAGATGACTGCATCGACGAACAAGTAATCATTATTTGAACTGCGTATCATGAAACTTTCCAGCAAATTAGGAAGCAGATCATCTCCAATGTATTGTAACTTACTGACTTAAGAAGAGATTAAGCAAAAAAAAAAAAAGGTTTTTTATTTCACACACCCCTCCCCCCCGTGCTGCCCACTAATATTACCAATAAAAGTAGGAAAAGTTATCTCTGTTTTTGTCGGTTCTGGACATGTTCAGCAATCTATTTAAAATTGTGAGAATTCATAGGATGAATAAGTAAAGAATATTCTCTTCAGGACTGTTTTACTGATTTCGGATGCCGTCCAAACAAGTTTAAGAAACTAATTACTATTTAATTAGCAGTAGTTTAGCTGATTTTTATGGTCAGTATTAATTTATGTTGTGTCATGCATAATTTGTTCTCTTGTTCTGATCAGAAAGTTGCCCCTTCCCCTTCCCCCCATCATTGGAAAAATTGCAGAATTCCTTATATCTTTTTTTGGATAGTTCTCCCCAGGTAGCTGGAGTTCCTAGATTCAGATTTGGACCCCCTGAAGATATGCCACAAACTAGCTCAAGTCACTCTGATCTTGGTCAGCTTGCATCACAAGGAGGTAAACGATTTCTGTACTTTCTTTTCCATGGTTGCTAGAGTAAAAAACAAATAATGCAGTTAATAAAATGCAATTCTACTTCAGGCACTTGTTGAAGTGTGGAAACCTGTGACTCTTAAGTAATTGTCAGCAGAGAGAGACTAACAGAAAGTAAAAAGGTGTTTCCTTCAAGCTGTAATATTTCCTTCTATTTGTAATATGGTTTAAAAAGTAGAATGCTTCTGTGGGTGGGAACAACAGGCTCCTGAACCAGAGAAGCTGAAACTTTCTGTAGGACAAATTGCCTGCTGGGCACAAGAAACTTCATTTAAGGAGAAATGAAATATTGAAAGAATGGCTTTTAACTTTAATTTTACTGTTGGTTGTAGCTTTCCTGTGGTAAAATAATAGGGGAAAACAGCAAATGCAAAGAAATCTTTGGGATATATCCTTACCTGCTAAGAGATGGCTAAGCACTTTGTCTGTATTGTTGTTACTGTTGTCCTGAATCAGTCCCTTTCCCATGCATCCCTGTCAGCATGGAACAGTATGGAACAGTATTTCTCTCTTCGAAGAAAGCTCACAGCGAAATAGTGGCATAAGAAAAGGATGAAAGTAAAACAAATAGAAATATTTTCATCAAGGTTTTACCTTTCAATAAATTATCATTAGCTCTGGCAGCTTAAAATAACAAAAGTCTCCATATTTAAGTACAAATCACTGGATTTCATCAAGTGTACAGAGAAAAGACCTGTTTTTCAGCTGGCTATTTTAATTGTCACCACAACTTTGTGTTGCAGGTTTAGGAATGTATGAGACCCCACTATTCCTTGCTCATGAGGAAGAATCAGGTGGTCGTAGCGTTCCCACAACACCATTACAAGTAGCAGCACCAGGTAAGTGGCAAGAAATTTGCAGGGTGAAGTCAAGGTTTTAAACCTTGACTTTCCAGAAAAGAATTAGATTATTGTTGTTATAGTGTTTATTGCTACGTCAGGAGTAGCAACGCCTAAGATTTCCATAGTTTTTCTGTAGGAAATTCAAACTAACTCGATGTTTATTGAACCCTTCCCTGTACAGTGACCGTTTTTACTGAAAGTGCATCAGCTGACGCTTCAGAGCATGCTTCTCAGTCTGTTCCAATGGTTACGACGTCTACTGGCAATCTGTCCACCACTACAGAGGCTGGAGCGGGTGACGATGGGGATGAAGTTTTTGCAGAGGCAGAATCTGAAGGGTAAACTATGACTTGTTGGGTTCACTAAGACTTGATGGCCTGTTAGTTTTAATAATTTGTTTTCATCCAAGTGTGTGTGTGGTTCATTTTCAATTTAACCTCTTCTGGTAGGAAGGACAGTCCAAACAGGATTTAGTAATTTTGTGAAGTAGTACAATCTGACCTTTTCGTCTAAAACCAAAGATTTTCTTCTGATTTTCTTCTTCTGATTTAACATAGCTAATATAAAAGTCACCAAGTAAAAAAAGATACCTGTATTTTTTCAGAAGGCAGAGGACTCTGTAGTAATCAAATACTGATGGTAAAGGCCTCAGTTTGAAGGACTGAGGTTTGTAGAATAAAGGCTAAAGCATTCCTGTTTGTTAATAGAGAAAATGACTCCTCGGTCATTCAGTTAAGGCAGTGCAAGTACAAAAGATGTAGCACAAGGGAGGGGAATAAGCAGGTCTTAGGAATTTGATAGACAAATTTTGTCTTCCACTTTGCAAATGCAATTTTTAATATTTATAATAATTGCTATATTTTGTATTATGATCAAATACATTACAAATCTAAAAGGGGGTAGGTTATCATTTTCTGCTATATTTTACTTTTTATTTTTATTGGTTGCATAATAATAAAAGATCACAGTTTACCTAAACTTTTATCTACTGATTGCAGGAGGTAGGAGGTTTGGTCATAAGGAAATAAAATGTTACTGCTGCAAGTTAAATATGCCACACAGTTTTCTTGATGCAGCACCAACTTGGACTGCAATAGTCTGCCTACGAGTAAATAGAGCATAGGATGGCTATTCTAATGTTAAGGTCTCATATTTGTTTCTTACAAAACCATCTAATCTTTAGTGAATGAGAAGTATATCCATAGAGGAACTAAGTGGTTCACAGAACAATCTGTAGTTCAGAACAGGCTTTTAGCTTGATAGGAGACCAAGTCAATCTGTTGCTAGCAGAGAACAGGTATTTCCCACAGTTTGAGTTTTAGTTATCATCTTCTAACAGTTTTTATATGCTAATCAAGGTAAATAAAATGTATACCAGAAAGTGAGCTGCATTTAAATTAAATTGAATGTTTAATTTTTTTTCCAGCCCTATAATGCTGTTTGGTTTTTGTCTTTTGAAGACAAAATAACTTAGGTATTGCACCAGTGAGGGATCTTTAGGCACAACCGGTCAGTATGGTCCCTCCGCTTCACTTTTCCCCTATCTAAACATACCACCATCACGTTAGGTTTTTTAGTTATTGTTATTAAATAGGTTCTGTGACCGCCTCTGAAAGACAACTAGTATGTTGAATATGCATCTGGAGTTGGGCTGCATATCAAGGAAATTACATTGTTGTTTTTCTAAAAGCCAGAAAAATCTCTCATGACTGGAGCAGGGGGGACAGGAGAAAACAGAATAAAACCAGTGAGAATTTCTGGGGCAAGACATTTGCATAGGAATCTTTCTGCTCTGAGATGATGCTTTTTTCCCTGAGCTTTTTGAAACTATGAATACACTTACATGTTTTTCCTCCCTCTCCTTCTCTTCTAGAATTACTTCAGAAGCAGGCCTAGAAATTGATAGCCAGCAAGAAGAAGAATCTGTTCAAGCATCTGATGAGTCAGATCTTCCTTCCACTAGTCAAGATCCTCCTTCTAGTTCATCTGCAGGTACGGGTTAATTGCTGGAAGCTGTTGTTCAATACCATTTCATTAAGCGTGGGAACGTTTTGGACCAGCATCATGCACTGCTGATAGCCAAGATACACAAAATAAGATAGAACCCTTAGAGCAGCATCATGTTTTGATGCCTATAGTCTGAACGGCAAACAATTTTTACTTGGACCGCAGTAACTAGAGTAGGCCATAGTAAGAATAATGCTTCAAGGAGCCAAAGTTATTGATACTTTGGTGATTCTATCCACTGTTATGTTTGATATCAGATTTAAAAATATTTTTTAATTCAATTAAATCGTCAAAGAAAAAAATCATTGTTGAGTTACCAATTTACCACCTAGCATAGGGGATGAAAGAAGTCCCAAGCTTACTTCTTTTGAGGCTTTTATTTATATCAGAGAATATGTCAATGAAATAAGGATGCGCCTTCGTAATTTCAAAGTAAATTCGAGAGCATAATGCATATCAAATCATGTAAACATTAACAGTGAGAAACCACTAGACACAGACATTCTTTCCTGCGTTTCCGCTTCTTCACAGACACAAGCAGTAATCAGCCCAAGCCATTTCGACGTGTCAGACTTCAGCCACCGACATTAAGAACGGGTGTTCGTGGTCGTCAGTTCAACAGACAGAGGGGTAAGCATTCGCGGGTGCTCAAATTCAGACTCTCTTTCTTTAAAACAAGTTTTTAGTACATTCTTCCTGTGGGGACCATATATGAAGTACTACTGTGTACGTCTGTGTGTGCTTGTATGACATTAAATAATACAGCATCCCTACCCTAGCTTTCAATACGTTACCCTAAGAGTTCTGTAGTTTCGTTTTAGTATGTTAGCCTGAGCGGTTTTTAGATAGGCAAACTTTCTTCTTACGTGGCACTTGGTTCTCATCAATGGGGAGAAAGTAAAGTGCAGTAGATCGTAAACTTCACAAATTTTTAAAAGGAGATTTTAAAAATTTATGTTAGGACATAAGTTTAGAAATCTTCGTTTTTAACATTACATTTCAGTTTCCCATTTAGTACGTAGGGATTCCAGTTACTATCTCACTATGTCTTACACCGATATAAAAAACCAGCAAAAAAAGTTTATAGAAGTGTTACAGATTTTTGTAATGCAGTATAGAGTTAAACCGTGACAATAAATTATTGTTTGCAACTTCTCTGTTAAGAAAAAGCCTTAGATGAATTATATTCAGGTTGGCATTATTTTAACATCACAGAAGACTTGATAGTAGCATTGAAATACAGGTATCTGGTATTTTAAATGGGAAAAAAAGGCGAGGAGGTGGACCGAGGATAGATTTTCTTTCTAGTCTATCACCACTTAATAACAAAAGGGAGGGACTATCTGATTTCAGATACGGTAAGAATGCTATACTTGTTCTTTTGGCGCGGGGCCCGAGATAGGATCACAAGCCAGCAACCTTCTTTTAAATGACAGAAGTAGAATGTATCCATATCGCAGGCTCTAGGGGAGGAAGGGGGAGCTTCAATTTTACCAGAAAGGAAGTGCTCCACTGCAGTGGCAATTCCTTACGGAAGGATGAAGTATCACATGTACCAATGGTTGATTAAAAGGGTGAAAAGGATTTCTATTAATGCATTTGTTTTCCTTCCCAACACAGGTGTCACTCATGCAATGGGAGGCAGAGGAGGCCTGAACAGAGGAAATATTAGTTAAATGATCTGTAAAGTAATTACAGCTGTGTATACAAAAGTGCCAGTTTGCCTGTGGTTGCTTTAGTGTAATGAAGCCAGAGCTTAAAGCAGCATTTTATACTTAGATTTGTGTGCACACATTTCAATGTCTTTATTAATAAAATTAGACAAAATGTCAACATTCAAATGGCATCTTTTTTTAAAATCCTCTGCTGTGCATCACTTGCTAGGGCAGTTGTACCAGTCTTTGGATACAGTCTTTCCTGTGAGAGCGGTAACAGGTCTTGCTATTCTTTTGCCAACATCCAGACTGTAGTACCGATCTGAAATGAAGATATGTCAGAATTAAATTCCAGAAACTACAGTTAATACATGGAAAGAATCTTGAAGTTAAAGCCTTCCTTTTAATTTCATTTAGGCATGAATAACAGATTTTTCATTCCACATAAATATATATATGGAGTTGAGCAGCTATAACAATGAACTTTTGTCCTCAACTTTATTTTTTACATGTCCTTCTTTGTGTTTAGCTAAGTTTTACAGTACTGCTAATAATTGAATCTGTCCCAAGAACAGGGAGTAGGGACGAATACTCTTATACTGCTAGAACACAGAAATAGTCTTAAGAATTCGGAAATCAAACAAACTAGAAACTAAACAATCCTGCACTGACTACAAAAGTGGGAACTCCATGGTCCCCGAGTGTGAATTGGCCTACTTTCAGGTTAGGAATTAGATCATACTGGCAGAGACTTACTTCAGTATCCTGTATTTGGATACGGCTAGTTCTTAGAGCTTTTTTTTCTGAATAATACAGAAAATTCTGAGGAATGCTTTTACATGATCCTGGCTAGAGGGAAAGGATCTAGAATCATGAATAATTTTTTCCTGTGAAGCAAAATGGTTCGTGTCCCTCCCTTTTTTGTTTTGTTTTGTCAGAAACATAGCTCCATGGAAGCCAGTGAAAAAACTATCGATGTGTAGTGGTCCAAGGATTTCACTCTATCATTAATACAATATGTCAGGTTTGTTGTCACTTCATAAGCCTGAACTCTTACAGCAATGCGTTCCACAACTGGCTAGTTTGAATCATTGTACCTTGTTGCTGCTAGTTGTCCTGTAACTATTCATTTTTAATAGAAACATCTCTTGATTACAGGAAACGTTTTAATTCTCAGGACTTTTTAGTAGTGCTTAAAATTAGTCTTGCAGAATCACAAGCAGTAACCTCACGCTTCTTTCTTCCCCATCCCTTAGTCTTTTGAAATGTATAGTAACTTGCATTAGCTTTAACTTACTGTAAGAGAAGGCATAATAATCATAGCCATCTGGCTTATTGTAGTTGGGTAGCGATATAGTTGAATGAATTACTTTCGGGAGCCCTCTCCAGTAGGTATTTGTTTTGATTTCCTTGCGCAAAACTCCTGCAAGCAAAAGAAAACTTAAGTTAGGAGGTGTCGCCGTGTGTCTGCTGTAAGCTATTATTTGCTTGTATCATCTACAGCAAGCGAGATCTATTGGATTAAAAAACTTTAAAAGTACTATATTTAAAAAAAAATGGAACAGAATGTTGTGTTTCAGAAACTACTAAGATTAAAACGGTTGTATAAAAGAAACTTAATAAACATAAGTTACCAGATGGATATGGGTTGATTCTGACAGTCTGAATAACGCTTGGCATTCTTACTGCACGTTGAAAGCGTCTTCTTATTACAAGTCTCGGGACGTAAACTGGGTATCTTACGGTAACGTGGGTTCTTCTTTGACACTTCTTGGCGGGTTCTTGTCTGTACACATACTGTTGCATGTTGCCATCTAAAATAGGCATTTGTTTCATTTGGTTAAGAAAAACAAAAAAACAACAAAACCACCAAACCACCAGCTAGATCAGAGATGAAAATGTCGCTGATATCCGTATCACACAGGAAATCAATAGCAGCATTTTAATACATCTACAGCTGCTGCAGCCTTCAGCTTTTTATATCCATTCCTACATTTTGAGATAAAAGCCTTGCTCTCCAAATCCAACATGTGCTTCTAGATGTAGCGGTATCTCCTGCGGGCTCATTAGTTACTGTAGTAAGTACAATTCCAGGGGAACTGCTTTTGCTGCCATCATTCCTACTTATCGAGGAGAGGGTACGACCATCATTTTGGGCTGCACGAGAGGAGGGCTGGAGTCCAGAAAAAGATTGGCATTTCCTTAACCTCTGCTTTTTAAATTTGGATAACAATTCTTATGTTGGCAGTACATCATTCATATAAGATAAGGAAATTACATATTACATAATGTAATATGGAATAAGAAATGGGGAGGGAGATTTCCATACATCGGTATGAACTAGTAAGATTAAAGCCTCCCCTTCTCTAACTAACTTGAGACTAAAATAGTTTTACCACCAGATAAAACTTATTTTAATGTTTGTTCACTAAGATGCTGGATTCTATCCCTTACAGTCCTGTCCATTTAAAATACACTTGAAGATCTGTAAGTACTAATACAAATTTTTAAAGCTTCAGGCTATTTTTTGACCACCTAGCACACTCTGACATCACTTATCTTTCTGGTTTTGAAAGAAAGATGCCTTTCAGTCAAGAGAAATGGTGTTTTATTCCTGACTAATGCAATCCAAGCACTTCCTGATCGTCTGTGAACTTCTAAAATATGAGACATACCTTTTTTGATAAAATAAACAGATTCTGGTCTGTTGTTGTATCTTGCCACGGGGAGGGTTGCTACTATTTTCCCACTTAGCCCTGCAAATCCATTTGCAAGAGGTTTGGGATAGCCTTTATCCATAACACCGTTAGTGAAACGCCAGTATAGGGGGCCCTGATGATTTAAGGAAAGAATGAGCTTTAGAGGAAATTCATTCTTGGTAATTAAGCTTCAACACAGACATGAAAAATAATCACAACACTAGGATTTTGATAACTACATTGTAAAACTGACTGGAATCACTCCTCCTACATCCATTAAAAACAGGAAAAAAATATAACTTCATAAAATACCTTCTGCAGTCTTTTAACACCGCCTTTGAGTAGGAATAGAGTATCTTAGAAATGAACTGTTAAGAGTGGTTACTGAACAAAGTGGTTCGCTTTCTCTCGCAGGTGGAAAAAGCTGCTTGAATTCCAGGACCGAGTGATTAATTGGGACATAACTGCATTATGTCTTTAACGAGGCGTGTGCATTTCATTATCATCTTCTTTCAGGAAGGGAAATGTACTGGGAACTAATATAGGCCGTGTGTGGGCAAGGGAAAGACATGATAAAATATCACATTTTAAAGAGCTGGATTTTTTTGAAGTGTGGCTCATGTGTAAATATTACTCAATTACCAGTTATTCTGTCAATGCTGTGTCTCCTAGCCAATTACAGGGGAAAAAAACCCTGAATTGAGTTTTCCCCTGACAAGCAGACGAGGGGCAGCTGGGGCACCTTCACCCGCAGAGTTTCAAAGCCACCACGCTGTGTGAAAACACCATTTCTTCTAATGACCAACACGCGGCTCCTCCTCCGCGGGCCCGCATTTCAAAACCTGCACCTTCTTTAAAGCCGGCCTTGTCCTCCCGGTGCGCCCTCCCGCCTGCCCGCAGGGAGGGCTCCCCACCTTGATGAAGAAGGTCTTGCCGTCGCAGTTGCACCTGGAGAAGACGGCGTCGATGGGGGACGGGATGCCCCAGCCGTCGCTGATCCGGCGGGGGTTGGTCGTCGGCGGGCTCCTGCCGTTCAGCAGCCAGTAGTAGTGACCTGCGCGGCGGGAGGAGACGCGGTGAAAGGTGCGTGGACCGACGGACAGACAGACGCAGGGACGCGCTGCAGACGAGGGTCCCCTTCCCGCCTTTCCGCGCTCCCGCCCTCAGCACGCGGCTGAGGCGGCTCCTGCCCCGGCGGCAGCCCTGAGGCGCTGGGGGGTAGGGGACGGGGCGGGAGGAGGAGGAGGAGGAGGATGGGGGCCGGGGGCCGGGGCCGGGGCCGGCTTACCTCGGAAGACGGCCAGGGTGCCGTTCGGTAGCGCCACCATGCCGTCCGCCGGCTTCCCGCTGCACAGGTCCTTCTCGTCCTTCGCTGCAAAACACAGAGAAAGTGCGTTACCTGGCCCTGCCCGCCGCCTGCGGCTGTTAAATGCGGTCGCTTGTGGCGGGCGATGCTCGGGGCTCGCTGTCGTTCAGGCCTCTGCCTGGCCCTTGCCACGCAAAGGGTTTAATTACTCATTTGAGAGAGATTCTTGGAAAGTTTGGCTCTCGTGTTTTGGTCCCAGGAGTGCAAGACCAGCCGTTTACCTGAGTAGGTATGGATATCATCACTTATTGCCTACCTGAGTACCTGTAATTCAGGAAAAGACCTATAAATGCATCGTATGCTATGTTCCTCATTTAATTTCTTCATGCTCTGGGATGGTTACTTGATGTTTCTCCAAGCTGCTCTGGGGGGTTCCCCTCCCCCTCCTTATTTCTTAAAAAACCATTTACATTTACTTCTGGTTAAATATAAAGGAAGGATGAATCTGTTTTGGGCAAAAATCCAAGTACTTTCCATCTAAAAAAACTTTTTTTTTCCCCAAAATACATAAAAAATTGCCCAAGAACTTAGGGGCTCTATCTGATTAAAATAAACTGTGAGGACATGAAAAATGTGGCAAAAAGCACAGAGGAAAGAGATCACAAGGAAAAGACTTTTTGTCTGTCTTATGTGACATTTTTTGCATGTGACTTCCAAATGCCAGGTTAGGTACCATGAGTAATGGTGGGTATTCAGCCTGACTCCCTAGCAATGTTTTCATGAGACTTAGGAACGTATCTTCTTTGCCCTCGACTTTTTGTGTTTGCATCTTCCACAGTACTTACAGCAAACGTTTTTCAGGTGGACCAATTACTGAAACAAGATCACTGTTCTAACTACATGGAGAATTTCCATAACAACACAATTGAAAACGGATGCTGGCAGCTCTAGCACCGTGGTCATGGTTGGCCACCGGCACAGGAGTGCCACGACGGCACCAGATAGAAGAGTCTTGCATGTCTTTTACTCACGTGTTTTGTTGTGCCCTCTGGTTGAGTTATGGGTGCTTTTGTACCTACCGGAATGCAATTACCTTGTGTTTCTCCAGTTAAAATTGGCAAGTCTGCAGTTTGAATTAAAGGCTTGTTGTTTATCTCAGGCTCTTCTTTTACTGGCAGGGTTTCCTGGTCGGATGGACGAGGCTCATCTCTCGTGTCAGTAACCTCCTGGAAATGTATAGTTGGCTTGGATGTTCCTTTAGAAACAATAAACATTTCCTCTATTGTGTCTTTTTTCTCTCTTGTCGTGGTCTCTTTGGTAACTGTAGTTTCCTCTCCCTTGTCAATACTAGGGGCCTTTTCAGTGGCATCGTCCATTTCTTTCTCAGGTGTGACACTAGTTTCTTTGATGGTCATTACCTCTTTTTTACCAGCTGTTGTTGGCTCTACAACAACACAAATAGGACTTGGGCTCTCTTTAGCTGCTGCTACAGGCTGCTTAGTTTCCATAGTTGTGTCTCCTTTAGTTGTTGTCACAATCTCCCTGGGTTTAGGAGTTGCATCTGTTTTGGCAGTTGTTGTCAACACAGTGGGCTTGGGCATGGGAGTTGTAGCTGCTGCAGCTGCTGTTGTCACAGTTGCTGTTGTCACAGGGCTTTCTTCTCTTTGAGCTATTGAAGTCTCTTTTGGTATGGGAGTCTTGTCTTCTTTAGCTGGGGTTGCTTCTTCTTCTGCAGCCGTTGTTGCAGTCTTTTTGTCCATGGTAGTTGCTTCTGATTGAGCTGTTGTAGTGACAGCTTGCTTGGCTGTAGGAGTTGTATTTGGAATATCGTCCTTACCTTTAGGAGAGTCAGCTGGCTTAGCGGTTTTCACCGTAGTTACAGTAGTTGTGTCTTTCCTACTTGTTAACAAGTCTTTAAGCACAGTAGTTTTGTCTTTCTTAGGTGTTGTTATCTCTCTGTTCACCGTGGTCGTTTCTGTTTTAGTTGTCGGCTCTTCCGTTACAGGAGTAGTAACAGTTTTAGCTGTTGTTTTGTCTTTTTTGTCAGTTATTGTTACAGTCCTAGCTGCAGTCACCAGCTCTGGGGCTGTCTCTTCAGGTTTGGGGGTGGTGGGAGAGTCTGCCTTGGTCGTTGGTGCCTCTGGGGTTGTCTCTTTAGGTTTGGGGGTGGTGGGAGAGTCTGCCTTGGTCGTTGGTGCCTCTGGGGTTGTGTCTTCAGGTTTGGGGGTGGTGGGAGAGTCTGCCTTGGTCGTTGGTGCCTCTGGGGTTGTGTCTTCAGGTTTGGGGGTGGTGGGAGAGTCTGCCTTGGTCGTTGGTGCCTCTGGGGTTGTGTCTTCAGGTTTGGGGGTGGTGGGAGAGTCTGCCTTGGTCGTTGGTGCCTCTGGGGTTGTCTCTTTAGGTTTGGGGGTGGTGGGAGAGTCTGCCTTGGTCGTTGGTGCCTCTGGGGTTGTGTCTTCAGGTTTGGGGGTGGTGGGAGAGTCTGCCTTGGTCGTTGGTGCCTCTGGGGTTGTGTCTTCAGGTTTGGGGGTGGTGGGAGAGTCTGCCTTGGTCGTTGGTGCCTCTGTGGCCTCTGGGGTTGTGTCTTCAGGTTTGGGGGTGGTGGGAGAGTCTGCCTTGGTCGTTGGTGCCTCTGTGGCCTCTGGGGTTGTGTCTTCAGGTTTGGGGGTGGTGGGAGAGTCTGCCTTGGTCGTTGGTGCCTCTGGGGTTGTCTCTTTAGGTTTGGGGGTGGTGGGAGAGTCTGCCTTGGTCGTTGGTGCCTCTGGGGTTGTGTCTTCAGGTTTGGGGGAGGTGGGAGAGTCTGCCTTGGTCGTTGGTGCCTCTGGGGTTGTGTCTTCAGGTTTGGGGGTGGTGGGAGAGTCTGCCTTGGTCGTTGGTGCCTCTGGGGTTGTGTCTTCAGGTTTGGGGGTGGTGGGAGAGTCTGCCTTGGTCGTTGGTGCCTCTGGGGTTGTGTCTTCAGGTTTGGGGGTGGTGGGAGAGTCTGCCTTGGTCGTTGGTGCCTCTGTGGCCTCTGGGGTTGTGTCTTCAGGTTTGGGGGTGGTGGGAGTGTCCGCCGTGGTCACTGGTGCCTCTGGGGTTGTCTCTTCAGGTTTGGGGGTGGTGGGAGAGTCTGCCTTGGTCGTTGGTGCCTCTGGGGTTGTGTCTTCAGGTTTAGGGGTGGTGGGAGAGTCTGCCTTGGTCACTGGTGCCTCTGGGGTTGTCTCTTCAGGTTTGGGGGTGGTGGGAGAGTCTGCCTTGGTCGTTGGTGCCTCTGGGGTTGTGTCTTCAGGTTTAGGGGTGGTGGGAGAGTCTGCCTTGGTCACTGGTGCCTCTGGGGTTGTGTCTTCAGGTTTGGGGGTGGTGGGAGAGTCTGCCTTGGTCGTTGGTGCCTCTGGGGTTGTGTCTTCAGGTTTGGGGGTGGTGGGAGAGTCTGCCTTGGTCGTTGGTGCCTCTGGGGTTGTGTCTTCAGGTTTGGGGGTGGTGGGAGAGTCTGCCTTGGTCGTTGGTGCCTCTGTGGCCTCTGGGGTTGTGTCTTCAGGTTTGGGGGTGGTGGGAGAGTCTGCCTTGGTCGTTGGTGCCTCTGTGGCCTCTGGGGTTGTGTCTTCAGGTTTGGGGGTGGTGGGAGAGTCTGCCTTGGTCGTTGGTGCCTCTGGGGTTGTGTCTTCAGGTTTGGGGGTGGTGGGAGAGTCTGCCTTGGTCGTTGGTGCCTCTGTGGCCTCTGGGGTTGTGTCTTCAGGTTTGGGGGTGGTGGGAGAGTCTGCCTTGGTCGTTGGTGCCTCTGTGGCCTCTGGGGTTGTGTCTTCAGGTTTGGGGGTGGTGGGAGAGTCTACCTTGGTCGTTGGTGCCTCTGGGGTTGTGTCTTCAGGTTTGGGGGTGGTGGGAGAGTCTGCTTTGGTTGTTGGTGCCTCTGTGGCCTCAGGGGTTGGCTCTTCAGCGCTGGGGGTGGTGGGAGAGTCTTCTTCGGTCATTGGTTCCTCCGTGGCCTCAGGGGTCATATCTTCAACCTTAGCGGTGGTAGGATACTCTGCTTCAGTCATTGGTGCCTCTGTGGCCTCTGGGGTTGTGTCTTCAGGTTTGGGGGTGGTGGGAGACTCCGCTTCGGTTATTGGTTCCTCTGTGGCCTCAGGTGTTGTATCTTCAACCTTAGCGGTGGTAGGATAGTCTGCTTCGGTCATTGGTGCCTCTGTGGCCTCTGGGGTTGTGTCTTCAGGTTTGGGGGTGGTAGGAGAATCTGCCTTGGTCGTTGGTGCCTCTGTGGCCTCTGGGGTTGTGTCTTCAGGTTTGGGGGTGGTGGGAGACTCCGCTTCGGTTATTGGTTCCTCTGTGGCCTCAAGTGTTGTATCTTCAACCTTAGCGGTGGTGGGAGAGTCTGCTTCGGTCATTGGTGCCTCTGTGGCCTCTGGGGTTGTGTCTTCAGGTTTGGGCGTAGTGGGAGTGTCTGCCGTGGTCATTGGTGCCTCTGGGGTTGTCTCTTCAGGTTTGGGGGTGGTGGGAGAGTCTGCCTTGGTTGTTGGTGCCTCTGTGGCCTCTGGGGTTGTGTCTTCAGGTTTGGGGGTGGTGGGAGAGTCTGCCTTAGTCGTTGGTGCCTCTGTGGCCTCTGGGGTTGTGTCTTCAGGTTTGGGGGTGGTGGGAGAGTCTGCCTTGGTCGTTGGTGCCTCTGGGGTTGTCTCTTCAGGTTTGGGGGTGGTGGGAGTGTCCGCCGTGGTCACTGGTGCCTCTGGGGTTGTGTCTTCAGGTTTGGGGGTGGTGGGAGAGTCTGCCTTGGTCGTTGGTGCCTCTGGGGTTGTGTCTTCAGGTTTGGGGGTGGTGGGAGAGTCTGCCTCGGTTGTTGGTGCCTCTGTTGTCGCAGGGGTATCTTTCTGAGCCGTAGTGGTCTCTTTGGTAGTTGTTGCTGTTGTGGTAGTACTTGTAGTAGGAGGTAAACTGGGTTTTGGAGTAGATGTAGTTGCTTTGATTGGTGTGGTTGTAGTTGGAGCAGGACTGGTCACTTTGTTTTCCAGTCCACTGCCAGTATCTATGAGAACAAATATATATTACTGTAAGATATTGGAATTGCAGTGCATGCACCTATTGCATATTAATTTATTATACCAGATCAGAAATAGCTGCTTCTCTTTTGAATAGCAATAGTTGTATTTATGGTCTTTGCTCCAAAAGCTTTCTGTGTAAAATTGCACTTAATTAGCTTTAAAGTGGTTGAAACATTTATTTAAATTAGCAAAAAAAAAAGGATATGTGGAGACCTAAGTTAAATTGATAAATGCAAGTTTATGGACTTAGGTAACTGTCAAAAGATAAATAATTTAGAAGAACCATACTAGCCTGGACTGGGTTAAATGTGAATTCCGTTTGTCTGCATGGGACTTTGCAGCAGCTTAGTTAAGTTTTAAGTAATCCTTTTGGCTAACCTGTCGCAACTCCAAGTACAGCATGGCAGATTTTAGTTTGGTGTTTCTAGGTAAGGCCACCTGGTGTTTCCATCCTTCATCGTGGAAGGGGCACCACGCTATAAAATATAGTCCTTCTGATGAGGCACTTCCCTCCTCAGTCTGTTCTTTTCTTTCTTTCTCTGGCCTTAATTATAACATGGCCTGCACCGATCACCTTGGCTTGAAGGAGAGAGCTAAGGAAATGAGGAAAACTTTCTGAGTGCAGACACCTGACTGCATCTCCTGCTGTATCTGTGTATCTTGGGTGGTTTTCCTCCTTGTGATTTACAGCTTTGACTCTCTTTACTTGTACATGTAGTTACACTGACTTAAGTACAATTGTTAATGTAGCTATGTTCAGCAAAAACTAACAGTAAATGTTTCTGCTTTTTAATCTCTCCACTAAGTGTTATCTCTGTGATGTTTTGCCATTTAGTTCTGTTTTCACATAGGGGTTTTTTCTATGATTCCTGCTGTGTTGCTCTCTACTATTACAACTGAATGGGCATTTGTTTCTTGAAAACCTGAAAAAAACCCCAAGTGTAGCATCATCTGGTTTGGGGCCATGTTGTTCAGCTTTTGAACTAATCTAAAAAGATCTGAGCTGTTGCTGATGGTCACAGCCTGACGACTGTTAGCAGCCCTGATGCAGTGTCTGTCCCAGCAGACCAGAACTTAAAATACTGCAGTGTGAGAAATAATCCTTGTGTAAATGTATTGTAGAAACAGTGCACTATGAGCAGAGCGTTGCAGAATACGTTTTCCTCCCACCCACAGTGTCTGAAATACCATAAGCCAAGTGGGATCCTGTTAATGGTTATTTGAATGTCCTTAATTTTGTTTCATTTGACCCGCTATGTTGATTTTTGCAATAGGAAATTGCCACAGCAGAAAGGCAAGTACTCAAAATAAAAATTAAAAAATGTAAGGATTAAAATATTGGCCAAAATTGACTTCTAGTCTCATTTCATACTTGTTACTTCAGGTTTCAAGTTCAAACTGATCTCCCAAGTTATCACTTAAAATGCTGGAACAGAATATCAAAGAACACAGGAAAGCAACATATTTTCCGTTCAGAAAAAATAAATTCTGTGTGTTTTCTGAAGCTGCATGAAGCCTGGCTTGATTAAAGCTGGAGAAACCTTCTAGGAGACTTTCCTGTCCTGGTCCTGCCAATTCATCACTGTCAAAATACAACACCCTTCCTGTTCCAGCCGGGGACTTGGTCCAAAGCTGACAATGGCGTGTAA
The DNA here is from genome assembly GCF_964195595.1 of Calonectris borealis. NCBI lineage: Eukaryota > Metazoa > Chordata > Aves > Procellariiformes > Procellariidae > Calonectris > Calonectris borealis. The sequence goes on along the minus strand of NC_134319.1, from coordinate 34,991,474 downwards.
CATATTTTTGGAAGATGTGTGTGAAAATCTAATAGAGACGCAGGAGACATCACCACACTCCAACATCTGTGTTAAGTGACCTCTCCAAAGTCAGTATCCTGAGGTCTAGGTGAGGTAATTAGTTTATAAACCGAGCGCTTCCAAGCTTGGTAACTGTCTGGTAATGTCTCGCATCGGCTTTCTATTTCCAGAGCAGGAAAATGGTCTTTAATGTTCCTTCAGGTAACACCCATCCTGTTTCATTCATATGCTTTCCTACCTTCCGTAACTTCCTGGGGCTGCGTTACTTCCTCTGGCTTCTTTTCCTCATTTTTGGATGACCTTTTAGATGTTGGTTTGTTTGGTGGAGGAGTCTTAGGTGATGGCTTTTCTTTGTGTGCTGAAAGAAATAAAATAATCTGTTAATGGGAGCGTTTGTCTTTAAAGGTGCTTGGTGTCAACTGTACAAGAAAAAGGCGATTACAAAATTTCAGTGACCATATTCCATATAAATCTAAGTTTCTTCCTATCTGTAGAATCCTTTAAAGTATTACTCAGGGCAAAAAAAGGAAAAAAAACCCTTGGATCTCGAAGTGTTTCATCCCAGATGGGAGAAATGTTTTTCCTGGAAGTTTGAGGTGAGGCATTCTTTGCTAATGTGAATTTTGAGGTGGGAAAAAGACAAATTCTGAGCGGAGCTCTACATTCTGAAAATTTGTCTAATTTTTTTGTTAGCTAATTTTTTTGACTTGGGGCTAACTCACTACAGATGACTTACAGATGTCTTGGGGCTAACTCACTACAGTGTATCTCTGAGAGCTAGCATATTAGCCAAGCATTTACTTTGATAATCCCCTGAAGATTTAGTTACATTGTAGTTCTTCAGACATGTGATAATTCTGCACATAAGTGATCATTTCAGAGAGACATCTTAAAAGCAATTGTTTTTTGAAAGAGACAGAAGCTACAAAGTAGGTATGGACCAAAGAAACAATGCAAGGTCTAAGTATTAAGCTAGCTTCTAGTAGTCTGAGTTTTAGGAGAAATTGGAGGTTTGTGTTCAGATCTTCCAACTCTGAAGATTGCATGGAATTTCACTTGCATCCAGTAAGAGCTAGAAAATATTTTTTAATTCATTGTTGGGTCAAATTGCACAATTGGAAGTGAGACCCTCTCCCCCCGCTAGCATAGCCTTGTAGAAGGGTATTGTTAGTTGTAAAAAAAGCATGATGGAGCTCAGGGTACCTGCAGGATCTTTTTGGTCCAACTAACGGAGTTGGTAACTGCCATAGGTTATGTGTAATGAGCCTTTCACAAAAGGAGTGGTATTTTTGTCTCGTAAGGTGATGACCATGGTATCAAAGGATTTACTTTCATAGCAAGCTAGTACGCAAAGCAAATAAGGTTGGGTGGTGGACTATATCCTGAAGCTTTTAGTGAGAAAGAGAGAGAAATTGTAATTGTTGAATAAAAACACTTCGGGAGCTGAATCAGCTCTCTGAGGAGTCAGCAGTGGCAGGGGGAATGTTTAACCAGTCCTTAACTGCGTGTGCATGTGTATTCTGGGGATACAGGGCTTCTGGGGGATAGGAAAGATAAAAATGATCTCGAGGTACACATTGTAAACTTAGCTTCACTGTACAGAACAAAGTGTTCAGAAGATGCAGAAACGGCAAAATGAAAGTTCGCTGCATGGCCTTAAGTTACTGCATTATTCCAGAAGGTTTAACAGGTTTCTCACGCATAGAGAAAATATCAAAATACTGAGTAGAGTTGTAGGCTGGGTTTTGGGGATTTTTTGTTGGCTTTTGTTGGGTTTTTGACAAAAATCAATAGCAAAGCTAAGTAACTAAAATATTAGAAGAAACTCTCTAAGATTAGGAGCGGTTGGTTAACTTTTCCTTGTATTTGAATTGAAGAACAAGTGAGAAAGCTAATTATCTTTTGTGAGCATTCATGTGTGTTAAGCTCCAGCAGAAAGAGGGAGGAGTTAAGTAACTTCAAAGGCAGGAAATTCACCTAAAGACACTTCTAAGACATTTATCCTCTTCTAGACATCCAGCCAAAAAATGCTGAACACAGAGTCCATTTCAGTATAAATTACTGTACAACTGAGTAGCAAAACCAAGCCGCTATGCCAGCACCTGGGGACTGGGAGTGGTTCATAAATGATAATCCATAACTCATCTTGTTTGTTGAACTGCACGCTTTGGAAACTGGCTGCCTTGGAGGTTGTCTGGTCTGTGAATGCAGCAACCCGGTGCCAAGCCATGTTTGCCAAGTGTGTTCACAGAAATGAATGTAGGTCCATAAGTAGCAGAAGGTTTAAGGACATGATGAAATTAAACATATTCTGTTGGTGTTTTCTAGACCAGAACTTAATTGCTGGTGTCATTAAAGCTACTGCTCCTCCAGATCTGTGCTCAGCTAACAAAAACCCATCAGATTCTGCAGTGAAGGACAGAAAAACACAAGCGACTGTGGGTCAGAGTAATCCTTCCCTGAACTGAATTTGCAGCCTAAAGGTTAAATGTGCATTAAAATGCCTCTTACTGCAGTGAATGTCTAACTACTTCTAACCAGGCAAATCCTACAGTTCCTCCCTCTTGCCCCAGAGACGGGGTTCTGTGTTGGGCTGCTCTTCCCATTTTGGATTCGAGGCGGGGAGGATCTAGGATCTCAATATGCTGCCAGTGGCTGCAGTAACCCAAAGGAAGTGGTCTGGAAGTTCAAGTAGTGCTATCCCAATGCAGGGTATAGGTATTCTCCGCTTTTGGATGGGTGGGGAATTTAAAGGAGTTGGACCTTCCTTCATTACTACTTTTTTTGTAAGACGAACTAGACTTTTTTTGCAATGTGTCATTCATTTCCCCCAGCTTCTGCCCTTGAATTCTATTACTGATGTAACTTAAGCAGCATGAGTGGAAGTGCACATGCCAAACCTGGCCTTACACGTATTCTGGGTGACGGCTCTGATAGTAAATTAGAGTATGGCTAGTGCCAAAAGAGGCTAACGCAAAATAAAACTTTACCCTCAGAATTCGTATCTTGGTGATGGCTTCCAGTATATCTACCTTTATGCATCAGTAAAGTGTTCATGCTTGAGAAAATGCCCAATCTATTCTTGAAATTAGGTTTTGTTGGTTTTGTTTGTTTTTTGTTCAGTAGCTAACTTCTTGTGTCCTAAGAAGCCTGCACAGTTAATGTTTTATGGTAATGCAAAGCATCTATATTTAAATACATCTAGGAAAAAATACAGCAATAAAGAAATTCCTTACCCTCTTTACAGTGTTTCGCGTAGTCTGGGCAACATTTGCCATATCTTTCACAGTCTGCGTCACAGTCACACTCTCTTCCTCTTTCAAAGGCTTCAAAGCAACGTCCTCTGCAGGAGACTGCTGCATAAGGCAGAACAAGAGTTAGTATTTTTGGCTAGCTCACATTTAATGCTGGGACCTTTCTACAGTGAAGTCATTTGCATAAGCTGATGTAAAGAACAGCTTCATAAAATCAGGTGGTTATTCTGGTCTGATCCACAACTTGTTTGTGTAATTGTGGGTTTTGGATCAGGCTGTACAACCAGAACCGCACTTTGCCATTGCAGTATATTGAGACCGTTTAGAATTTGTAGTGGGATAAAATGTGACCTCAGAGTTCACTTTAGCTAGGTCCCATCACAGAAGGCTTCCATTTCCCTAATCAAATAGCAGTTATCTCAAGAATAGTATTTAAATTCTGGGTTGGGTTTTCAAAAAGGTATTCATCAGGGTACCACTTTGCATTGAGAGTGCTGTCTACCAAAGCATTTCTGAAAAATAATTTACCTAAATAGGTCATGACCAAGTGTACCTGGTGTCTCTGGGCAAATACTGTAACTTAACTGTGTGAATGAGTTAATGAAGTTACATTTTTGAAATGTTATCCCAGTCTATTTAATACAGTTCTTAAATTATTAATACTAAAGGAGTATCTACCATGTTTTGACATGATTAATAACCACATGCTTTTAATATTTCATAATTGGTTAACTTCTGACCACTTCAGTCACTGCAAAACTTCAGTTTCGTATCAAATAACGACCAAATTGTTTTGGAAAGTGTGTGCACGTCTATTACAGACTTCAGCAAAACATGCTTGATGTGTTTTTCATGGACAAAATTTGACCCTAAATATTTACATTACATTGCAATATAATATTTATTAACATTAAGTAGTACCTTTAATAGGTACTTAGTTAATTGTTAAATGGAAGTGATTATGTTAGACCTGAGGTGGATATTTTTTGAGGATGCTTAGCATCTCACAGAACTGAGCCAAAAATTAACTATCACTTGGTATTTCCAGAATTTACCATGTGATCTATTATTCTTGTCCTGTATCTTTTCTGTACATAAGTCTCTGTTGAAGTCATTGTCTTTGTGGCACGCATAAAATCATATTTTACAATTAAATCACTAGCAAAATTAGGGTTACTGTATAAGCGGATTCTGAACGCCTTTTGACCAGTGTAGATGTGGAGTGAGTCTGTTGATGCCAGTGGATTCATCTCACATGCATAGGTGAGAATTGTTTTTATTTTATGATGTTAGGGCAGTTTTTATTCATAAACAATATCTGGCATTTCTCTAATTTAGTGAGCATCGATCACGCACTAACTGGGCAACAGTCCTTAGTCAGACTGCCTGCATCCTTTAAGGATGGCGCCTACTGTGCTTGCCTGAATGCAGAGATTTAGGGTAGAACAGGGAAGACTTCCTCTAGCCTTAAGCCTTTCATTAAATGTTATGTAGATGCCAGAATAACTTTAGAATCTGGCCCACAACAAATAAATAGCCTACATAATTAAAATGCCTCGGTATGTACTTTCACTTATGAAAAATGCTGATGTCCCCTCGCAAATCAAAATCAGGTCAGGGAAAGACTGAAGTGCGAGTGTTTCCAGTGTGCCGGTCAGAATTAGCATTTTAGGAAGCACTGCCTCTGCATTTTGAACTGTGTTGCTGGATCTAAGAAGTCTTATCTTACACCTGTAATCTTACTAGAACTACAGTGTAGCGTAACGAACTGCAGTTATCTAAATCACTGATATTTCTGACATTGGGGATTCATAAGAAATTTTTTTTTTTTAACCCTCAGTAAAACAGTCTGAAACACCTGTATTTTTTTACACTATACAGTTTTGCATATAAATAAAGCATATAAAATAATACTCATCCAACCATCTTTTCTATCAAACTCTGGACGTGGTTCTGATCCAGAATCAATTTCTATCCATGGAAGGACACCCTCTGACTTTGGATTAGACCCTACAGCCTCCATACTTCTTAAACTTGAGTTGGAATGTCCCAGAATTTCTTCCTGGGAAACTCTGACTTTGCTTTTACCAATTTTTGTATAAGAGACAAACAGATATAGTACAAATGCACTAAGAGAAGAAAACAAGCAGTAAGTAGACTGTTCCCCCGCTCTTGCCCTGCTCTGCTCTTCTGAAAAGCAAAATCCTTTTCTCGGTGATAACCTGTGGATACACAATTTTCTCTGAATGGGTTGCGAGAGGTTATCACTGAGGTTTTGAGGAGGAGAGCAATACACATAGGAGAGGAGAACGAGGACACAGTGAACTGAAGGAGACATGTAAGCATTCAGAGGAGAGACGCTGGTGTGGTAGGGAGTTGGAGCAAACGGGAGGGGAAGTCTTGCCGATAGGAACTGGCTGTGTTTGGGAACTTACCCACTGTGCAGACTTTCTTGAAGTCAGGGCAGCACTCCATGTAGTGTTGACAGTTAAAATCACAGTGGCAGTCATGCTCTCTAGAATACCCTTCCCCACATCTCCCTGTACAGCTTGATAAATCTAAAATCACACAACACCGGTGTAAACATTGCCAAACCGAAATGGTACGTAAGGAAACGCTAAACGGCAAAGTAGTAAGCTTTATCTTTTTTTCTACAGAATGCCATTTCTTCACTCAGTATTGCAGAACTGTGGGCCCGGTGCAACCCCTCCTGAAGGCATATGGACCAGAGGTTTGCTCTGAGCCAGCCTGAGGACCGGCAGCAGCGCGCCCAGGTTGGAGGTTAACTTTTCCTGTTTCTCTTGAAGATTAATGAATCCCTGCGGACTGGTTCAGTAATATGGCCACACCAGTTCTGGCATCCAAACTAGCCCATGCAGATTTATCTTAAGCAGTATGTCAGCCAGGCACTATATTGTTTTGCAGACTTATTCTGAACCTTAATTCACCCTAAGTATGGCTATAGATGTGCGCCCACACCGCCATACCCGACAGACTCATTTTACTTTTTGTAATGTTCTACATAATAACCAAATAAAACCAGTTTAGCTTGCAAACTGGTGAGCACTGTCATAATAAATGCAGGTGCCCGGAGCCATTTTTATTGGCGGTTTTCAAAATCTGCCTGCCCTCTACGTTATTTTTTCCCCCTGAGGTCAGAGAGGAATTTGGTATCAACTCTGAGATTAGGAACAGTTGGGATCTAGTCCTGCAATCTTCCATAAAGTACTTTCTGTTTGTTAATTAGGAGATTACTTCCTAGCAGAGTAACATAAAAGCTCATCCCACAACAGCCTTACTGCTAGACTGCTGTAGTGTTGGAAAATGCTAGATAATAGTAAATGTGCAGGTTACAGGTGGTAAGCAAGACGTGGGGAGGTCTGCTTTCAAACTGCACACATTCAGGCTCGGCAGCGGTTTGTTACCTTCCACTGCCAGATCAGATATTCACCCTGGAACAACTCCCCTTCCTACGTGAAATCTCTACTAACATAACATGCTAACAGCTTCTTCTGGAAATGAAACATGCAGGACCACAAGTGAAGCGCCCCTAAATACAAACAAAGAAGCTGAACAATCAGCAAGCTAAAACAGAGTTAATCTGCTGAAACATTGAGGAACAACAAGAACATAACGAGAAATAACATGTAACACAACACCAAAGACAGTTTCTAACAGCACACACTCCACATGTGTGTGTATGAAGGAAGACCATGGGATAACAAATAATTATATACATTGTGATTTTCAGCAGTTAGATATAATGTCTGTTATCACTTCTTTACAAACAATGAAGCGGGACTAGGGAATAAATGGAAAAGTTAACGGACTCTTAATAGGGGAGTTGAAAAAAGAAACTAGGCATCTTCCTTTATGGATGTGTGCCCAATATATTGCACCCTTCTTCCCTAATGGGAAGAAAATATAGATAAGTCCAAAAAGTAACACGTTTTCATTCATTTATTTGTTTTAAGTTTATGACTTGTAAGTTACGAAGTTACTTCTAAGAAAAATGCCTAAACGGTTCTAGTGTCTGTTGGCAAGAATCTTGATTTTTGCTGAAAATAGCAGGAAGGCTCCCATCAGCTACCGAGGGTGCAGTGTCAGACTGCTCTGCCCTGCAGGTCAAATCTGACACCTGCTGCGCCCTGAGGAGCTGCTCAGATACACAAACGTTATGTCTTCTACTATCAAGTAGTAATAACTTATTTTCTACCAGCAAGTAATACACAATGTTATCACTACAACTTGATAGCTACTTGAGAACTGTGACAGCACAGGACTTGCCAGGCTGCAAGTTCTTCTGTTTCTTCATAACGGTGCTACTTTAGTTAGAAATCAATTACAGAGCTTTGAGAGTAAATAAAAATATGTAGTATTAGACAAATAATTGCCAAAATTGGCCTCGGTGGTGGTAATAACAGTGCATTTAACAGCAAAGCACTTAGCACGGTATAGACATTCCTTTCCCTGAGCCTATTGTAGTTAAATATTTCTAACCAAATTATGTGGATATTGTAATTTTCGATTATTCCTTGAATCACACTGCAAATCACTTGAGCTAAATATGTCAGTCTGAGGGCGACAGGATCTGTAGAACATGTCTACAGAAAAAGAAGTAGGTTCATACACATTTTGCATGATATTCATATTTATACGTTATTCCTCCAAAAAGAGGACCATGCTGTACCAAAATATATGTATGAAAATATTCAGTGATGACAAAACTGAATCAAAATGCCTGTCTGAATAAATATAAAGTTCTAGAACTCAGTATTTTTATGAAGATGCATTTGAAGCATTCTTTGTATTTGTCAGATATCCTAGACACTCTCCCTTCAACTTTGTATGTTACAGTACCTTCAGAAGACACTTCTTGAATCAAGGACAGTGAAAGGATCACCAGGGGTACGCAAAGTATGTTCCATGTGATCATTACTTTCAGGTACGACATCATCCCTAAAAAGAAATAATCTCACATCACTACATGCAATTCAATTAATCAGTTCATAATTTTTAAAAAATTGCAGTGCATATCTTTATACATAATACTAGTTTAATAACAACATAAAATTAATACTAAAATTATTCGAGGACAAATTGCTAATTTAGCATTACTCCATAAATTCTCTCTTGGTTATTAGTCGATTAGCTGTTAAACTTTGTAGTAAGACTAGGAAAATTCATTATTAACAAATAACACAAGTAATTTTTTGCAGAATTCTAGTATGTGAAAACTACAGTCACAGTCTTCTGCTTTTAACATGGATGCAGTTCAGTACAACAGTTTCTAAGGTTATAATACTGATAAATATAAATGTAAAGTAAAAAAAAATACTGTCAAAACATTAGTTATTAAGCAACATAATTTTAGAAACCCTAATCTATCATTGAAATATTAGTGTTTAAATATGTCCAATGGAAATGCAGGATAAAAGTAAATCTTCTTTCAAAAGGAAAACTTGTCTGGTTTTTCTGTTCCAGTTCTTCATTTTCCTTTTGAAGAAGGGCACTTTGATCAAAACGCTCAGAGTAGACATAGGTATTACACTTACCTAACAAAGAATATGTCTGCTCTCAGTGATGTTTCAGATGCCTTATATATTGCGTTGTAACTATGCTGGGGTTAACTAATTAGCTTGTTAAACAAAACCGCCAATGACAGCTTATGACAGCAAACTTTCCACATGAGTTGGAAGAGGTCCCAGATGACTAGACTAACACAACATCTGGAAAATACTCCCATTAAGAAAAATGATTACAGAAAAAACTAAATAGGGACTTACTAGTCAAAACACATTTTTATTACTGTGTGAAATGAACAAATTGTCCTGAATGCATCTGGAAGGCATTAGATATATTGCATAGCAATAAAAAATCATTATAGGCAAATGCTGAGTATATTTTCTTTCCTGTCAAATGTAGCTTAGGTGACAGTAGCCTAAAATTATGCAGTATTATCTGCTACTGATGGTGTGTCTTCTCCAAAAAGTTTTGAGATCTAATTCGTGCAGTCATATGTAATTCGCCAGTTCTGCAGTGAATATATAGTACTTTTCCCTGAACTGAATGGAAATTTTGCCAAGGTATTGGCTAGAAATCAAAGACTTTATCTCAAATTTATTAAATATATTGTATGTAAAGCACCAAAAAATGAATGAGGGAGACTTAAATTTTTTCAGTGGTCTTTTTGTTTATTGGTTCCAGATTTAGGGTACTGGAAATGGTTATTTGTAACTCTCCCTCAGAGCTAAAGGCAGCTTCCATTGAAAGTTTTAATGGTCCTGACTCTCAGAGTTTGGGGGGGGGGTTTATTCAGAAACTATCCTAAAGGCCAGGGAACTTTAATACTTCTGTCTTACGATATTACTTGAATCCCAAAGTAATTCTGTTATCCCAAAATAATAAATACGGTATAATACGCATTGATCCCAACTGAGGAAAGCGCTTAAACATGAGCTCGAGTCTCTTAAGGAAAATAATGTAGACACCTCTGAAAAGGAGTGGGTTTAGACATGTGCTTGAATGTTTTCCTCACTTGATCCAATGATTGTGCAGCTTTCGTATTTTTATGCTAGAATTTCTTTCTAATTTCTCTATTATCACAATAGAGGCAGTTTCATTCTGTATTTCTGCACTGTGGACGCTTCTAATTGCTTTCATATCACAGCCGCGCTTCAGTTAATTTATTCCAGTCAATAAAAGAGTGCTTTTTCATTGCTCTAGGAACACATATAATCTTTGTAAAAGTTTCTAGAGTTTAGACAAGTTTTAAGTGGGAGTACTTACATAGTGTTGATTTGCTATTCAAGGTTCTCTGCCCATTGCCAACCTGTATTACTGTACTTTGTGGAAAAGGGAACCCAAGGCTCCGAGATTTTATGGAGATTATTCAAGGTAATGCACAGAAGGAAATACATATTACACATATATTTCTTCTTACAACAAGAACTTCAATGCTGTCTTTAGTGGAGCTGACTATAAGCTTGATAAAGAAACTCTGTGGTTTGAGAAGGAAGGTACCTGTCTACAGATATTTAAAGCCTAGGGAAGAAGAAGTTGTTAGGGTAGCTAAATAGGACCAACATGATGAGATCAATTTTCTAGAAAAGTACTAAAATCCTCATAACTTAAGTAATTTATAATTTGATCAAGCAAAACATTTAAGACTACATTATTGAGTATATCCTTACTTTGATATCCATGATATGGAGATTTGTCGACTCTTCCATCATTTCACAGCCAGTACAGCTGTGCTTCCCAGTTAATACTGGCTAGCTACCTGAGGTGAAAAAATATATATATAAAAAGTAGTAAATAAAAAGCAACAGAAGCTCAAAATTATTATCATGCTTCTGTTAACATGCCAGTACTCAATTAAGTCATATGAAGACAATTAGGTACATACACAACTTTAAAATCTGGGTAGTCATGATTGGCTGCTACATTTATTACGTGTTATGGATATGTTAATTTCGATAGGGTTGTATTGTTTCATTTCTCTTACGAATTAGGTTTTGGATTGTCAGAGGTGACGTGGGGTTGCAAAGTTTGAGTGATGAGTTCCCAAACTGGAGTTACTGGATTTTAATTGCAGTTATCTTCATTTGGAGTGTGTGTTTATTGTAGTTGAATGACTATTAGGTGGTCCTTAAAGTCTCTTTAGCATTAGTTATACAAGCTTTGAATAGAAACTGGTACTGCACGGTGTTTCCTTTCCTTCAGGTCAATGTAATTTTAGCTAGCAGCATCTGACAAAATATGCTGGATTTTTACCAGCCTGTGTGGGTTTCATTTACTTTTGCGATACATGAAAACCGAGGTTGTCGTAAATTTGCTGTTACCTGTGCAGAAAAAAATGTATTTGAAAATCTCTGTATGGCTCTTCTTTATAGTACTTTTTTCTACATAATTAAATATTAATTTAGAAGAACATACTTTTTGAAAGACTGGTTGAAGATGAAATAGGAAGGCTTTTTTGGAGATTAAGGTACTCAGGTAGGAAGTGAGTTCAGACTGATTTCCAGTTCTGCGACAGGCTTGGTGTCGAGTTTTAGTCAAATCACTCATGCTGAAGAGTAAAACAGGATTTTCAGAAGTGCCAGTTAAATACTTTCATAAAAATTTCTTTTTTCATAACATATACATTATTAAGCTCCTTTTGCAGGTAGGTTGAGCCCCCATGTATGCTGTGTGGGATAATTCTGTAAGTGAATTAACAGGACACGAAAAGACGCCTTCAAATTGTAGTGTCCCAGCCGCCTTGAAATGTTACCTGTGCTGGCACCTCACAGTGTATGATCAGGCAGCAGCAAAGTGGCGCTGGTATCATGACCAGCTTCTGCTGGTCTTCCCTTTATTTTCAGGGAGGGACTTCAAAATCCTGCTTTAAGTTATTGTCATGGTTTCTGGGAGGCGGTAAGAAATATGCTCAAATACAGACGCAGTCAGGGCACTCATGATGGACAGAGTTTACCTGCTACTGTTTTGCAAAGGTTTGTGTGCCAGTAAAAAGGGCCATAAGAGTAACAGTGAACCAGTAAGCAGGGAGCTGCATGGGTAGGGAAGGATGAGGTGGGGACATATCTCAAGCATTTTTGGGTTGAGCTCCGTCTGAGATGGGCTTGGAGCTGTAAAAAAAGGGAAAGTACAAAATGTTCCATTTCCTTATTTTTTTCTGCTGCACTTAGGGAAATGGGACTCGTTACGTTCCTGATGAGTAAATAAAGATACATGGCTTCACCATATTTTTCTTCATCTTGGAGCAACATACAGGACCTAATATTGCGGTTAGCCACTCCAATTGGAAAGAGATAACATTATTTTTTGTCTGATACTTGGTTGCTTCAGCTAGGTATCAACTGACCAGTCATTTAATTTGGCAAGGGATTCAGGCAACATAAACCCTTCATTAAATCTTGTCTTGGTGTATCCAAAATCTTATCTGTATTTCCTAGCTTCATTAGCTGATTGCATTTTTTTTATTTAAAAAAAAAGAAGCCTTTCCCTACAAACCCTGCTTTGTCTATATATTGAGATCATCATAGTTACAGTACTATTATTATTATTATCTTTTATTTCTGGATTAATGGATTCCTTATGTTGATGCCCATGACTCAGCTCTATTCTTATGCCTTTTCAGGCCTCGGCTTTTTCAGAAGCTCATCAGTCAGTCATATTTATGATAGTGGTTTGGGATGTGTTCACATCCACTGGGGATCTCATGGAAAATGTAAAAGCCAGTGAAATCCCACAAAACGGTCATTGTGTTAATCTGGCTCTGATCTGACAGATGCCTTATTGCTTTTCAGTCCTGTCGTTGACCCCATTGTTAACCCATCAGTATCCTCAAAATATCATGTAATGTTCATGTAAAAACTAAGTTACATTTGGAGTGATCTGAATCCCTGTGAGAACTCAGTTGGCTATAATAGCAGCTGGGGTGTCCCAGCAGAAGTTATATAGAGAAATTGAGCTGAACAAGAGTGAAGAAAGTCAAAAGAAAACAAAAGAGCATGTATTTAGAGTAGTGTTGGTCTGATAAATATTCACTGATTAATGTATCTCCTTTTAATCTTTAACCTAGAAGGAATCATAGAAGGAATTTAATTGAAAATTAAGTGAGAGTGCTGGAAGTCTCATTAAATGGGTTACTAAGAAAAATTATGAAGAATTGCAGAAAACTTTTGCTTTTGCAGGAAGGACTGAGACACTTCCAGGCTTATGGTCTTGGAGGGGGGAGGGAGGAGAATGATGTAGAGAAAGTAGAAGCCCTAATGTGGGAAGGCATGGGATTACAATTAATTCTTCTGGGACATCTGATAATTGATTGAAGGACACTTTCCCTCTATTGCCTTCTACAAGCAGTCACTTTCTTCCATGCCAGAACTGGCTACATTTTATTGGCATATTTTATTTGATTATAGCAAAAAAATATTAATTTTGAAGAGCACTTAAATATGCTGACTTTTAAGACAGAGGAATATTAATACCATTGTTTTTCTGTGATTTTTGAGTAGTATGAGTAGCAGTAATATTGCAATGAATTCAGCCGCAGCAAGCTGCTGTAATAAGGGTCAGATGGTCACATGCATCATCCAGTTGATGTAAATATAGACTTATTGCATTTCCAATTCCTAAAAAGTTGAGAGAATTGTTTAAAAGTAAGAAGTAGAGAGAAAAATATGACTTAGAAATTATATTTGTCCACACAGTGATAACAGATGAGCCCATAATGATAGGTGGAAGATGAAGGATAGAATCTGTGTTTGTGTTATTTTTACAGTGCTACCAAAAATCAGTAGGAGAAATCTTTTTATTCCAGAAGAGCTTTATAATTGCCACAGCTGCAGACATTACTGAGTGTCTTGAAGAGGAGGAGGAGCGGGTGCTGCTGTTTACATCTATAGATGTACATAACTTTACTTCCTCTGGAGCCTTGACCCTAAGTCCATCACTTCATAGCTATCATAATGTTTCTAAGTGGGTGCTAACAACTTCCTCTAAAAGACCTTTACAGGTTTTTATCCCAAAGCTAGAGCATGGATTTACTTGAACTAGGCTGGAATCTCATTTTGTGTGGAATGCATCCTCTGATTCATACAACAGGGCAGACTGTTAATGATAGAGAATTACAGGGAGAATTGTTTCAGAGAACATCTGGCAGAATAGGACCTTACTAAATCAGAAATATTCAGCTTTTCTTTCTTTCCCAGTATATGAATTATTCCCCTCCTAACCTGGGTCTAGTGAAATGGTTATTGATTTGGATCCAGATAGCCTGATTAAAAAGTGACTACTGCCTCATAAAAATGTCTCACAAAAGGAATTATATTCTATATTGTTTGTTCTTTTTCTTATTAATATAGTGTATGGACTAATTCTCCTACTGAATAATAACAGGAAGAAAACGAGATTCAACGATAGGAAGAAAAGATTTTCACCCAAGATTTGATTAATATGAATGGCACATGATAAGAATAAGGAAAATGAACATGAGAAAGACAAGGTGCTTCAGGTAGGAAAAAGAGATAAAACTAGGAGAGCAAGAAGTTATATGTGTCTGTTTATAACATAAATTACGTTTTAAAGTTAAACAGGGAATCCCAATTCAACAGTAGGAGGTGAATTAGCACTGACTCCTGGTTAATTTGTGAATGAAAGATGCAGAAAAATTTTTCAGATTGCAATTATTTCATTACCACCTACAGGACTGTTAAAGATTCCCAGAAACAGTCACCACTTTTTATATGACTGATGAATAACGCCCTTGCTTTGGCAAAATAGCAGTGAAAAGGTGTTAGACAGTATTGCAAGGGGGTTGTTTTCAGACTTGGTATGAAGTAATTTTCTTGTAACATGAAAAATCAACTTTCTTGGACATCACACTCAGGCTACGATAAATAATCCTTTTAACACGTTCTCAAGCTTTCACCTCTTATGTATTCAAGCAAAAATAGTCTGTTTTAAATGTGTATATTCAAGGGGAAAAGACTTGCTGGATCAGCATAATTGTACCTAAGAGTGACAAGCAGTTGTTAATTTATACTTCTCTGAGAAGATATTTTCTTTTTTGGAACTTTTCTGCTGTTGCTTGACTTCAGAGTGAGAAATGAACAGTAACGCTTCTGATGTGTATTCAACAGGAAGGTCTTGAAGGTCAAATATTAAGTGCATGTACAAAAAAAGTCCCTTGGCAGTATTGAATACTGTATATTAATGCTAGTAGAGAAAAGTTTAGTTAAAGCTGCCAGAGGCTTGTGGAAGCTGCCTTTTTTTCTTCTTATTGTAAACACCTGGTTTTGATCATTCATAGTTTTACAAGAATCTGAATTATTCATCTGAAATGTTCAGTACTTTGCTCCTGCCTATTAGGATTTTGTTCTGTAGGACACCTACAGTGAACAAGAGTTGACTGGGAATTTGGCAGAGTGGATTGTCTCAGCATGATAATTTTTTCTTTGTCAAAGGTAAAGATACAAAAAAAATGAAAAATACTCATTTTCCCTTCAGTTTCAATGACCTTTGAGAGTTATAGTCTCTTTTAAGTGCTTTCAAAATGAACTCTGCCTCTGAGAAATCAGTTTGCTCAATCCTCCTGCAAGAGTTGCACATACACGGCATGATTGCAGCAGCTCAAAACAGGGCACTGAAAACACAGCAGCCTGTTTGCAGTTTAAATATAACAGGAAGATTCTTCCAACAAATAAAATGATTGCAAAAATGTAAATTATTCAGCAAGGTACATGGCAGGTTGTGCAGTGCTGATCTAAGTCTGAAAAAAGAATAATTTGCAGCAAAGGCAGGTTTCTTAACCTGATCTGCTGAGGCAATAATGAGGCAAAATGAAGAAAATAACCAGCTTTAGTTGTGTATCATCCAAATACTTTTCTGCTATATCAGGAAATTTCTAGGCATTGGTCTCTGTTTGCCTATAATTAAGTCTGAGGTTAGAACTGAAATAAGTATTAGGTTTTAGAAATCTAAAACTGCAAGTCCACTTGATTACCTGTTTCTCAGGGGCACCAGTAGCTGGGAGCATGAATGGTAGGAGCTCCCTTCTGGTAGGAAGTGAAATTCTTTACCTTCCCTAAACAATCCTCTTTCACAGCGTGGACTACCATAATTAAAAGCTACTGTTAGGGTTGGGGATCTGAATTAGTCCCCATATCCTTCCTCAGGTGTGACTATGCTTAAGGTTGGGGTCAAGGTCAAGCTTTAAAAAGATAAGTCTTGAAGAACTCAGTGGATTTTAAAACTCTAAGAGTTAAAGAGGGCTGGCAGTAGTGGGGATTGGGGTTTTTCTGTTTAAATTATTCATCCCCCTTCTAGACTTCAAATTAAGTTTATGGTCTGAATTCAGGGAAGATTATAAGACTCTAGTGATTCAACTTTGTGCCTTTCAGTTTTAGGAAGGTGTCTGGCAGGGCCCATTTACTGCCATGTACCGTAGGGCTGGATCAATATATTGATATTACTAAGCATATATTTGGGCTCAGAGTTAGGGCTTCTGGTTTTGAAGCTCAGGTACTAAAAGGTTAAAAGGAGGACTGAAGATTGATGGAGATGTTATCTTCTGTGTTATTGTAGGAATTGATCTCCTACAGTAAAGTTCTCCTAAAGTAAAATTCAATTTTTGGGGTTCATGCTATTAAGATCCTCATTTATGGCTACATTGAGTAAAGGCTTAGTAATAGCATTTCAGTGTATTTCATTAATGTTCAATTTATATGTTTCAGTTTCAATCTACTTTTTCAGGTATTTGTATGTTTCAGTTGCTTCCCATGTCACTTACTGTAAAGACTGGCATTATTCTTATAATTGAGGTTAGCGTAAGAATAAGGTTATTCTTATAACTGAAGTTAGCATAAGCATATTAGCTGGAGTTAATATTTAGGCATCTACAGCTTTAAGAACGAATAAGCGTGGGCAGACATGAACCACAGCCATGTATTTTGCTTTTAAAAAGGGATTAATCTCTGGCTATAAAGAAGATTGGGTTTAGGTTTCAAGGATTTAACGATTCAACACATCAATATATATGTCATCTGGGGACTTCAGAGACAGGGTTAGAGTCAGGAGAAATCTGAGAAGTAAAAACCTGATGTCCTTCTGGAATCTGTGGGCAGTGGGAGCTGAAAAAAGGTTTCAGAAAACTTTTAGAATCCAAACCTTCACGAGCATGTACTGCTGCAAGGTTCTCCAGAAGTTGTCTGGTACCAGTAAGCGCCTAGCATCTTATGTTTTCTTTCAGGGTTTGAATAAGTCCCATAAAATTGAGTCCCATAACTGACCTACAGTGGGCTAGGGTAGGAGTATGAAAAATTTCAAGGCCCATTTTATCTGTTAAAAATGTAGAGGGGTAAAACTGTACTTGGATTAGGAATTGTTTCATTTTTTAGTGATTTTAGTGCCATATTGTATTCCACAGATAGTGTATGCTTAAGCAGTGGTTTGATGTTAGTAGGAGGTAATGTCTCATGTTTTGGGGCTGATTTTGCATATATGAATCCCATACTTAGGGTTAAGAGTTGGAAACCCAAAGGCCAGAAATCTGTGGCCCTCATATAATCTGAAGACATAAAGATGATGATTTAGCATTGGAAGAACTAGTGCTTTATATGCTGGCTTATTATGCAAATAATACTTTAAGAGGGTTTTTTAGTTAATTTAAGCATAGGGTTACACTAGGGTTTGGGAAACGAACACCCCAGGAGCCTTATTCATTGATGAGTTGAACAGGGTCAGAAGAGTTGGTATCGGTAGGGGTCTCAAAGGCTCCAATAGTCTTTAACTGAATAAATGGATCTGGTACTTTAAACTCAGGTTAGAGGTTATAAATTAAAATTATGAAATTTGGAGCAGGTATTCTCTCTGTGGTGGAGGCTCTGGGGATGAATTTTTCAGATTTTGACTGTTGACATGTCTGTCCCTTAGTTTTAGTTGGGTATCGCCTTGGTGTTTGGAGTCCGAAGTCCCAGGACCCTGCTTTTTTGGTGGTACTTTACAGAGCTACAATTTGTGCTGATGTCATTCATTGGCTGTAAATGCTTAATAGTATTTTTATTGTGTAGATGGGTAAATTACATACATTCTGGTGTAATGTTTCGGAAACTACAGTGTCAGAAACCCATTTAATTGATTGCTATTATTGGTATTATTTATCCTACCCAGTGCTTAGACTAAGCCTATCACAAAGTGTAGCCTGAATAAAGCCAGGGAGCAGATCCCTGCAAAGATCCCAGAAAGAGAAAACAGAAGCATCTTTCCATCCCAACTAACTTGCACCCTTGTAGAATATATGATCATGGCGCATATCTAGGCAGTAGAAGAATAAGGGCTATCAATTTCTGTGCTCTGGGACGCTACTAATCTCCAGTTAGCAACAGGAAGATACACCTTTCTCTTCGCTAAGGCAGAGCGTTGAAGTGTTGGTGCATCTGACGTGGTTTTGCACCTCAATTGGCATCACTGTGAAAGGAAGGGACAGGACGCTGAATTCTGGCAACAGATTCCTACGTTTTCTGTAACTAACATCTGAGAATATGTCAGTAGCTTCGTGTCACGAAAGATAGTCTGCTCTGTTTCTGTTACAGTATTCTCTTTGCTGATGGCTCTCTAACTCAACTTTTTGAGGGACTCTGGGTTGTAATGAGACCTGCAAGGAGAAGAAAATCTCTCCAGTGGGTAGAGAATTCAGGAGTTTGCATCACTCCCTGAATGGGATGGCAGGTTTATAGGTAATACTTCCCTGCAATAAAAGCTTAGTTTGAAAAATGACTTATTTTCCTTGGCTGGACTGTGAAGATTCCCTTTCTAGTGTAGACTGTGGGAAGGAATCTCCTTTTTTTTTCCCCAAACAATTAGAACAGGTTTTGATGTTAGATTCTGAAGTGAGGAAGGAGGTGCATTTGTAACTGGCATGCCACGGGAAGGTGTTTAAGGAAAGTAGCAAGTCATCTTTATAAGCTTCTGTTCTTCCAAAGAGAATCTCGTCCTTGGCATTTATACCTCTGCTAGCATATTCCCTTGCAGGCTGTCCTCTGCTGGGTGCTCTTACGTTGGCAACAAATATCTTCTTTTTGTATGTGGCTGTGTCAGCGAGTGTTCCCAAGTACGTCAGGTTTTTTAACTACTATTGTTTCATAGTAATATTTTCATAATATTCAGAATCTATTAGGTGCTTTTCAGAACAAACAAGAAAAAGTCCTCACCCTATGCATAACAATCTAATTTTAGTACCTCACCAGAGATGTATCTGGAGGATGCGACTTCTTACGGACAGCTTTCTTTTATACTTTTCAGAATGAGTCGTATGTTTTTGTGAGCAAAGCAGTTGGTTTAAAGATTAAAATTGTAAATAATGCACCACTCTTAAGACAGTTCTATTCCAGACAGATTAGGCTCAGTGAATTGTCAATATCTTTTGCTCAAAGTTATTTTTCAGAAAGTATGAGAAAATCCTAGGGATGCTGATAAAGAATATGTGTTGACATAACAATACTCTTATACATCATTTATCCTTTGTTAATGGATGCTATGCCTGAGAAACAAATCTACACAGTCTTAATCAGACTGCAAATCAAAGAATTTGCGTAACCAAAATAATACACAATAACTATGCTGCTTAAAAAGCATGGCCTTCCAGAAATCATGTCATTAATAAAATGACATTGTTAATTCTTTCCTTTTCTGCCGAGGAGTGAAAACCTTGAGCATGAAGTGTAGGTGTATGTGCTGCAATATTGACAACGGCTGTTACAGTCACTGCTCCGCCTATACTTCAGTAAGTGATTCAAACCAATTATTGCTGCTATTCAGTCCAGAACATGAGAAATGAACAGGCTGGACAGACAAATTTTACAGGAAAGCTCAATCTAACAGCATGACAAAAACAACTCCTACGTGAGCTTAGTGACTATTTAATGAAATAACAGTGAAAACTGACTCCGAGATGAATGTGGGGGCCACATGAGGAAGAACAGCCCAAAGAAAGATGCTACAATGGTCATCTCTTGGGGACCAAATGATCAGTTCTTGTTTGTCCTGAATCCACTGAAAGAAAAAAGTGGTGAAAAGGGAAGCAGTTTGCTTAGCCTTTCATGCCAAGTTCAATGGAAATTCAGATCTCTTGATGTTTTAATTAATCTTTTTTTCCTTGATTCTTTAAGTATGCTAAGAGTAGGCATATCAAGTATCTAAGAATATAGCACATGTTTCAATTAAGGATATGCCCCAAATTCACCAGTCTTTTCAGGAGAACAGCAATTCCTTCTAAATGTTTAGCTTAACTTTCAGATTAAAGTAATTTTATGTAAATGTGCTATGAACTTCACACTTTCAAAATGATCTTTGGAATCCTTAAAGTTGATATCTACTAATAGGAAGAATTATTAGGAAAGGTGTAAAGACGGAGAAGCTAAAGTAGGTGGACTACAGCCAGTCTGTCAAATTCTAGGAAATTTATTTCAGAATGCCCAACAATATGCAACTTGTATTTGCAGTTAAAGAAAGAGCTCCTGTGAAGACAGTGTATTTAAAATAAATAAACCTGTTCTCATGTGAAATTACGAGACGAGTTTAAACCAGCAAGATCTAAACTATAAATAGAGATAAGGTGCTGCTCCTAGCTTTTTAGGCATAAGTTTGTGATCTTTTCAATTCGGTGTATGTGCTATTATCTGTTCCTATGAAAATATTTTTTTTATCTCTATTAAACATAGAGAAGGGTAAATTTGTGGCTTTGGCTTGAGTAAAAATTGTTTTATAAGCAAAGTGTTTCAGGCAAAGGTATTTAGATTCCAAATCCATTCGATGCTTACTTTTAATGCATTAAAGTGATTTTTCTATCCAAATACTAGAGTTGTGAGAATAGGATAGATTAAAGGTATATTTCTGAAAAAAACCCCAGAGTATTAAATAGGATATTTTTTCAAGCTTATGTCGTCAGAGGTGCAGATCACAAACTGTGAGTGCAAGACTATTCCAAAACAGTAACACAGTGGCTTGAGCTGTCTCTATCAGCCACCGGAGACTAGTAGGAAAGCGGACAGATGGGCTGATGTGGCATTCCTCAGGTATAAGCAATACGGAATGTAGGCATCGCTCTGCAACAGTGCTTCACGTGCATTGTCCTTTTTACTTGACCTAAGGCTTTCTAATCATGAAACTATCTCAAACACTTTAGTAAGGAGTTGAGACTGCTGGTGTTTTCAGTATAGCTGGCAGCAAAGTAAATCTTCTGCAACTTGGTAAAGAACAAGCATAAACTCAAACCTGTAGATATTAACATAGTGCAAACCTGAGCTTCATTCGGTTTGCTTTCTATAAGGAAGACAACAAATTTTCACGTTATTCAACCTCTGATGAAGCTTGAACGCTTATTCCTAAAAGTACATTGAAAAAGAGTGTGTAAATGTTGTGCCTAATTGGCACAGAGCGAAGAACAAAGAGGAAAACTCAGTTATTTGCAGTATTTTATAAATGTGATGATAAATATTTCATTTAGGACCTTCCTACAAGGAATTACTAAATGATCCTAGGAAGGCATCATGTAGGAAAATTCCTAAATTAGTTATTTACATCAGTAAAATATATGCCTAAAATAATAGATGATATTGTAATGTATTCCAGCCTATTACCTCTTAGTGAAAAACTGCAAAAGATCCAAGCTTTTTTTCCCTCTGTGTATAATAAATTCTAAACCTTACAACGCTTTTAAATTCCCAGGAGTTATGCAGAAGGTAAGTAGTTTCCCATTCTAAAAGAGTTTCAGAATATGTACAAATCCTGAATATTGTCTTGAGGCTTTACTGAGATTATTGTGGTGTTTCTTTCCAGTATTTTTGATGAGGAAAACATGAGAGTGGCACTATTATGTGCCAGTCTACTATCCTGTTTTGTAGGTGGTGTAGATATGGGATGAGCATTTTTGTTTCACCTCAAATTTACTGAAATACATGCTGACTAGAGTGCATTCAGTGTTGGTAGTTGCTTTCTGCTTTGACCAGCTGCGCTGTTAGATCCAGTGACAAATTGGGCCAGTTAAGGTAAACTTTAAATATCGTATGTTAGCAGCAGTGTTACAGGCAAGCTTGAACTGGAGCAGTCAAGTTCAAGGAGACCTTAGAGGACACAGCTGAAGCCTGAGAGGCCCTGAAAGCATAAATGAATCCCTCAGTATTGGTGGAGATGATGTATTGGTTTGTTTAGCCAACGGGGCGCTGATGGTAATGGGTTGGGCTGCAGACACAGGACGTGTGGGGAGAAGTAGAATTTGGCGTCAGTGATCAGCTACCAAGTTGTAGGCAGTGGGGACTAACTGGAATAGACAGTCATGAAGGAAACGGGAACGGCCCTCGCTGCCAGCAGATAGCTTTATGTGTTTTTGTCTTTGGGAATCCGATGGGGGTTGGGGAGATGGCTGTGGAATTTGCAAAGGTTGCAGAAGTTTGGCACCATTTTAGGGCTGATGTTATAGTCATAACATTCTGTTCCAGGGCTCTGGCTTGGCCTGATGACTCTGCGTTAGTTAATGGTAACGCCCTAGTGTTCTTCTCCTGAGGGCTCGGGTTACTCAGCGAAGTTAATTATGTGGCCAGATAAAACTTTGCGGTTATTGTGACATGTTTTTGAGATTTTTCTGGTGACATTTAGACCAGCACACTTCAGAAATTCAGCGTCCTGGATTCACTGGAAGTAGAGAAAGTAGTCTAAAAATATTAACCAAACCCCATGGTCTGATATGGAATGCTGTGAGCATTTTTGGCTGCCCATGTAGAAGTTACTGAAACTTAGACAGGTGAGAAGAGAGGCCGTGTTAATAAATAAAGTAACAGAAAGATGCAAGAGGAAACCATAGAAGAGTTTAGTTTGTTAATTCTAGTAAAGAAGGGCTTTAATTTCTGTGTGTAAATACCTCCAGGCAGTAAGGATCTGGGGGATGGAGAGGAAGAGAGTTCTTTAAACTAAAGAGCAACAGCAGCCAAAAGTCAAGTAGTTTTAAGCAGTTTGTAAGTAAGATTATGCAGGAAATTAGAATAAGGTTCTTAAGCATTGTATCCCTGAGGTTTTGAAACAGCCTTCTGATCAAATGAGTTTTAAGGTGGAGCTGGATGCATTTTGGAACGAGGTGAAATGCTGTGGGAGAAGGACCTCGGTGCCGCAGGAGTTCCATCCTGGTGTCCCTCCCTTCCTCTCCTCTCGGTCTGCATCACTAAAAGAGAATAGTGACACCTCAGAAGACTGAGGTTGTATTATTAACCTGTTGTGATTTTGCGAGCCTATTGCTGTAAGGCGGTAGAGCGGGGACAGTTACTTTAGAGACATTACTTCACTGTAAATGGATCTGATTAATTTCCATGTACTAAGGCATGTATCACGGCCATCTGTTGAAGAGTCTTTTTCGGGCAGCCAGTAAAGCTTTGCCATTACATAATGATATGGAGAGGCAACAAGAGTCATTTCCCAGCTCCCTGACGCTGGAGCGCAAGCGCCGATGGCCCCAATGTTTTACTTCCATCCTCTCTGCTGGGGGTAGTTGCAGCTTTGTCGGTGGCTTGGGGTACCTGGGGCGAGGAGGGGAGAACTCCCCAGTTGTTCCTCTGTCCTTCCACTTCTCTGAACTCTGTGCTTCACTTACTGGTTTCTCTTGCTAACCTTGAAATTTAAGCAAATTTTGATGAGAATAAGAGTAAGAAAAACCATGGGTACCACAGTAGTCATAAAAGATAAGGCATGTAGTGTCTGCGGGTTTGTGTGTCATATAGAATTTTATAAAATATTCATTCTTGCTGTTCAACACAGTTTCCCACCCAGTTTTTCTTTAATATCAGAAGGAATGTTTAAGTTGAATATATTATTGTTGCAGGTGATGCTGTTAGAGCATTTTGATCACAGTACAAGGCCATCTTTTAACCCAGTTTTGGAACCAAAGCTAAATTTAAACTTGTTTCTTCTTAATGACAAAGATGATCTCTCTGAAATACTAGTATAGATTAATACAAGATAATTTAAATGAAGCTTTAGTGTATTTTGTAGCAAAATCACATCAGTAAATAGTGAAGAGTGAGAAAGTGTATATATTTGCCATTAGTCCCTCCTTACAACTGTTGAATGAAAGGAAATACTCATATTGGCCCAACTGTAAAATAAGGTTATGTTCTTTTGAAGCTCATTCCAACCTTTCTTTTGCTAATGAAAGCAGTTTAATTCATGTGTCTCAAACTTAGCTGTCTCAGTTAATCTATGAATAGTCACTTGGACAATGAAGATGTACATAGAGCATGATAAATATCTGTAGTTTTCGCTCCCTTTTCCTTTTCCCTTTTTTTTTTTTTACTGTGAACATCATGCATGTTCACCCTCTGGGACCTTTGACTTCTGCCAGGACGGTAGTTCGCTTGTGATTCATCGGTGAACTTCAGAAAACATGGACACTTCGTGATGATTTTGGGGATATGATGTTACTTCCATCCTTTTAAGATTTTTACATTTAAATAATCACTGTGTCTGGAACAATATGAAAGAGCATTGCAAATAACACTTATTTGGAGCGATTACTCTTTCACAAGACTGTCTGGCAGATTGCAGGGTTTTGCCAGATGTTCTGATTTACAAGTACCGTTGCTCATCTTACAAAGTAATCTTATTTAAATAGGATCAAAACAGCTTAAAAAAACCCCACTGCATAATAGGTAAATGCAATCAAATATTTTCTTTACTTACAAAATCTATCTATGGAAAACTGGAGTAGAAAATTTACTGCATAACTGTCATACCAATGCTGCTACTGACAGCAGAAATGAAAATTTTTGTAATATTTGATTTTTTTGTATGTGTTGCAATACATCAGATTTAATCTAAAAAATATAAATCAATGTTTTCTGAGAACATCTAGCAACAGAAAAGATCTATCTGTCCTGTGATAATTCAGGCAATAGCAATGATTATTTTTCTTATCAGAGACTCTTAAAGGTGATACACAGCTTGCTTGGAACATAGGGCCAAAACTGGACGTGATACTGCAGATGAAATTGTATAATAACTAATAAAAAATGAAACAAGAATACCTCACGTCTTGCATGCAATGCTTTTGTTCAGGTATCAGTAGGAAGCTTTCCCCATCTCCGTGTGAGAACATTAACTCTCATTTAGCTGCTGATCCTTAGTAATACCTCGGTGCCTTTTGAAGAGCAACCATAACCAGGCTTCGTGCATGTTATATTTGCGCAATTGTATTTTCCGGCCCAATGTGTAATGTGTCGGGTTTGATCTTTGAACAGCATCCTGGTTTTTGGGGGAGTATCTTCAATTGATCAACTGTCTTTGCAACTCTAATCCTAATTTTGCTCTCTACCTTTTGGGTCATCTGCTAATATTCGCCCTGCCCTGATCATTAATAAAAACATATAACCTGGGTACCGAAACTGGCCCTTGCAAAATTCTATTGAATGTAGAATTCCAAATAGATAGTAACCAAATCAGCAGTTGAAAGAAATCTGGCCTGGTAAACTAGCATACCATGTGTGATCCGTGGTTGCCTCCCTTATGTTTTATTGTAATTGTATGTTTTTCTCCACCATTAGAAGCCTGAATGCAAGAAGTGCCAAGTGCTTATTTCTGCTGACAGTCTTATAAATATTAAAAATGCATATTCCTTCCATGCTTGGCACAACACTGAAAAAACTAGAATTTCATCCCAGAAGTTCAGAACTAAGGTCAAACCCGTAACTGCAGATGTGCTTGCTAATTAGCAAAACTTTTTGATACTGTGTGTGTTCTGCTCTCATCAGAAAAATTAAAACAAAAGAACAAAACTCCAAACATATTAAAAAAAAAAATCCTATACATTGTTTCAGCAAATATGGACTGAAATTCTGTTTTCTGATTTGTGCTGTGGAAGTGTGGTTGCATTTCTAAGTGCTCATATACTCTCTAAATAGCTGCTCAGGACGTTTTCAGGAATCAGTGACAGCTCTCACTTGGACTAAATCTGTAAATCCTTGGTGTAATATGAAATGTGATCCGGTGTTTGCTTACGCTCTTTCTGATTTAAATCTAGAGAAGGTCTTTCTTTGATTATTGGGGGTTTTTGATACTGCTCAGAGACACTTGTATTCATTGACGTTCACTGATCCATGGAATTTTTCTTCTCTGTGACCATCATTTGAGACCTGCAAGTGCTGGTGGCAGCAGCTGTTATTTGCAGTACGTGGCTAAGTCTAACTGGGCCATCCGCAGCCCAAAGCTTATTGTACCCGTCTGGGTCCTTCCTCGCGGCACCGCTAATCTGACACCGTCCACTCCTGCGTGCTCGTGCTTAGCAGCAACAAGGACTCATTTTAGTCATATCCTGCCAGCTAAAACTCTGTTTTTGTTGATAGCAGTGTTCATATTTTCAAGAATACTTCTTCTGCATCACGGATTTTGGTGTAGCATCAGTGGGCAAATTTCAGTCCGTCGTTTGTATCTAAGATTGTGACCCAGAGGAAGCCCCTGCCCTTTCCCTAGGAGCACATTGCAGAACAGGTCTTAAAATCCATGCACGCACACCTTGCGTGTTTTCTGTTTGTAATGGAATGGAGTTTATCTGGACCTTAGAGTTTGTAAAACCGAAAAAAGAACAACTCCATAACCAACCCTTTCATAAGGGAAATCATTATAAAAGTGCTGTTTACCGACATGACGTTACACTGGAAAATGTTTAATACCTTCCAAAACTGATTTTTTTTATAACTTCTACAGAAAAATATGTTAGACTCCGTTCCTGTAGTTATGCATTTCACTATCTTTGTTGTCTTTTATCTCTAATGACATCCTAACAGAGGAGTACTCTGGAGAAAGATTTGAAAGAGCAAAATGAAGTGCTTCTGGGGGGGGGGAACTTCTGCCAAGTACAAAGGGCAACTTGAGAGGGAGAGCAAACATATTTGAAAGTCCAGCAAGGCTGTTTCTTGACAGTAAAGAAAGGCTGTAGAGGTCCTGAAAGCAAAGAAATAGCTTATGTTATTAGACTAAGATAAACGTTTTTGTGGCAGCAATCAGAATTATTGTAAGTGGAGGAAAAAGGGTTTGCTGTGGTCAGAGAAAAGGTTATTGCCATTATTGAGAGATGGCTGGAAAGCTGATGCTCAGGCATATAAAGCTCGTGCTGTAATAGTCATTACAGACCAAATGTCTAATTTGAACGTGTTGTCCAGGTTGTGTATCTGAGCGTCAGAAGCATTTGCTGAAAGAAACAAAGCCTGGCAGAAAAGCCACTGAAGAGACAGTTTTGGTTTTGCCAGGTTGAGCAGACATCATCCATCCGTCCATCCATCAGGGGATGTCTGGCTGAGATTTATTCCAGCTAGAAGAAAAAGGTGTGGGTTTTTCTCAGCTCAGCTTTAAGTGGTCAGAGGTCTTTGTCAAAACGCTATCAATGTTTGCATCTGCCGCTTTTAGGACTGTCTTTACTGGAAAACTACCCAAGTACCAGACTATGGCCACTAAGGGGTCATGTTAAGCATGGAATAAATCAATTTAGAGACATATAGTGACAAGCTGTGTAATAGGCCCCAAGTAAAGTACTGTCTTGTCGAAGATAGTACAGCAGGTATTACAAAGTGTTAGGCAAATTAAATGCCCAGACACAGCCAGTTCTCACTCATACAAATACTTGTAAAAATTACTGATGGTTAATTTATTCACGTCTCCCGATCATGAAAATGTCTCAGATTTTAGCATGACTGGTTTAGATTCAAGTTTCAGGCTGGAGATCCGGTGACTGTTATTTTCTATTAATTCTTTTCTAGCACAAGGTGGGAGCAAAACCCCACCTATGTGATTTATTTAGATGATCAACAGGGCTTTATAAATAAGCAATGGCTAGTCTCGCAAAGGCTGAACCTGACTGCTCAAATAACAACTTCTCAAAAAAGCTGGTTCTCAGCAAAATGCAGACTGTTTTTACTAGCTGCTCTGCAGATGCTCTTTTTCATGCTGTGGTAATTCATTCCGCGGTGTATCCTTTTTGTCCTGTTTATCGTTTTCAAATCTCTATCAGGAAAATTCATTTTACATCAGCTCTCAGTAAGACTTAACTTTTGCTATAGTTCTTAGTATCTGCTGCAAACTGTTTATATGAGTACGAGATATTTTGATTAGATGAGGTGTCCAATTTGAAGGCAGTCAGGGTTTTTTACAGGGTTGTGACTGGCTTTCATTTGATGTGACTCTTCGGTAATCACTGATTGTCTATAGTAAAGCTACCACACATGGTAAAAATACCTTGATATTACCTTGCTGTGCGTTTCAGTTGGTGAACACAAACCACTTCTGTGCTACAGCCTCATCTGTTAAAGGACAACATTGTTTATGCATCCAAAATCTTTTCAAAACATGAGCTGCGAAATGTTAGTGTTAATATTTTGGCAAAGGCTTTGCAGGGTTACACCCAATTTGAGGTTCTCTATCAGTCTCCACATCACTGAGACCATTGCAGAGGAACCAGTAAGCAAACCACAAATATTTTCTTTCAAACAAGGCCAGAATGGAGAAAAGCAAACGGACCTGGACGGTTGGTAAATATGTGAAGATTTGTGAGCTAATTCTGTTAGCAGACGCTGATGAGGAAGGATGAATAAATCTGATGTAATCAGAGTTATTTACAAGGTTTGTATTCAAAGTCCAGTTCCTTTAAGCAGAAGAGAAATCGAAGAGCTGATAGTTTTGTTGCAGATTTGAACACCTTTTCAGCCTATCTCCTACTCATAAGCTCTCTAACAGTTAAGATTTGTCCACCGGTGGAGAACTGCCAGGACACCTATGCAGAAACAGTACTGTTCTGTACAAGAGTGCCTTGCCCTCCCCAGTTTATCACTAAGGCTCCTGTAGTCCCTTCAGCATGTGTTTTTAATTTTGATTTCTCATTATTTTTCTGTTTCTTCAGTTTCAGTCACTCACATGGTTGCATGAGAGCACTCTGCATTTTCCTCTTTGGATGCAGAGAAGTCCCGTTCGTTCGCCTGCTTTCAGCGAGGAGCTGGCACACTTCTGTTGTTTCTGTGGCGTTTGGGAATTCGTTCTTCTCCCAGCTTTTCCATCCTCACTTTTTAGACCTACAGTATCAGATTCTAGAAGCAACCCGGCTAAAATCCTGTCATGGCGGTGTGAAGGCTGTTGGAGAGAGGAACTTGGATGTTGCTGGGAACCTAGCTGTGTTTTACGCGCCGCTGCGTTCACTAGGGACAGTAGTAACTAGGGCCACTAAGGATTCTTCTCTTCAGGGATCCTGGCTGGGTTTTGCCTCTGAAGTTGTAGACCCAAAATTAGATACGTTCTTTTTTTGAAGTTTTTACATACAACTTCAAGTGTTTGCCAGCAGCTGTGCTACAGTTTCACACAGCAAGAGAGTTTGGCCTTGGTTTAATTATGGGCTAGGTCATACGTGTACAGTCCAGATCTCTCGATGCCTCTCAGGCATTCTGTACGAGAGGCTTCCTTGAGAGACTTCTTGTGATCCAAACAGAAGAAGGACTGGACTATGGTTTGTATGATTGGGCCTGCTATTCCGTAAGCCGTTAGAAGGTTTGGAGGGGGGCTTGGGGCTGGCTGAACCCCTCTGAATTCCAGGTGAACTCTGCACATCAGATTTACTGTGCGTTTTCGTAGGCAGCATACAGATTTAAAAAAAAAAAAATCATGCTTGAGAGAGATTCTTCTCAAAATAGCTTCTCTTGACCTGTATGTAAACCAGTCTATAATTTCAAGTGGGATGAGAAGTTATTAATAGGGAAGCCAGCTGCATCTCACCACATTTCGAGCCACTTAGTTAAGCCATCAAGGACAACAGGAATTGTGCAGTCCTTACTCTCATGTGCTAGCTCTTCCCATTTTGGGAAAGATCTAACACAAGTGCTGTATTTGCTACACCTTTTTTTTTTGCTTCTTACGCATGTTTTATCCAAGAAATTAACTTGTTCTCTGTCACAAAATGGCCACAGTTTTATAATCCTCACATACAGTGAAAAATTAACTGAGATTCTCTCCTCCTCGCAGCATTACTTAAGAGCGCTTAAGCTGTGCTCTGTAATCTGAACAACTTCTTGGCTTGATCATGTTTCTGTTGTGCCCATCATTTGGCTCTTCATAAATTATCACTTGAATCTGTGTTTGTGTAAGATATTGAAGAACGCTTCTTTTTATCTGTATGCCTTTATCTGTAAGCAGGTGTTCTTTGTTTCCCTTTCTAATTCTAAATTATCAAGCCAGAAGAATTGGCTGTGCATGCTCTCTGGCACCAGTTGTACGCCGAATAGCTGGAGAGGCTGTGCTTGGATGTTAAGTTTATTAGTGCGGTGCTGCTGGATGCGTGATGCCTAACACCCCATTTAGCTCGGGCACTCTCTGGTGTTTCCTTTCTGTTTCAGCTGACACCCAGAGCTACCCTGTGCCTCAAAGTTTGTCCAGGGAAAGAAAGGGCAAATAAAGCCATTTGTTAATGGCATCTCCTAGCCCAAGTGGAGCATGCAAGAAATACAGCTGCACTTAAGCAAATCATTGACTGTTGGGGCTCTTCAGCATTAATGACCATTGGTGTAGAAGGTGTTTTAAATTTCCAGACTTCAGTGTTTGATTTCTCAGTGCGGTGCTGAATCATTGCAGATGATATCTATTTGGTTTTGTGCTGAATCAAAAATCTCATCTGAGGCAGAGGTTGAAGCCCAGACGGTTGGAGGAGCCTTCATCTGCCCACAGCCTTTCCGCAGAGACAAAGCGCGGGACCTGCCCAGCAGCCCTCACCCATCATCTATACGTTTGTACGTCACAGCATCTCGGCAGGGATTAGTTTAAACGGAAATGTGCTAGACGGCTTGCTTTTACCTCCTCGTGCAGTGCTGCATGTCCTGTTCTCCGCCTGTGTGCAACTGGGGGGCGGGCGGTTGGATTCCAGCCTCATAAACTAATCCGTGGATTTCAAAGGTCGTAACATGCCAAGTTTTTATTGGCAGCAGCCTTAGATTTGAGCTAGAAATTCTTCTGAAGTCAAAGGGTACCAGAGCCCCCACTTACACCCCAAGAGCAGAGTCCTGCCTGTAATTGCCACGCCAATGTGAGAGCGATGACGACCGCTTTACTCATCCTTCTGCTTCGTTCAGCATCGACTGTCTGGATCCTACTTGGCAAGTGGACGCTTATCTGTCAAGCACTGCTACTCCTGTCTTTTCTGAGCATCGTTCTCATCTGATGGTAACTTGTTTTCCCTTTAACCCAGAGTGCTGTGTGTTCTGCATTGATTCATCGCTCTACCCACTCAATAGCTTTTAAATTCAGCCCATGTGCAAGGAAAAACAAAACCCCGTGTATTTCCTCTCTCAAGGGGCAGGCATGCTGGAGCTCTACAGAAGGTGCGATGGGGTACCTCACCCGTCGTCAGTTCCTGAACGGCTGCCATGTAGCCGGGGTGGTGGGTGCGGATTTTCTGTGCTCTCTGGCAGTTGGCCCCAGTTTCGTCCCTGAGCTCCTTTTCGTGCTTTATTCCTTTGCTAGAACTTACACTTAGAAGGAATCGCTCAATTTTTTGTGCAAAGTGCTGCATCTTAGCATGTAGGTTCCTTCAGGCTTTAATAAGGAAGGATGGTTTGCAGGAGGAAAAGTGGGTCGGGTTGTGCCCTGACAAAGGCTCAGAGGTGGCGGGATGTTTTCCCAGAATACGCGCGTGGGCTGGGCGCTCTCGGGCTGTGCTGCGGCAAGCGGGGAGCCGGTATCTGATGGGTGTTCACCTGGAGGGGAGCTGCAGGAGACTTGTGTGCCCAGCTGCGTGCTGCTGGAATGCCACAAGATGTCACACTTAAACTACCAGTGTGTATAAATTAATCTCTATAATGTTTAAAACACATTTGCCATCTTTCATAGGGTACGTTTAATCTCGGCAGTGTAGTTAATTAAATGTTGTCATGTTTGTGCCTAGGGAAGGGCCAGGAATGGAGGGGGTAGCCATGTCACGGGGTGGTGTTTCAGGAATGGGGTCGGGAGGAAATGCTGCGTTACCTCCCCGGGGAGTCAAACGAGCAGAGGAAGTAGTAGGCTTGTACAAAAGGACGGCGGCACAGGCACCAGGTAGCACTGAAGCATTAACTGTTTATTCAGCACATCCCTGAACTACCCCAAAATAATTGCTCTTGCTGGGCTCTCCTTTTTTTTTTTTTTTTTTAAAAAAAAAACTATTATTTGCTGTGGTGGTGCTGGTGGTGGGTTGTTTTTTTTCAATAAGAACTTAAGATTCTCATATACCGCTCTTAGCATGCTAGGAGGAGTGTTTGCTCTGCAATTAAGTAGACAGATATTTACAGAGGGGCTTTCACTCCTTCTTTCTGGGAAAGAGATCATGCCTATAGTTTAACTATTTAACAGGGTTCCTGATTCTTTGCATGGTGCCATTCATCACTCTCTACACATCCTCGGCTCTACTTCATAATGGTTTCACTGTCAGGTCTTTGCCCCGTTGTGTGTCTGGGGCTATGTAACGCTGACCATAAAGAGACAGTTCCAGGGCTGTGTCTATTCCTCAAGCTGCATGATGAGCAGCCTTTTCACTAGGAAGTCATTAATTTCCAACATTCTTTAATTAAAGAACGCATCAAAATATATCATGATGATTGAGGTAAGACCAGCAGAGAGCCAGCAGTTCCCTTTCAGCACTGATGCAAACATAAATGGGGTCCCTCTAGAAAAGCCAGAATCGCTTCCTGGACCAGCCCTGGTTATCCCGAGTTATAACCAGCCGGTGAGAGTGGGATACAGAAACCTGGTGCTGTACCTGGGTTGGCAATAGGACATCAGTCAGCTTTTAAAATGTCCCTCACAAGCTCACCCTCCTACGGACAAAATCCTTGCCAAAGCACATGTGCTCTCAGCCTCTCTGATGGGGGGGTGCTGTCTGCTGATACGGGAGTAAGTATCCAGTCGTAGTCTGGATTATACCTGCGGGGGAGTTAGAATTAGCTATTGCATGTTGTCTGCCCCAATTTCACCCGCATTTCCTTTTGTATAGACAGTCTTTTAGATGACAATTTTGTATAGGATTGTTTGTGACAGGAGGACATTTGCAAAATGTCTTGTGACAAATGATAGGGCGACCATATCATCCTTTCATAGGATTGCAGTGAACCTTCCATCTTGCAAATATTTCTGCAGGCTAATGGAGGGGATTGGACAAAGTGACTGCAGGCTCAGCTGTACAACCCCTAGACATGGAAAATTGCATCCAGGGTTTTGCTAGCCTTACCTAAAGTAGTAAAAAATACAGTAGCGTATTTGTTGTAGTTATAGAATTTAAAATTTGGATTTATGAAATAAGGATTTTAAATCTTTAACACATACACAATTTTATGTGGGCATGTACACACATACTATCCTGCCTCTTACCTCTCAAGTTAGAATAGAAAATAATAAACAATAGACTTTTCAGCCTGTTAGAAACAGGGTCAGATAGCTTGTGGAGGTAGATCTGCAGCAGGTGTATTCGCTCTGAGATTTAATACCTTTGCAATTCTTTTCTTAAAGCGAAAGAGATTGAAAAATTTGTAACATAGAACAAGCTGTCCAAGGAAGAGAAGGGCACGGCCCAAGTTCTCCTTTGTCCATGACTTCCCTTCAACCAGTCAGTGAGTGAAAACCATAAAGCTCGCAATAACCCAAATCTTGCTGGTCCCTCAATCCTGTGGCATCATCTCAGCGTAACTAACAGCTTCCAGAGGGGCAAGTGGCTGCTCCCTCTCGAGCTACAGCTGGGCACCTGAACGCAGAGGATGAGAAAGCAAATAGTGGAAACGAAGCTGTGGATGTGTCTGGGAGTGTTTATGTGACTTTCATCTGGTAAGTTCCTAACCCTAAAAGAAGTAATAGATTTGCCTTAAAGCCTAACTCTGTTATTGGTTGGGCTTTTTTTCCTCTCATGAAACATATTAGAATAGCAATTTTCTTTTTCTTCCTGTCTCACAGTGGAGTTAAATTCCCTCAAGGACATCATTTTCAGTGTGCTTCTCATCCTTAAAAGAAATTGAGGTAACTACTTGTACTTATTATAGCTTACTTTTATTTCTCCTTCCCTCATGCCTTTGTCATGACAGTTCTCTTCTTTTTCTTCCTAAACTGCTTTTATTTTTCAAGTCAGGCTTCCAAGAAACAAACCTGTTTTGCCTGAAGTCTGTCACATGTATAAATTTGTATTAAAGAGCAAACTGATTTTAAGCCATCCTTGTTTTGCAGGACTATCTCACATGCTGCAATGGAAAATGAACAAAAAGCAAGGTTAGGGGAAAACTGGTGGGGCTTTCACTAGGGATGGTTGATAATATCAAAGTATAGAGTCAAATTCCATTGCAGAGCAATTTGACCCTGTTGCTAAAAATGTACTTTAATTGAAATGAGTTATTCTTGGTCCATTCCTTGCATCCCAATCATGCAACACAGAAACCTGAGAGTCTACAGTTCAGCCCCTGTGGAGTTCTCAACTGGCGGGGGTCTGTTGACATCTCTTTCTCACTTTGACTGAAAACGGCAAAACTTTCACAGTGAACACTGGTAATTTCCAGTGGGCTCCAATCTTCCTGCCCTTCAAAGTTTGTGTTTTTTTTTTTCTTTCTTTTTTTATATGCATTGGAATTATAGTGACTTATTTCATGTTTGGCAATGAATGAGTTGAGTATATTTATGAATAAACACTGCCTTTATATGCAATGAAAATTTAACTCTTAGCAAAATCCATTTCCTCTGAGGAAATGAGATGTCTTCTAGTCAGTAGGCTTTGGATAAAATAAGAGGTCTTACAGTACGTGCACCAGTTTCCCTGACTTGTTTGAAAAACTGAAGGATGTGGGGAAGCCCGTAGCACAAAAATCAGGAGACTTGGCTGCATTTCTGCACGCAGCTCCCCGGTTTGCTGGGCACGCTGTACCTTCTGCATTCTCCACGCTGTACCTTCTGCATTCTTCCCTGGCACTACAGGCAAGTGCTTTACAAATGGGAAAGAATTTTTTTCAGTGATAAAACTCACAGCAATCTCAAAGGCAATGGGAACCTTTATTTTGATTATTTTCAATGTATTGACGTTGTCCTTTTATGCAAATGTAACTGTAAAACACTCTTGAGATACTGCATAGAAAATACACATAGGAAAAAACATATATACACTTTCATAAAAATAGAATACATCTTGGCAAAATTACTTGTGTACAGTGTATTGACATTACTGAACCAAACTTACATCATCTTTGGAGAAAAATGTTCCATTTGCAAAAAAACCCAAAACATTTTAACTGAGTTGGGAGTACTGAAATGGATATGGTTTTGAGCTAAATAAATGGCTATACCAGAATGTCAGAGTAAAAAAAAAAAAAAAAAAAGTTATAAAATACCTGCTGTATTACGTAGAAGTAGCCATGTTGGTTTTTCTTTCAAAAAATAGTGACATCTCTAAACTTGCTTGGAAATCAAATGTATCGGTTCCAAATTCTACTGTAGATTCTTTAGCTGAAAACAAACTTTAATATCATTTGTTTCAGCATTTGCAACCATTAGGTACAGTGGTATTTATTTTTTTGAGCACACGACGTAGTATATTACAGCCCTAATTCTATCACGTATTGGATAAGAAAAAAAATCTAATAGATACAAAATTGTAAAACACTTAGCAACCCTTAAAATATGTAGACCACTTGAAATTACAGTTTTTTTTTTTCTTCTGGTTAGGCTTTTCTTCAGTTGCTTTCAACAGAGGCTGCTCCTTGCTTACGGCTTTGACCCCATACTTCAGCTCATACTTCAATTTTTCTGCTGGTTTTCAGAACAAACTGTGGAAAATGACTACTCCAGTGCAATAAATAAAGCAAGTGGTAACAGGTCCTCAAAGCCACGGATCTTCCTCTTGAATTGGAATAATGGGACTGAATAGGCAGCCTCAGGGACGGAGGGAAAAAGAAAAGAGCATAGCACCATTTTCAAGTTACATGGTTCACAACTGTTTGGCAGGCAGCAGAGTCAGTCTGGAAGTGGTAACACCTACCGGCATTTATGAATGTGGTTAAAATACTGTGATTACTGTCAAGTAGTCTGGGTGTTTAATAGGGATAGGCTGACACAGCTATATAAACAATGAAAGTTGTCCGATACTCAATGTTTCCATCGACGCTGTAGGATAAGGCCCTGACTCCCATGCGGTAAGTCTTTGGCTCTCGCAGCGGCCGGGTGGTGAACACGACTCCTTTCAAGTTCTCATCTCTCAGGGCAAATGGGATTGCTGGGTCCTCGTCTGCCATTAGGAAAGTTGTCCTTGGGTGCATGACTTGATCGTGAGTATAGGCAACCAGCCGGATTAAATCCTGACCGGCAGCTATGCCGAAGGGGAGGGAAAGGAGTTTGTATTCCAAGGCGTAGGTACTCGGATCACACTCCAAGTCGTTGGCCGGGCAGTTTTTCAGACAGAACCTAGGAATAAGCAGAGCACTTTAGCCCAGGGAGAAGGCATGATATCGTAAGTACTGCAATAGGTCTTAAAGGATAAATTCTTCCCCTGTTTACCCTGTTGTGTAATTTAAATTTCTCTATAGAGGTAATATGCTCATACACTCTTTATCCATTGTTCCTTTAAAGCTGCAGCACAGTTTAATGTTCCATTTTCCTTCAACAGGATCATCTCTCAAAGTGCCAAGAGGTAATGTAAAGATACTGAATACCATATTTATCGTTGAAGTCAATGGTACATGTTTTAATGACCTTGCTCTTAAACATTAGAGTTGGAAAGGTTGGTTTAAAATGTACCAGGCAGCTCCATTTGAGGTGTCTGTGTGTTAGATCATAGAATAAAGATTTTGGAATGAAGAAGGGCAAAGTAAATTTTACTTCTATTAATCAAAAGTCAAAATAGGAGATACCTGTTAGCTCTGCTTGTCAGTACTAACAGATGTCAAAGAACATTATTCATTTCAACTTGTGTCATTCCAGTTCACTTTGATCACAAAAGATAGTTTCTGACTATGAAACAAGCTATTGCCTTGAGTATATTAAAAGACTAAAAGAAATTAATATGTTTTTTCCAGAACAGGGAAATAAATAGAGCAACTTAAAAATAACAAAATTTACCATGAACTGTAGCACTATTTTCATGACTAAAAGAATATTTTAAATGCTTTGCAATTGATGGCGAGTTAGGCCTTTAGAGAAGTCAGTCAGAAAACTTAGATGCAAAGGCAGCCCCATAAGTGACAAATGAATGACACTGAATCAGCAGAAGGAATCGCAGCACGCTGCCTGCCGGGGTTCATTTAGTAAAGGAACATTCTGGTGCTATTTCTTTTTTGAACTAGTGGTAAAATGCTGCAGGGACACTGAGAACCAGCCAGCTTGCCTGCGGCCACTGCTTTATGGTTCTGTTGCGGGGGAAGCATGGAATACTGCTGCTCAAGAAACCGATGATCATCTCGAACGTCAATGCTGTACTTTTTGCTAGTATGAGCTTTACTGGTGTCAGTCAAACTTAGATAAAGTTTCTTCTGACGAATACAGGTTAAGGATCCGAGCTTGGGGTGGGTGAAAAGGGGCTGAAAATAAAACGTACCCAGAAAGAGGCTCTCGCTGATAGTTTGGTGGACAAGGCGTGTCTATGCATTGGTAGCTTCCTCTCATGTTGAAGCACATCTGATTTGATCCACAATTAATGTTCTGTTCGAGGCACTCATCGATATCTGAATGTAAGAAACATGCAAATGATCAATTGCTGGTAGAAGGTTAAAAACTAGCCGGGTCAGTAAAGGCTGAGCAGACTGCAGTGTGCCTCTGCAGGCAGTGAAATCTCTCAGAATCCGGACTTGCTGTTTGAGCCAGGAGTTCCCATAACACGCATTTGTTATTGTTGGCATTTTATTACTGTGCAGGATGGCGTATTGTGCTAGAGCTGCCCTACAGCCACGAGCCAACATAAACCACAGTTGTCTTGTCAACAGAGACTAATTAGTTCATTTTCTATGGTGTTTTTTTGTGGATCAGAAAACCTGAGAGTACCTTTTTTTGACAGAGGCGGGTTCAGGATTATATTGGGTTTGACCCTAGAGCTGCTGCCTACTTGCCTGGAGTTAAATGTGTAATGTAAGGTCACATGAGGAAACTTCAGAAAATAAGTTGCAATGTCTAATTTGCTGGTGTTTTATGAAGCGTTAAAATGGGAAATATAAAAACTTCTGAAACTTGAAATTTTGAATGCCGGATCTCATGTAGCAAATTCAAAGAGGTCGCTTATACATGTATTGAACATGATTTGTATCTTATTTATTTACAAATGTATTTCTGAACACTCAAAGGGATCCTGTACCTTGACAGGTTTTGCCATTGGGCGTGAGGCGATAGCCAGGTGGACAAGTACACTGGTAGCTTCCTAGGGTGTTTCTGCATTCATGCTGACAGGTATCTCTGGTTTCACATTCATCTATGTCTGTGGAAAGAAACATGAACACGTACGCATCAGGATTATTTGAACCTGGTATTGAACCGAGGTATTTTTTGTCCTATTTATATATAAGTGTATAGACAGAGTTGGTGGAAGTTGTGTGGATCTTGTTTTCCAATGGGGTTGAATGTCTAAGACTAGCAAGTCCTTTCACACCTTACCTGTGCCATTCCTTAAAACTTTTTAATAATTAAGTCCTCACCTGTTTTGATGGCAGCCATAATATGTATTCTAGCTGGAGGGACCAGTCCTGATAGAGAGTTCTGGGAAGAAAGGGGGACGTGCAATCTGTATACATCGACAAGGTTACACAAATACAGTCTTGCCCCAAAAAGCAAGCTGAGCTGCCCGATAATAAGGTCTTAGGCAATACGGTTAGGAAATGCCCAGATTAGTTATCTCGTCAGAGGAAGCCTTGACAGTGGGGGAGTTGTTCATACAGTTAATCCCTCCTCAGGCAAAGCTGTTCCCTTCCAAACTGATCTTCCTCATGCTATGGGGATGAATTAAGCTCAGTATCTGGGAAGACTATCAATAAATGCTCTTAACTTTTTTTTTTAATCTCCCTCTCAAATACAGAAGTACCAGACCACTTTATGTAAAATTTTCAAAGCAGACTAGTGTGATTAAGACACAGATCATATATAATTATAATTTCTTTTGAAACATCTGCCTAATTCAGGAAAGCAATAGAGATCCTACTCAAATTAGTCTCATGCAAGAGTTAAGACTTGCATGATTAAAACAGTGGAAGGAGGGTCTTTGCTTCCCCTCTCTTCGTCTGATTTACAGGGGTTGCATTAGATAAAAATGCAAACACAGAAGAGAAACAGACGTGACTGTAGAAATTTACAGTATGTCGTTATCAAATCCTGATGGCTGTCTACTGAAAGAACTTACTTTAAAAAAAGCATTATTTGGGTGTATTTTTCATATTGAACAGTAATTTTTAAATTTAGATGTTTATTCCGATGCAACAGAAATACAAGAATATTAACTCATTCAAACTGGAAGCTGGGATGAACATCATAGATTTTAGCTTAACCCTTTCATCAGCAGTATCTATATTCCCAGGTCTTTCACTTAAACTGCTATACCCATAACCAACTGCATGTATACGACTTCTGAAATGTCTTTATAATTTAAATACAAGCTTTGACGTCTGCCTATCTATAATTTTTATTAATAAAAGTATACTTATATTTTTCAACATTATATATTGCTATATAGATTCTAGCAATAATTCTGGTTGCTAGAATTTAGCTGTAGATCGCTGTATTTATCCTGGAAGGACATTGTGCCCCTCTGAAGTGCCACTGGCATATACGCTAGGTTGAGGCACACGGCGAGCGCACCACAAACTGCTGTGTCAAATGCACTGGGACAGGCTCTAGTAAGGCCTGGACTGCGGTACCCTTAGTCCTGAACTCAGCAATATTATCACAAAATAACTTAAGAAAAAACCTATTCAGTTAAGGTACTCAAAATGAGAGTTAAGTTGCCAAAATCTGGCTTAAGAGAAGCATATTTGAAAAGATGAACTCATTTTTTATATCCCCATCTGTCCTTTGTGCAAAGCGTCAGGTCCGGTGACCCCTCTGAAGGAGGTGGCGAGCCCTGGCTCAGCTCACAGCGCCCGGGGACGTTCGGCTTGCCGGGGCTCTGGGGGGGCCGGGCGCGAGGGCCCCTTTTCTGGCTCTAGACCAGCAGTTACAGAGGGTCTGGATCCACGGACACCAACTACTGCCACGTGAGAAAAACCTGACATTTCTAGCTTTTGAGCAATAGTGTGGGGTTTTTTTTAACTACTTAGTTTCTTCACATTTAGTGCAAATCAGTCAAAGAACAGTACAGGGTGCTGTTCCTTTTGACTTTCACGAGGAGCTGAATTAAATTTTCAGTACTTGTGAAAATAGCAGCATTTCACTGAAAAACCTCAGAAAAGCTCAGGGGTAAGGAGGAAGTGAGCTAAATGCTTGATAGTTAGAGGTGCCAAATACTTTTGTTTCCCCTTGGTCTTAGAGTGTGCTCTGAGGCTTTGCACCCCTTTAAAAAAAAATGGGGGCAGAGCTTGCCAGTTACTGTAACTACCCTGCTCTCCTCATCACGGAAAAAGAAGCGGCAGTGCTGTCATTGTCACAACTTAGGACAACCCCCCTACTTGTTTGTTTACTTATAATCAGTCTCACCACGCTGGGAATTACATTGCAACCCGCTATATATCGTAACTACAGATAACGTAAAAGCTTCTGCTTATATTGCCCATAGGGCAGTGACTAACCGTCCTGTAGCAGTGCTCAATTCTAAAAACTTTACTCAAAACCTTTTTGAACCAGATCATTACTACCATCAGTGGGAGTCTGGCATAAGCAACATCCCCAGGGCTAGATTGGGTCTACTGGTGTTTTTTGAAGTGTGAGAAAATTCACAAAGGTGAGCTACCGTAATCAGAAGAAAGAGAGTCACAGAGGGAAGTAATTTGCAAACACACAATGAGCAGCACAATTAAAACAAGAGGTTACAAGGAGGAGGTTTGAAAACATTTTTGCTACAACGTGCTCAGGAGACAAGAACATGCAGAACGCTCTGAATATTTATCAGGGTAATATGAAAAAAACCACAGCACCACAAACCATCAGCCCCTGGTATATATGAAACAGTAACCTAAGAATAAGAGAATTGCATAGATATGACTGACATTTACCTACACATCTGTAATTTCTTGCCTCATAGCCTTCAGGACAAGTTTCTCTAATGTTCCTTCTAGTCCTGGAGAAAGGTATTCTGCTGTTTCTATACTCTGAGAAGGAGCTGTAGAGATTTGAGGAGTGCCTGTAATATTGTTGAGGTTGATAGTTGTCTCTCACAGGGGAGAATTGAGCATAGCTATAGCTATTGTAATAGGCACCATAATTTGGCAATCTCTCCAATCCAGCGCAAGATTTCCCATCACCTAATAAATGTTGTCCAGGTGGACAGATACACTTGAAGCTGCCGGGGGTGTTGGTGCATTGAAACGCACAGGGTTTAGGCACGCGTTCACATTCATTAATGTCTGCTCATGTGACATGATCCAGAGCAACAAACCATGTGGAAAGGAGAAAAAACAAACAAACAACAACACATAACTATATGTATATATATACATATATACTTATCTCAGTCTGTGGAACAAACTGAAGACATAAAAGTGAGATCTTGAAGGCAGTAAAATATGGAGAACACAATGCCAAGTAGGCAGGTTATTCTACCCTGTACAGTAATACACCTTCGTGCTGCCTGTAAGGCTGCTTGTGACGTAAGACCGTGCTCACGCAGGACGGGAACTCTGCTGAAAGTCCTGCCCCGAGTGTTACTGAAGGTGAGCTGTGGCTATAAAATGGGGATCCAAGCCTGTTCCCCTGCTTTTGCAAAAGCAGGGCCGCGTGATAGCCTGGAAGCTGCCGGCTGCGGTTCCTGCTGGTTACCAGAACGGATGCACTCTGAGAAATAAGGGGCCCTTAGGACCCACGC
The DNA here is from genome assembly GCF_964195595.1 of Calonectris borealis. NCBI lineage: Eukaryota > Metazoa > Chordata > Aves > Procellariiformes > Procellariidae > Calonectris > Calonectris borealis. The sequence continues at coordinate 34,949,705 of NC_134319.1, read as the reverse complement.
CGTTCATCGTTTCAGCCTAAGCTGCTCACCACTACTTCGGTAATTATTTTTTTTTCTTAAGTGCTCCGCAGATGGGTGGGAGAAGCTGGCGGGCCCTTCTTTAAAGGATACTTAACACAGAGCATGCTTGAGAAGTACAGCGTTAGAAATTCATTCAAACCGGCACTGAGGAAAGCTCAAAAGCTCCGAGGCGGTTATTGCACTCTGCGTCAGGGGAAAAATCAGGTCTCGAGGAGGTGTCACAGGGCTGCAGGGGAAGGAGGTCGGGTGTGTTCTAACCTTCCTTGTTGTTATTGGTCATTCCAGCTATGAAAGGTTGGAGGCTTAACAGTAAATATTAATTCACTTCTGTACAATTAAGAAATAGAAATTTTTTGTTTTCCTAAGGAATGCTTTTTTTTTTTTAAGTTGTTTCCCTTTAAATTGTAATCCAAAGTAATTTGACCAACCCTAGCAGTAAATATCCATCCTTAAATCAAAACAGAGTACTGAGCATACAAAGTATGCTAAAGGGTTTAAGGATACAACATGATGAGTGTCCTTCGTGCAAAATAAAGTAAATGTGAGTGCTCTTGGATACTGTAGGACCAGGCTTTCTCCCACAGTCTCTCTGGCACTACCAGAAAGAAGTTTTCTAAAATTTTCATCAAGTTACTTCAGGCCCAGCTGAAAACTTGACATACACAGTATTCCTTTTCAAACTTACATTCATTCTTTACTCGAAAAAGACAAAAATCTGCTAATTCCAAACAGAGATGTGCAACTCTGCAATGACCAGAAATAAGTAACCTGATATTAACATACATAACAACCTATCTATAATTGACATTTATTATGGACCTTTTTTTACTAGAATTTAAAGATGATCTTAATGGTGACTCAGTAAGGGTTTAATTATCTCATATTAGAGGAAAGTGTGTATTCTTTAAATTATTATTGTAAAAATGCCATTAAGCTAGCGTTATTACAGTTTCATTTTGGTTCCCTCTGAACATAGTATTTTAAGCATAGTTTGTAACCCTCCAAGACACAAATGCATGATAATGGTATTTAAAAAGTAGTACTGTTCAGAAACGTAGTAGAATATTAGACTGCATTTTTATTAAGTGTTTAATACTTTTTATATTTTAAAGTTTTAAAGAATTTTTGGGGGTATTAATAATTAAATGTTTTGAGAGTTGGAAATCCAGGGACAATTATTGTAGAGCGTTGCAGTATTTTCCAATTGTTATTTCACAAACACATAACTGAAACTTCATATATTAGTTGAAATATCATTAGGGCAATATTGTCAGGTGTTACAAACAAGAGAACTTCATTTTTAATACGGCAACAACTAATACGAATTTTAAGTTTATATTCCTTCATTGTTTGCTTAAGATGAAAAAGTATTACTCATATATGTGTAAAAAAATACTGAAACTCGTTATTTCCTTAGCGCTCAACTATTTTCTAATTGCTGAGTTTAACGTTCTTTACTTGCATAAAATAGGGAATAGGTGCGTGCACTAACATCTTTACAACAACCAACATCCTTGGAACAAGTTGTGGATAAGCAATATAAGACTATCATAGAAATAATGGGTGAAAACAGGTGAAAAATTTCGTTCGTAGGATCAGCCTGTGCAATACAAGCAAAATTGAAGACAGCAAGTCACCTGCATTTATACCACAGCCATCCCTGTGAGAAGTGATCGCTGACTGACTGGTAAGCCTGAGTCTCCAGGGGACAGTACCCCTTGGATTACGCATTATGAATATTAAATATTTACAAGAACAAGGTGAAACGACTTTGAAACTAAAATAGCTAAATTCTCATGCATTCTTTAACTTGAGGAATAATATTTGATTTTAAATTCTAGATAGCCCTGCACATGTTATACGCAAAAATGCTTTATAACAGCTTCTGATAATGCCCTTCCATCTATGATATGGCATGTTGAGATCCAACACAGTTCACAGAAATACTGTAATTTAGTTAAATGGGCATGGGTGTTGTGATGACAAATGAGTATCTTATCCCCATCTAACAGGCAGGGAATTGTGGCACAAAGGACTTTCCACAGGGCAAGAGTGGCACAGGTAGGAACAAAGTTCAATTCTTCTGTTTCAGTCTGGGGCCCTGCTTACTTTTCAACTCTTCCCTGTGCTCACTGGAAACATTAACAATAAAAACTGGATTTTATTAACACATGTGAACTAATATCTTTGATGCATCTATATTTTAGATCAGATAAAAATTCAAAGGTGCATAAAGGTCATACTTTAATTTAAGAGGGAGCTTTCAGTGCTCCTTGGTCAGAAGACAGCTTCAGGGCAGCTGCTAGTGTTTTGTGAAAATCTGTAGTCCTAGACTTTATCTAGCTTATTACTGTCAGAAATTTAAATGGTTTTAATATATGTTAAGGAGTCTGGGATTGATTTTATTTCAGTAGAGAGGCAGCTGGTGGAACTAATGTCTTGGTCTACAGCCAAACAGTTTCTTACTGCAATTTAATCTCTTTAAAAACAAAAACCAACATTCCTGGCTTTTGGTAGTCCAAAATCTTAGGTTATTTAAAAAGAAAAAAAAAAATCCTGTTCTCCAAAGCAGCTATTTATCACTTATGAAAGCTAATCTTGAAGAAGTCATCATGGAAGAATGCTTCTCTGATATGATACATGAGAGCAACTGAAACCAAGTTCACTTAGTGTCATATACCAACATTCATAAATCATTATTATCAGGGTGGATCAGCTATTATGTTTTAAATATTCTACATAAATACAGAAAGGGTGAATCTAAATGATCCTAGTGCCATCCTGAGGTCTATTAAATGCCAGGGGAAGTGTTTTACGCACTTCACTGACACCATACGTTAAACTCCCTTGCTATCCACGTTAGAGCTATGAGAGCATCCTTCAAATGCTACGCATGTGTGCGTGGGAGAAAGCTCTGCACATTTTTATGCCAAAAGGTTGTGTGTAGATAGCATAGGGGAGTAACTACATGCTCAGCATTCCTGTGACTGACAGGAATCCTCCTTCCCTGCTGCAATCCACCCAAACCAGAAAGGGGAGCGTGGAGTGATGAATGCGTATCAGCTCCCTCCGCTCTACCCATACGGGGAACACCCTTCGCCGTTCCAGCGGGTGGGTAAGTGTGTTTGTGCCGCTCGCTTGCAGAGGCGAGTTCAGGGTGTATTGTGCCTCTTGCAACACGCTTCCTTTGGGTGTTCTCCTTTAGGGGAATCCGCATCACTCCCTGCTTGACTGCCTTCAGGTGTAAATCAGTGCAGTCCAGGGTATGGCCAGGCACGTTTCACTGTCCAATCAACTAACAAACCTGACCTGATTTTTATAAATGGAGCCTCTTGTGGAGTGGTAGCGTGCCACATCCATCCACCAGCGCTCTGATACCTTTGTACGCTTTGTTTTCAAAGTATGGACCTATAACAATCTCTGTTTGGAATCACTTAATTTTGACTGCTTGCTTTGAGTGGGACGCTTTGTTTTAGATGGATAATTTTGAACGTCAGAGCAAATTTGTCTACATAGCATAGTCTTCAAATGGGATAGCATTGTTGGATATGTTACAGCAGAAAGCCCAGCCAAAAGCAGCCGCAGAAAATATGTGATACTCATGTGATTGGACAGCTTACCCACACAAGGTCTTCCAACTCCCTGGGACCGATATCCTCGTGGACACACACAACGGTAACTTCCTCGTGTGTTCTCACAGATCTGGTTATAGCGGCACTGGTGGGTTCCATCCCGGCATTCATCAATGTCTGCAAGCAACAAGGCAAGGGGAAGTAGTCAGATTTTTCTTGAAACTTCTTACAGCTTTAAACTGCTTAATATCGAAGGAATGCAGTTAAGCCACAAGTGAATATACCCCTCTAGATAGATTTGGCCTCTGAACGTACACTTTTCTTACCTGGTGCCATGATTAGGCATTACTCTATAACAGTTTGTGTTACGAATCACAATCTGTGTTTCACAATCTGAAAGCAGATTTTGAGCAGATACACAAATAAATTTTTCGACCGTATTGCATCTACACACACTTTTTCCGTTAATTTTCAAAACTTTTCATTGAGGTTTCCAATGTGATCAGCTACTCTCCAAAGAGCCACAATCCATCTTCCTGTCATATCCCACTAGAAAAAAAGATTTGGTACTGTATATAACTTTGGTTATGTTTAAAAGCGTCCCTGATAAGCAGCAAGGACCTGTGAACTTGATTCAGAGCTCTCGAGACAAACTCTTAAGAAAGCATTCACACATGGGGCAAAACATTTCAGTCAGTGAACAATTTATAGAATTCAAGGTGACAATGCAGAAAAAATGCTGAGGAAAACCTTATTGTTCGTTCTTAAGAGCAACGGAAAACTAGAAGTGGCAAGGATACATCTAGTCTTTTAATACCAATTACAAAAAAGTTAAATACGTATGTTCCCATAAACGAAAAAAAGTTGATGCCTTAATATGTGCAAATATGTGGAGATGGACTTTCTCCAAGATTTTTTGGTTTTAAATTCATCATTGTCCCTGTCTTTACCATCATCGTATGGTATATTAACACTTCTACTCACCAATACAAGTTCCATTTTCTGCTTTGGTCATTCCATTGGGACACAGGTCAATGCACTTATAGCCACCACGGGTGTTTTTGCAAAGTTGATCAGGCCTGCATACATTCTGCCTGCACTCATTTACATCTTATTTTAAAAAAAAAAGAAGCAAGAATGGAAATGAACTCACTTCCTTATGCTCACTTCCTAAAGAGCAGAATAATCCAACTGTAATTATACTGTGTACACGCATCTGAATGCATTTCACGTGCATTTATCAGTCAGCCCAATTCCACTTCCTCTGCCTTTCAGTACTGCTTTACAAACAGATTCAGCAATGCATACTAAGTATATCATCCATAGTACGATTTTCATTCATAGAAGTTTCTGATAACAAATATAGCAACAAATAAATGTTGAAGCATGTCCATTCGAAAAAGGGAATTAACATTCAAAAATTAATTCATACCCATGCATTTTCTGCCCTTTAGCTGGTATCCTGGATCACAACCACAGTGGAAACTTCCTATAGTATTGAAGCAACGCTGATGACAGGAGTTGGACTCTTGACACTCATTAACATCTGTTGAACGATACAAATCCTTGATACCATAGCTGGGAATTGCCTTGTCCTCATTTACCTGAACAGTGTTTTGGTTGAGTCAACATTCTGGACTCTGCTTTGAGCTCTAGTTATTACACTACTGAGGTATGTTCAGAAGTGTTTACTTCTCTCACTTCTTTGTAAAAGAAAATGCACATGGGACACAAAGGCAAGACTGTGAGGTTATTCCCCGATAGGATTTTAAATTCATTTCTAAAGATGGAAAAAGCAAAATGTTTAAAAAACCCCCAAAAAACAAAAACCACAAAAAAAACCCAAACCCCAAAAACCCACAACCTTAATAATGAAAATTTATAGACACTGTATTTGGAGATGCATCTTTTAAAAAGTTACTTTCAATTGTCACACGAAAAAAAAGACAGCATTTTCAGTTTATGAAAGCCAACACCAAAACCCAAAGACCTCTCCGCACCTTGGCAGCTAAATCCATCAGCTGTCCTCCTAAAGCCGTTCCCACATCTAACCACGCAGCGGAACGAGCCAATGATGTTTTCACAGTCCTGGCCAGCATGGCACGTATGTCCACCTAACGCACACTCATCAATATCTATAATTAAAAACAAGCTGTAAACCTCACTATGTCAAAATGAAACACAGATTAAGCAGTGACTTGAGCATGATCAACTATGAAAAACTTGATTGCAAATATATTCAGGTATGAAATAATTAGAATACCACCAATAAATTATATTCCTATAATGAGAAAACGGCCCAGCCCGAACAGAACATTTCTCTAGCGATTTAAGTGCCGTGGGGCTTTTCGTACCCAACCTGTCCACGGCAATACTTATCTTACCCTGACACGTCCTACCATCCGCAGAGATCGTGAGGCCATTCGGACAGGAGCAGTAGTAAGATCCCATGGCATTATGACAGGTATGGGAACAAGGATTTCGCACAGCACATTCGTCTTCGTCTGGAACAAGGAAACGTTTGAAAAACCAGTGAGACTTCACAAGACTTTACCAGAAACGATACCAAACAAACCCTTCATAAGAGGCCTATGTCTGGTAGAGCCTACAGGGTAGAACTAGGTCTAGCAATGGAGCAGCTGCACAGAAGCGGTTCAGCGGTGCATTCTCCACTCTTATTTTCACGGTTACCAAACCTACGCTAACACGGCTTGCTGGAATCTTGCGTTAGCTCTGCCGGACTGGGTCACTACCGCGGTAATGAATGTTTGATACAATCTTTTCCAAAGAATCTCTTTCAACAGAACAGATGGGTTTCAGTGTTAGACTTAAGATTTCCTAGATATATGTGCAAAGATTAATATGTCCCATATTAAAGTTTTAGAATATATATTGTTTTATAGATGATACTGCAAGTGGAAAATTGTTTTAGCGATCTTATTTTCAGTCTTCCTGGTTTTAAACCTTTTGGATGATGTCGTGTTTGTTTCTTGTATAACTTCCTTCATTTATAAGCTTTCAAGGGGCAATGAAATAAGTCCACAAAAGTCTATCAGATAATTGTTCCCCAAAACAAACGTGACTCAGTCGTCTAGAGACAGCTAAAATGGTCATAACCTTCTCTTCACCTCCACCCCCCAAGCAGGAACTTGTGGGCTGTTGTCTAGGTTGCCAACACTCGTCCTTCCCTCCAGACAGATCATGTAGTGCTTCATTGCTTTGCAGGCTCAGCAGATACTGTGGCTCAATGTCCCCCAGTTGTATCTGAGGTACTGATGAAAAGCTGCCTGGGAATTACTTATATTCTAGATGAGTGCAGAAGTGACGTCTTCATCTGCCTTTGGATCCACACCCTTTTATCAATGGTAGCTTACGCTTTTTGAAGTACGTATTGCATCCTTTGAAACTCTAGGTAAAGGTGATGTAGACTCTGGTGGTTGAGTACTGCATCCAGCTCTGGGGCCCCCAGCACAAGGCAGACATGGACCTCCTAGAGCAGGTCCAGAGGAGGCCGAGGCAATGGTCAGAGGGCTGGAACAGCTCTGCTATAGAGAAAGGCTGAGGGAGCTGGGGTTGTTCAGCCTGGGGAAGAGAAAGCTCCGGGGAGACCTTACTGCAGCCTTTCAGTACTTAAAGGGGGCTTGTAAGAAAGATGGAGAGACTTTTTACCAGGGCCTGTACGGGCCCTGGTAGAGAGCCAGGACAAGGACTAACGGTTTTAAACTAAAAGAGGGTAGATGTAGACTGGAAATAAAGACTACATTTTTTGCGATGAGGGTGGTGAGGCACTGCAACAGGTTGCCCAGAGAAGCTGTGGATGCCCCATCCCTGGAAGGTTCAAGGCCAGGTTGGACGGGGCTTTGAGCAACCTGGTCTGGAGGAAGGTGTCCCTGCCCATGGCGGGGGGGTTGGAACTGGATGATCTTTAAGGTCCCTTCCATCCCAAACCTATGAGTCTGTGATTACACACCAGCCTTGTCACATCATTACCTGAACAGTAAGGCCCAGTTGAGTCCAAACCAAACCCAGCAGGGCACTGGTTGCTACGATCTCCTGTATGGTAAAGGAAGCACATGTTACTTGTGGATGAAAATATGGCCATTTTATTACTTTTTAAAAACCGTTTAACATTAAGAATTGCAGCCCAGCTATTTATAAAAGATTTATTATTCTTGGACACTAAAATAGAAACTTTTACAATCCAGACTTTAGTGGTTTTTCTGCTTGGGCACTAAAAGTCAGTAGTATGTGGGATTTGCTGTTTTGAAAAACATTAAACAGGTGGGGGGTTTCCCTCAGAGCGACTGCAAGTTGCATCCCAGCCTAATAAATCCTGCAAAGTTCCTCCTTAAAGTTTTCATTATTAAAAGAATAGACCATTCAGTTTCACTTCACGTAAAAGGAGGGAAATAAACCCAAACCAAACAAATCGCCGTGTCATAGATTGTGGGAAGTCACTGTAGAAGCACACACGTGCGTACTATGAACTGCAATGGAAAACTGCTCAATGACCTGCTGCTTGAAAATTGATTCAATAAATATGTAATTTTTAAAAAAGCAGTATATTAATTAATATGCAAGTTCAGTAAAGGCTTGGCCAGATTTATGCATAGGCATAACTTGGTCTGGAGACTTCCTTTTATCAGACCTCTTTTTAAAATGGGAAAAAAAAAACCTTACTTGGTTTTCAAATTAAACAATGAGTTCATAGTCTGGTAAGTGGGAAAATCATTATATTACTTCATTTAGAATGTTGTTATTGAAAAGAAAGACTGAGATAGGCAATCCCACTGTTTCATTTACTTTCAAACTGGGTTACTTCATTTGAAAGATGATGTTAAGCCTTACTGTGTAAAAAAAGCCCAAATACTATTTAAAAAGATAACAGGACATTCTGCTCCTAACCAATTATGACTTCTCAAAGGAAAACACGCTTACACAAATATATGCCCTATTCCTTAAGATCACTTAAATAGAAGTTAATAAAAGCCAGCAGTTGGTAATGCTAAGATGCAGTACCACGGATGATGCAGCTGCTAGCTCGCCACCTCTGTGTTAGGACTCCCCAGATTTACAGACCGTACATAAGCACGTGTCTACACAGCGCTGCGTAACCATGCACCATTCGTATCTGGCCTTAAAAAATATATCCATAAAGTACCAGTAAAGTTTTCAAGCTGCAGGTCAGCATCATATTTTCTGTACATGCCAAATAATTCCAGAGAAGTTAAATCGGAGGAATGGCTTAGGACATTTTACCCATTTTAGTGCTGAATTTTGAGTGTTCTTCCACCTCATTACTACCTTACTTACATTTATGTGGTTTTTGCTGTGAGAAGAAAATAAGCAATCCTTTTTCTTAATCGCTATGCAAAACCAAAGCCAAACATAAAACCCCACCAGCACTTGACCCCACACAAAAGCGACAGTAATTTCATTTTAAAGAATGAAAGGTACATGCAAGGAAATGGAGAAATATTTTAGATTGACTCTCTGACGCTACGGGTGATGCTATTAGCAGTGTCAGCAAATGCAGACGTACATCATCGACGAGAACTACAGCTGAAGAGTAAGTGCAAACCGCAACAGCTTTTACGTATTAGTCTACAGGTATATTAACAAGACATGTAGGTCCCAGGATCTACAATAAAGTTACCCAAGTTTCACCGCATTTCCTCTTTCAAGACCATAACTTTTGAGAATAGGTAATGAATTCTAGGAAGATAGGACATTATTTTTCCATTGGTTTATTTTTGTGAAAGATTAGAACAATACCTTTTGCAATGGAAGCGTGGATTTTGAAAGCCACAGTTTCTTCCAGTGGGTTGTACTCCGTTGTAATAGAGGAAGCGTGGAGTGTTTCCACCAAGAAAGGCATCTTTCCTTTAGTGTAGTCATAGGTGATAGTGTGGTTCCATGTATAGGGAACACTAACTCCATCTATAGTGAAGAGACGAGTGGAATGGGCATACAGTTGCCCAGGGCCGGTTTGAATATAGTCTTCTGTGTAATCCTGAAACAGCACGATTCCTGAATCAGCCACTGAGTACAGCCAAGACCAACTGTGGTCTTCGTGTTCTAAAGCAGTATGAGACGTATTCTGAGAAAGATTTTTTTTTCCAACAGCTGAACAAATCGTATTTCACACAACACATGCCTTTTTTACTCTTATTTTAACTGTTGAACCTTAACAGCATCTGATACATTACTTTAAGAAACAGGCTGTGGTACTGAGGATCCTGATGATGGGGGCCAGAGCAGAACATTTCCAAAAAAACCCTGAAAATGATCTTACTGTTCAATAACTCTCTTTTGAGGTCTAAATATTTTTTTTGTATTCTAAGTCAGATGCTAACAACATGTGCTAAATAAAGAATCAGTAGAGAAAAATCCTGCCACTGAAAAAAGGTATAAATATTGGACATGCTACATATTGCAGTGTATCAACAAGAACTTCATGTATATATTTATTGTACTGTTAAAACATTTTCACTGGTTACCTACCACTAATTACCACCTTTATAGAAACAACTTCAAAGAACGTTCTTTCTTTTACAGTAAAACCAATTATCAAGCACCTGGTTTTAAACCAAAACTTTAACACCATGTATTATATTAAGCAAAATGTTTTTCATGTCTTATACTAAACCAAAAAGGTAGAAAAACAGTTCCTTTGCACTCCATCTTTCTATCAGGAGTACAAGGTCAGTGACAGAAGCTATCTCTAGGAGCAGTAGAGAATTATCTCCTAGAATCAATAGGCAGAGCAAATCAGTAGCGAGATTATAACCTCTTACGATCATGCAAACCACCCTCTCTAATCATTCCTGAAAAAGTACATAGAGATGCGTCATTCTTTGAAAGAGCAAATTCTGTAAAATATTTCAGATTAATTGCATAATAGGACTGTTTGCCATAATAGATATCTCCACAAGACACAGTTTTGATGCTGTAGCAGAGAAAGGAGGACATCATTAACAGCATCATGACAGCATGTATGGTAAGAACACATAAAATACCCCGTGATGTAATCTGATTCAGAACCCGTTAATCCCCTGTCTTTGCAACTTTATCAGCCACAGGGATGTTTCTCTGCCAGACTATGTATAATTGTAGCTGCAAACAAATCATCAGTAATATTCAGAAATGTTTGCAAGGTGCCATGGTATAAAAGAGCTGGCGTCATCCTCAGGGAGGCCAAAAAGTCAGGCAGGTTTAAGATGCACCTTCACAGCTCTACTGAAAGCAGCACCTGACACCTGCCTGGGATAACTACCCCCGAAGACACTTCTCGGTGCTACCTTCTAACATCTGAAAACCTTGAGTGACCAATACTACCTTCCTGACAACAACTTCTTGTTTTCAAAGGCCACGTGAACATCTGTCAGTTAAACCAGGCACAAAATACATCACATACAGTAAACCAGTTTTCGGGGCTTAGTGTCTACTGCTTTAATATAGATGAGAGAGGGGTATGTAGTGATGAGAGAAGGGGGTGGTATCTCGAGCAGCTTTACCTTCACATTAACATCAGCTACTGACTGGAGCTGTAGCACATGGCCATTCACAACAACATCCAGCAGCAAGGCTCCGTCTGAATCCAAGCCCCGGGCAATATGAGTCATTCGCAGAATCTCACCTATGGATTTTAAGAGCACACTGATTTATAAAACTTCCTAACCAGAGACTCGCGTTAGCCACACAGTATCTGAACTGGGATCCCTTGACCAGTTATTTTATATTCATATTTTTATAAGGCGTACCATGCCTATAATAAAAACCATTACATGTTTCAAATTACAGCTCTAAAAGCTATATTTAAGCCTCAGAAAGCCATAGTCATACAAAAAATATTGGTGTAAGCACAAGACTCAAAATGCAGCAAGTTATGTGCTATTTTTTAAGAAACGCAGTATCTATCCAGCTTGTTGGAAACAGAAAGAGATGGTATATCACAGGTAACTAACCAGTTGCAAACTCCACTTGAGTTTCTCTCTTGAAGACCGCATCAGTGAGCGTAAACCCATTCATTGCTTCTCCAATTTCTTTTGCAGTTGTCCAATAAACCGGGCTGAGTATGGAAACAAGCTTTCTCATCGCTGGACCTGGAAGAAATGCGACGAAACATCTGAGAGCTTTTTTTCCTAACATCATGCAACCCACATCAGTAGGAGTTGAAAATGAAGACCTAAAACTAGTGTAACCCTTAAGATTTAAACCAGAAAAAAATACGTATTGGTATATTCAGAGGAATCATTTTACAAATATTAATGTACTAGAAGTAAATATTGAAGATTCCCTTTCCCTCTCTCTGCCTATGAAAAGCTTAGATCAGTTTCTTCAGTGACACTTAATGAAATGAAGTGGTGAAAACTGACATTGCACAGAATTCAGCCTGGCTCAAGGCAAAAGGTGATAAAAAGTAATAAAAAGCCTACCAAGGCTCCGAGGGACGTTTGTAATCTTTGCTTCTATTACTCTAGTTTCAGAGTCAGAACTGTCTGTTACTGTGGCATTCAGGAAAGCAATTCCAAATTCAATATCATTAATATTTCCAATGATGCTGCCTTTGGCATGTGAAGGCCCACCTGTGCAGGGGAGGGAAGGGAGGAAGGAAAAAAAAAAGGCCCATGTGAAAACTCTGCTGTCTGATATTTTGGGGGAGAGAAAATTCAGGAATATTGTCCAGCATTTTAAGAAGTAAGGATATTTCTGCATATATTACTACATTATTTGCAAGAGTAAAGCTCACAACCTGCAAGTAACAGGATGCTGTTATATGTGGTCTGAGATATACGCACAACAGCATGGGACCACCTTACGCACTCACCTGAAAAGCAGCAGTTGTTTAGGAGTTACTCTAGTGCCATGTAACAGGTTAACAAAAAATTTATCCAGTTGAAGTTGCAGGGGAGATTTAAGCCAAAAAAATTAAATTACTTGGTCAACTGGCCAAGACACGAGAGAGTACCAGTCAAGTTAGGAGTGCCACAGGCTTTCACCACATTGTCACTGTGTGCAGGCGCTAAGTTAACTCACCAGGACACGCTTGGATATTACACCTGGATATTTGGGAGGAGTCTCCAGGACAAGGACGTCCGCGATTTAATGGGGCTGGATTGCTGCACAGGCGTATTCGGGTCTGCTCTCCTCCTCCACAAGAAGCAGAGCATTGGCTCCATGTTTGCCACTGCCCCCAGTTTCCATCCACTGCAGAAAGAAAGAATGAAGAAAGCGACTTTTCATTTTAAATGCGTCGGGCTGCATCAGTGATGCTTCTGTGTCATTCCTTCTTGATGGAACCGATGTGATAGAGAATAGAAAGAGCTAAAAGTATGACAAAAACACCTTATGGGCAGGCTGAAGTGAACACTTCTCCCCTCAGAAACACACCACCTTTAAGATTTTGTTCCTATACCAGCTGTACTGGAGACAAGGAGTCTCCTCCAGGGGATGTTTCCAGTATAATGGTTGGAGATTTAGCAAGAGCTGGGTGAAGTTCTTCCCTATGTCATGTTGAAGAGGTACCACTTCATGGCTGACCGGGGAAGCTTTGTGCACGTGTCCCCGTGCGCAGTCCTGCAAGTCCTCCCCAAGGGTGGCACAGGGAGAGGTCTGCTGCGCAGGCAGCGAGCTCAGGCTGGCTTTGGGTGGCTGCCCACGCACCGCTCTGTGGGGAGAAGGGACAGACGAACAACTGCCGCCTGGCTTCTGCCAGGCGCTCTCCCAGGAGGTTCTGGGGAGGTACCTCCTGCCGGTCTCTGCATCTGTTCCCTGAAAGTATCAGGCTACAGAGAAGCTGATTTCAAAACTGAAAAGCACCGTCGCATGTATGCGGACCCATCACAAAGCAGTTCGTAAAGAACAGCTGTCAATATTCAGACTCTCCTGTCATGTTTTTGGTAGCTATCACTGGAGAGACAACCTAGCTGTCTAGAGCTTTGAGTGCTTTTACTCCTACAAAGAAAATATCTGAGATTGCATGGGTATGAAGTTGATGGAAAACAAACCAGCCATAAATCTTGCAAATAAAGAACACGTGTTCTGTCTATCCAAACACTCACAAGAGGTCAGTTAGATTTAGCTTGAAGTACACATGTGCAGGACTCCGCACAGCCTCGATAGCAACGGAGGATACAACAGGAACGTGACTGTACGCTGTGTGAACACAGTATCTGGAAATGCCTAATCCGATATGACATTTGCCCAAAACGGGCAATGATAAGAGGAAAGTAACAATGAAAAAAGTTTGCTTAAGACAGCCATTAGCCAAAATAACAGTAACAAAGGAATTAAAAAGTACAAAAGCAGCAAAAAAATTTGCAGTTGGGGAGGATAAACCCAAGCAAGAGGAGGGTAAGCAAGGAACAATCAGACTGGGCTTGACACTGCAACCTCCATCGAGACCTAATGGAGAACCATCCTCGCGCGCCTCGAGCAGCTGGTATCCAGCCGGTGGGGCTGTGCTACGGGGTGCAACAAGCAGAGGCCCACACCTCGGCTGTGCGGCGGTGGCCTCCTCGGGGGCTTTGCCACCAGCGTGTGGGTCAGCAGGGTGTTGAACGTGGCACACGTACGCATAAAGTTGGAGCTCCTGCATCTCCAACAGGAGGAGGGCGTGTAAAGGGGTGCGCATAGAGGAGGGGTTTAATAATTTTTTTAATCATTATATCAGAATTAATAACAATATAATAATAATCCCTTTCTGGGATGAGTTGTAGAAGGGTGTTTAGAAATTTGTAGGTGTTTAGTAAGTCTCTGGCATTGTGGTTTATCTGCTGTATTGCTGATATTAGAATCATAGAATCATTAAGGTTGGAAAAGACCTCTAAGATCATCGAGTCCAACCGTCAACCCAACACCACCACGCCCACTACACCATGTCCCTAAGCGCCTCATCTACACGTCTTTTAAATACCTCCAGGGATGTATTGATCCTGAATGTGTAAGTTCACCAACTGCCCCTTAGTTATGTACTGTCAATAAATCAGTTAACTGCTTTGATTGTCATTTTATTTAAAGCACTTGAGCTGAGCATTCTTCCCTGCTCCTGGAATAGGTTATGGGAGTTCACTGGGAGCCTCATAAACTGTATTTACTGTAAAAACTAAGTAGAATTGCTAGGTGATTTTCATATGCTATTTCCTGTTTTGAATTATTCCATCTCATTTTGGGAAAATCTAACATGCAAAGGGGGAAATCCTTGTAAGGTGACAGTCATTTAAAGAAAAAAAGTGAGAGTGGATTATTAGATTGTATGAAATTGTAAGTAATTACAGGAATGTTCTACATTCCTTTCATAATATGAAAATCTCGGGTACGTTATGTATACCCTTCCAGGGAGAGCTGCGTTTAGTTTCTCTTAGTCTGAGCACTCACCAGGGCACAGTTCAGTGCTGCATCTCTGGATCTGCATGTCAGCCCCTGCACAGGCCCTTCCACCGCTGGCAGGGCGAGGATTGTCACAGGTCCGGTACCGCCTCATCTGGCCTCCATTGCACGTTCGACTACAAGTTCCCCAGCTACTCCATGGGCCCCAGTTGCCGTGAACTGTAAAAATAAGTCAGATTTTATCTGTCTTCCTCTTAAGAACAGATACGTAAAACCAGACAGTCAAGCTAGGAAACTATTCCTGTTGGAGAGTAACTTTTAAATTTCTTTTCCCAAAATAAAAATAAAAAACCCAGACAATTAAAGATTTAAGAAAGTTATCTTGTCCAGCATTCAGCGATTTCTCAGAGCATATTAACAAACTCCAGAATGTCGTCGTAGGAAAGTAAGCAGCACATGTTATTACACAAATGAGCGGCTGCACTCTACTGTGAGATACAGAGAGATTCACTCTGCAGTGCTTCCTGACTGGGCAGATGTACCTTCAGAGCGGCGCGGGACCTCCGACAGCCCGGCAGGACCCTACGGACCAGCTGCTACTGGTTTGTGCTCCTAACAGCTGATGTTTGAAGCGTCCGTCGCGCTGACTGATTAAGAGATGCTTTCACTCTTGCCAGGCAGCTAATACCAGTTGCCTGTGTTCAGACCCCCTAATTTTTGTGGGAGAGCGTGATCTGTGAGGGCTTCCTTCCTCTCGTGCACACATACAAACCCAGTAAGTGGATGAGCAGCCCAAGCCAAAGCACTTACTCGGACAAGGATCGCTGTTGCAAAAATCAATTTGTATGTCGTTTCCTTCACATTTGTGACCCCCAAACTGCGGGGCTGGGTCTGAGCAGTGGCGCGTTCTCTGCCTGCTGCCTCCTCCACAGGACACGGTGCAGGCACTCCAGCTGCTCCACGTGGCCCACTTCCCGTCCACTGGTGAGAAAGGCATAGCATGGTACAGATACAGTCTCCGACATTAGAAATAACGGAGTACATCAGTGCTACATCAGGGTAAAGCTGACTGTAGGATGTTATTGACTCTTTTAGAACATCTCAGCTACATAGGGATTTCTACAAAGGGATTTCCCGGAGTGAAAGCTGGAGAAAGGCATGACCTGTCTCTTAAATAACCTGTCAGCCTGACCGGAATCATGGTCAGGGATCACTCAGCCTGCAAGCTCTCCCATTTTTAGGTATCTGTAGGCGAGTGAAACCATATACAAAATAGTCCCTGAAATTACCACACTGGGCAGATGGCTGGTACGAGCGCCATCCCAAAACCCCAGACTTCTCTTGTGCGTCCTCCTCTGGCTGCAGCTGCACTGCCTGAAGTGTAACATCGCCACCTTCTCCCCCCTGCTTCCTAACCAACCTTTGATTTACTGGCTCAGCTGTTAATAGGAGTTATTACTAAATTATCTCACAAGAGCCAGGTCTAAGCAGTTGAGCAGTAAAATCTTTGATCTCCCAAGACGTGGTGACACAAACTGTTACGGGTACATCCACTCGAGTTGGTGGCTGAGAAGAGGGCTATTAGCCACAAACTAGCCGTAAGCAATAGCATTCTCAGCAGCAGCACATCGAGCCGGATAAACGTGCAACATCGAGCCCTCAGTTGCTCAACTACCACAAGGTCAGTTCTCTCTTCTACCAGTTGATAGTTACAGTGGGGACTCGGCGCAGGAGCCGGCATGTGCAAAAACGGAGCATGAAGCCAGAAGGATCTAGTCTGAACTGCTGCACTTTCCACTTCGTGAAATTTCCCTTCGTTATCCCTGCGCTCAGCCAAATATAGAGGTTGTATTTCAAAAGTGTGGGTTTTCCTATCCAGTCATGAAGGACTCACTGAAATGTGGAAGAAAAGGATAAATGAATAACAGAACCTAGGAAAATTCTAAAAAAGAAATGTTAACTGCCAAGGATTTAAAATGCTGCTTTTGCACAGTGGCAGGGTAAAGGAAGAGAGACAAGGATAGGAGAAGAAATCCCATACGTTAGGTCTATAGAAGGATGCTAAAGATAGTGATGGGGCCAGTGAAAATAAAAGGCTCGAATGGAATTTTTTCAGGGACAACACTTTCAGAACTGGAAAGCTTTCGATATAAATTAAGTAGAATTTGGAAAGGAAATGACAAGTTTGTCATCGTTCTCTGTGTCCAACACGTCTTACCTGGGCAGCGTCTCTTGTTGCAAACCTGCATCTGTGCATCAGACCCCTCACAGTACGATCCGTCGTGTGAAGGGGGAGGGTTATTGCAGAGCCTCAGCCGTGTCTGAGTACCTTTCCCGCAAGTCTCGCTGCACGGACCCCATGGCAGCCAAGAACTCCACTCACCATCCACTGCAAAGGCAGCACAGCTCTAAGACTGTTTAAGCTACACAGCTGCTTTAACTTCAAATTACAGCTCCACAGCCTAAAGGCAAAAAAGCTACGTTGTTTAATACCAATAAATGAAATATTCTGAATAAGCCCTTGCAAAACGTTCGCCTTGAGCAACAGCTGAAATGGATCAGCGGTTTCCAAAAGAGAGATTAATTCTTTCCTTTTTGTTTTCTGAATACATCACTTCACCTCACTACAATCTTGGAACAACAGAACTGAACGCTTGATCAAATCTGGTGTTTCCCTAAGCTACCTGGCTCTGACTGTCCTGTGCTAGGCTGACGGTCTCGGCCAGGGAAGGGGCACGCTAGCCAAAAGCTGGCACACAGCTGCAGTGGCTACCAGTCAGCAGGAGCCAGAACTGATTTCGTTGCCAAGATCTAGAGAAATGAATCTCAGGCCAGTGGATGAACATTTGGCATCATGGTGGCAGCACAGCCAGGGAAAAAAGGGAAAAATCAACACAAATTGTATAGAAGGAAACATGCCAGTGGTGAAGGGTTACGAATAAAACACAACCTGTCAAACGCAGGAAGCACTACCAAGACAGGAAGGAAACCTGAACATTCAGCTAGTGAGGAGAAAGACATGGCTGAAAATTAAACAAACAGAGGAAAACATACCGATAATGTCTTAAATTATTAACTATTATGTTTTACATAGCTTTTTAATAGGGTTTTTTTCATTTTAATTAGTTTTGCACGGTAGATTTAAAGTAGTGAGTTTTACTCTGTGAGCACGTGGGTAACAAACGTTGAAAAACATCAAAATACAAAATCAACTTTTGGGGGGGTGTAGAAATTGCTGAAAATTTTCCTTGCACTTACTTTTGTGACTTCTGCTTCCAAGAACTACTGCCATTCAATACATGACAAAACTTTTAAAATAAAAAAATTCAGAGTTTAATTCTTTCATAATTTAATAATCTGAAACAAGTTGAGAGAATTCGGGTTTGGAGGGGAAAAAAAAAAAAAATCTATACAGAAAGCCCCTTACGCAACCAATTGTAACCCAATCTTCTCTTACCTGGGCAAGGCCTAATATTACACATGACTGAATCCACAGCGCTGCCATCACAGGGCTTCCCGCCGTGCTGAGCTGGTGGGCTACTGCAGGTTCTGGTTCTGGTCCTGTTACCTTGTCCACAGCTCTTTGAACACTCTTCCCATAGCCCCCACTCCGACCAGCTACCATCCACTAAGAAACAGAAAACCCCACAGTTTTAACTAAAAAATAGTTTTGCGGTATTTATTGAAATTTCCTCTTTCTTTCCACAAAAGCCAAAATGAATTCCAACTTCTTAGAAAAATAAATCTGTCATGAAGATCCGTGGTGATAAGGGTTCACTGTTAGGGCACTTAATATAAGGCACATTGAAAGTATCAATTAATTAAAGAAATACCTGGACATGGCTTGTTGTGGCAACTGCGTACGTCTGTATCAGGCCCCTCACACCTCCTCCCACCGTTCGCTGGAAGAGGGTTGTTGCACTGACGGACTCGCTCCTGAACACCTTGACCACAAGTCACGCTGCAAGGTCGCCATTCAAGCCAATCCGAAAATCCACCATGCACTGCAATGGGAAAAATGATGCTGTTTGTAACGTGCTTGTGCTTATAACTCTCTTAGACCGATTCAGCACAGTGAAAAATGCGCTTCATAAGCCATACTTGGAAATCCAACTCGCTTCACATCTTCACTACTGCAGAAATATCTTACTACAGTTCAGAGAATGCTTCAGCTGCTTTGGGACAGTTATTGCTCATGCTCCTAAATGCTTTTCTTTAGCGGTACAATTAAGTTATGATATACGTTCTGAGGATGGGATCTAGTTCAAGATCCTTTCATTATTATTTATGTCTCTCAATCCTTCACACAGCTGGATGAGTATACCAGAAGGAACAAAGTTATATGAAGTAGAAACCCACTGACATCTTGGACTAGGCTTAACATGTACCTAATGCGTATATGGAAGATAGGATAAAATATCTTATCCATAAAATGTGGATAAGATAAAATCTTAATCATATTTATTCACAATTAACGCTGGAATCTACCAGCTTGATAGTCACTGTCCTATATTTTGTGCACCTACCCTGGACAGTCAGTGGTACTCTAACAAGAACAGATCCCATTAGATTCCTCGCTACACACTCGTACTCAGACGTATCTTCCTTCCGTGCTGCGACAACTCGCAAGGAGCCGTTAGACAGGACGGCCACTCTCTCATTGCTCACAATCGGATGACCTTGGCGGGACCATTTGATGGTTGGAGGAGGCTCTCCATTTGCCTGGCAGTTCAGCATTGCTGTGGCACCAGCTTCCACAACCGTCTCTACAGGTTCAACAGTAATGACTGGGGGACCTGGAAGAGAAAGGTTTCTTCAGGCAACAGCACATGGTTACATTTTTTTCATTGTATTGAATATTAAAGGTCTGATCGGAAAGAGAGAAAAAAAAATCTTAAGTCACTTGCTTTGACTAAAATTATTATTGTTGACCTTCCACTGTCAAAATATCTGCAAGTTAAAACGACAATGATTTTTAATATGTAGCAACCTGAGGACCAAGGTTGGGATTGAGGCCTGACTATATGAGCACATAGTCGTCTTTATTGCTAAAATGTGTTGCTTTTCATAAAACCTGCAGGAAGATGCTATTAATCATGTCCAGAGGCTGAGACATAAGTAACAGATCCATACTGCTTGAGGCTGTAATAGAAAAGGGATGTTCAGAAATTCTACCTCTAGTGAAAAAATAATTTTAAAATACTATTTCTGCCAAAAATAAAATATTGTCAGTGCAAGCTGGGATTCATCTCACATAACCTTCTGAATTTAAAAGTTAAGAGTCTAGTTTAATCCAGTTGTATAGACATCCTCTCTGGTCAGCTAAGAGAAACGGGCCCCTTCAGAAGGTGATCACCCCATTCTAAGTTGGTTTCTAAGATGAGGCTGAATCACTCTCTATGCTTCTCTTCTTTGACCTCAATCACTAGCTTAGACTAGACTCTTAAATATTAATGATGAAAGATGAGATGAATCTTAACCTACAGCGCAGTGCCCAACCTCCAAAACATCAATGGGAGCTGCATACATCTATCCAAAGGTAGGTTATCGCTCCAATCTACTGGCATTAAACTTATCACTTTGAATCTTACTCTGAAGCGTTAGCGTCAGACTGCGTTCCACCACACCAGCATCATTGGTAGCCACACACTTGTAGTCACCAGCATCTTCATTCTAAAGAAGTGAAAATCAAATAGTCATATAACCCGTCAACACGTACTGAGGGTTTCAGTTAACAGTGCACCTCCTGTAGGTGAATTTTCTGCAACACAGCATGGCAGGCACCTTAAGAGGCACCCAGTTAGATTCGAGAGTATCCCAACATTTTGCTTTTATTAACATTAAGCTGATATTGTGAATTATTTTTAGTTATTATCCCATTTTTTATTTCCTTCAACTCTTTAATTCTGAGGATCAATTTTTTTTTTTTTATTTAAATGAACTCAAGGGAGTTAAAACTGCTGGTTTTAACCCCATTTCAAAATACAGGCATTGGTTTACAGAGGTATAATGGTCTTGCAATTCATATTAGGAATTTAGATGCTAAGAGGTTTGCACCTGGAGAATGCAATTGCTTTTCAGCTGACCTGACTGGGTAGAACCCAGGATTTTTTAAGGTCAAAAGCAAAAGTCCCATTTAATTGGGCATGACCACACACCAATGATTAGTATGTAGATTCAATTCTGACAATTAAAAAGAACGATAGCCCCCCTGGTTTTTTTTTGTCACAATAATTTGAGTCTAATTCTAGTCTGAATTAAAACAACATTTGTTAAAGGTAAAAGCAAAAGTGGATTCAATGTCTAGCTTCACTCTTTCAAAACAATACCATCTGGAATACCTTTATTAATCAAGTACAATGCAGAAACACATGATAACAGAGCAGTGACTCACTACAGTGCCGTAGATAGCAAGAGAACCATTGTTAAGCTGTCGAATCCTGTTGCTAATTGGAACCCCAACTCCTTTTTTGCTCCACTGGATGGTTGGAGGTGGATCTCCTCTGACTTCGCAATTCAACATAGCGTTGCCACCCAAGGGCTCAATTCGGCTAGAGTGGTAATCCCCTTTGAAGACTGGAGGCTCTGAAAAAACAAGTGATGGAAGAGAAGTAGCAGAGTCAAAATAAAATGCCCTTAATGAAAATGCTGGTAGGGATCATTCATCTCTGACTTTCTGAAGTGTGAATTTCAACCTGTTTTGATTTTTCCCATTTAGCTATCGACAAGGTATCAAATACCAGGGGTAACAGTTTTGAACTGAAAGAGGGTAGATTTAGATTAGATATTAGGAAGAAATTCTTTACTGTGAGGGTGGCGAGACACTGGAAGAGGTTGCCCAAATAAGTTGTGAATGCCCCCTCCCTAAAAGTGTTCAAGGCCAGGTCAGACCCAGCTTTGAGCAACCCTGGTCTAGTGGAAGGTGTCCCTGCCCGTGGCAGGGGGGGTTGGAACTAGGTGATCTTTAAGGTCCCTTCTAACCCAAACCGTTCTATGATTCTACTATCAAAACAGATGGCTGGGTGAAACTGTCCAATAGTGACCACAACTACTGTTATTTTACATACCTTTGACGTACACAAAACCAATAGCTTTGATCGAGCCAACTGTGTTTTCTGCTGTGCATACGTAGGTACCAGAGTCATCTTTAGACACTCTTTCGATAACAAGTTCACTGTGTCCATTTACATCATCGTATTGTGCTGAAGGGAAAACACACCGTAAAGGGTTACTTCAATGATTTTAAACGTATACATCTCAGTGGCTGGTATGTCGTAAGACTGATTGAATTATAGTGCTATTCAGCAACACAGCTCAATGGCACTGTGCCATTTCATTTCTGAGACACCTCAGAAACGCACAGAAAAGTCATTGCTATGACATTTGCCCACATGCATGTATTCACTTAAGTTGTCCCCTAATGTCGAGCTTTGTGCATCTGCTTTCTATGAACTGCTGAGGTTTTCTTCATATTTAAGAGAAATAGCATTAGTTGTTGGATGCTGAGTAAATATCATCGGATACTGAATGTTCTTAATGTGTTACATTATTGGCTACAGAAGAGGAACAATTTCTTAATTATCTTCCTTACAGCTTTGTCTCAGAGGCAATTTAATTACATGATTGCATAATACTGAAGATATTCCTCACACAATCACTGCCTAACAAGTTTGTTCTCTCTAGATGTTTTTTCTTCCTTATCCTAAACTAATTGCAATGCTGCGTGGGGGAAAACAATTCTAGAGTGGAATGACCACTAAGACCCAGTGTTACCCACCTGGAATGATGTTATTGTTAAAGGTCCATGTTATTTTGGGTACAGGTATCCCAGTTGCTTTGCAAGTTAATCTGAGCTGTTCTCCTTTAGTCAAAGCTATATCTCCAGGAAGTTCAGTAAAAGCTGGAAGTACGTGAACTATCAGGGTGACAGTGTGTGTGTCTTCCCCAGCAGCATTGTTAGCAACACAGGTGTAACTGCCAGAATCTTCAGGCTGAAAGAAGGCATGTTGGGGAAATTTCAGCTGTGATATAACCTACACAACACTACCACTTGTAACGATAAGAGAATTTCAAAAGGTTTGGGACAAGTGTTCAGTAGAAATGCTCGTTTGAACTCTTTTACTTCCTCTAAATTTGAAAGATGACCTACACTCCTTTTTGCCCTTCCTGAGAGTTTATCACTACAAATTTTTCATAGATATTTTACTCCTCAGTGGAAAATGAAACTTTTACAAAGACTTTGTAACATTAAGAACAAGAAAACAAAATAGAACAAAGACTAATCTAGAAGTGGGTGAAAACGAAGAGAAGCAGGGTCTTATTACTGCCAAACCTGTCAAGTCATAGCTTAGATTTAGGGAACTTACAATAACATTGTCCAAAATGAGGTCTCCATCTGGCACAGCACGGTATTTTCCTACTATTTCTGTTAACAGCGTATTGTCCTTCTTCCAGTTTATTGTTGGTGTTGGAATCCCATCAGCCACACAGGACAGAACAGCCTGGGAGTCCTCCGTGACTGTGTACTGCGCCTCTGTACTGCGAATCTTGGGTGGAACTGTGAGAAAGTTTATTAAAAAGGTTTACCTCTATGGATTATCCAAACACTACTGTAACAGCACACAATACTGGACTGAAGAAATCATTGCCTGGCTCTTCTGTATTGTTTCTTGTCTCCATCAATGACCACCATGAAGCATGCCAGAGAAACGTGGGAAATACTTGTAACAAAGTATAAACTGAGTTAAGGAAATGTAATGTTCTTCCTAAATTCAAGCAACTGGCTGATACTACAACCCAATAAAACTCACCCAGTAAGTAGCACAATTTTCCTGAACTTTTCCCTTCCATCCTAGCTCCTTACCCTCCGTAGGTTCACGCTGTGATAATGCACAGTTTCCGTACAGTCCCACTTACTGTGCACAGTGAGCTCCGTGCTAGAACTGCTGGACCCTGCCACGTTTGCCGCTATGCACGTGTAGCGGCCAGCGTCGCCAGGCTGTACAAACACAACCTGCAGCGCACCGGTGCTAAGAATTCTTCTTCTAATGGACTCCGTTATTTGCCGTCCATCTTTATGCCAGCTGATCTCTGGCCCAGGGTAGCCTTCAGCCTCACACTGCAGAGTGACAGATTGATCGACAGGAACAACATATCCCTTGGGGTGGCTCTTGATAACAGGAGGAACTGAAAAGAATTAAGAAAATTTTTAAAAGAATTAGCTGTTGTAAGAAGCATGGAACTCTTCAGTTCTTAGTGAAAATAATCCTAAAAGCATATTTTGATCCTAAAGTAGACAGACAACTAAAGGGAATAAACCTCCTGGGCTCCATTCAGCGTCACATCAAACAGGAAAGCATTAGGTCCATTTCTGTTGCTCAGAATTGTGTTTTGCCTAACAAAGCATGCACAAATTTCTTGTCTGTAAATCACTACAAGACTTTAAAAGATGATTTACCTTGAACTTTCAGTTTGATCTTCCCCACAGCAGTGCCAGCTGGATTTTGAGCAACACACATGTAAGTGCCAGCATCTTCAACCGTTGATTTTGCAATCTGTAAACTGCCACTGGGAAGAACCATATAACTGTTGCCTAAAAAAAATATAAGCGAAGCGTGACACTTGTTTTGTTTTGTTTTGTGTTCCTTATATGGGTTCCTTATACCTAAGTTTGAATATTCAGAAAAGAGAAAATAAGTTTCTGAGTTACAGCAAGTAGGCTGGAGTGACAGGCTTTAAGAGGATACCTGTTGTGATTACATTGATGCCCTCCTTTTGCCATGTTATTATGGGTCGAGGTGTACCCGTCGCTTCACATGGTAGTAGAATGGGATTGTTCACAATGACATCCAGCGCCCCTGGCTGAGTTTGGATAACTGGTGGTTCTGTGGAACGAAATAAAAAGGAAAATGCAATAGGTTTAACCTTCAAAGCTAGAAATACAGCAGATACTAAAAATCGCATAACCGGAGAGTCTGAGAAGGCTGAATTAGCAATGGCTGTATTCTGCCATCCTGATGAAGAGCTCAGTGGAAGGGCTCTTAAATATAACAAACATGCTCAGCATGAGTATGGGTATAGAATGTGGCCTTACTTCATGCAATTTGCCATCACAGATACATTTTAACTTACCAAAAAGCAAAGAAACAAAAATCTTACAAAAGTGAAATAGAGCAGCATGGACTGGGGGGCTCTATCCAAGGTACCAGAGCTGTAACAAGCAGAGTAGTGACTTTGTGAATAATCAGTGCAGCCGCAAGACAGTTCAGCTGAGCCAGACACTACTTGTGATGGTCCACTCTGGCCTCACCACTGCTCTGCAGCGTACGTATGGATTCAACGGGCAACGTTTACTGACAGAATGCACTTTCTCTCCAGCTTCCCATCTTACCCTGAACGCGAAGAGTAGCGTGTCTGTGAGCTGAGCCAGCCGCGTTCCGGGCCACACAAGTGTACCGTCCCGCGTGCGCTAGCTGAGCAGCAGGTATTTCAATAGCACCTGCAGCAGAGAGAGAGCGCATTACAACATACAACAGTGTCCTGTATTCACAGTAAAACTCTCTTACAGCATCCATCCTAAGAGGTCTATATTTTTATTCTAAGAAATTGGAGAGGGGTTGTTTGGGGGATTGTTTGCATGTATTTAATTAATTACTTCTAGATGTGCACAATTGCACTCTTTCACTGATTTTCTGCAGCTGAATTTCAGTCACACATAGTACCTGAAGAGAGAATTCTGTAGCCATCTCCTCTGGGAAGCAACTTTATGCCATTTTTGGTCCAATGAACTGAGGGGACAGGAACCCCTGATGTGGTGCAGGAAATTACTACTGGAGACAGCTTTGTTACCAAAAGGTCTGTGGCTTCATCTGCTATGGATGGGGGCACTAAAAATGAAGATCAGTGTAAAGGTTACTTGCCCATTTTCATTTTTATGAATTCTTGGAAATAACTTATCTTTCTTGGGAATACCAGAGACTTATGGATATCAGTATCATAAAAGAATGATATAAAAATCTCATCTCAACATTGGAAGGCCCCAAAGAAATTCTGGGTGGCATACACAGGTAATAGCAATATCCCCTCTACCTTGAACAGTGAGCTCAACCGCTCTTTGATCTTCTCCTGCATCATTTGACACAGAGCACTCATAGACAGCAGTGTCATCCACAGTGGGAGAAATGATTACTAAGGAACCTGAAGATAGAAGTCTGAACAAAGAAAACAGAAGAAAGTAAAAGCCATTGAAATACTTCTTGTCTTCTCAGGTAATCAGGCCACTGAATTTGCTGGCTATACAAGATTACATTTAAGCATGGCTAGATTTTTAAAGTGCCAAAATCATCCCTGAAAACTTTAAACCCACGGTGAAAAGAAAACATCTCTCACCTGTATGTATTCTGGTTCTGGTCAACGCTAAGCAGATGCCCATTCTTTTTCCAGCTAATTGCTGGTCTGGGAATTCCAGTGGTTTCACAGGGCAAAGTGGTCTGCACATTTACAGTAACTGTAATATTCGTTTGTCCAGGAGCAATAGTTGGAGGAACTAAGGACAAACAAAGCCTAATTATTCAGAATAATTATATACACATGCACACAGACCCCCCTCATACCTATATATAGAGAGTTGAACTGCCTGAACACATTTACTTGATTTTTATAAAGAGTAACTTGACAGTAGTAAACTTACTAAACATGTAGCATGGGATGTGTCAAGTGAACATTTGGGTGGTATTCCTAAGGCCGTAAATTTCTTCCTTTTTCTTTTTTTTTTTTTTTTAACCAGAGCAGCTAAAAAGGGGATAAACTTAAAATTGGATCTAGCAGAACAAGAAAAGTGATGTAACTGGACTTCAGACTTATAAAAACACATATATTTATCTAAACCCAAAACTTTTACCAAGAACCTGCAGATCAATTCGTTTGCGTTCAGTGCCAGCTGTATTGGTTGCCATACACACATATCTTCCTGTGTCAGTTACGTGTGCTGAGTGGATGTGCAGAGATCCATCCTCTAACATGGAATATCTGAAACAAAGCCATATATTTTTTTTCTACTATCCAGTCAACAGAACCATAGGCTACCCTGGTAGTGCAGAAGGAAAAGATGACTTAGGGTACACAACAAATAGCCTAAACACATGGTGTCTAAATTAGGGCACACAGAGTTTTCTCCATGTGCCTAAAAAAAAAAAGATTTATTGCATTTATTCTGACTTCACTCTTTCCCAGCACATCCAGAAGAAATTATGAAATCTAGCTGACATAGTGATTCCACATAAATGATGACAGATTTGCAGAAAATATCCAAACGCCCTTTTTTATGGTTTCTCATTTAACTTTAAAAACCCTCATTAATGCTTGTACATTTTCTTTTTTCTTTGAAATGTAACTTTAGCATTTTCTCAGTTCTAGAAAATGCCAAACTGCTTCCCCTTAAAACAATCAGAAGACAGAAACCATTCACTACAATAAAAGTTGATACTAGAACATGTATAGAAAGTTTTATATCTTAGAAACTACAGAGTACACTCAAGTAGCTTTTGGTCTGCATGAAATTGCTTGGCTTCATCCCAAAACTCCATATATATAAAAAAAATAGAAAGATCTTTCACGTCTACTGTTCAAAATCTTTAATATCAGAAGAATTATTATTACATTTGGAGTTTTTTGTCCTTCTTAAGAATAAAAGGATGAAACCTTTGGTACTGCTACTTTTCTGTAGAACAACTTCTTTGTATTACTGTTTCTACCACTGTATTTTCCACGTTTGGGTCTATTCGAGATGATAGTACAAATGTTAGTTCTGACCTGTGAAAACAAAACTAATTTACAAGCCATAGAGGTCTAATTAAGCTTTCTGTAATTAATACATTCTTAAAAAACAATGAAGAATATTTATGCTGACTTCCGGACAATACCTTGTATTGTTTCCAGTAAAAATAGCCCCATCCTTCCTCCACGTAATTCTCGGGGTTGGTACTCCTTCCGCAACACACTCCAGAACAGCAGAAGCATTTATATGCACAACAGCAGTCTGAGGACCGCTTCGGATTGTAGGAGCCACTGTAAAGGGAAAAATCACTGATGATATAAGGAAAAAAAAACTTTACGCTGCAATGATTCGAACTCGAGGAGTTCCCTAAGGGGAAAGAGAAAGAGTTTGACAAATTTAGCTTTACCATTGTAAACTAAACACATGAAAACAGATGCAGTAACAGGTATGGGGATCACTGCAAAGACAGAAACAAGTTTCTTACCATTTTGTGTAGTGCATGATAATTGCCATGATGCAGTAGGGAATGAAAAAGAAAGTTTGTCTGAAATGCACTGTAAAGATCCTCTTTGCAAGTTACTGCAAAGGTTATCATATAGCTAAAACAGTAAAAGAGTTCAGCTTATTTAATTCAGCAAAATAAGGCTGTGGTGATATCCTTGCTTCCTAATTAGAAATTAAGGAGAAAAAAGAATTTTAGTTGGACCAGTAAGGACAGTCATTGGGGGGGCACAGTGTAATGCAGGTACATATGACTGGGTTGTGAACAGAATAGAAATAGGAAAAAAGTTTCTTATCATCACCCGAGTGTGAGAATAGAATAGTTTCTCATCAGACTAGAGGTGAGAGAATAAATAGGTTTAAAATGAAACTCAGGCCTATGGTAGTACAGGACAGGTATCGAGATGCATAGGGCCCTTCAAGCCCTATCTTCCTACCATCTCCTGCTTACAGGGGCAGAGAACAAGCCACAGTTTTTAAGTAACTTGCAAAACTGGTGGCCAAGCCAGCTATGAAACCTAGTACCCCAAGGTGCCAGCCAAATGCTTTTAAGGCTAGTGAGAGAACAGAGACAGAGCCTCGGTGTTGGTGGGGCTGAGACGGGGCTGCCAAGAGACCGTGATTGGTTCCTAGCTACTTCAGTGCCTAGCCCCATGTGGTCGGTGGCCGCTTCGGAGCTTGGACCTGATGAGGGTCTGGGCTAGGTTGAGGTTAGGAGGGAGAACAGGAACAGAGCCCAAGAACATTTCTCAGTCCTGGATCTGGGCGTTCCTCCTGACTCCGTATCAGGATGATGGCTAGATGCACAGCATCCTCCGTTAGCAGAAAGCACGGACAGATGGAGAGGGAGTGCTGGTGAGTCCCCAACAGGTCCTTTAGTGTAGGGGACAACTGTGGCCTCAGATGGTGGCACACATGAGGTAATAACACGTGGTCCCACAGTTCAGACACAGCCTAAGTGGCCAACATTTGGCTAGAAAGAGACTACTAATGCTTCTTTCTTGCCATTTGAACTCCTGCAGAAATACCATGCAAAGGTCAAAATGCACAAGACTGGATCCATGATTTTACCATGTACTGTCAGCACGAACTCCCTGGTCATTTTTCCTGCGATATTACTTGCCACACATGTATAGCTTGCTGTATCGCTGAGGTCAGCATTATTGATCTGCAGGTATCGCCCACTGGATAGGATTCGAACTCGAGGAGTTCCCTAAAGGGAAAGAGAAAGAGTTTGACAAATTTAACTTTACCATTGTTCTCTTTATGAAGATAGAACATTCTTTCGTTGCAGAGTAATAAAAGCCATGAAAGAAGGCCAAAGATAAACCAGGGACTGAATTCATTGCTGCCTTAACTTTGTTTACATCCATGAAGATAATAAGGTAAATGAAGTTTTAAAAAATTATCATTGCTTAGTGGTTCTCCCTTGAAACCCCTACTTGGACTTGTGCCTGAATAAGACAGCTTTTTTGGGTTACATAGCCAAAGGGCTTTTGAGGTTTTATGGAAAGGGGCAGCTAATAGCATATGATGAATGAATTTAATTTTTTGAAAATCCATGCACGCTACAGGCAGAAAAAATACAAGTTTCTCTACACTGTTCTTCAAACATCACAGTCTTGATGTTTGGGAGCCAGCATAAACTTAGCCTACTAAGTTTACTAGCCAGCATTTCTGAATATGAGGATACCACTCTTCTCAGCTCTACTGTGACTCTCGAGCAGCTGCTAGGTAGCCATTTGAAGTCAAAGCTTTTTTACCACAACCAGTCTGGATCAGATCTGCACGATGACTGACAGTAATATCACCTACAAGTGTTCAAACACCTGCCTGGATAAAAAACAGTAGAAAAAGAACAGAAACTCAAACTTTTCCAGTGTATGCTACCCACACTTTGGATGAAATTGAAAGCTGACAGTCCCATCTGCTCTTTTGGCTAGAAGATCTGAGAATAGTAACTGCAACAGGTAGGTGAAACTCCTCTGGTTCTGCACGTCTCTGCACTAGTGCCCTAGTACGCAGGTCTCAGACTAGGCACCAACTCAGCAAGTCTGCCAAGGCAGAACGAACCGCAGTGCTGGAGCCTCACAGGTGAAATGACTCGCCACCGAGGGTATTATAGACAGTCAGATTTTGGGTAATAACTGGTATTTCCTGTTGAGTACACAGCCTATGCTATGGTTTCTAAACATAGAAGCATATAGATGACAAAAGACAGTCAATGAAGCTATCATTTAATCCTTATGTCAGAAAAACCATCTTTGAAAAAACACAAATTCTGCAATTCTTTTAGTGTTTAAATAAAGCCAGATTACATCAAGATGCTCCTACCTACTTTTCTTAACACTCATTGTGCATTTCCAAACCAATGAAGAGTGCAAGGACTCCAAAGCTGCTAGAGGCTAGACCTTTCTATAGTTCTGCTACCAAAAATGGTGGTGCTGCACAACGACATCATTAAGCATACAGAGGTCTAGAATAGACCTCAAAATCTGCACAGTGGAAGACAACAAAACCAGGAGGAATGACACCCTCCACCGAAGGCTGTTTCACAAAAAGCACTGATTATTTAAATTGAAATAACACTGTAACCTGAAAACCTGACTTTCTCCAATCCTCTCTTGTCACTGTGAAACCTCAATTTTTCCAAGATAAGGAGGATGATATGCCACAGAAAGGAAAGCTCTTCCCAGCTGCTTAGTATTAGTAGGCTATTACATTTCTTTGAGGTTGAGAAAGCAACCAGGCATTCAGGAGGACACTAATGTTTTCCTGATATCTGGAGTACATATTTATATAAGCTAACCTGAAGAATGAAAAGGATGGTAGCGAACAGAATAAACCTAAGTCTGCTACTTAAAGTACACGTGACAAATTGAGAGTGCCATGTCTGAATGAAATTTATAATTTAAATTTAGTGCTGGAGGAGAGCTAACTGTAGAGACTGAAATTCCCTACTCTATTGTAAGTCAAAAGGCAGGGGATTGACCAACCAAGATGCCTCAGCCCTCACATACTGACATGAATTCACGAGGCAAGAGCAGACAAAAGTTAATTCACACGTTATCAGCTGAGTACATATGTCTGTCATAGTGTTGCTCTATTGCTTTGTTTTCTGGTGAATATTTGTAACAGTGGCTCCTTTTCATGGTTTATTTTCGTTAAGTACTGCTTTTAAAACACAGGCTTTCCAAGGAAGACTGAGGCAAAAAGTATTCACACACTTAACTTCCAAGCCTTGTCCAACCTTGCTTTCATAAAAAAAAAGTCACTACCCAATTAAAGAATTAACCATTCAGAAGAAGAGTGCTTCTGTTAAACTTGTTGCTAGCTAGTTCTTGTACTATATTCAAGGTAACATTCCCTAGCAGCACTTAGTAAGACATAATCACCCACCATATTCTTACTTCTTCCACTAATATTACATTCTTCTAAATTTACAATAGAGAAGGAGTCTGAGGAATGGCACGTCAGAAGGAAAGCAACTAAGGAGAACTTCGGGTGAAGACTACTGATGGACTACAGTTAAGGAAGACACAATTCATACGCTGAATTTGTTTCCTCTTTATTAATGAATAAAGATCAATTGAGGGAAAATTATCAATTAATTAAGTTCAATTAAAAACTGAACTTAAATTCAATTGGAAAGCACCTGGTTTCTGAGTGATCCCAACAAAGAGGACGGGAAGTAAAAAATTCTTTCTGTATAAACCACCCTCATCTTGCTAATTGTCTCTCAACCTGCAAAGACTCGATGCCTTAACATGACACTACATGGAATTCTGAGTGAAAAAGATGCATTTGATACAAAACTGTGGTGATTAGCAACCCATTTTCTTTTCTTTTTTTCCAACGTTAAGAATTTTAATTCCTTTCTAAATGCTACTAGAATATGAGGATGCATAATATACCCAAAGGAAACATATAGTGTAGTCTTTTCTCAGCTACCTTTCCTGGGAAGCCATTCAGGAGTATACCGAAGGCTTCTAGCATTGTTCAGAGGATCCAGGAGGAGCAAGGGATCCCCCTAAAGGAAAAAAGAACAAGTAACAGCGGGATGGCCACTTCACATGCTTGCTAGCTTCAGGTACTCATTTAGGACTGACTGTATTTGTACTGGGGCTACTCAGCTTCTCTTGAATTCAAGGCACCATGACTTGGACTGCACTGAAGGGGCAAGTGAGCAGAATAAGAAACCTCAAGCACTGTGTGTAAAAAAATAAAGGGAGCAAAAGACTAGTACAAATAATGTAACTGCTATACCTCTAAAAGTTCTCCATTTTTAAGCCATGAGATTGTCGGAGGTGGCACAGCATCTGACTTGCATTCCAGTATAACTTGTCTGTTCTGTAACACGGTGAGGTCCTGTGGACCACTGGTACCAGCAATGTTAGGAGGAACTGTTACAAAAATTAAGAAAAAAATAAACACCACACATATGATCTCCCATTAAAATTATTCATTGAAAATTTCCAATTTATTTCTGAAGTTTAAAATAAATGCAAAGCTACAGTATCATTAATTAGTTCTACCTTTCAATACCTGTGTTAAATGTATCACATTTGTACTGGTGTACTTGTTTCTTAAGTCACACACTGGAAACTAGTGCGACAGAAATTAATTTAAAGTCCATTCTCAGTGAGAGTACCAGCATTTAAGCCAGACAGAGCACAGATCACCAAAGTTCCATAAACTGTTCATCAATAAACATGGGAGCTATAATCTTCAAGAAGAAACCCGAGGCATATTGTAGAACTGCAGAAGCCCCATTTATACTTCCTTTACTGTCATTACATTTTATGTATTCATTTCTAAATACATTTCTTACCTTTTTCTACTGAAAAGCTAAGTTGTTCATAAATAACAGTATACTTCACAACCTTTTCCAATAAGCACAATAAACTCAATCCAACTGAATACTGATATCTATAACCTTCCTAGGTATTCAAAATATAAGACTTGGAATTATAACAGAAATCAGTTGCATCAGGTGGAACTTGCCCTTTTAATTGTGTATCACGTTCAGAATAGTTGCCCTTATTCAGAAATGTTAATTATGATCATATGGTGTAATATCACTTTCTCAAAACACATAATATTTCTTCTTTGGTAATATGTAACTTGTTAAATGAGATACTGATATGTACCTTAGTAGTTTACGGTTTGAAGGAATAATTTTTTTTCCTAAATTAAACTTACCATGCACTCTTACTAAATATTCCTTATCATCATCTCCTGCTGGGCTAGATGCCAAACACGTGTATCTTCCTGTGTCCTCCACCTAGAAACACATGAACAACTTCAGCAGAAACCTCAGAATATGGGAACAATTCAGAAAAACTGTGAAATACAAACATTGACAGCAATGTATAACAGGCAGCACTTAAACACAAACACAATAGATAAGGAATGCCTGAAAATAAATTAATAAAGTTCTTGAAAACTTCTTTATTTTACCATGGTGCGATTGTACAGAGATGGCTTAGGAGTTACAGGACTCCATAAAATCTCTCTAGATGATGTGTCTCCAGCAAGAACCCTTCTCTTTGTGATGCTTTTTGCAACAGGTAATCAATAAAGAGGGAACTGGCTATAGGTATCCATCTAAGTAAGGGTCAGTTCTGGGGTACTAAGGAAATCTTGTGCACACACGCTCATTAATACCTTTATGCTTTCTCCTTCCTGTAAACTCCTCGTTGTAAAGGCAAGAAGTGTTTGCTTTAGAAACAAAACGAGCAGCAATCGGACCCGAGCCCTGTTTGGTGAACTTCACTCTGGCTGCCCGTAGCTGAATACAGCCTTAGTTTATTGGCACAGGTTTTTAAAGGTTATTTTTCCCTCGACTCCTATTGTCTGAATTAATCTGCAAGTTTTTCTATTGTCTTTATTTATTTTTTCTTAACTTGCACACAGACGACTGTAAATGCAGCTTTTCTCTGTAATCTATGTAATCTAATCTTATACACCTGAGAAGCAAATGGATATCAGGAAAATCCGAGCTAATGGAAAGAGAAGAAAGGCTGAGGAGGAACTATAGAACATGAAAGAAGAAAAGCAAGAGACAGTAACAAGAATCAAATAGGTAGGAAATGAACAAGAACAGATTACAGACACAGACTAAACCCAGAAATAACCCCAGAAAAAGATGAGTCCCTAGCATTGATTGTTCTGCTTTGTAATAAGAAACACCAATAAATAAAAAAACTACAGAACTCTGAAATGAAGTTGAAGTAATAATGCTCAGAAGAGGCAGAAGTGCTTGGGCACTCTCAACCCATAATATTATTGCTTGTTCTGTATGGGAAACTCCAAGGCAAGGCTTGAAAAATATATTCTCCAACCGCAAATGCAAGTGGATGATTTTATAGAGGCTTTTTAGGACATCTCTTGGGAAGGTCCTAATAGCAGGCAGTTCTGTGCATTCCTTCACGGTTTGCAAATCTGAGCCTATTTTGAAACAAATCCTTTACCTGAGCACTCGTTATTCGAAGGACTTCTCTTAGGACATGAACATTATCATTCTGCAGAAGTGGGCGCCCATCCTTCATCCATGAGATTTTGGGGACTGGAATGCCAGAAGAGATGCAGAGAAGTTCAAGAGGGTTGTTAACGACGACGGAGAGCTCTTCTGGTTGATCTGAACCATTGATGTGAGGTGGCTCTGTGGAAGCAAAAAGATTCGAGTTCTTATATTGACTCAAAAAGCCTATAAAACCTGATGCACAGCCTTGTGGTTAGAGTTTGTAGAGTTAGTCTACATTAGGATTATTTCTGACTGTGTCATGAACTCACTGAGTATCTCACATAATTCCCATCTGCCTCTGTCTATTAATTTGTATATTTTGGAGGGGGAATTATTAGTTAGAAAATGTTTTCATAATCCTAGGTAAAATATATTATGTAGTATTAGTGAATATATTTATTAGCCTTTTAGCTGTCGTACCTTCAGCTATGCCTTCAGCTGTGCTATCATCCTGTCAAGCTGAATTTCTACTAACCAAAGTTATTAATTTAAACCAAATTACTTTGTAAATTAGTTTACTATTATATTATAACATATTTCAGTACTCGGGAAACACTGGGAAAAAATATATACTATATTACACATTCACACATCTTTAGGTATCTTCCATTTCCTTATTTCTCTCATTTATCACAGTAAATGTTTCTTGAAAATACTCCTTATCCCTAGAGATTTTTTTAATCGTTGTCCTGAGTAGATACTCAGGACTGCTCGCATTTTGTTCAACTGAAAGGTTAACACTTACCCAGCACTTTTAGGGAAAAGTGCTTGCTGGTATCTCCAGCTTCATTGGATGCTACACAAGTGTATTTGCCTGTGTCACCAATCTCTGCTTTTACAAAATGAAGGACCATTCCTTGGTCACTCGACGTCAGGTGAGCTCCGAGGCTTAAAGGATGCCCATTTTTAAACCAGGACATAGTGGGGGCAGGAGTGCCATCAGTAAGACACTTCATGGAAGCTGAACTGCCTTTTACTACAGTCACATCCTCTGTTCCTCCTGCGTTATCCAAGCTTGGTGGTACTGCCGAGAAACAAGGATCCGAGTCATACAGAGTACAACCCAGATGTTAATTCTGAATATAAAGAAGTTGGAATGCAGCTACTCTTTTGCATTTGCCCACTGACATTCATGTTTAGCACGTGTTAAAATTCACTTAGAAATTATATAATATTATTATTTCTAACAAAGGTGTAACACATGCCAATTCAAGTAAGGACTCTTCTAGGGTTAAAACACTTTCCATTAAAAAAAACCCACATTGAAAAGTTAATGTTTCCCTAATGATTACCTACATAAGATATAATTGTGGCTGTCTGCAACTTTTGTTGGTGAGAAAGAAAACTGAATATTAGGTTTAAGAAATAAGATTCTTTACATAAAGCATTTCAGAAAAACTCACCAAAAACTTGAAGGTTGTAATGTTTGTTGTCCACTCCAGCCCTGTTAGATGCTACACAAGTGTACACACCAGTATCAGATATCTGCACTCGGAAAAGTCTAAAGAGAAAATCATTTTAAGCAAGCTGTAAATGGAATACATTATCTTTATTATGGCATGGTTTGGATCAAATTTTATTCTTGTTTCCAAAAATACTGGCACAATTATGCTGATATAGCAAAAGAGAACAGAAAACTCAGTTAGTTAAAATAGATGAAAACCAACCTGAGAATTTGCCCAGCTGACAGCAACCTGATTTGGGAGGAGACAGACAGAGGAAGGCCATTCTTTAGCCAGTTTATCTGTGGTGGTGGGGTTCCAGTAGCAGTACATTCAATATTTAGAGAGGTGTCCAAAAGGGCAGTGAGGTCCTCTGCTTCATCTTTATTATTGGCTATTGTTGGAGGTACTACATTTTGTAAATGTTGAAAAGGAAGATATTAAAACTGTCTGTTAAAATCATTCCACATGTGTTAACTTGCAGGAAATCCTGCACCTAATGCCTCACAGGCAATTCAATAAGATGATCCCCATTTTTATAAAGAGTAAATCCTCTAACAATAATATTGAGCACTAATAAATTATCCACTTACATATTTAAAATCAGATGCACTTTAGAATGATAGTAGAATTATCTCCTTGATTTGTCAGGCTGTGGCAAACAAGAGGGAGCTCAGAGCCTGAAGCTCATGGGGAGAGAATGACAATGCAGGAAGGAGCAAGTGGTCAAGCCTTAGAGGGGATGGGCTGAACGCTTAAGGACCAGATGGGACCTGGGAGTTTGCTGCCACTCAAACTTACCTCCTTAAATAAATCTTAAATAAAGTGAAAGCTAGAACCATGCAGGCGGAAAGTTAGTTTATTAACTTCTAGATGTATACGCTGACTTAATTTTTAAATATAGAAAATTTTAAAATGCCTAGTTAAGTATTCTGGCTGATTATTCTAACAGAACTGCTTTTTGGGCTTTTTGGTTTTATAGGTTATTTTGAAAGCCTTGATCTTGGGGGCAAGAGGGGACTCACTATATAAAGAAGGCCCAGCCACATGCAGCTCCAAGCTCTGTCTGACTTCAGAGCCCTTCACGCACCATGACAATTAC
Source organism: Calonectris borealis (assembly GCF_964195595.1). Classification (NCBI taxonomy): domain Eukaryota; kingdom Metazoa; phylum Chordata; class Aves; order Procellariiformes; family Procellariidae; genus Calonectris; species Calonectris borealis. The sequence goes on along the minus strand of NC_134319.1, from coordinate 34,912,435 downwards.
ATAGATAAGATCATTTACGCTGGTTATTGCTTGAACCTCAACCAATACAAACTGACCAAAAAAGTCTCCATGGTTGTGTAGTGCCATTCTGTCCCAAAAAGATGCGATCTGGTCATTCAGTATTGTTACTTATTATATCAAAGGTCATCTCTTGCTACTCTGCTCATGGTCGTATTCCAATTGATTCTGAGTCTCTGTATAACCCGGACAGACACTTACACCGCTGTGGAATGCTGCCCGTGCAGAACTCTTCACTCTTTCACACTAGTCATTGTACTTCATGAACACATTTTTCACAAATTAAAATGTCCACTCTCTACACTGCTAAAGAAATGTTATGCTCACCATCTTCTGTATGTCAAATTGTGCAAGAGAAGAATTTCATCCAAAACTCTACCATTTTTCTTTCTAAATAAAGTATTTCTCAGGAGAGGGGGGACCTTTAGCTCTTAATTCCCCACCATACTACTCTGGTTTTAGCTGATGTACTTTGATTGGAATTAGTGAAGATAAACTAATACAACAAAAAAGCAGTATCATAGTAAATCAGCCCCAAGTGTATCTTTCTCTACAAGAAAAAAAAAAATCACTGCAAGCAGAATTCCTCTATTATGCAATACACCAAAGGAATTAATTTCTGTTTATCCCAAAACATATTTAACAGCGATTTCAATCATTTTGTCATTGACAGAACATCCTGTCTAATATACTGTGATATCTACAGTACATGAAATTGGAAACACATGCATGTAGTATTACACTGAAGACAGGCATTCATTTCTTGGCCTTCTCTTGAGAGTGCTTACAAAGATAGGATTATGGACCAGATTTCAGTTTCACATCTGTGAAAACTCACCATATACATTCAAGTTGAAAATTCGGTCTTCCTCTCCTGCAGGATTAGTAGCCACACAAGTGTATTTTCCTGTATCAGAACTGAGAGCTCTGAAAATGTTTAATGTGCTGCCATCTGGAGTTACTCTACAAGGAAGGTCATAAAACTCAGTGAGTTTGTTTACTTATTCCTATGACCTGGCAAATAAACAGTCAGTTTTGTACATTTAAATCAACTACCTCTAGCCTCTTGGGAATTCTGCGAGAGAACCATTGTTTTTTTGCAAAATGTTATTATTACAGATAGGCTAGGAAGTTTTTCCTAGAGATATCCTGTTTAACCTTGTACTAGGATTCAATTCCAACCAGGCTTTTGAAGAACCCATAATGAAAAGCATCAAGAGTAAAATGTTTCCATGTCTCAGATCTTTCCCCTCCAAAGGAACTTAATGGAACTTATTGACCTTAATAAACTTTAAAGAACCTGATGAACCTTAATGGAACTTATTAACTGAGAAAGAAATAGATATCATATACCTACCTTTGTACCAAAAAAAAAAAAAAAAAAAAAAATCAAAGTAGTAACAAAGTATACTAGATTTATACAAGCTAAAGAGGGCGATGATGTTCTTAGCCTGGCTAAGCTAAGACTCAGGCCCTCTTTACACTCCCTTCTTAGGGAGGTTTAAAATTATACAAGAAGAGAATGCAGTGTCTGCCTATTTTTGCTTGCCTTATTCTTTGTAAATCATCACTGGCAACTGTTTTTCCATCTTTAAGCCATTGCATAACGGGCATGGGCACTCCATTGGCATTGCAGACAAGCTGGATGCTTTCTCCCAGGAGGACGCTGACCTCACTAGGCATTTCAGAGCCAACAATGTTAGGAGGAACTGGAAATGCATGATGGAGGGAAGAGAAGATTCATCAGCAAGAAACATAACCTAAACTATAAAAAGTTACACTGCAGTAGCTCATGAGGACTCGCATTTATTGCAGTACCTCCGTCCAAATCTAGTTTAGAAAGTATATGATTATATTGTTTCTAGAGGGGGTTCTGCACAGATAAATGCAAACACACTTTAATCGTTCCTTAAAACAGCTAATTTACAAAATTCTAAAAAACATTTTATAAAAAAATTTAATATCTAGTCATCTGCTGAAACAATACTAACGTGTACAATATTATGACAAAATCCCATTTCATTAAACATCACAACGCACTGTAACTATGCCTGTTTAACTCTTGAGCACGTGCTTACTGCACAGTTAAATGCTCTACTGCATCAAGACCACCATATTCCTGTTAACAGACACACACATACTCCATCCTAACCAGTAGCCATTTTTAGCCTGTTGTCCTAAAGAACAAGGATGACAGTCATGCTATCCACCAAGTCAAGACTGTCTGTCCCACTAGCAAGTTTTGAGCATTTCAAGCAATTTCAGTCACATTTGATCAAACAAGCAGCTTGATACTCAATTCCTAAACTTGGGGAAAAACTGGCAGGCAGGCAGGGACACACATAAAAAACCAGCACCCCCAAAGAATGATTGCTATGACGAACAGTTACTAGTTCTCTTCGGCCTGCTGATGGCCAGCTATCACATGTGGGTGTGCCAGCACACTCAGCTCACAGCTGATGCTGCCTCTTCTTCCTCAGCCAGCAACTGCCGGCATGGGAAGGGACGACGGCAGAAAGCCGGAGATGCTATACAACAGGCGTGTTATTGGACACGGGAGAGAACTAGTGCAATTAATGGGGATGAGTCACTAGGAACAGAGGAAAACAAAGAGAGTTGCAGCGTAAGGGTGACCTGCAGCGAGGCAGGAGACAATTCCATAACAAATACGGGTTTCTCATTAGAGCGGGGGAAAAAAAATTCATAAGGAAATTCTGCCAGTATTTCTTTGGTATCTCCTCCTATTTGTTATGGCAAAAAAAGCAACAGGCATCACTGCTTCTGAATCCATATATGCGTGGTGCTCCACACTCAATCAACCAACGTAGCCTCCTGTGTTCAGCAGGAGGAAGGATGGGATCAGCAGCAAACACACAGGCTTTCCGATTGCTTTCAAGTTCACCTACAATCAGAGGTTAAGAATATTCTTCCTCATGCAAATTTCTGACTAACAGTATATAATCCTCTATAAACCGTATTTTCCCCACTGGTTGCAGATAGAAATAATGGTCCAAATTCTCCACTTTTCTACATGTTATCTCAGTGTCTCTAGTACAGACACAGTGTCATACTCAACCAATTATTAATCAGTTCTGCCCACTGCAATCTCATGCCTTACCTTGAATGGAAAGCACATAACTTTTCTGAGCTTTTCCCTCTATGTTTGAGGCAATGCATGTGTAGGTCCCACTGTCTAGAAGCTGAGAGCGAGCAATCTGAAGCTTGCTTCCACCAGATAAAATATGAACTTCAAGAGAATCGGAGTTTTCTGAAAATATGTAAACAAGTACTCATTCCAAACCAGGCCACAGAAAGCAAATGCATCTTGAGAAATTTTTCCATCAAAATTCCAAATTTTCCAAAACAAAACAAAGATTCCAATCAGTTAACATAAAGAGTCTGTCTAGAGACAGATAAAGAAGAAACAAAAAATAGACAGGAAATAGCACAGTGGTGTCCCAAAGGGGGAAAAAAGAGCAGAAAAGAAGGTGAGAGAATGTTACCTATTGGTCTTCCATTCTTAAGCCACACTAGTGTGGGTGGAGGAATCCCAGTAGCATCACACACAAAGGTAACAGGATTACTGATAGTTTCATTGACCGACTCTTGTTCAGGGCCTTCTATATTTGGTGGCACTATAAATTGAATGGAAGCAGTAAGAATGGTTTGGTTACCAAGTATTTTGGTAAACTGATTTTGAATTGCCTACTCTACAAGGTCAATGGTATTATAATAACTACTGCAGATCACGCAGAGTACGCTCACCATAAACGTTAAGATGGAAATTTTTATCATCTCGTCCTGCAATATTTATGGCTTTGCACACGTATTGGCCTGTGTCAGAAACCTAAAATAAAAATAAATTAAAAAAAACTTATTATGGAGTCTTATTTTAATGCTACAGTTCAGAGATGTTAACAGCCTTTGCCTCTGCCAACTCAAGGTCCTTTTCACAGAATGGAAGGCAAATAAATCTCCTACGTACAGCTAGCAGAATACACCAATAAAGAGCAAAGTAATTGCTTAACAGTAGCAGAGTAGTGGCAGATGCAGCATCCCACAAGCCTGGCCTACCTCTGCACCCTTGATTCGTAACGTTTGCCCATCTGCTAAGATCTCCACATTTGCAGACTCTGAAATGATGCGCCTGTTCTTGTACCAGGTGATGACTGGTGGTGGAATAGCATTGGATTCACACTCTAACACCACCGGGGTGCCCACTCTCACGTTCAGCACTGTCAGGGAGGTTCCACTATGGTCTTTGATGCTTGGGGGCACTGCAGAAGAAGCTCAGAGTTATTTCTGCCTTTGTTTTGGGAGTGGGCAGAAAACAACCTAATAAAAGTAAATACAAAATACTGCATTTTCAAAGCAATAGATATTAGTTCAGAAAATAGTAAAAAACAAACCAAGAACAGTTAGGAAACTCTTCTTCTGACTTTCTCCAGCTTGGTTTCTGGCAATACAAATATATTCACCATCATCTGGTAGTTTGGCTCGGGGAATCTGCAGAGTACGAGCACCTGAAGTAAAGAGAGAAGACCTGAGATTTATTCTGTGGTTATTGTATCAATCTCAAATGCTATTTTAAAATTGCCAGTCCAGACTGAGTACAGGCACTAAATTAACCTCAGATTTAAGAAAGCACTGCATTGCCATTGCTTTTTAAGGTTCATTAATCCTTTAAAAAAACAAAAATCCAGCCAAGAGAACTAAAATTTCAGGGTAAATTTCATTAGTGCTGTTAATTATAAGTTTGGACCACAAATACTCCTTTTAGACCTGTTTCTTTCATAGTTGCTAACTGCTGCCTCCTAATATAACTATCCCCTTTCCACTTAACTCTGTCACTACCCCATTCTGTATTCCCCAGTCTCACCTGTCTCCATTCATGAAGCTACTTACTGCCTGTGCCTATATGACGAACCTGCACAGGCTCTACCGCCGTTAAGCAATTTCCATGTCTATGTTTTAGTCTATGCTGTAACACAGCCCCCAGTCACATAATACCAGCAAGACAGGACTAAGCACCACAGCACTTGATCTGCACTTGGTACCCTGGGCTGAAGATAAGCAGCAGGAGCAGAAATGACACAGACACTCAGGGACCTTATTGAATGAGGAGCTTCGAATGGTTAAGATGACCTTCAAATACAAGGATTTCTTCCTGAGAGTTCAGCAGGATTAATCCAGTTTCCCACTGAAGTCAATATGAAGGTTTTTACTCTTTGTCATCTAAGCCAGCAGAATTTATCTTAGCTTCTGCCACAATTTCTGATCATTTCTTTGTTATGCGAGTCAAAGTGATTCAACTTTAATCAATACCTGTATCAGAGCACCTCTGTTATGTGACTTCCCTCTAGTTTTTTCCACATAGTTTATTTCAGTGCTTTCAGTCTGAACTAGTTTTCTTTAAAAGTGAACCCACCCAACAGCCAAGAAATTATTAAACACAGTAGGCCAAGTGTCTTGTCTACTCACTGGAGCAATGCTAAGAATACACTGGCTTCATAAACAATGGCCATCGCCCTTATCGAGACAAAACAGACAGAAGTTGAGTTCCAAAGGCTGTAGAAATAGCTGAGATTCCTCACCAGGCACAATAAAAGTGTTGGTATTCGAACTGATAGGTTTTCCATTCTTGAGCCAGCTGAGATCAGGAGGTGGAAAGCCGGTGACCTCGCAAGTCAGAGAGATGAAATTATTCACCACCACCGTCAAATTCTCAGGATTAGTACCAAGAACACTTGGAGGAACTGCGGAGAGAAATACATTAATAGTATCTATCATAGCACCAGCAAACAATATTCTACAAGATCCTGATTTATTAAAAAAAAGCTGAATTGCTGAGTTTTGCCAAAGGGTCAAGTTGCAAAAATCTTTCACATCCTATGAATGGATCCACTGCTTTTTGGATGTATCTGGAAATATGACCGAAGCCAATCTAATGGTCATTCCTGTTCCTATAATTCACAAAAATTTCTATGATTTCAGCTGCAGTCCTTCTGTGCTTGGGATTTGGGAAGGCTAATTAACCTGTAAGAGATCCCGCAGTTCTTGACTAGTGCACTATCAATTTTCTAACGCTGTACTCATAGGACACTCGCCGTGTAAGGCAGGACAGATTAAATTTACCTTGTCAGGATACGTAGGATGACTAAATATAATTTCTTCCTGATATTGTATTGCTCCTATTCTTTCTGAAATAGTCCATTTTCTCATTATAGAGAACCAAAAAATGATACAGTTCAGAGTTCTTTTGTTAACCAGACAAACCTGTTGTTTAACAGTGAGCTAAGCAGTTTAAAATTCTGGCACGCAAGCATTGCTCTAAGGGGTGCATTTTTAAGCTTACAAGTCCCAGTATTTTTAAATACAAGAACATTTTGACATTTGACCTTTCAACAAGAACTATTTAAAATTAAATAACTGTAAATCTCTTCCTTTTAATAAACCCCGAGTTTTAGTTTCCATGTTTTTGCAGTGTGGATATATAAAACACTTAAGAGGAAAGCAAAAGCATGTTCTTGGCTCTATTAGGTGGAAAAATCATTCCAAGAACACATGGAATCCTCTTCTTCAAAGACAGAAATGTTAAAGTATTTTGGACCATATCCACCAGAAATACTCCAGCTGCTTTCTGTCACTTGAATGACACAAAACAGTCATTAAGCCCAGTTTATTGCTCCTCTGCGGCACTGCAGAAACAAGAGGAGTCAATGTAAATGGGTGAATTCAGTCCATATTTTTCAGCTTGGAATAACTGAAGGTTTTTTCCCTGATAATGAGCGTAAAACGGTTCACTAGAATAAATGGAGAATTCTGATCTGATGACATTTTATAGTTATTTATATTTATTTACTTTTACAGTTACTTTCCCACAGATGTGGTTATTGGCAGTACAAGACAGTGGGCAATTAAATATACAGGGCCAAATCTGAGCTGTCTTTTAATGAATTTCGCTTAAACTGTATCAATGGTACATTTCAAATCCTGCAGCCTTCACGGCATGTGCAAACCACTCACAAATGTTCCACAGGTAATCTGCATACAGATGCAGGAAGGGGCTCAATTTTAGCCTTCAGTGTGAAAATTACCTATTTATTTTATATTAAGGTTAGAAGTTGAGATTTTAAAACTGGATGCTTATTTTCAATGTTTTAGAAGGTTTTATTTTAGTTTTATTACTCGCCTTTGAGACAAGAAGTGAATTTTTAACTTATTAAAGAGCATCATCTTTACTATTTTATTTAAATTTATGAAAGCAGTTCCATTATAAACATACAAAAAAACTGGAAAATAACCTTTTTTTGACACTGACAAAACAAAGATCATGCTGTTTAGCGATAATGTATTTTCATTAGTGCTTCAGCCTGGGTGGTCCTTTCCTAAACAGTTATAGTCTAATTTTTCAAATGAAACTGCATTCAGAGATTAATAGACCTAATTGGTAATACTGTTGAGCTAGAATTGAAGCTTCATGCAAATATTTCTTTTAAAATAATAGTATTAGACTATAGTCATTATAAACAAATATTTTAAAGACAAGAAGTTTAAATTAAAACAGAAATGCCAAGAAAAGCACAATATTTTTATTTTAAAACATAACTCAAACGTCAGGAAATCTGGATAGACTCCATTGAAAGAGAGTAACTTTTCAGAGAATGACTCCAGGGCAAATTCTTCCCACGACAACACTGTTTTTGGCTAATTGTATTACTGATAGAAAAAGGCACTACAAATTCGTTTCATTTAGTATGTAAATCTGCTGCATGTGTGAATGAGAAAAAAATTTATTTCTTCTGTATGTAATAATCTGAGTCATCAAATTCCTTGGATGCTGGTACTGTATTTAAGTGAGAGGGAGAAGACAGCACTTGTCTTCTTTCTAGTATGTAATACAGAAGATTAGCTAGCTAACAAGGATGTGAAAAAGGATACTGATCATATGTAGAAGACTGTGATATAAGTCTCCAAATTGTACTGTGAAAGTAGATAAAGATGTAGCTGCCAGTATTCCTTGGCAGGTTTTAACATGTAATTGTGCAGATGATTTTGTGGGAGTAATGCTTATTTGATCTTCAATTAAGAACAGAAAGCTGAAAGTGGTGGGAGGAAGAGTGGGCAGAAATAAAAGGAGAAGTTAAGGTTAACTCTGAAATGTTAATTAGAGATATCCTGATTTTCTGAAGTTATCAGGAGAAGTAAGGGAAGGTAGTGGAGAGACTGTTTTTTAAAATAATGGAAAATGTTTTAATTTCTTGATTGTATTTATTTTAGACTTGTGATGCCAAAGGCCCAAATTTATTTTAATCCTATTCTAACTCAACCACAAAAAAAAGAACAGAAAGGAATCTTAAAGGAGAAATTAAAAAAAAAAGTAAGATTTCACAATGCCACATCTCTTTGTTATCAGTTTGTAATTCATGATTTCAGGGCTTAGCAACACCTACACAGTATACACACATAGCGACTACATAAGGCTCCCTCAATAATAATTTCCACCCTCATGGAATACATACAAAGAGCTGAAGCCACAGGGTATCACAAGCTATGTTTTGCAAAGATACTCTAAACTTATATTTGATTGCTAGTACGTCAGAATCTCCATTACACCCAATAAGACAACATAAAGCTAAGTATGTGCCTAAGCACTCTGCTAAAATTTACACATTCAAGCTCAACTAACATTTGAAAAAAGACAACCAGAAAATTATGGATTATTATACTTACCATGAACATTTAGGTTAAAATACTTTTTGGCACTTCCAGCTACGTTTTCCACAATGCAGACATACCTGCCAGTATCTGTTATTTGGGAATTCAAAATCTAAGAAAAAGAAACAAGATTGTTGTTAGCTAATATGTAAGACAACTTACTGTTAGAGCATCAAGTTTTGGTGTCTCCCCAAAAACCCCAAGGTCTTCGGGCCTGAAAGTCTGCAGGTTTTTTTTTTGTTTGATTTAGTTTTTCTCTAATGTCTTTGCAGTGTCATGAAGAAGCCAATCTGAGAAACTTCGACTGATGCTACTCCTTTCAGAATCTGTTATGCAAATCTGTGCGTCTCAAACCTCCAGAAAAGTCAACATAGTATCTTTCACATTAAATTCATTCAAATTGAATAACAAAACAACTATTCACAAAATATTTGAAATAAAAATCTTCATCTTCTATATGGATTTTGTATTTTATTGTATTCTTAGATCACGCTATGAAAATGGAGAGAATTAAGCTCAGCTCTCTAACTGTTTTAACAGTTTCATCCAGTATCATCCATTGACTGGGGGGAGAGGAAGGCGTGCGGTCTTCAGAATTCATTGTTTTCTTTACGTGAAAAAAAAAGTACGTTTTTCAGTAATTAAACTCTGTTAGGGAAACTTGGACAAAATTGACAACAAATTGTTCCCCACAAAAATCAACATTATCTTAAATCAAGTGATTTCACTGATGCGGTTCACAGCATGACTACCCCACAAACAGTTGGGTCAGCACAACTGAGGGAACTACACAGGAGTGGGAAGAAGCAGCTGAGGGACAGGGACAAGGGGCAAACACTCCCCGGGTTTGCAGCACCTTGTAGGGGAAAAAAAAAAATTCAGAATCTCACACTCAGCACACCTAAACAGTTTTGTCTTTATGGGCAGCTTGTGTTTGCGATGCTAAAAATCAGTTATTCAGTAAGAGCTACCTGTAACCTCCTTCCATTGGACAAAAATGTGTGTTTGTCGTCTTCTGCTAGGAGGTGGCCATCCTTTTGCCAGGTAATACTTGGAGAAGGGCTGCCACTTGCAACACAGTCCATCACTGCAACCTTGTTCACAAGCACAGTCACTTCTTCAGGCAGATCACCATCAGCTCCACTGATGGATGGTGGTACTACAAAAGAGCGAAACATGGTAAGAATACTGTGACTTAGTATCTCCCAGTGGGTTTTGTTGGTTTTGGTTGGGTTTTTTTTTTTAAGATTGCTCACCAATCTTTTACATTGGATTTTTATAAGAAAGTAGTGAAATCTTCAGTGAATACAGTGAAAGATAATAAAACCCCAAGAGTAGTTTCAGCTGGAACAAATCAGTATAACTCAAGGGACTGCAGGAGAAGTACGCTTATTCACAGCAGCCATAAAGAAGAAGAGATGAAAACTCATTTTCCAGCCAGTCCATCATGTTCTTTGCTGCCAGAACAAAAGAGGATTTCCAAGGCAGGCCCTTTTCCTAACAATAAATCAGTGTTTTCAGTGGTAGATGCAGAAATAGAGGTAAAGAAACAAGCATTTCCCAAGGCAAAAACCTTGAGTACATCAACAGACAATGCAAGCGGCATACAAAAGCTTTCTGTGCAACGTTTGTAAACAGATCCTACAAAATGGACTCTGCAGGCATGCAATGGTTGATCTAAATTGTCAATTCTCTTACGCCTTTGGGAGTTTTGCAGGTATTTTGGAAAATGATCACCAAACTAAGGAGAGAGAAAAGTCTAGTAGGTCAGAATTTTGAACTGGAAACTGGATAGGGAACAAGAGATACCAAGATAAAACCTGGATTTCTACTTATACTTTTCTTTCTGGTGAAATGGGATAGGGATAACGCAATTGAGTTCCTGTAACAATAACCTAAAAACATATTGAACTAACAAAATTAACACCATTTTCATGCAGTTCTGTATACTTCTACAAAACTGTAGCACCTTATATAAACACATTAATTTCGTAGTTTACAAATATTCAGAATTTATAAATTTTAAAAACATTAAGTAAACCTGAACTATAATGCTTCATTAGTACCCACAGAACTCTTTTTTTTGGTCATTAAAAAGAAAAAGGAAAGCAGGAAAGCTCACAGAGCACGCGGACGTCGTAATGAATGGAATCCTCCCCGGCTTCGTTTACCGCCACACACATGTATCTCCCGGCATCTTCAGCCTGTGCCCGTGGAATCTGCAATACTCGGCCTCCTGGAAAGAAAATGCATTCAAAATTTAAATGCAGCATCAAGCAGTTTCCATCATTTCCACACCACATTTCACTAGAGACCTGAGCAAGCAAATTTATGAATGGTCAGCATTTGTTCCGAATTATAAGTAACTAAAGACTTTTATTTCCTAGCTACTTTTTCTACTGGCAGATACTTGGAATTCAGCAATGTTCATACGGAAATGTTAGAAAAGAATAATTAATTCCACAGAAAGGAATAACGTTCTTCAGTAATATGCAGCCAGGCATTATTTTTCAATCAAAACCAGAAGTATTTCTCAGCAAGGTGACAAAGAACTAATAGGCAAAAGGAAATACAAGCACATAATATTTTGGTAAAGCTGTTTCAAACTGAAAAAAATAACTTCTGAAGCTTATAGGTACATACAATTTTTACTTTTCACTCTATTCCTCACTTAAGGCATAGCCACAGAAATAACTTCAGACAGAGAGGGCATATTAGGAAGACATTTTGGGAGTGGTTGTCATTGGTCTCCCAACAGACGAGCAATAGGTAGACAAAAAGACATTATCCCCACCACTGCACTTCTTTACACACACCATCCCAAACCATCCGCCGCACACAAAGGCTCCCTTTTTGTACTCTCAGCATTATAAGCACCTCTCTCCCTTTCCCATGTGAGGTTAAGTAAGAACTCATGGCCATTTTTCTGCTGGAAACAGTATCTCCATGCCTCACTCCCTGGTTAAGAGGCTTTTCTACTCTAATTATGATTTTGCCAAAGCAAAATTTAATAAGGAAATAAAGCAGGAACACATCAGAGAGAAGGTATCACTGTATTTTATTGTGCAACACGTCATATGGAAGTTAAATGGTCACATTCACACCATTTTAGGGACTACTTTTTAAATGAAAGAAGGAAACTGCTTAAGTCCAAGGACTGGAAAAAAACATTTCCAATCAAGAAAGTCTGAAAAGAACATTAAGGCAGTGTTTCGGAGGGAAAAGTTTATTATTACCCAAATACTAGCACTAACGGCATTTCTTAAGGTCAGAGGGTGGCATTTTAATACTCACCTGGTAATATTAGTACTTTATCACTAGAGCTCAGAGGATAGCCATCTTTATACCACGTAAGAACTGGAGGAGGAACAGCATTGGTCTCACAGTACAGCGAAAGGGGATTGTTGACAATCACATCTTTACTTTCTCCAACTCTTGCTGCATCTACCGTGTTACCGGCTTCCCATTCCTTGTAAGGCTTTTGGAAACTAGGAGGAACTACAACCGAGGAGGGGAAAAATGTTAGCATTTTACAGCAGAAATAGCTACTTTTAAAGTCAAGAAATGAAAAGATACTGTAATTCTTAAATAGCAGCAATAAAAATTAAGGGTATTAAATTAACCTCTCCCCCCAATTTAGATTAGCCAGGAAAATTCTAGTTCTTTTCATCAGAATGAACAATTGAGCAATCTACTGAATATTTTCTGAAGACTAATAAACAATAGTGTAAGACGACCTGACAACAAAACACAGAGGGTATTAATCAACAATAATACTTAAATAGTAAGCTATCTGGTTTTACTCAAGTTCTAATTTTGTCTAAATTTTCAGAAATGACTAATGATTGTTTTCTTGTATTCACACACAGTGTGTAGGCCAACAGGATGCTTATGTCTGGAGCCTCTAAGTACTACTCAATACAGATAAATAAAATATGACGTCTTAGTTTAAGCTAAATTAAAACCTTTTCATGTAGTTTAGAGGAAGATCAGAGTTACTATGTCATTCCGCTGACTTCAGAAAATATGAAAGGAAGAATAATCAAATACTGTATTTCTTAAAGATGAGCAAAATATACAGGAAATAAAAATCAGACAAAACACAAAAGCATCGGATTAGATCAAGCAGGTGTAAAGGATACAAAATCATAAAGAATTCCAACATCCCAGAACATTTTCTAATGTTTTAAGGAGGCTACCAGAAGAATTTTATTATCTGAACTCTGTTTACCTTGTATATTTACATCGAATTCCACTTCATCCTCTCCAGCAACGTTGGACGCCAGACAAGTGTAACGACCAGTGTCTGATACTTGAGCCTCCTTAATCTGCAGAGTACGGCCATTAGCTTGGATAATGACATGATCATCTGGTTTAAGTGGCTGTAATGTAATTTTACATGGAAATTAATACTTGGCAAAACATACACTGGAAATAGCCATATTTGTGGAAGTCATATGATGTCATCTCTCTTTTGATCAAATTCAGGTTGTTTCAAAATCCTTCCTAAGGCAGTATACTGGGAGTAAGAGCATATTCTGGTTTTGGTATTTCCTCTGCTTTGATACCACTACCACAGAACATCCTTTAACTTTTGTTAATGCTTCCAGCAAAGCCCGCTTTCAATCTACACAAAGAAAGCAGTTGCTTAGGACACCAAATTACTGAGGGTCACCACTTAGGACACAGTCCCAGATGCTCCTGGGATGGCAACCTCGGCCGCAGGCGGTGCAGCCCAGCTCTCCTCTCATCTGCTCCGCCTTTCCCTCAGACCAAACGCTCTTCCTCCCTGAGTAAACTTGATCAAGCTCCAAGTTCCTGGAGTCTGTTTTCTTTTCACGGTTGTCAGAAACCCTGCACCTTCACCTTTCTGATCTTGGCAGCTGGTCTCCTAAGAGGATGTGGCTTTACATCACTCCAAACCCCAGCTGCAAGTTGCCGCTGAAAGGAGCAATGCCATGCCCATCAGGCAAGGGCTCTCGTGACATCTGATTAAATCAGGCTGATTCAATCCCTGAACTCACTGGCCGAGATGAGCTTATGGAAAACCTACACATGTAAAACTATCAGTTTTCTAAGAGATGAACAACTCGATCTAACTCACCCTACAGCCACACAACCGCTAGGATCTGCTGCCCAGCAAGGACAGGGTGTGAACATAAAATGGATGAAGCAGCAACGCAGAGATACACAGGATTAGATGTTACTGTCCCTAGAAGTTACATCACACATGACAGCAGAGACTACACTAATGCAACCTGTGTCTCTCAATAATGAAAACGGAACACATCAGGGAGTCAGCGCTGAACTCCTGGCCTGCAGGGGACAATTAATTTAGTCCATGGATGTGAGGGAAAGCCGTTTGCCAAGGGGCAACCTAAGAAAAAGCTGCTGCTGTGACAGTGGCAGCAAGCTGCTTACAGCCACTCTCTTTCTTCGGGGATCGCTCAACTTCTCCCAACATCATTTTTCATTGGCAATACAATCAGTACAGCCAGGAGATCCTAGAATTACAGCTTACGCTCGAAACAGACGGAAGGTGTATGCACAGTCTCTCCTGTGACTCCAGGCTGTTTCTGCATGCTCAGTAAATCCAGGAAGAGCGGGTCCAGCGGCAGAGGTGCAGCAGCCTGCCACATGGTAAGTGCCCTACCAAGAACCGCTAAAGCAAGAGATTGTATTCTCCTTTCCTACAGAAGAGCTGCACCGTTTCTTTTTTATTTATAGCCAGCCCCCAGTAGACTGCACATCAGTACCATTCTGTGGCATTGCCCTTCCAAACTGCTTCTCCTCCAGACCGATGTTGTTGTGAAGACTGTGTGTGGCAGGAACCACGCCTCGTTCCTCCTCGCAGAGGATCCAGATGCTTCTGTGGCTTTGCGAGCTCTGCCAGAACCTGGTGGGAGGCTCTCTGCAACTTCTGCAAGGGCAGCACTTAGAGGAACCAAGCATGGGGCCATTCTATAACAGGGCCTTTGGGGACTTTACGCAACGGCCAAGGGACACGTGGTCATACCATGTGATGCTACTGCTAGGCAGGGCCCTCCCCCTTTAAAGAGCAGGCCAGCGGTGAGCCCTGGAAACTCCAGCACTGACGTCCCAGTGGCACTGCCAAGCACCCACAAAAAAGCAAGGGTGTCAATTTGCGGCGGTCTGGCCAACAGCAAACGTCCTAAGATACACGAGGGGTGATCCCGCCAGCAGGACGGTGGGAAGACGACTTCCTGCTGACTTCAGCAGTGCAAGTGAGCCTGTTAGGCTGCATGAATGTTCATTAACAGTGATAGTGAATACACAGTTGTTTCTGTATGAAATCCACCCATTAGAAGGAATTAAGTTTGTGACTGGCCTGTCCATCCTTGTACCAGCTGATGGCAGCAGCAGGAATGGCGTGAGCTTCACACTCCAGGGTAAGGCTGTGGTTTACTTTGATCTTCACTTCTTTAGGGGAGAGACCCATCCCTGAGATATCCCCTTTGTTAATGGTGGGTGGAACTGCACAAAAACAAAGGGAGCGAGAGGGACTTTCCTGACTTACTGTCTTACGCAGCATTTCAAAATTAACTGGACAAAGGGAAAACCTGGATGATAACCTCAGGGAAAGCAAGTGCATTCCCCCTATAATCTGCCTCTTCCCCATAGCTGATTTTTTTTTTATATATATATGTATGTATTTTAAACTATTTTTAGTATATGTATTATATATAAAAACATATAAAACTCTGTTCAGCAGTTTTAGACATGCAAACCTGACTATAGCCTTACCTAGCTACAGCACTTTATTATGTGTTTGGCTTGAATTCTATAAAGTTCAGTGTACTGCAGTCATTAAAAAGCATTTTAATGGAAACTAATATTCTCAGAAACACATGTCTGAACCGAAGTCCACACTCAGAGTAGCTGGTCAAAACTCAACATTTCCATTCCATTGAAATCCCAGTGTTGCAAAATCTCGTTTCCTTCTGAATCAGAATGAAAACAGAACATTTCAAAATTCTTAAGCTACCCCCCACCCTGGTCTCATAATATCTTTTAAATTATTTTAAATGCTTTCAAAGCATTTTCCATTCTTTTTTCAATGGGAAATCTTAAATTCTCCCTAATGCTTACAGTACCATAATAACTGACAGTTGCAATGGCATTTGGGGGTGGGGGGCTTTATGTTGCTACATAGCCATACTTCAATAATGAACTCTTTTGTCATCTTCTCATTATTCCGAATCCAATGGGGCCTTATTAGGGACTTAGCGTAATTAAACTAACAGCACAGTTACTGTGAGGGAGCAAACGAAACTCCAATTCAGACTAGGAAATTAAAAAAAAAAAAAAGATGAAAGATCATGCTTGACTGAGCCCATAATGAAGAGTTTGAGCATTAAAATAGAGTATTAGGCACAGATGCTCGAAGGACAATGTGCTGACGGGAAGCCTTGAATGGGAAAGCTTTTTTGCATATGGTATTTTATGGAAGGATATAAAAATAGTATCCTCCTGTTTTACCTTACTCAAGAAAGTTTCCCATTAGATGTTACGAGTCCCCTCCCCTCCTTTTTTTCTAAAATAGTTTCTTTGCTCACAAGATTCTCTGCTCACATGTTCCATTGTGCTGCACTCATTTGATTTGAAAATCATTACCAAAAAAGCATTTCAGAAGAAACTGGAGTTTCTTAAATGTCTTCCCCTGGGTGGTACGAAGATTTTTAGCCCAATAGCAGCATTTGTAAAGGATGCAACAGCAAACTTTTCTAGTGTCTTTCCTCAAGCAGTGCCATAAGCTAATGCAGATATTTGCTAAACAAAGCTACTAACAGAAATCCTTGTATTCACCAGGATAGGTAACACTGCAAATGGGAAAAAATGGAAGAATGCACAAAAAAAAAAAAAATTTAAAAAATTTGGAAGTATTTCCGTACTGTAGACTTTTACTTCATAGTGTTTCAAAGTTTCTCCAGCCTCATTTGTGGCGATACAGGTATATCTTCCAGCGTTGTCCTCCTGTGCATTTAGAATCTGCAGGGTTCGACCACCTGCCAAAAGACAGCATTCTTTAATAGCATCTATGTTATACTCTTGCTTCCCAATTATTTAAATAGTTTCTGCAGCATGTTTTCAACCCTTTGGTCCAAATTCTGCCCTTAGATGAGCATGAAAAAATGATTGCTCACCACCATGTATACTAGGTAAAAATTTGCAGGAGCACTTTGGATCACAACCCCTGCTGCTTACAGATTCTTAGAAAATTTGTTAACATAGTTCTGTACGAGAAATTTCTTGAAGATATTTAGATAGGAAAAAGTGATTTAGGGTTCTGCACTTCATTCACAGAAAAAGGGAGAGGAGGCCTAATCGGTAAAACTAAGCAAAAAGAGTCTATTCAGCATACAGGGGTGGACGTGAGCCTCTGAACTGCCTTTCTGTTTCAGTGCAGTCCCTCATATGAAGGAGGCCCTTAACTCCCTCTGCAGAATGGACAGAAGCAACAGCCACAGTATGGCAAGTGTAAACATGAATGAATCGGTAGGATTTAAGACTTCAGGTGGCCTCTACAACTTTGATATCCATCAATTTCCTTCCCATAGTATCCTGTTTATTTACGATTTATATTGTCTGCATTCTCAGAGATAAGTCGCTATTTAATTTGGCTGCAGGTCTTTTCAGACTGCATTCCTAGAAATTGTCCCCCCCGTAGCGATTCAATTCATCGCTATCAATATCGACTCCTTCCTTCTCTGAACACTTGCAGTTAACAATGCTAAAGTACTTGTTCATCTACATTACTTCACTGTTACCAGTGAAGCTTGTTCCTGTTTTCCACCTCCATAGATGTGCTAGGTAAGAGTTACTGCACAAATTAAAAATGGCAAACTACTAACGACCTAGAAAATGCCACCTCATTCTTTTTACTAATGTTGTTGTTTATATCTCTCTCCATCTAATTTCCACACTTAATTTCAAGTTATTTACATTCACTATTAATTCCAATGAACTCATTTGCCATCATTTAGCTTTATGGAATAAAAGGATAAAATAGAAGTAAATAATCAGGTAATTGTGAAGCACTTAAAAAATATTGGAATGGGAAGTGCTACAGAAGTACAAACACTGCACTTCATAGAAATATATCCTTTGATTTTTCAAAAAAAATCTGTAACAGGAAACTAAACAATAAAATAATAGTGTGTTACGTTATTTCTCAGTAACAACAAAAAATTTACCTGGCAAAATACGGATATTTCTGTTTGATTCTAAAGGATTACCATCTTTCAGCCAGGTGATTGTAGCTGGAGGATACGAGTAAGCCTCACAAACCAGCGATGTTGGGCTGTTGAGGATAACAGCGACATCTTCTGCATTTCCATGGCCGTCTGCACCCACAATGGTTGGAGACACTAGGAACAACAAAATCATTAACCAGAGAAAGGACCTCTATGAAAAGCCAATTTTCTGTTCCCTGTTCAGTCTAGGAATCTGGTTGCAGCCTTAAATAGCTGGGCGGCATTCCTACGAGGCGCACTGAAACCCAGAAGCAGACAATATTCATCTGGTTTTATGCTTTGTCCTGAAGTCAACGGTCAGCCCGTGTCGGTGGATTCCATCCCCCCTTAGCCTTTGTCAAACACAGGTCACCAGGAAGCCAGCCACACTTCTTGCGCAGCAGCTGGCAGACGCGCTGCATGATGATCCTGTAAGCAGCACGCTGGTAGAGGCATGAGCCTAGGAAATGAGGATGTGGAAAACAAACTCGCCATTGTTTGCATTTGGGTTGTGCAATAACCGTCATGAAAAAAAGAGAACTGCAGATGGTTTCAGCTTTTCCGAAGAGATCACAATCTGAAGTGCTCTTCAGATACTCCTTCCTTGAATCACAATAAACCAATGTACTGTCCCACTCATTCCATACAGACAATGTCCTGTTATAGCTCCGCATTTTCTAGCTCTATATTGTCTAAAGCACGGAACACTGCTGTTTCTATTGAACTACTATTATTTATCAGTCACCAAGCTATAAAATTTTAATCGTAGTCAGGCAACTTAAGCATCGCTGTAATTAAAGTACTACAAAATTCCAATGTGATTATCTGTTTTTTCCTGAGATTAATATTTTCTCTGCAAGAGCCAGCCCAGCTGTCTTACCAAGTACATTAAGACTGTAACTTTTGCTCTTATCTCCAGCTGTATTGGATGCAATACATGTGTATCTCCCTGTGTCAGTGACTTGAGCATTGGTGATTTGCAGGAAACGCCCACTGGACAGAAACTTGTGATCTTCATCCTCAGTTAGAGATTGCCCATCCTTTATCCAGATGATCTGCGGTACAGGGTTCCCTTAACGGAGTAAAGAAAATTGCAAATATTAGTTGTTGCATAGCCTCTAGGATATGTCAAGATTTCTGAAAAACAGAAAAATACAGTTTCAGATGCCCTTTTAAAATATGTCCTTTAGGAAGGTGCTTTGGAATACGTATTCTAAAGTCTTCAAACCTCCTGAAGTAACATACACCTTCTCTTAAATTCCACAGGCCTTCAGAGAAGAAATACCACAGCAACTATCCTCTTGGTTACATTTTATACAACCTTTGTAAGAAGGAGTGCTTAGTCCTGCTATAAGCACCATAGTTAAATTTAAAAATTCCACTGAACTGAAAATGCCATTAAAAACACGTTCAGAAACAACTATGATGGACACCACAGGTTTGATCAGTAAAGATAAGTAATATTGTATACTTTTACCTATCACTTCACATGTTAGGGTAACTCTGTGCTTCTCTTTCACTTTCACATCTTCCAGTTTATTTTCACCCACAATCCCTGGAGGCACTGCAAGCAGACCAGAAGACAACGTTAGCGAGTATTACTTACAACCAATTTAAATACAACAAAGACACACTCAGGCTATATCTCAACGTGTGCTTCCCTTAATCATATCAATCAATGACCGGCTCAGATCTAGCAGAAACAGGTCCAGATGTGAGACAGTGCAGAGCTAACCTGCCTGTACAACAGATGCGTATTCTGTTCTGCACCCCTGAACCATACAAGTCCACGCAAAGGGCAAGAGGGGACCACAGACCCATAAAGTACTCACCTCACTTAGTCTTCAGAGCTAGGGAGACACTCAGGGTGCTGAGGAGTATGGTCTGCAGGGCAATATTTCTGAGTATGGCCAGTAGGGCAATGGTGATCAGCACTGGTTAGTGAGGCCAGGTTTGATTTTATGCAGCAGCAGGTTTTATAAGTTTGTAAACAATTTCTATCACCCATATTAAGCAGCAAGTGATTTATTTGTTCAAAACCATGTGCTTAAGTTTAAGAGTTGTTTGTTTTCCAACAGTAATTGAAAGCATCTATCTAGAACTGTAGGGAAAGAACTGATTTATAAAAAATAAGAGTCAGCTTGTCTATTCATGTACCATGTGTGTTTTTTTTTTTCCTTACCAGCATGCTCAAAGCAATACAATAGATTACCAACAAGTGGACGCTGTGTAAAAGCATACATGTGTTTAATGCAAATACAGCTAATTCCATACAGGCAGGTGAACAAACTATGTAGGCATCTTGCTGTGGTACGAACTGTGCTTCTCTAAGGAAATAGAAGACAAAACCATACCCCTCAAATATCTATCACTCCCCAAATAGCTAACTCAATACAAGGAAACTCTTACTTGATGACTTGTTTCCAAATAATCTTGGTCAACAGGACTACACAGACTAATGTGCTATTGGATGAGGGATGACAGATTATGAATGTGTCGGTGAGTAGCTGTGGTGGTGAAGAGCTCTGATCAACTATTTCTTTCAAAGTGGAGGCATTTGTAGATTCAGGCCAAAAGAAAATGGCACTTACAAATCAAAGTAGGCATGGAGTAAACAGCTTGAAAAGGAGGCCTATAGTTATAAGAAAGAAAGCCCAATGTCCAAGAGATTTTGGAAAGTCAATGTCGGACCAGGGAGCCAGATACTATGCTTTAATAATCCTACAAAATGCAAACTTTCAGCCTAGATAGAAGACCTAAAGAGAGAGGTCTTAAAATATATCCAGCGGCTTACTTGTGATCTACCACTAAGTTGGAAGCAAAAGTTTTATAAAAATAAGAATCACAGCAATATGCAGAATCCATTGTCAACAGAGAAAAATAATGTTACACCAAATTTTTGATACTAACGAAGGGTACAAACTAGAGTGAAGAAGAAAAAAAAAAAATTCAAAGAGGTTTGCCTCTCACTTGACTGGTATGGCAAAGATGCTACTTCAGCGTGGCTAAAAGTTGACCTCTGAACAGGACACATGGTGAGATGCGGGTTAGTAGAATTTAGCATGCAGGAAGATGTGGCCAGTACTGGCACTCTCACCAACTTGTGATGCAGTTATGATCAAATTCCCTGCTGTGACTGTACAGGCAATGCAAAACAGACTTTCGTACGGGTTCTAGTGTCCAAATGCAACGAGACACAGAAGCATCAACTAGTGAAGGGATTCGATGGGGGAAAATATAACCTAAAATGAAAGTTCAGGACTTTTATGTCAGGCCAAAAGTTACTATTCATAAACAAACAGAGCAACTCATTGCTTTGGCCCCAAAACAATGCAGTAAGATGTCAACACATATTAATTTCAGAAATATGACAAAGCCACACCAAACATTTTGCAAATATATAAATATTATGCTTATTATACCAAGCTCTCCATGCAAACCGGCTCGCCTGTTGCAACTGCTACACCAATTTAGAGAAACACTGGGATGTCTCTGTACGGTTCCTATTTACAGTGAGCCAGTGAATATTCTGTGTCGCTATCAGGCCACATTCCAGTAACTTTCCTCTAGAAAGACAAAGAAATTACTGGGGGAGGGAAGAGAAGACTGAATAATGGAATTTTCCACTTAGCCCGCTTGAAATCAGCTTCACTGAGCATTTTTCTTCAAGGCAAACAAAGCCTATGCAAGAGAGATTTCCAGAACCCTCATGAACACCCTGCTACTAAAACCCTCCAAAGAAAACAGTGAAACAATGAATGCTTTTCAGTGTTTATCCATCTCTTCCATTCTACCAGACTTACACTTCCATGAGCTCATCAAATAAACATGAGCTGACATGAATGTGAGTTATCATTTACAGGCTGAATATGCACGAGTCAGCTGAAGGCAAGGGAAGCTGATAGCGCTCAGCACCTTAGAGAAAAGAAACTTACAGGAAAATTATATGCAGTAATGCATATATGCAGTAATTATTGATAAAAAATAACAAAAAGTTACTAAACCAAAAAGCAGTATTTTCTGGGAAAAATACCGTTTTTTAAAAAAAGAAGTAATGTGACAGAATTACATATGAAGGGTTCCAAATAGCCATCTAAAGAGCCTGCTGTACTAGTCGTTGTCTAAATACATCAGCACAATCACCCACTACCACACTTGGTTTATATATTTTACAATACCAAAGGCTCTACTGACTAAAGGTTTCCACTGAATCAGAGATCTCTATTTTGCAAAAACAATTCCAGCTCCAGTGTTTAATTTCCCTGTTGGTCTTGGCTTTGCCTTCGCATCTTTGTTGCAACAGATTATTACCATCATGCCACTCAGCTATACATATTATACCCACTGCTGCACAATAATGCTGCTTTTAATTCATGAGTATTATCATATGGGGTCGCGCCTTTCTGCATTTGAGCATTCGATGCAACAGATTCACGTGAATTTCATATGGTTTCCTGAGGCTGTAGTTTCCTTTTGATTTAAACCAGCTTAAATTCAGGCCGGTGCCAAAAGAAATAGCACTATTCCCCTGAGCACTCAACTCTTGTCATCTTCCTTTCACCCGTACTGGCATTTATAGGCTGTGTGGTGAACCAGCAAGGAACTGATCTGGCTGAAAACTAACCTGACCAGGAAAACACAAACTCCCCATCTTTTCAGGTCACCTATAAACTGATTCACCTTGTTCATCACGCCCAAGGGAGAGTGAAGCTATGAGCAACAAGAAACAGAAGACGGGATGGGAGCCCAGCTGTCAGCATCCCCCAGACTTCCATCCAACTGAAATAATAACCTAACTGAAGCCAGTTACATTGACATAGCTCCTTTTCAGAAAAAAACCCCAAACAAACCACAAAACAGAAGTAGCTGCCAGTTATTCCAAATTATGCCTGAAGAATCTTCATTTTAAAAACTAAACAAACAGCAAATTCACATGTAGAAGTAACTTCCCTTTAAAACCTGATCTTCTGACCATGTTATCAAAATGCACTTTTTTTTTTCCCCTTAAGGACATATGTTTTGGCATAATAATTTTTAAAATACCAGCAAAGTATACAGTAGACCCCCTTATCTTCCTCTACTATAACAAAAATTATCACGTACTTACCTAGAACAGAAAGGTCAAAATCCTTCCTCACTTCTCCCACAGCATTGGTCACTACGCAAGTATACTGACCTTCATCTGCCACGCTCGTGTGAGTCAAACGGAGCGTTCTGCCCCCTGAGGAGAAAGCCAAAAAACATACAAACATTAAAGCCCTGCTCCAACCAATATGCTCCCAAATTGTATGTGCTAACTCTTAATTTTGTTTTACGTTTTGGTTAAATTTACAGCTGTACATTTTTTTAATGCGGTCTGTTTTCTTTAATGTGCTTTGTTTTGTTGAACAAACAGTAAGAGAAAGTGACTGACCTTACTCCTACTCCATCATTTCCATATGTCTGCTCAGGCCCTCAGCTTTTAGATCTGTGCTTAATACTGATCATACTATTCTTTCTAGCCACTGACTTCCAAACTACCCCGACAGAAATTACATTTAAGTGAACTTTGAGGCATTCAAACATTTTCTGAGAATTTCTGGAGGAAGTCGGAGACCAACCGGAACAAACACTGAAACCTTTGAGACACATCTGTAGAGTCGGTGCAGAGAAAATCGAACCTGCTCCGCACAGGACACTCAAACTACATGCAGGGGTACAGTGCACGTGTAATTCGTTGATCAGCACAGACACTTTGGCCGTGGCAGGGATGCCGTCTTTGCAATATGCAGGATTCGTGCATGTACTTCTATGCAGGAAATTTTGACAGAATACAGTGTCTCAGACAGCAGGATTTGTGTTCAGTGACTACTTTGCTATACTGAAAATCTAGATGATTAGCCAGGAAAAATACTAAAAGCCTCATCAGAGCAGGGCGGGGAGGGGCGTACACATAAAAATAAGTTTATTTTATAAACACACACAAACACTCCATAAAGCTATTTTCACATGTACAGATAAGGAATAAAATTCCACTCCTCTCTTCTAGCATTTGTATTAATTGCGCCATCAATAATAATAACAGCTGACAACAGTACTGGTTTACATGTAATGTTTTAAAATAACATATTTCTCATAACACTATAGCAGAGCAGTTGTCAGAACACCTTTGCACAGGCATGCCAGTTTAAAAGGAAGAAGATATGCAAATATGTTTGACCAAAGGACCAAGAATATCCCTGCTTTGCTCTAGCAGCATAATTTCTCTTTGCTTCCTTTTTGGCAGAGGAAGAGCAAAACAAACATCAGTGAGCATTTAAGTGTGAAAACAAATGTGGCGGCCATCCTTCAGCCTTTTCCAGTTTCTCGTTAGCAGCTGTTGCATTAGCAATCATTACCTCACAATACATCACATCTGAACTGTGCATGTCCTGCCTGCGGATATCCACAGGGTCTCATTATTGGGATACATCCCAGAAATTCATGCTCCTGGTGATGTGCTTTGAAGGAAGAAACTGCTGACCTGCTCGATGGCTGTGCCTCTGCTCAAGGAATCCTACCTGCTGGAGGGAGTGCTGTGAGACTGAGGAAGGCTCAGTTCTTGCAGACTCATGTCACCCTGATCCTTTCTCCCACCCGCATCCTGAACAAAGCCATATAGGAAGCAAAATGAAGCAGGTATCTGCCTGCAGGAGACTGTAACTTTCTATGGTATCACATACTTGCACATCCAGGGCTCCAGTGCTGAGGCAGGATATGATTTTCTGCATTTAGCTAAAACTTAATAAAAGCTTTTCTCCTTCCTAAAGCTAGTATGCAGCTTAGTGCATGGTCTGCAAGGAAAGCAGATGTGGTATGGTGAAATTTTTTTCTGTTTTTTCTGAAGTATGTAAGAAGCATCATTAAAAGAAAACATCAGCATAGTATCTGAATTAACAGATTCAAAGTTGCCAACAGTGTGTCCACACATTTAAATCATCTGCAATGCCAAGTATGTTTTCAATCAACAGAACCAAAATCTTGCTTTGGCAAAGTATTTTACCTCTTAAATTAGTCAAAGAGGGGGATTTTTCTGTTGTTGTTGTTGTTGTTGTCGTCAGTTTTGGTTTTTTACAGCTGTACAAGCACAAATAAAGTTCCAAATGCCATGTTGGTTACAGTTCACTACCACAATGTGTAGTTTTCTAAAGAACTGCACAAAAGCACAAAGTTTGCTGGAAAACAAAGCACTGAGTTCTGGCCTGTTTCCCCACTCCCACTGCAGCTAACATTCAGAGACAATAAACATCTTTTTGTCTCTCACCCTTCCCGACTCTGCAATCTGGGTGGTGATATTAGTGTGGGTGTAGAAACCAACAGACAGAACAGAAACAATCAAGCCCAGAAGAAATTATTTTTGTTGATGGCAACTTCACACAAAAAGGAACGCACACCAACTCAGATAGTCAGATTTATACTGGATAATAATCAGACACCCACCCCTTTTTCCATGCGCCATATGTAAAAATGGGAAAGCAGAAGACAGGACTACCTGTAATGTTAAAAGCTACACAAATGAAAAAAATCCTGAAAAATTCCAGCTTCAAATCCAGTCTTAGCTTAGCTTCTAAACACCTCCCAGTTCCTTTGCCTGTCTGATAGTTTTCTTGTGTTCATGCTGTAGGATGGCTTGGCTTTGCATGGTGGCTATGTCAGAGTATTAGAAACTTCATCAGAACTTATTTTCATGAGATTTCTAGCTGGGAGTGGCAAACCCAAGATCAAAGAAACATCTCAGTTGTCATCTACACATCTCGGCCGTAACCAGATACTTAATTACTTCTACACACTCCACAAAGCTGATCCCCAGACACATGAAGTCAACACAAAACGTATTGTCTGCTTGGTATGCGTTTTCCGTTTGTAATCTCAACAAATTAACTCAGTTTCCTATTGTAAACGCAAAGCTTTAACATCACTGCAGCTGCCAGTCAAGTACTCTCACTTCCCTATGGCATTGCAGGAAGATGGTTTACAGGAACAGGTACGGAGCCCTCCTATTTTGGACACCTCTGCCAATTACTACTGTCATAAAAAGGCACTGAACTAGTTCTTCGTGAGTTATTCCAGCTTGAAAATCAAGATACCTGAAGAATCGGATCTGTTTCTCTGCTTGCCTATCATAAGTTTCTCCAGATCCCTTGGACTAGTTTTCTGGCTAATGCAGCATTCTGTGCTGTGACTGACCACCTAATTCCAGCTTTTATTAGATGACATTCTGAAGATCAGATTCAGTTAGCTCCAATGCCAGGAAGTATTTACATGCATTAATTTCTGAGGCTTATGATCAGATTCCCCTTTGTTTTTATATACAGACCCACAGAAATGCAAGATGTGTTTTGTTTATTGTCATACGTATTCATTCTCTCAAAGATTTTTCATCTGTCAAGGGTAAAATAACTGTGAAGAGGAAGAGGTAGAGAAAACTAATCAAATGGGAGACCTAATGCAGTACACGTACTGGCACTGACAAAGCAAGATGTTACCATCCATCTGACATATATCTGGAAATAAGCATTGGACTAACATACACTAACAGCCAGAATAATGGCTTATTCCATGTCCCAGACCAAGTAGTTACCACGCCTAAGGTAACCATAAGTTACCTTATGGTAACTATTGTTACCATAAAGTTCAGTAACAACTTTAAAAGTTTAGCTATTCACCAGGCACTCCAGCCAATCTGACCCCATTTACTGAAAAGCTTGGCATTGAGTAACAGTTTCTCTTCTCTCCTTGTCTTTCCAGATTATTAAACCTAACCTTCTTTTATGTGAAATACCCACACTATGGATGCAGAGGGCCCCTAGCTCCCTTCCCTTTTTTTTTTTTTTAAATAATTACAGCTTTTGTACCTGAGAGGATTCGCACTGAGTTGTTCAAAGTGACAGGCCATCCGTTCTTGAGCCATGTTATTGATGGCAAGGGAATTCCTGAAGCTTCACAAACCAGAGAGATGGGATTCTTCTCCACAATGCTGATGTTTTCAGGCATCTGCAGGTCACCAGCAATACTTGGGGGAACTACAGAACAAGAGTAAAGAAAAGCCATACTTCAGAACAAATAAAAATTAAAACATTCTGTCATGCAAATAATAATTCACTGAAGCTAAGATAAGCTTAGCAAGTGAAGGGCTGCAGAACTGAGACATTCAATACTATATATTAATGACAATTTCTTACGGAGTAACTGCATGGAAATATTAAAATTAAATTCTATCAGTTCTATTACCTTTATTTTACGGCTTAAGATCCCTAGCGAATAACATTTTATAGTAGTTCTGTCCATTCTATGCTAATTATAATTTCCAGTATCTAATGAAACACTTAGGGAAAATTCTAACACTGACAGAATTACATGCTTCTTCTAATGGAAAGAACAACTCCCTATTAAAATAAGTACCGCAAATTTATTTTTAGCTTTTCTTTGCTAGGAATAAGAATATTTCCACTTTGGAAGCAGTTCTGCAGTTCTACAGTTCATACTTTAGAACATAACGCCTGGGGTCACGAAATGACCAACATCGTCCAGCATTCTGAGTAGCCTGAGGAGGTTTAAAGTTTCTTTTTACTACCCAGTAAATACAGTAATACAGTACAGCAAACATCCCAAATAAAAAAAAATACATAAATAAAACTGGTAAATAATTTAGGCCTCTCATTTTCAATAATGAGAATTCCTGTGTTTACTTTCACAGTAAAACATGAATAGTCAGTGTTCAATGAACCATAAAAAATCATATGTAAAAGAATTACAGTGGCTGTAAGATAACGTGATGTTCCGATCAATTCCATCAAGTTAAATTATGGAGATGAATTATAGTTGGAGTTACCATCTTTAAATTCTTCTTTAACTGCCCCCTGGTAGCGGCCACTAGCAGGGTATTCTCAGTTAAACCTTGATCTCTATCTCCCACAATAGAATATTTCCCACCATGACACTCACCCCAATATTGTATCAAATTATACCATATCTTGCTTTTCTCCTCTCAGGTGATGGAGCAACTGGGGGTGCATTGATATTAACAGGGACAGAGGTAAGATTTTAAAATATTCAGGAGTTATAAAATGGGATTTGGATTTTTGTAACACTGCAATTGAAACTGCATCACTGATCTGCAACTGAAACTGCATCACATGTAAAGCCTGCAATAGATACAGGTGGTGCATTTAGCCACACAACTATTTCTTGGATGTCCTTTGGTGAACTTAAAGGTCTAATTTGTTTCTGCTATGCCTGCCCCATTTTGCATATACTCACCATGAACATTTAAATCGTATTTTCTGTCAGACAGCCCTGCCACATTGGCAGCAACACAGACATAGCGGCCAGTGTCTGACACCTGGGCATTTTTCAGCTGAAGAAAGTGACCATCATGAAGTATCGCTACGTCCCTTCCACTGACCAGCGGACGGCCATCCTTCATCCACGTTATTGCTGGTTCTGGAATGCCCTGTACCTTGCACTCCAAGGAAATTTCATTTCCTTGAGTGACGACAACTTCTGATGGGTGGCTACCACTGTTTAATATAGTTGGTCGAACTATGAAAGAAAAAGAAACATAGTTTAGAAGTCAACTGGAAGCAACATTTCAGGATCTTCACCTGTTTCTGAACAGAACAACAATCAAGTTTGCCAGATCAGCATTTGCAGAAAGACCAGTTATTGTGGGTTACTGCTGGCAAATCAGTTAGGGGGACTCTGCAATTCACAGCATTTTCCACAGGGCTGAGAAAAGACAAGTAACCTCCCCCTCTCACCACCTCATAAAGTAAAAATGTTTTTTAAAATGTACCTTACAGCAGTTTTTAAAATGCAAACAGGAAAAAAAATTAAATTAAAAAAGACTGCCCCAAATGCTCAGAATAGATGCTGTCAATCCCTACAGATTTTTGAAGATTTTCTTTTTCATGGGATTGTTTAAAAATACCTCCTTTTATTCCTGACTGAAATACAGAATTTGCAGTAAAACTGGAAATCTAAGTTCAATTAGTTGTCATCACTACTACAGTCTGGTGACAAGAAACATTACACTAACTAACCCTTAAAGCGGTTACATCCTCATAATCATCTGTGCTCAAATGCACTTTCAACAGGTATATGCAGCGTCTTGGTCAAGCTCCGAGTCCAAAGTGTCAAAATTTTAATTACTTCACATTCTCCTCAGAGTACCCTGAAATTGTCCAATAGCTAGACATCACTCTCTGAAAATCCTGCAGCTTAACATCACTGTACTGATAACACTTCCATAACATAACTATTTCAGAACTGGTAAACTATGAACATAATTTTTCATGGTAACTTACTGTATACTTGCAAACTGTATTCTTTCTTTGCACTTCCAGCTACATTTGAAGCAATACAAGTGTAAGATGCAGCATCAGACTTTTCAGCAATTGAAATCTGTAGCTGTCTGCCTCCAGATAATATCCGCACCCTTCCCGAAAGGTCAGCCACCAATGGAGAGCCTGCAAGAGACATTCTTTCAGATAAAACCACAGAAAACGGTAATGAGCTTGCTCACGTGGTGTAAAGTCCTCTGGCTCGTTTAAAAATTACTAAGCTGCACAATTGTCCATTTTACAACTGCTCTATCGGAGTTTTCCCAGACATCAGAAACTTCACGCACGCAGATTCTGAGGACTGCCCATATCAATTGCTGACTTCACGACATACAGCAACCTGAGCTAAAGCACAATAACTCTCACCACACTCACATCCATCCAGAAAATGTTGGACACTTCCACCGAGCAGCAAATTCAACACTTTCAGAAAAATCTGACTCATTGTCCAGTATATAATCGTCTCACCCAGCACAGCCAGTGCTTAGAAACATGTAAGTTAGTCTGCACAGCCGGACCCCCTGTGGATTGTGTGTCACACAGCACGCGTGCAGACGCTTCTGCCCAGGAAACCCTCAGCAGAAACGTGACAGCAAAATAATATTACATTCTCTGAGCAGAATTTTCAATCTTGGAGACATCAGATTAGGCAACTATCTTCATCTTCACAAACCGCAGGGAGACTTTGTGACAGAAAGAATACACCTGCCACTGATAATTATTACAAGCTGATTTTTCATTTCCCACTTGTGCATTTAAAATCCTCCCTATGAACAAGTGCACCAAATGTCAAACGTGATGAAAAATCTTGCTCTCAAGTAACATTCCAAACTGTACTACTTTCTAACTGTCTTTCTAGACTTTCCAAGAGGTTCAAGTTTCCTTTCTGCCATTTAAGTGTATACACTTTGGCCTTGCAGTACATTATCAGAACACATCATACAATGACTTTTTGGCTTCCAAGAGACAGGATCTAAAAAGAACTTGATAAACTTCATTTTCTCTGAAAATTTTATGCATTAGAAAAAGTGTTCTGTAATTAAAATCTGCTCTTTCCATAAGCCAAGATTAATTAAGGTAGGCACATACCACACTGAATTGTGCCGTCTAGAAAGACACAGATGAATAGGTAAGATTGATTAATAACACAAGAATTACCATACTGAAGAGTTCAACATCTTACTTTGTCTAATATTCTGTCTCCAACAGTGCTCATGCTTAAAAGAAGGTGCTAAAAATACCTGCTTTTGTCTATGGATTCATAAGAAGGTGTTTGTCAATGTTACTTTAACCCCTAAAGCAAAAAGGTGTGCAGACTACTTTTAAATATTAAGATGGGATGAGAGAAAGGTTCAGTAAATCCCAAAAGCAATTACAACAACTGGATGCATTTTCATCACTTGGCAGTATGCCATGGCTGCAAATTTAAAAATAACCCAGAGGATACATCTATGTTACGCAGCGGATCACAGGATAGAGACCCTCGACACAGCACCACGGGACTTCACAGTGACTCACGGCCCCGCCGGCTAGCATCCACAAGTCAGTCTTGATGCTGTCTTGCTGCACCATGGTAAATAAGCATATTGAGAGGGGTTAAGTGCTTCACTAACAGGTATAAACTGTCCGTTTTTGAGCCAGTTCAGGAATCTCTGCACTGTGCTTCTCTTGCACGTCTTTAGGAATAATGACACCTAATCCAAGTAGAGGCGAGTTAAAGAGAAGGGAATCATCTGCTGTTGTGGTTCATTTTACTCAATATCAGGAGTGTTTAGACATCTGCATGTTCGAACTCCTCAGAACACACTACCTAAAACGTTCACAGGGAAAAAGAAAAACTGGCAGGTCAGAATTATCACATTTGCTTTATAAAACAGACAATGGATGGTTACTCACCATTCTTTTTCCAGGTAAGACTGGGTGGTGGGATGCCACTAGACTCACATATCAGGCTTATCAAGCTCCCTTCAATTACTGTCAGCTGAGAGATGTCATCCGAGCCATAAATACTTGGTGACACTGAAAAGAAATGCCAAATAATCGCAGCATTTGAAACAAAACGTTATCAGCCAACATAAGACCCAAATGACCCTCTTCACAAATTTGTCCCATTATGCTCTGAAGCAATTACAAGGATTGTATTCTCTTGCTGACAACGCAAACCAGATCCTGGGTAGGGAACAATATACTTGCGAATGACTGCATCTATCCTTCCAGCCCCTGAGGTCTGGTGCATGCATAGGCTCTATTTTTGGCTGACTTTTGAATGGACTTCACAGAACAAAGCCGTTTCTGTGAATTATGTAAACTGACTCCAACTCTAAGAGCCTGCCTCATTCATGGCCTTAGCTCATAAACCTACAGATATCATCATTAGTCGGAAAGTGACTTTTAAAATCCAGCCCAAGTTTTTCCTTTGAATTTCTCCTGCAGCAACACACTGGCTGCTGCCACATCCAACACTAAGGACCCCACCCCTTCGATTGCCCGACTGTAGCAGAGTGACAGCTTTGTTCTACAGCTCTGTGACTGTAAACCAGTTGCAGACAAAAGGGACCACTGTTTTCACTCTGATTCTCAAAGTCTTAAAGAACTTCGGTTCAATCACTAGGGAGGGGATAATTGCCTTCTTGAAATAGGGGATCCATTTTCTTCTGATGAAAATAGTGTAGGTAACACTTGAAGAGACACCAAAAATAGCAGAGGAGAACATAGGCTGAAACTGGCAAATAAAATCTCACTAGTGAATAACTTATCCAGCACATTTTTAATGCACGTGACAGTAGACAGCTTCTCCTTACGACACTTCAAACTCTTTATTTAGCAGCAACCAGCTGTATGGGTTTCAGAACAACTGACTGCAAAGGGCTTTATTGTACTTCAGGCTTCAACCTTTTATTTGTCCTGCTTCTGGTCAAAAAGTTTGTGCCATTCTCTACGGAGGCACATCTTACATTTAACACATGGGCTGGTTCTTGGACCCAGAGTTAGCTCTCAGGATCTCACCAATCCTCAGAAGGATACATTTCCTGGATTTAAAACTTAAAAATATGGCAAGCATGACTTTTGGTCCCTGGGTGTAAACAAAGACTGTAATTCTAAACAGTTATCCACAGATGACTTTCACAGGCAACTTTTGGTTTCTATTAAGCTTATTCCATCAAAGCTGCTAACTAGCAAAGAATTATCCCTCCTCTCAAAATCCTACCGAAGTGGTCTCTCTGCACAAAAGAACAAACCCATATCCCTCCAGCAGCAAAGGTCCTTTACAACACTGCAGATCTTACCAATCTGGGGGAGGGAGAGATGAGAGATGAAGATGAATGCACAGTAAACAGGTATATGCATTAGCATGGGAAAATTGCATGGTCTTGCATAGTACTACAAAATCCACCTCTAATTTAAATACCAGGAATGGGGTTTTTTTAATAAATAATGACAGAATTCTGTACTAAGAATTGTAGTTTTATGGTTACAAACTCTGTTAGATAATTCTAGTCTTGAGATTTCAAAGCAAGAAATTGGTTTGTAATAGCAAAAAAAAGGCACATTTCAATTTGCATATGGGGAGAAAATGATGGTGCAGGAAAAAACACTCAAAATCAGTTATTAAAATAAATGTCCTAAGCCACATTCATCATCTAGCCATAGAAAAATTTTACTAAAGCTATTTTTATGACTCAGGGCTGATAACTTCGCAGAGCAAATAGAGCTAGGTAAACCAGCTTTTATATATCTGAATTTCCACGCTCCAGCATTTAAGAAAGTGGAAAGTTGGTAAGTTACTTTAAATGGCATTAAGAGTGCACAAATAGGACCTATGGATACAAAACCAGTCAGTTATAGTTCTAAGCTACTATCATGCATGCAAACACAGCCTGACAAAGGCCTACAAAGTAGCTAGTATTAATTTGGAACCAAACCAAAGCAACCTGGAAAATGCGTGCACTGCCTTGGGACTGTTAAACTACAGCAAATATAGTAACATCTCCCTGCATGAACCTCAGCAATTAAGCCTTTATGAACTACAGAGGATTTTAGTATCTCACATTATAATTTCACTCTGAGCTCCGTTTCTATTCCTGGAATAAGCTTAATAAATCTTACCCCAGATATTGACATTATAGTTCTTTTCAGTTTTCCCAGCAACATTTGTCGCTTCACAAGTGTAACGGCCGGTGTCCTGTACTTGAGCTCCTTCAATCTAGGAAGAAAATGAAAACCTGGATTTCTTCTTCTTACATTGTTATACAGGAATTTCAGGGAGAGGTTGTTCAGGTTTCAATTTTTATTTTTACATCTGTCTCTCTAAATATTAATAATACAGTATTACTCCTGCAAAATCTGTACACAAACACCCAGATGTCTATGACCTCCCCCACTCCTCACCCACTACTCTCTATTGCACCTAATGCTATCCAAACCCTAACGGGTATCTAGTGCCTTCATGGCGGGTATACTCCCCAGAAAGCAATCGCCACCAGAGCCTGACCACCCAGTTTACCTTCAGTACACTTCCATCTTCAGAGATGCTAAGACCTGGCTTCTTCAGCAAGGGTCGTCCATCTTTGAGCCACGTCAGCACGGGTTGGGGAATAGCATTGCTCTGGCAGAGCAGCTCCACTGCTTGGCTGATGAGCACAGAGACGTTTTGTTCCTCTCCCATGATGTTTGGTGGAACTACAGCAATAAATCAAAACAAAGGACCTTTGGGCATTGCAGACTTCCCAGAGTAAACATACTGTGGAGTTAACAGTCTTCATTTACAAAAATAAAATGGCAGTTACTACCTTTCTGATACACAACTTAAGTCTCCTTTATATCACAAAAAGCAATGGAAAAATTTTTGTTACTTACAGAATATCCTCTACACAAGATATATGCTAGTGAGATATCAGCTACAAAGAAACCATTTAGATAAGCCAAGACCAGCAAAAAAATACTTGAAATATAGCTAGAAAGTATACAGTATACAAAGAATGGGGAAGTACATTCCTGCTAAAAAGAAAAAGAGCTGATGAGTGAGAAGACTCACAAGATAATAATCAGACCCAGAAGCTGAAAATGGCTTAAACTGTCTCAGACAGTGCCAAGATGGATACTTGGCTTTAAGGAGAACTCTGAGAGGAATTTTGTCCAGAGATGGCCAAATACAGAAGACAGAATGAGAACTTACATGATTGCAGCCAAGTAAACAGGTTAATGACTTAATCATTAAGTCATAATCTACTATTACTTTATTGTCTATCTGTTTTGTGTGGTATCTGCTAGCTAATTATTGCAATTGTTGGCACTGAGCACTATATTTAGATTTGTACTGCAGTTTCAGTGATAACCTCATTATTACACTATTATTTCCAAATTATAGGGCAGAAAAATCAGCTTTTGGAATGAAAGTTTTCTGTGTAGAAGAAAAAAAAAATGCTTCTGCACATTTAAATTGAAACCCATTAGCTGTTCTTGAACAGTGTCAAGATTCAAGAAAATGCAGTTTTTCCCCCATTTTATTTGTGTTTCCACAGTCAGAAAAACAAAGCAACCGAGAAGGCAACTGAGAACTAAAACTTGGAACACAGCATGTGAGCAATTTTCCATGGGGAAAGCGTTCATGGCTGGAATCGAAAAGAACATGGAGGAAATATTAGACTGACAAGATGAGCTTAAATGAAAAGATTAAAGACCCAAAACTGTTTGCCATCTATGGCTTTGTATCAGCATTCATGGCTGAACCGAATGTCCTTTAGTAATGGCATGCTGTATCATCGGTCAAAGGAAATCTTCTGAGACTCCCCAGGCAGCTCTGAGTCATCGACAGAATACTGCCACATTAAGAGTTTTAAAGTATTTTGGTGTCAGACACACGCTGACCTGGAAAATAGCAAGAGTGGTGCAGGCCATCATGGCCACATTGCTGCTGCTTACCACCAGCTCTCTACCAGAGGTTCCCTTTCCCAGATTAGAGCCAGTGAGACAGAATTTGGGAGCGCTCGTCATGCACACCACAGCAAGGTGGGTGCCTTCATGTGCATCACTGACACAGGTAACTACGGCAAACTTGCAGAGAGCAGAAGTGTTTTCACTGGGCTGCTCAAGCACAATCCAGGAAAGAATTCCCGGTCATGACCTTAATGGCATATATGTTCTTAAATCCTTAAAACAACCCATAGGGATTCCCTTTCCTTTCTTGTCAATTAAAAACATGAAGCATGTTCACTGTAAACGCTTGACATTAATGCAACATTAGATCTGCAGTTAAAATATTTACAAAATCAAAACTCTCCTAGCAAGAATTACTTTGTCTGGTTACACATATCCAAGTGGGATTTTTATGCTTGTTGTGTACTAAGACTGTTCAGTTTGCCCAAAAAAAGTTGACCAGGGCCAAATATAAGAACCTTTGTTATCACATTTCCTTCGCTTTTTAGTTTTGCAATCCATTACTCCAGAAATTGTGTGTCTGATTGCACAAAATATTGGGGTAAGAAGAAGGGAAGCAGTGGGACTGTCTGTGAGGAATAGTCTGAGCTTCACTCTGAACTACAAGAAGATACTGAATTAATTAGCACACATGAGATTGTAAAATGTCCCAAAGTGGTACTCAGTAAACCAGCAATTCAGTTCTCAAGTTGTCCTGAAAAATAACATTAACAATAAAGCTTTGTTTTTCTTGCACAGGAAGTACTAAGCAGAGCAGCTGATTTCACAGTTTGGAAATAATTTAGGGAAAAGTCTGGTCTCTGTGGATAAGAAATATAGTAACCAAAAAAAAAATCTGTTTATCTTACTTTCTTTGTAAAATTCACAAAGGCCCAGATTCTTTACGAGTATTGTGGAACTGAAAATTGGAAGCTGATCCATTACTGCAGAAGGCAAATTTATTTCCAAATACTTTTCCACCAATTACTTTTCCTCTCAGCTAAATGAATTGAAATGTGTTCAAAAGGAATCTGAGTTTATGAAACAGAGAGAGACAGACACTAAAGCATTTATTTCTGAAGGAAGGGGGTTTAAAATTAATCTAATTATGCTCATGGTAACTATATGTTACCCAGATTGTTCCAACTCCTAGACTGGCTCAGCGCACCACACATTTGTAACCATCTCAGCTCCAACTGCACTCCAAATTATTTTCCTCCTGTGACTTCTTAATTAGATTACCCATATAAGGCAATCCTAAGAGCAGTATTACTTTTTGGTGACAGCCTCACTCAAGATGGCCCTGCAGCTGAGCTCAACCCTGGCCAGCTTCTAATACAATAGTAATTTTAAACATACACAACTTCGAACTAACTCTTTTCAGTTCATCTAGCTAAAATGGACAGAGGTTCCAGAAAATAAAAGAGAAATAATAAATATATCCGTGCCACTTGTGTGGTTACGTATACATACACACCTGTCCTCAAACTCCAAAAGGGACCTTGGTATTCCTTGCTCTAGACATAAAATGTTCCAGCCCACGTT
Source organism: Calonectris borealis (assembly GCF_964195595.1). NCBI lineage: Eukaryota > Metazoa > Chordata > Aves > Procellariiformes > Procellariidae > Calonectris > Calonectris borealis. The sequence goes on along the minus strand of NC_134319.1, from coordinate 34,875,624 downwards.
AACCTCGAGCTTGCTTGCCATGCCAAAGCCCTGACTTTCCGAACTGCCCTTGCAGATGCAAAAGTAGCCGTGACTCAAGTCACGAGTATTCTAACCACAGTGCATTTACAAGGAAGTCAATTCTGAAAGCCAAACTCGAAAACAAATAACCTGGCCAGCTGTCCCTATTCACCTTAGAGAACATCCAAACTTCTAACTTCTCTTGCAAGATTTTTCCAGATTTCTGCTTATGGTTGCCATAAAGCTAGAGATTGGCAGACCCAAAACAGTTCTCTCTCCACTGGCCTACTGAAAGCAGAAGCAAAACCACAAAGCTGCTTCAATTCCAAAACCCTCTCTCCACATCTGGTACCATCAGATTTCTAAAACAAATGGCAGATCATTGTTCATCCTCATTTCACTGGTGTACAAAACCACTGAGCGGTCCAGGGAAACTTAAAACTTGCTACAGTCAAACTCCCTGGCATTCCTCCTGGCAGTATGTCACGCTCTTTGACATTGGTACATCACCAACGATCACTGAGAAAGCAATATGAAAAGGCATCTTATCCAAGTCACAAGAAATCAGGATGAAGCTCATACAAGTTACAAGAAATGAGAAGGAAGGATGAATTCACATGAGTTCAGCCAAAAAGACTTCAGAATTAACTTATTGACATAATTTGGAAAACTGACAAAGTACAAAAGCTAAAGATACGTTCCCTGCTTCTTGAAAGAGACAAAGTTGACTGGTTGGGCTCAATACAGTGTCATTGTTAGCACTAAAAAAGTGCTAACACCATTTAGGCAGGCATAATAAGGTCTTGAAAACGGAACAGAAACTGGAGAGCTGTATGGCAAACTCACATTGACTCATTCTGGTTCAGTAAAGACCATTGAGCTCTGGCCCCAGTAATATCTTTTGCCTGTGGGATCTACATGTTTCTTACACAAAGAAAAACACGTATTTTCTCCTATCATTTATAAATAAGCCTTTATGTATTAACCTTATAAATTCACTGTTGCAGCTACATTTCTTCAAGGATACACAGAAGAACATACACGCATACTTTAATACACGCATACATATATGTATACATATATTTTTAATTTTATATATAACACACGCACACACCTCATCACTTTGCCTTTCATTATGGGTTGGAACAATTTTTCTTCAACGTTGCTAAAGGTCTGGGCCACAGTGTGTTTAATTAAAGCTCCATGAACAGTTTTCATGACCAAAAAAATAGAGCAATTTGTCAGAAAATCTCACCATAAACTCTGAGTTCAATATCCCTCTGGCTCTCCCCCGCAGCATTCACTGCAACACAAGTGTATTTTCCTGTGTCACTGATCTGAGCACTGGTCAATGCCAAGACTCGGCCCCCAGACAGAACCTGGAAACAAGCACGACACATTGGGAATACATGCCTCAATGTGAAACACAACAGAGAGAACTATTAGGTTTCATTTCAAAACAAAATACTCGTTTTGCCACTGCTTCCCACCATATCTCTGTTCCCTACACTCTGCCCCGCACTCTGTTGTTCTCTTTTGATCGAGACCTGCAAAAGCAGAAGTCTAACTTCATGCAAGTCCGTAGGGAACTCCTGGAATTCGCACGTCTTTGCAGGATCTGGACGTTCCTCCCTCTTACCAGTTTCAAACATTCTGTCACACCTTTTGTCTGTGTCCCGAGTTGTCCTCATAGTGTACAAATTTCCCCTCTTTCCTTTCAGATAATAAAATTAGCTTTCATGCCCTCTCCTTTTAACTCTGAAGTATGTCCTTACATGAGGGGTCTTTTTTTTTTTTTAATGAATTAGTATTTTATGCAATGAGATATTACACGATCTTGAGCTCTACAGATCTCTTCAGCATAGGAATATGGTCCAATTTCCTCTTCTTGCCAGTAAGTGAAAAACCTGCTGATGCAAACTCTTACTCAGTATGAAATCAGTTGGAAGGACCACCTTATTTCAATATACCCATACCTTCTATTTCACACGGTAACTACTGGAGCTAAACTTGCACCAATAACCTAGAGCAAAAGGCTCTATGCTCTCATTCCAAAATCTCTAGCTTATACAGTTCCATTAAACTGTACCGGTTTTAAAGTCTCCTACCACAAAAGAAAACAGCACAGATAGCAGGATTTGAACCCAGTACCTGGAGTCCATCGCTAAAGCTGGAAACAGGGCTACCATCTTTTAGCCACGTCAGAATAGGCGCAGGGATGCCTCTTGCTTCACACTCCAGTCGCACTAAGTTATTAACCACGACTGTCACCATGTCACTGCTGCCAGAGATTGATGGTGGGACTGCAAAAAAAGAAAGCAAAGCTAAAACAGCTACCTAAGAGTATTAATCACAATGAAATTAAGTGGGCCGCTTACTTTTGGACATTGTTTCTCTTTCTACAAGGCACTACACTGTTGGAACGATTTCTCATGTTACTCCTACTGAGCTCTTGTCATTTGTTTGCTCCGTGCCAAATCCTGCTCTTTACTTACATAAGCAGTCAGATAACTTCAATGGAACTACTGTGAGCAAGGTAAGCAGGACTGGGCCCACAGCCCAGAGGACAGCTGCAAAACCCGGGAACCATAACACAAAACCAGAAAATATTCCCTCAAAGTTTTATAATATTCCATTTAGACCTTGTGAAAGGCATTAAGAGTGGTGGGATTAAAGAAAGAAGTTTATCGTATAAACTGCATAAAGCAAATACATACACAGAGTAATAAATCGGCCTTGCAGAACATATGTGAACATTTATCAGATTAGACTGTGTAACATCTGACTGTCTGAGGATAAAAAACATCTTAATGGAACATCTCAAAACACTTACTATAAGCATACATTCTAGCAAATTTTGTAGAGCTATGTTAAAAAGGGAGACAAAAAGTATTAAAAAACGGAGATATTTCATTTCTCAGGAGAATCAAAACAATTTTATTTGCTCCTACCACTAAGAACTTAGTAATAAAGCTTTACAGTCAGTATCAGTACAAACTTAACACTTGAAGTCACTCCTAGAAAGACATGAGAATGGTGTGATCTACTCATACATATCCTATGTGAGGAAAAAAAAAACGTATAAAATTCCGTACTGAAAATAAGATTCATTAATAAATTCAGCAACCTCTAACAGCCTGTAACTCAGGCTACCTACTCTTAGATAAATTCCAGTAATGGCAGAAATGGCAGAAAAAAAGCAAGTGTGATCTTATAATCTTTTTTTTCCCCACACGCATGCACACAGTTCCCCTGTTTCACTACAATAGCATCCATTGTTCCCAAACGCCTGAAAAAGTTACAGTGGCGAGGAAGAAGTGGAAAAAATTAATACAACAAAATCATATGAATATACTAAACTGGAATTCAACCTGCTTCCTTCAGCAGGCCAGCTACTTTCATTTAATGTTAAGCCTGCAGTATCAAGCATTGTTTTTAATGCAAAAATGATCTGATAATTTCTACCACAGCGACTGCATCCACAACGCTACTAACAACAGAAGTTGTTAAACACGACCAGTAATCGACCAGCATAGGTGCTCAATTCCCAATGCCAACTGCCATACAGAAATCTAGAGCAGGCTTTCAGTAAATGCAGCGTAACTTTCTGCACTTGACACTTCAGAGTCTGTTCTCCATTAAGTAGTCATTCTTGCTTCCACTATTAAGAGAGGAAAAAACTCAAGTTTTCTCCTCTCAAACTCATAAACTCTAAGTAAACTGGACGATAAACTTGTTCATGGTGAATTCAAAAAGCACTCCACTGAAAGCCTGGCATGACACGAGCTGAATTAAGTAGGTTCATGGATAGGTGTTTCAGCTTCCTTTGATGCAACTACTTCTGGCTGCAACTGCATATATACTCTGCTCATAACAATGTTATGTGTCTAAGTCACAAAGTATTAGTTCCCTAGAAAACTCCGGACATATCCACTGAAATTCCATCACCCATAAAAAGACATGCATATACTTAGGAGTTATTTTTCATTTTTCGGTTTAACCAGAATAATGACCTTGGCTCTAAATATTTCCTGGGAATTAATCACTGGGTGGGGTTAATTGCTTTTGACCATGTCTTGAGCCGTCAATTTTTCCCATGATGGTCATTAATTCCATGGAAATGTACTGCCCAACTCATTATTGGTTAATTAACATTAATAGGAACTACATACTCTGCATGCATCTCAGCTGGGGACACTGTGCCAAATTTGGGCCACAGTTTTGCATGGAAGACTCCCACAGAAAATCAGCTACATGCATATGCATGTATCAAAGATAAGAATTTGGATTACGGCCCCATCCAAAAGCCACTGAAATCAGTGGAAAAGCTCCAATTTGGCTTTTGATCAGGTGTCTCATGTCTGCAAACACCCACACTTCCCCTTCATCTTATTAGACACAGTACATTTTTCTTTAAAATTCTTGGATTATGAAAGAGCATTTGATATGTGTCCTTTCTTTGTCTACTGTGAGCTTTAAAGTCATCTACAGCAAAACGCAGCAATTGCAAGGCCTTCCAAATTGCTGAAGTGATAACATAAATACCTTTTCCACAAAGCTGGTGCCTCTGCTCATTCTTCCTAGAACTGACTTCCCCTACCACGTTTCCCTAATTCAGACATGTATTCTAATGTCACTGAAAAACAGAAGAGTGAATTTTCTTCCCTCTGACCTGTGCCGTATCTTTTCCAGTATGATGGTGTGATGAGTGATGGTAAGTCTGCTAAAGCAGACGTGAAACTTGAAAAGAGCAAAGGTGGTGCATGCAGGTGTTTTTTGTGAGTTTTGTAATACTTACCATGAACCTGAAGACTGTAAAACAACTCAGCTGTGCCCGCTGTGTTGACAGCCACACACTTATAAACGCCGGTGTCAGAGATCTGAGCACCTTCTATCTGCAGAACCTGCCCCCTGTTCAGAAAAGTGGCACTTGCAGCACTGGTAAGTGGACGATTGTCTTTGTACCATGTGATAGCTGCACAATGAAAGGAAAGATGGAAAAGTTGCCAAAAATACAAAAACAAAGGGACCAAATAGTCTTCAAACTTTCCACCTAAGTTTTCAGATACGTAACACCAGCATTTACAAACCAGTAGCAATATTAATCATAATTAATAACAACAAAAAGTAATGAGAAAATGAGGGAATCGGTAACATTTCTGCAAAGTACTGACTATCCCCGGAGAATTCAATAGCAAACCTGACATTATCATCCATGCACACCATGTATTTATGAAAAAAATATTCTGAAGTTGAAAAATCATCACACAAATCCAAAGAGGATTTACTCATCTCATACCAAGGCCAACAGCAGCTGATCAAAAATACGCAATAATATGATATATATAATTTTTTCACCTTTTACCCTGAAGTATTGCTATATTAAAATGAACCACCTGGGAAAGATTATAGGCACAAAATGTAAGCCACCAAATCAAAGTTCAACTGGCAGGCTCAAAAATTGAAAATAAAGCCCAGAAAACTGGTATTACTCCCAAAGAAAATTTTACAGGAATTGATAATCAACAAGATATGAGGATTTTTTTGCATCTCAGCCAAAAGATGGCACCCTCCATCAGCAGAATGCGTAACTAACGTTTTACTGGCATCACTTCACTATTCAGTTAGATGAAACTGCTACTTACTGAATCATTTTCTGTAGCACACAAGTTTTCTGTGAAAGACACATTCGAGAAGTAATCTGGCCTGACTGATGAACAAGATTGCAGGCAAGCTTGTTTTTCAGTGTGATGTTGTGCTATCACTTTTCTTAGCTAATGTCATATCTTGACATTAGTATGTAGCATCACATCATACACAGAAGAGGTGAACAAACTGGTTTTATTGTAAAAATTATATTAACTCCATCATTTTATGTGTTTGTCCTAAAATAATTGGCAATTTGATGAGAAAAAAAGAGTGCAAAATGGATATAAAATCCTTACGTTTTCATAACATTTTACATATACCCCCAATAATTTCAAATTTTGTTTTATACAGGTATAAATGATTCTAGAAAATAATACTCTGTGGAGAATCAATTCTTTAAAAGGTGGAGAAGGTGAACCTGGATGCTCAGCTGAAATTTAGTAAAACCCTTCTTCTGAAAATGGGACTATCATCAGCACAAGAATAAATTGCTATACTAGATATAAGATATTCATTATATGCTATTCCCCACGTTTTGCTGTACGATAATTAATACAGAAAATTATTCTCATATTAACACAGTATTCTTATATCCCATCAGAAGAAGGTGGGAACAAAAAACACACATCGCAAAAAAGAAGGAAAGAAATATTTATCTCAACAACAAGAATAAAAAAGATTAACTGTAAAAAAAGACCTAATCCAAAAATCCTAGCGCTGAAAGAATCCCAGCAATGAAGTAACTAAAACCCAGATTGCTTTAGATTTTTTTCAGTTCAAAAACAATTCAAAAGATCCATCAGTCTAAACAGGAGCCAAACTCCCTCAGCTCTCACTTGGGTAAATGTCTATGATTTCTACGGGAAATTTCCCTTAAAAAAAAAGGAAAAAAACAATTACAATTCTACAAAATGTGAGGAAAATAAAACACAAACAGATATACATGGCCTAGTTTTCAAACCTTAGAATATAAAGAGAACCCACAAATTCATTAGTATAATTTAACATCGGGGCAAGCCACAGAAAGCACTGTACACACAGAGAAAACCTACTCATTCTTACAGGCAAAGGGCCCAGACCAAACAAAGAGCCTCCTATTAATTTCAATAGCCTTTAGAAAAGGTCCTAGACACGGCCACATTTGACATACACGAGGTATTCTTCTAAGACTGCCCTACACTATAAAATATTGACCTGACAGGGGAGAAGAGTGGATGTGCTTAAAGCTGATTTAGCAGAAGTCTGACAGTATTCTTGTCTATGGACAGGGCATCGCTGTATGCGCAAGGGAATAGATTATCCTTGTGGTTTTCATTCATTTAATTAAAAATGGTGGGGATTACTGAATTCCTCAATACCTACTCCATGTCAGTTGATATATTGACAATTCCCATTATACATAGCATTTAATAGTTTCCAGCTAGTTTAAAAACCACAGAATTAACTTCATATTCAGAATACCCATTATTTTCAAAAGACATATAAAAGTGAAAACTTTTTATCAGATCTGCTTCATGTTCTCAAAGGTGCATGTGCATACCTGGCAGAGGGTTCCCAGATGCTCTGCATTCAAGATGGATTGGATTATTCAGCACCACTGTTTCATTTAACATTTTCCCTGCATCTTCCAGGCTGGGTGGTTCTGGGAAAAGACAAAGGCATCAGGTTTTCATTAATTCAGCCACCCAGCTAGCAAAACATCCAATCACAAAGTAAACTGCCCTCTGAGAAACTTTGGGCAATGAATTGCACAAGCTTCAACTAACTGCTGGATGACCGAGGAATTTCTCAAGAAAGTTCGTCTTTGAAAGGAGAATACGCTCTAATTGTATAACCTCATTAGTGTTAATAGGAATAAAACAATACTTTTATTACTTTATATTTTTTCAGGAAAAATGGCACTTAAAATGGACTTGTAGGAAACGGGTGCACAACACAGAACAGTAATTCTTCTAATGTGGCAAGCTCATCTCACTTGAACTGGTAACATTAAACTGAATGTTGTACATGGCTTTAACAAAGCAAGACTCTTTACCTTACTAAAGTCTATAAATTTGCAAAATGACAAAAACACCAGATAATGACACTTTGAACATGAAGACTGAGAACAAAAGAGGTATTAGTGAGCATGGGACTGACACTAAAATTAACTATGATGCAATTATCAGAGTATGAGTGTGGTTCCTTGTTCTAAGTCTCATCCTGGAGATACTGCAATCTCTCTTCATTTCAGTTTGACATTTTCCAGTTACTGGAAATTTGGTTTGACAATGAAAGTCAACATAATCATACTCATCATGAGCATTTTGCCACAGTCCATTCCCGCACCTCCTGTATCCTTTGAGAATTGGATCGCATCAAGAATGCACAACACTTCGTGACCACTTCTGAGGCAAATATACGTAAATCATGGTGAGAGCATTTATTAAATTCACATGCAAACAACAGCTTCTCAAGTTTCCCTGATTCCTTTTATACCGTTTTTAGCTGCAAAATAAAATTCCTTTTAAACAGTCTGAAAAACCCCCTCATAAGAGAACGTTTCTTTCTCAGCAAAGTCATTCCTGCAAAATTTCCCCATTGCAAGGTCACGGGGAATGCTGTTTTCCCCAGAAGACTTGGATCAAATTAATAATGCCAACAGTGGTACATCGTATCTTGATTCAGAAACATAGAGTACCCTTCTGAGTGGTGGGTTAGTGGCAATGCGTTTGGCTTCCTGGGATACCTCTGAACAGAAGAGTTAACTGGAAAGGCATTCATTTCTGTGGCCCTCGGTACCACACGAGAAAGGCTAAACCCCAAGAAAGACAGCTTTTGGCCTGACTTCTTACTAATGGAGTGGGACAAAGAAAGAAAACTGAAAGATGGATGTGCAGAGACAACAAAAATGCCAGAGAGCTTAAAAGAGAAGGGAATACAGATGTAAAAAAGCTGCCTTAAAACAGCCACGTTTAGCTTCTAACTAGAGGCAGAAACATTACCATGCACATGAAGCCGAACGTGCTGTTGGGCTTCTCCTGCAGCATTTGTTGCCACACAAGTGTATCGGCCAGCATCTTCGAGCAGGGCCTTGACAACTTGCAGAATACGGCCTGAAGACTCCAGCTGTACCAAAACAGAGAGCAGGGAACCACTTTACACAACGATCCCAGGCAGAGCCGCTAAGCATCGTGGCAAAGCAGACGTTTACGCTGAATACAGCCAGTCTCATCTTTCTTCTAACCTGGGGCTAATATTCATGCAAGAGGTGTCTTGGTAGTTCAGAGACTTCAGTGTTCCTGGGACATCAGGATTATTAGCTGTACAGCTGTGAGGAGACCTAGATGGCAGAGGGGCAGGCAAGCAAGGTGAAGAGGAGGCTGCAGGCAGAGAGCGCTGCCGCTGGCAAGATGTCAAAAACTGCTCCAGCCTAAAGTAAATCAAAGCCATTACAAGCACTCGACCCCCTGGAGCATGCAAGCACTGGGAAGGGCTGTTCATTGAAAGTCAGAATCTCACAATGAGAAGGGAACGTATAGGTAGGTGCTGCAATGGCAGTGCTTATAGAAAAACTCATCTAAATCCCGCCTCACAGTGACAAGTGAGCAGAGCCACCTCGTAACTGGCAGACCTTTTAACTGAAGGTTAAAATACAACTGAAAGGAGCCAGATGCTGAATTTACAGTCATGGACTCTTCTGGTATGGAAGTGTCTAACGGGATTCAGTCTACTAAATACTGCTATTCAGTCTGAGGTACTGTCCCATTCAGGTCAAAAGCCCATCCCTCTCCAGGATGGATCTTTAGCATCTTTATATCACAGCATGAGGGAAGCAAAAGAGAAAGAAGCACTAACATGTATAATTTATTGTAACTATCTTTCATGGTTTGGATCCCATAAAAGAGTAGTGCTTACTCTTATATTTCCTCTGGCTGTGTTTACTGGTTGACCATCTTTTAACCAAGTTATGGAAGGGCTGGGAATGCCATTGGCTATGCACTGCAGCGTCACAGGCTTGTATATCACAACAGCTCTCTCAGAAGTCCCAGCTGATTTGATGGTTGGAGGAACTGCAAGAAGCACCAGAAACAAAAATGAAGTATCATTTGAACATATAAATTTAAATATATAGAAGCAATATCCCACAGGTAAGAGCAGCTCTACTTTTATGTCATCTACTCTCATCTCCAATTTTTCAACCCACTAATACAAATAAACATTTTCTGTAAAATTTGAGCACCTTCTTGCCAGCAATTTAAAATAGAGGCAGTCCGCTGCTTTCCCCCTGCCCTTGAGCAACCTACCATGCACAGTAACATCAAATTCCCTTTCATGTTCTCCTGCCTTATTTGCAGCCACACATTTATAGCGGCCAGTGTCTGACACTTGAGCTCGAGAGATAAGAAGTTTTTGTCCATTTAGTAAGATCTTATGTCCAGCTCCCTCTTCAACCGGTTGACCATCTTTCAACCACCTATCAAAAAGAAAATACAACCTCAGATCTCTATGAAAGTAAGATCAACAACACTCCTAAAATATGCACAATTCTACTATATAGAATGTCTTGGTAACTCTATTTGCATTTCTAGGAAGGTTTGGCGATGTCAGGTACTATTCTGCTTTTCTGAGTGCCATGGACCAAAATGGTTTATCAGGAGAAGGGAGTATAGGGGAACAGGCACAAAAGAAGTGAGAAAGGTGACAGCTGGGAAGCAGTAGTGAAAGCAGATGCCACCACCAGAGGCAGACAGAAATCTCCAAAGCAAAAGCAGCCACTGGTGGCAGATGACAAGTGTACAGTTGCATTAGCAAGGGAATGAGAGTTTTGTCAGTTCTTGTTATCTACGCTAGTTTCCAGGACATGCATGTTGGCACAACATACCAAACTACTTTAAAACAAAATCCTGATCCTGCCATGCATGTGCCTGTCGCTGTCTTCAGTAGAGCCAGGAGTTTGTCCTCCACACATTAACCATCACTAAATAACATGGGCAGTCCATAAAGACTACCTCCAAGCTAACCTAATCAACCAGCAGATTTTTTTTTCCTACTGTCATACCAATCCCCTTACGTGATAGTTGGTGAGGGTGTCCCTGTTGCTGAACAATCCAACTCCAAAGGGCTATGGAGAATCACAATGTAGTCCGAGAGCTCATCCCCACCTTCCACAAATGGCGGGACTGTAAGAGAGAGAAAAAAACATCAACAGAAACATTTAAGCATTAGAAATGTCACAAAAGTCTATCTCAAATAGTAATGTTTAAAAAAAAAAAAAAAATCTTGACATCTATCTCACTTTGGACACATACAGATTTGCAGCTCATCACTGCTCCTTTCTGAAGGAAAACATTTACCCAATCATATTTTGCGGCTTCAAGTTACTCTTCTCATTCTTTTTTATTGTTTCTTGTTTGTTTTTTCCAGATTCTGTCTGAACAACCTTGTGAATGGGGTTGGGGGGGCGGGACTTTTAGCACCCCCTGTCAGCAGAAGGAGAAAACAAAGGTGCAGAGGACCCTCTTCCAGGTCATCTTCACCCTTGTCTCAGTCTCCCGCAGGAGGAGGGAGCACTGCCATACAGCTCCTCCCAGCTCCTTCACTGACCAGCAAGACCAGTGAGATATACCGATACACCTGGCGCGGCAGAATGGATGCTCTACATCTGCATGCAATAGTATGCAATGTTCTTCACAAGGGCAGTTCAAAGCCTAAAAATCAAGCCTTTAAAGTTCTTAAACCCTTCCATGTCAGGAGAATGTGATTAACGTTTTATAACTCATTTACCTAGAGACATTCAGAAGGGACTGCTGAGATTCAGACCATGGTAAAGGATTCAATGGAAAAAGGAGAAAAAAATCTTCTTCATGAAAGGTTCAAAATTTGCGCAACACAGCTCAAATTCAGAGAAGGGTGTTCTTCCCCCAGAGGCAACTATTCAGTGATATTTTTTAATGGATTCCTTTCATATCTATGATTTTCTTCTAGACAGGCAAGCTAGAAGAATTTTAAAGGTTCCTGAGGATAATATTTACCTACCACATGCATGAAAATTCTTCAGAACTAACCTGAAAGTAAGACTCTTCAAGCTGTCCCATAACCCTGGACAGAAGAAGTGTGCAGTGCCCGGGTTTAACTAAGTATGCAACTTGGACTAAGTGACCTTTCATATAACAATACCAACAAAAATAAAGCCATGTTTTACTAGGTTTATGGAAATCTGATAAATCAGTAGTTCTGTCACTCACACACCTAAGATTTCAACTTCGTATTTGATTTCTTGTTCTCCAGCTATGCTTGTGGCCACACACAAATACTGGCCCCGGTCGGCCTCGACAGCGTTCAGAATCTCCAGCTTCTTCCCACCAGATACAATGCGGAGGTTGTCGCTTGCTTTCACAGGCACACCATCTTTTAACCAGGTAAGGAGAGGCGGAGGGTTTCCAGCAGCTTTACACTCTAACGTCAGTGAATTGCCAGCAACCACCTGCCTGTTCTGGGCTGTGTCAGCATCGCCCTCAATTACTGGAGGAACTGTAGAAAGGAAACAATATATTGCAAGTGATTAATTCTGTAGCCAGAAAATGTATTAAGAGCAAATGGGTTAGTTCCTCCCCACTCACTTTGGCTCTATATGCCATTATGTCACGCACAATTTCATGTGAGAATTTGCTACCGGGGCAAGCCAAGACAAAGGGGAAACAGAGAATTCAAATGATGCAGTTCAATATTGACCAGTTGCATAAAATAGAGGATCTGCAGGGCTGTGAGATGGAAGACCTAAATCTGAAGGTCTGAAAACAGTATGCTAAAGATCCCACCCAGAGTGGGTATTTCAGGTAAGTGTTGTTCAACATGCACATGCGAGAGAGAAAGGATACACGGAGAAGAAATAGTTTTGATACTTCACTAAAGCATGGTATCAAGGCCCCTGAAGTCAAGAGCTTTTTGAGTCACGTAAAGCACAGGGTGTAAAGCTCCCTCGCTAACACAGGCCAGTCTTTAAACGCAACAATGGACTGCTGTTCACCCTTGACAGGCCTGTAAAGGCTGCTGACATTACGACGGCAGAAAAGCTTTCAAAACTCACTTCCTGTAACATGGCAAATAACCAAGTTCAATAAACTCTTGCTTACCATAGACATCCACGTCATATATTTTTTCAGCAGCTCCAGCGGCACTGGTCACGCGGCAAGTGTACTTTGCAGAATCTGATACTTGGGCCCGAGGTATCTGCAGGAATTGCCCTCTATCCACATACAGAGCTTGGGGGCTGGAAATAATTGGGCGTCCATCTTTGTACCACGTAATGGTAGGAACAGGGATACCCTTGGTTTCGCATTCCAAATTTATAAGATTGTTAAGAAGCGCCGACACCTCTGTGGTAATATTCCCTCCTTTAATACTAGGAGGGACTATTCCAAAAGACAAGACAACAGTATTAAAAAGCCTTAGTATACAAGTCTGCATAGATTTAAATAGATTAAACATTAGAATGCTGTAAGAATAAAATATTTTAGCTTAATCAGACTTCCAACCCTTCCTGGTGTTTTTTGTTTGTTTGTTTTTCACAGCAGAGTTATACATTGCCTGTACAATTCTCTGGGGCACACCGAGAGTTGAAAGCTTGAAGTGAACACAATAAAAGGAATCTAACATCAAAGGGCCACCAAACACTTAAGAAACAAGTGCCACAGCAAGGGGCACTGCAAAGCACTGCTGCCCCACTAGAGGTACCTGGAAACGTTTTACCTTCTAGGCTCCAACACGTGCCGGGTTAGGACAGCTGGGCCTCCATGCGCCCTGCAATGCGTTTGGGCATGGCTCGGCCTCTTCCCTGGCTCTGAGGGGGAAGGAGCAATCCCTGTGCACCCCGGGGGGCGCGTCCTCCCAACAGGGAGCCTGTACCTGCTGTACATACATCAAGAGCCTCTACGATTGGGAACCGCTCAGTACTCAAAACTTCTGAAGATGAAGTCACTTACTTCGAGACTAAATATGAGCTTAACAGTCTAGCTTTATGCTCCTATTTTTGAAACTTTTGGCCCATAGTCATTTCCCTTGCTCGCTAGGCAGCAGCAATACTCAGATTTTTCTAGCAAACAAGCTCTCGTGTAAATCAGCCAATATAAAGAGTTCGTAAATCTCTGTAGAAGTAATAAAAACAGAGTGCAATTGGCAACAACTAAATTTATGACTGCTGAAAGTACCAGACACATCTGGCAGACTCATTAACTCCTCTGCTGCCAAACATGCTCAGTGTATCCTAGACTTCCACTGACTTCCATAGGGTTCATTTGAAATGCCACTGAGAAATGTAAAGCAAAGTGTCAGTGAATGGATCTACACCTATAAGATGGGTCTCGCAGATTATCAAACCATGATGAAAGAGTTCCCTAATCAAATAATTTGTGTGCAAAAATACACAAACCTATAAAATATGCTGAAACACACCGAGTTCAAAGGCGAATGCATTTCTCTATCAGCAAATACTTTCATCCACAGAGATGGGGACAGTTTTAACATGGTGTTTTGGGAAAATATCAAAGCCAAAAGTAGGGCTAAACAGCTAAAACAAAGTAAGAACTAGCAAGAATTAGCATCTAGGTTCCTCACTCACTCCGTGGGCTTCTGTTTGTCCAGCCAGAATTAATGAGAAATTTAAAAGTAAAGAGAGATTCCATTCTACTATCACAAATTCACCTCTCTCCTGTAGAACTTGAAGTAAGGTCTAGTCATCTGCGAGGATTTTATTTGTGTGGGGTTTTTTATTCCTCTAATCTCACAACAGCCACAATCACCTGCAAGTCCTCACAGCATTTTCTTTGCTCCCCATGGAAAAAGACTTCATTATGATTTGTGTACAGGCATTTTTTCTGTGCATGTGGTTGCTCCATGCTTCAGAAACGTCCCAGATGAGGGGAATAATGTTTTATAAGTTCACAGTTATCAAAAGAAAAGACACAAAATCTTCAGAAGCAAATCCATAGCAAATGAGGACTCATCAGCTTAACAGCTCACAGATTCAAATTCCTACATGTCACACTCCGGGCATAAAAGTGCTCTCTCACCTATATATTTCTGCACTTGTTTCCCCCTAATTTCTGATAGCACTGTGCTCTCTCAGTTTACAGGTCTGACTGGGCTTTCACACGTTCTTTGTCTTCCAAATTGAAAAACTTCTTCTCTTGTCTTTTTTGAAGTCTTCCTTCAAAAGCTACTTCTTCTTTCTTCCAGGAATCTTTCCCCTCCTTTTCTCCCAACCGATAATCTCCTAATTTACATTAAACTTATCTACACTGATCACAGGAATTGTATGTTCTCCATGTCTTTGCTAAGCCTCCACTGCTTGTGAAAACAAAAAAATACACTTAGTGCACTATAAACTTCACAAAAATAATAATAATAATGTTAACGTGGTTATCTCATGCTAGCATTTCTTCTCTTGCTACAAATGACCTTAATTTACATCAATTTAAGCAAGATGACATACCACACTACCTGAAGGTCATCTGGAACATTCTTTTCCAAAGACTATTTGGGTCTGATTCTTACTGGTTTTGCACTTTACTTTATACTTTTGCACTAACTTTAACTTATTCCTGGCTGAATTTACACCTATTACTAGGTTAAGGAAAATAAGACTATGAGTGTATTAAAATAAATTCTTCTAATTAATTTTCTCCTCCCTAAGACAGATCAAAATAACTTGACACACATAAATGCTCAAAAAGATCACTTTGTCGACAGATGACTATTAAGTTACATTTATAAACAAATTTGCAAGAGCAGAACCTTAATTTATATTTGTCTGAGCACCTCCATTCAAAACAGAAATCTTATGAGTAAAATTAAAGGATTCTAGGATCAGGCATTCTATAAACTTACCATGGATGATCAGCTTGACCTCCTTAACTTGTTTGCCCGCCGTGTTGGTGGCGCTGCATTGGTAACGACCTTTGTCAATCCTTCGAGCACTCTTTATGTGTAGAACTTGATCTTTGTCCAGAAGCTCAACATTGGGATCACCCAAAAACAAGGGCCTGAAATAGAGATTATTTTGCTTCACAGAACCCTGACCCCATCCTTTCAACATTAATTTAAACTGACAGTAATAAGAAGGGGTCCTTTAATGGCAGTAATTGTACCATTAAAGAGTACCATTTAGCACTAGAGCAACAGCATTAATCCAAAGAGCCACCATAAAGTGACAAACTATTATAATTAACTTTATTCCTAGTTTTTAGAAGAAACCAAAACACAGAAGTACTTTACTCAGGTCATCCAGGATGCCAGCATCAGAGCCAGAGTCCTACTCTTGATCTCAGTTTCTTTTTCTAATTACTTAGGTCATGACAGTCCTTTGCTGATAACAAAATGTCTGCATTTACTAGATGAAAGTGTCAACATACCAATACAAAAGAATAAGGAATTGTCACATCAGAATATCTGAGAGTACTAGCCAATACCTGTACTGAACTGCATTGTTAAACACCAACACTATTTAAAAAACACAGCCCATTTTGGTTTTCAGCTAATATTTAAGCCACCATTTAAGAATTTAAGAATTCTTCTCTTGGTACGTTTCCTGGAAGATGAGATGAAGAATTGAAACATGCAGGCTACAAATGTTTTAAAACCTTTAAAGTATATATGCAGAACTGTGCAAGGCACTAGCTAGAAAAATGTTTGACATGGGTACTGTCTACCAATGAAAAAATCATGTCAGCAAAACAACCGTATTTTAACTAATGATATGTTTAAAATAATCCAGATACAATAAACTCAAAGAAATGGTTACATTTGTCTTCGTTCAAGCATTCTCTGGCTTCAAATACTGTAAATCTGCTCTGCAAGTGCCAGTGTCAGTAATGAGACAGTTCACAAAGAAAAGCAGGATGCTAACTTTCGATTAAAGAACTTACCACCTCACACCACCACAAATTTTATCCGCTGACAATAACTTAACACTAAATAGTTAAAAACTGAGCTTGCTGGTACAGTGCACCTTCTTCCTCTACATTCTAAGGGAGGAATAATTACTACACACAAATCACAAAAGCTATAATATACTTACTTGCCATCTTTGAACCAGTGAATATCAGGAAAAGGGAAGCCTTTGGCTCTACATTCCAGACTGACTTCCTGGTTGAGGATGACTGCAATTTCACCAGGGGTATCAGCACCTATTATACTTGGTGGAACTTCAAAAAGACAAACATTACAGAAAGAACCGGTATTTAACCAGGAAGGTATGCTATGAAACTGGAAGAAATACATAGTGGATCATGCTACTCCCTTGAAACAACTTTAGGTTTTCACTGCAAAGTGACTCCTCTTAGATCACACCGTCACTTCTACCATGACAAGCACTTCCACACTTGTGCTTGTGAACTATATGTAAGAAGACTCCTCTGTTAGACTGCTGTACACGCAAAATACAAAACGAAGTACTAAAGACCAAAATCCAGAAATGGAAAACAGCATTTTGTCTGTGTTACTACAAGAATGGCAAATTTTCAGTCTTCAGAAGTCACCATGAAGAGTGTTTCAGCAGCCAATATTTAATGGGCAGTGAGAGGAAGAATTCATTTATAATAAACTGAAATGTAATGGCTTCTTAACTATCAACTGTTTTTCAGATCACCATCATAAAAAAAAAAAACACACACCAAAAAAAAAAAACCCAAAACCCAAACAAAAACCAAAAACATGGAACTAACCTAGTATATCGAGGTTAAACAGCTTCTCAGAACTTCCTGCTACATTTATGGCTTTGCATGAATATTGTCCAGCATCATCAGTAGCAGCTTTAAGGAGCTTCAGTATCTTCCCATTGTGCAAAATCTGGAGAGTACTGCTTTCCACAACCTTAAAAGAACCCGAGACATTAGCCTTATGTGATCCAAGTTACATCAGCCAAATATCACAGCTGGATTTTTATAAGAAAATAGTAGTTTTAGTCTAAGGATAATCTGTTTCCCCTTTCAGTTGCAGCACTAATCTCCTCAACTTCTGCAATCTATTCAATATGACTTGTAGCTCAACATACAATAGAGAGTGGGAAAACCAAAGAAATTCTTCATCCATCAGTAATGGTCAGTCACAAAGGTGCATAAAGGGGTCTCTCTCCTCATCTTAAACTACCGCTTATCAGCTACAAGTGGAAGCATAGGACTCAAGGATAATCCTGAGGGATCCAAATCACCTCCAAGAGTTCTTATTTCTCTATCCACAGAATGAAGAAAATACCGTTATTTGTCCCCTCTGTAAGGACTCTGGCATCTACAATACTGGGAGATTGCTAAGTCTAATTCCTAGAGGAATCCTGAAAATAAGAAGTTTACTTTTGACTTATTGAACAGCTGAATTAATGGATTAGCCATATTGAGCTGGCTTTCTGTGTGGGTGTTCTTACTGCAGTTTAAATATACATACAGGCATGTACATGTATTTACTTTAAATGAGTTCTCATACCAAGCACTCAAAAGTCAACACAAAACTGACTGACGATGGCTATGTTACTTCAATTAGGTTAATCGTACATACCTGGATATCTTCTTTATACCAGGAGATGATTGGGAAGGGGTTACCAGATACTTCACAGAAGAGACTTACAGAGTGATGAACAACTACAGATGTATTTGTCACCTTTTCTTGATCTCTAATTTCAGGAGGAACTACAAGAAAGCTCGAAGTCATGTATTGAGGCTTCTATTCCAGTGATTTCCCACTTCCTCCTTCCCCCCAAGTCAAGGACCACTGTAATCTGAATGTCTCATACCTTTTTCATTCCCTCCCCAACGTTTCCATTTGCCTTTTGGCTCTGGACATATCTCCCTGTGTCCTTTCTTCTCTTTCTCAAAAAACAGTCTCCTCTTGCCCAGGGAAATTCACTCAAACACAATCACCATCAACATTTTAAGAGAATAATCTTAAAATTTAATCTTAAATTTAATTTTATTTAAATTTAAATTTAATCTTAATCTTAAAATCCCATGTTATTTGTTTGACATATAAAGGAAGCAGATTCCAGAGAGTCATCCTTCCTCTTCGCTGCTCCAGTCACCTCCAAGAACATCTACCTATCATTTGTCCCACTATGAATGCAAAGAGAACGGCCTTATGTGGTGGATTAGAAAGTTCAAACCCCACTGATGAGCCCTGCTCACACAAGATGGAATTCCTCTTTTCTCAGAATAAAGATAAGGATATAATCCTGCTCAGGCATCAGAACTAACTGTCATGGGAAGTGAACAAGGCTGGAATAAAAGTACTCTGTAAGAAGCAAAATATCAAAACATATCTCAAGGCCACCTGTAGAGTTTCTGTTTTCCAATTAGGATTCTGGAAGAAGAATATCAGGAGCAAGAATTCTCGTATTCTATGTTCATTCTGATAAATAACTTTTCTCATATTTAGAT
Source organism: Calonectris borealis (assembly GCF_964195595.1). Lineage (NCBI taxonomy): Eukaryota > Metazoa > Chordata > Aves > Procellariiformes > Procellariidae > Calonectris > Calonectris borealis. Next base: position 34,856,572 of record NC_134319.1, on the reverse strand, counting down.
TTGAAATGCAGATCTATCACCCAATCTTTAATTTCTACAGTACAAAAGTCTTCACTTGTTATTTGCATTAAAGTTTTCAAGTATAACTAGAGCCCTCTACAAAAGAGATGCATCTAGCTCTTTGAGCAAAACAAAGATGGTTTGTGCATAAAGTCACAGGGAACAGAAACAATAGAAAAAATATAGAGAGTATCAGAATAATAGAAATGCAAGTACTCAGATGAGGTTTTATAATTTAACTGCACAAGGGCAGATTTGGGGCATGCAATTTCCAACAATAAAAGAGAAGATGTTCTTCAAAAACAGTTCCCCAATAGTTGTATTTATTATTTACCATGAACTTTCAGGTTATATTTTCTTTCTGTGCTTCCAGCTTCATTGGTTGCCACACAGATATACTCTCCATTATCAGAAGGTGTAACAGAAGCTATAATCAGCAGTGTCCCATCATCCAGAATTGAAATCCCTGGTTCACTGCCTGTCAGCTCTCTTCCATTACGTAGCCATTTGATGACAGGCTTTGGAATACCTAACAAGAAAAAGGTGAAATTTCAAGAAACGGTTCACTCGGCTCAGAATAAGAAAGATTCAAACAATTCCCACTGCTTGCTGGAAGTCTTACTGGCAAGAACAATGCACAGGGAGGCCATGAGCTTTCAAACTTAGAGGAAGCCCTGACTGTTACAGTATGATTTTAACATTAAAAATCTTAGTCCTAAACATTATAATATCCTTGTTGGCTAGCAATGACTTTTCACAGAACTTCTGCATGTGGTGGTTATTTAAATCACCGTTAGTTTGAATTTTTCCACATAAAGTATATATGGAAACTTACCATTTTTACCATGACAAGGAGTACACAGAAACTTAGTAATTTTCAGTGGTCAACAGAAAAATATACTTTTGTCCCGAAAGGTGGTAACAAGGATACACACCTTTTGCTGGGCATGGGAATGCAATGCGTTGATTTGCCACTCTTTCTTGAAAGGGATTATTGTATGGAGGGTCCAGATCATCGATAGTAGGAGACTCTGAAAGAAAATTAGATCCCAATAAAATTCTTGACCTCTGCTCCCAAATGTGAAAATACAGTCTGGCAATACATAACCTTCTAAGTGTCTCTCCTTCACACAAGGTCAGACTCCAATAAACCCCCTTGACATTGATGAAGTGTACTACACAAGCAGTCTTGATTTCAATAGGAATATTTAAGAAGTAACCAATACAAAGAGGCTTTCAAATTTGACTGAAACTGGTTCTCTCTTAAACCCGCTATATTTGTTTTGAAGGTAAAGACAGTGTTTCTGCAAAATCTGAAAAATACTATTTAAGCTGTTTTTTCTCATATCACATATTAGTACTACTTCCATCCTTTGTTCTTGCATCTCATTTTAAACTTGTGTGCGGACTGAGACTATACAAAGAATATTATTTATAATTAAATAGTTACTGGCAGTTCTTTGTTGTTTGTAAAAAGCGGTTCTCAGCACCTCTAATCCAAAAGGATCAGAATGTTGCCTTTAACTGTTACAAAGAAGAAATAATTCCTGCTTAGTTTATGTTACTTATGCTACATTGATGTATGTCAGCCCATCAAGTGAGGAATTATACTACATATTTAAATTGGCACGTTGACCACTGTTGCCCCATCACCATTTCAATAGCATACTAACTGATTCAGTGAAGAGCTCAACTTCAGCTCATGCAAAATTCCAATTCCATTTAAAGCTGTGACACCAGGCTTTGAGGTTCAGAGACAGTCACTGAAAATGTGAGACATCTGAACACATGGAGATAATATTTGAAAAAGAGATTTCCCATACTGGAATCTGATTTTCATTACCTACTACAAAACCAAATCGTAAGTAGCTTGAAGATTTTTTTTTAATAAAAAAAAAAGTAATATATTTTGAGTTTCTTTTTCTTGTTTCTGCAAACTCTCCAAAGACTATTTGCCTATTCTAATTTTCCTTAATTAACACCAGAACATAACATCTAAAACAGATTTGGATTTTGCATCATGTAACAGTCAACAGCAAAGAGCATTGCTCTCCAAAACATAAACCAGACAGCACTGGCATGAAATCATACCTAGCCAGGGCAGGAGGCAAGATTACAGCCCTAACATAAATACCTTGAACTTGTACTGTTATCTCCGACGCGTCACTGCCCACTACGTTACTAGCGACACACTTGTAGATTCCGGCATCGGGAAGCTGGACGTTGCTGATGCTTAGAGCTCCATCCAGGCTGTGGATAAACTGCCCACCATCTATCGGCACAGCACTTCTGCCTTTGAACCAAGTGATTGTTGGGGGAGGGATCCCCTGGGCACTGCAGGGTATGTCAGCTCTGTGGCCAGCTTGGACTTTCAAAACTCGAGGCCCACGCTGTATCTTTGGAGGAACTAAGGAAGACAAGTTTAGTCCGCAGTAATGTGAAGAAAATGATGTCAAGATCATTCTTAAGGCTGAGAGAGTTGGGGTTGTTCAGCCTGGAGAAAAGAAGGCTCCGGGGAGACCTTACTGCAGCCTTTCAGTACTTCAAAGGGGCTTATGAGAAAGATGGGGACAGACTTTTTAGCAGGGCCTGTAGCAATAGGACAAGGGGGAATAGTTTTAAACTAAAAGAGGGTCGATTTAGACTAGATATAAGGAAGAAATTGTTTGCAATGAGGGTGGTGAAACACTGGTCCAGTTGCCCAGAGAGGTGGTAGATGCCCCACCCCTGGGAATATTCCAGGTCAGGTTGGACGAGGCTCTGAGCAACCTGATCTAGTTGAAGATGTCCCTGCCCGCAGCAGGGGGGTTGGACTAGATGACCTTTAGAGGGCCCTTCCAACCCAAACTATTCTATGATTCTATGAAATTCTTTTCCATTGTTGCCATTTTAGAAAATGTCCTTCTTTATTCACTGAAACCAAATTCCCTCAGGTGACTAAGGAAGCAGACCTGCATGTTCTCTGCATAGGATTGGATGTACAATACCCTACTGCTTAACTTATTTGAAGAAGCTACATTTCAAATTTTTCTGCATGACTTCCAGGAGTAGTGTAGTATTATTATACTGAGCACATTCAAAGAGCTATGGGTACTGCCTCTTCATAATACAGAAGAATTCAAAAGCTTTTATGATAAAGTTAATTACATTTTCCTTTTGACATTTTAATTTCCTTCCTCTAATCCCTGATCTTTGTATGCTTCCAAACACAAGTTCGGACAAGGAGATAAAATATGACTGGAAGAGATTTTGCTGGTCCCAAAGAATAATATAAATGCAACATAACTCTTCTGCCATAATATTTTTCTTTCTAAGGATCGTTGACAATAAAAAGACTTATAAAGAATGTCTGAAACAACAACAAGTACCATTTTTCCAGACTCTCTGTTAATGTACAATTACAGATAAACAAAGATGTGCACTGATACCAGACTTCCCTATACACAGAACCAGACAGTAGGCTATTATAGCCATTGTAATTGTATTAGTGTAGTCTGAAGGTTTCAGAGCTGCTGGGGACAGGAGTTCCAATCTGATACATTCGTGGTATGTGATCCACTTCAAAGACGTGTACTGGCAATGGGCATTGGCAGCAACACTTCCAAACTCTACATGAACCACAGGAGAACTATCTATACACCCACAATTACTACTGATCAGCCTCATCTGGGCTGTGCCAGGCCACGGCTCCTGCACCCACTCTCCTATGTGCTTCAGCACTGGCAGGAGGTACATGTGCCACCACCTGTGTTTCTGTCTGACACAGGTAAGAAGGAGTAAATGAGAGAGCACGGAGCTAACAACACATGACATCGTATAAGTGGTTAAGAGACCATAGTTGGGGCCCCAGTAACGGGAGAGTAGGAGAGAGACAAGGGAGCGAGAATGTGATGATCTATGGTAAGAAGAAGAGGGAAGGGGACATGGGTCCTAGCTTGAGCAAGAGCAACTAGACACCTTGTGCTGGTTTTGGCTGGGACAGAGTTAATTTTCTTTATAGTAGCTAGTATGGGGCTGTGTTTTGGATTTGTGCTGGAAACAGTGCTGATAACACAAGGATGTTTTCGTTACTGCTGAGCAGGGCTTACACACAGTCAAGGTCTTTTCTGCTCCTCACCCCACCCCACCAGCAAGGAGGCTGGGGTGCACAAGAAGTTGGGAGGGGACACAGCTGGGACAGCTGACCCCAACTGACCAAAGGGATATTCCATACCATAGGATGTCATGCTCAGCATATAAAGCTGGGGGAAAAAGAAGGAAGGGGGGTACGTTCGGAGTGATGGCGTTTGTCTTCCCAACTGACTGTTACGTGTGATGGAGCCCTGCTTTCCTGGGGATGACTGAACACCTGCCTGCCGATGGGAAGTGAATGAATTCCTTGTTTTGCTTTGCTTGCGTGCACGGCTTTTGCTTTCCCTATGAAACTGTCTTTATCTCAACCCACGAGTTTTCTCACTTTTACTCATCCGATTCTCTCCCCCATCCCACCGGGGCAGAGTGAGTGAGCGGCTGGGTGGGGCTCAGTTGCTGGCTGGAGTGAAACCACCACATATCTTCACGGAGGGGGAGGAAGGTGTGCACAAGCACAGGGTGCTGGTTTGAATAGAGAAAGTACAGTAAGATGGGTTAAGGTATTAGTTTGCAAAGTGGGTAGAGCAGAATGTATGTGCATATAGCTGTGCTCCAAGACAGGAGCAGCTGCCTATCCACAGGTGGCACAGCTGCACACTGGTTTCACTACCGCCCGAGCAGGTGTGCAAGCGAACTTTGACAGTTGCCACCGAAACAGTTTGGATGTGCAATTCCCATCGAGTTGGTGGGAACTCGACACCTGTAAGCCTCAGCCAACTTTGCTATTCTCAGTCCCTGTTTGCAAACATACTGCTAAGAAACCTCTTGCACAGAGAACGTCCAAGTGCATTAGAACAAGTTTTCAGTTCTTAAAATCCATCTGGCTGACTTAAAAGGAGCCAAATGTCATATTGTGCTATAATTCTTCTACGAGTCTAAGGAACATTAAAGGAAGGGGTTGGTGGGTGGGTGTGGGGGGGTGTGTGTATACATATATATATGTACACATATGTGTGTGTGTATACAATATTTCCCTCCCACATAATCAATAACAACAGCTTGCATATGAAGATAATATGACCTGAAAGAATATAGGTCAATAGTATTCAATGTACATAAGGAAAAACATTTGAAAAGCTCTGCATGATGCTAAATTCCATGCGGAAACTTGCAGATGATTATTCTTTGAGCTAAAACTTACCATGTACACTTAGCTTCACTGACTGAGTCACATTCCCAGCAATGTTTGTGGCTACACAGATATACATTCCACTGTCTGAAACTTGTGTCTCACTGATCTTCATTGACCCTGAGGGTAGGAAAGTGTGTCTGGAAAAATAAGAAGCAGATACACTGTATAAACATGTATTGCAAGGTGAATGACCTCTACTTACACACTGCTAATGATTGCTACGAGCTAAAATAACACTATTCTACAGGGCACACTGAGCTGTGCCATATTATTAAATTATGACTTACATTTACTCATTTTTTCTAACTTTTTACTGAGCCACTACATTCGGAATACACAGCAAATATCTAAAATATAAGATCCAAATTACAAAATTTGTTTATAGCTACTTACAGGGAATATTAAAATCTGTCTTGCTTCTAGAAATGAAAAAAAAAAAAACAACCCAAAACCCCGAAAAACAACCAAACAAAAAAAACCCCACAAACCAAAAATCAACAGGTAGAGAAATGGGGCTCTTCAACATCCTGTCAAAAATTTTTGCTCAGCCCAGGTCAGGAGGGTCAGAAATTTAAACAACTTTTGACACTACTTCATCCTGGCAAAAAAAGACGTTATGTTGATTCAAGATGGAAGTGGGCATTCTGAAGAGTATTCTGATTGAAAACTGACAGTTCTGGTGTTTATAGAAATTGTCATTATTCATCAGTAAATAGTTAACTACAGAGCATTAATATTTACTACAGTTCTGGTCACAGGCCTGTAACATTACAAGATACATTGGCCAGCTAAGCCAAAATCTTCTTATGTAGAAGTCAAAAGTAATAGAGATAGGGAAAATAAATGAGGAGAGAAGAAAAAAATGACAGCTAAGAATTGACAAGAAAAAATTCAATTCTAGCACTCAAGGTTATATACAGAACTTAGTCAAAGTTGGTGGGAATTGGTGGTATCATCTGTTTTCCTTTCTCTGGCACTGTCTAATTAGGACAATGTTATCATATGGGCATAAATGGTGATTTTCGGGATTGCAGTGGCCCAGAGAGATGAATGAAAAGAAAGTGAAGTGTATTTCCTCTAGGCCACCCAAATCTGTCCCGTATTATGATTCCTCCTCTGCTGCCCATATCCTTCCAAACCCCCTTTTTTTTTTTTTTTAATAACCCCAAAAGATAGATTGCTGGGGCAACTTATCTTCCATTATTTTGTCCACTTACTATATTTGCTTTCTGATAAAAGTTCCTTTATTGCTGATTTCACTCTTCTTTTGTTTACTGGTCATATTTCTAACATCATGTTTGGGTGGTCTCAAAGAATTTTGTTTGGACTAACTCTTTAACTTTTGCTGACATCTGTAAACAATTTTATGGAATGGGCTGAGCTGGACTTCTGCTACTCTGGACAACTTGGATCTCTCCACAACAGCCACGAGCAAGTAGCCTAATGCCTCCTGAGGTAAAATGAGGACAAGTAAGGGACTAAGAATGCGGATTCGTTAGTGCATGCAACGTGCTCACAGGACAGAGCAGAAAATTCCACACAGATTACTAACAACAAATCGACTCTCTGTGCACAAGCCTCCCTCACCAAATATGCTGGCCAAGCATAGTTGCTGAGGCTGTTGCAGACTTGCTGGAATGGGTGGCTCTGAGGCGCAGATTTGGCCACAAGGGAAAGAGGCTCGCCTTCAGGTCTGTACGATTCCATACTTCAGCTCAGGCACTGGCTGACTCCTTCCACTTGGATCAGTGAGAGACACTAGACAACGGGCACAGCGATCGCTACAGTGTGCGTTTGGCCAGCGTTACCATTTCCTGGTTTATGAACACAGCTGTAGCCTTTACCCCCTTCTGAGGTATCTTGAAGACTAGAAAGCACAAGCACGCCCCAAGACAGTACCTGGCACTTCAACTGGGAACATCCAGAGAATAATCACCTACTCGTTTCCTCTCTTATCTTACACCATGCTAAAATAACAAGGAAGAACTCCAACACTGTGGCCCATGCTGTATACAAGACAGTCCCCAAGTCTTCATTCTCTAAGGCTGTCAATTCAACATTTTTATGAGCATTTAGCTATGTTTTCACATGTTCAAGAATATCTGGAGAGTTTTTGGATCCAAAACACAGCGAGCAATGAGCCCTTGTAAGCACTCCCAAACATTTATCATCATCTCTATTCTACTGGCAGCCCAGACTTCATATGAATAACAGACAGTGCTCCCCTGAGCATAAATATGAAGTGCTTAAGAAAAGAAAAACAGTTTTTAAACATTTATAATCAGGCACAGATTATGTAGGTCTCTGGGTACAAATATAACAGGATCTCTTTCGTCCTGGCCTCCTGAGATTGCGTATAAACACACACTGGAATGGAAGCTGTACAATGATGCATGGTCTTAGTATCCTTTGGAAAGAGACATATGCTTGGTTTGGGAAAGAGAGTTTCAAGACCTAGTAAAACAGGGTCCTCACGCAGGACAACTTAATATCTTCTGATTGATCCTGCGGCAATTAGAAATTATATACCCTTCCAAAATCCTGAAAGCTTAGATGCAATTTCACTTTTCTTTTGTTTTCATCAAACATTGTTACCTTGGAGAGAATGGAGATATGAGCTGCATTTCTTTGGCCCAGGTAATTATGGGGGGTGGCAAGCTCTTTACTTCACATGGAAGTGTGACATCTTCCCCTGCAATTACTGAGATCTCTATGGGTTTATCATATGCATTTCCTTGCTGGTCTCCAGGCCTGGATACTCTAGGTTTCACTATAACATGGAACATGTTAAGAAGCTGCAATGAATATACATGTTTGTACAAATGTAACACTATACAACTTTATTTCAGATTAAACATCTATTTTTTTATCAGGTATGTAACATTACATATTTTTAATGACGTCTGCAATAGACTTAAATCACTGCAATGTCGATGTACAGTGCCTGTACCTCAGACACTGGCTGATGCCTACATGCAATACCACAAATACCAGCAAGACTGCACTATCTACCCAAAAAGCTGGATACCAACAGATATATGTAGTTCATGCATATGCTGAGCTCTGTATTACATAGGTAATTTGCAACCAATACTTGAACTATGTTACATTACAGCACCAATACCTACAAGCCATAAAAGCTTTGCAAAGCAAGCCTACACCTAAATCAAATTTTTTATAACATTGGGAGATTGTAGAAAGCTTTGGGACCAATGGGATTAATGGATCTTCATTCTTCTATCAGCAGGGACTTCTATTCCTATACAGGTACTTCCTATTCACTTCCATGAAATTATGATCAGCCCAAGATCCTAATCCATGAACTCAAGGTAACAGGTATCAGGAGGTTTTCAGAGAACCATTTGTAAAATTGCCTACTATGTGGATCCAGTGATCTAGGACAAAGTCAAAAGCACTAATTAGAGATCCGTTTAAATCCCGTTTTCACTGTGGGTGAAATTTCACCTAGTTCACAATCCACCTGAGTGGGTTTTACCGTCTCAAGTAGAATGCAATGAGGGGAGAGAGACAACGACACTAGATTCTATGATTCTATGATTTGATTTTAGCTCATACATACCATAAACAGTCAGCTGGACTTTCCGTGTAGCATAACCAGCAGCATTTGTTGCAGTGCACACGTATTCCCCAGTCTCTTCACCCGCTGGTGAAACTACATACAGACTTCCATCAGACCCTGCAGAAAATTTCACATTGCTAGAAAGAATTACTTCTCCTTTCTGTGGAAAAAAGAGAAAAAAAAAAAGTCCACAGTGCCTGGATCTTCTAAAATAAAACAAATTACAGTTATTTAATTCAATAAAAGCTAAAGCTTACAGAGATAGAATAAAATGTAACAAAAATATAAAAATGTTAGTTCCTGTAGATCTCCCCTAGCTTACCCCATTGCTGCAATCCATTCATATGAAAACGCTGTATTTTTAAGGGAACACTGGGTCAGATTTTTCACTGTGAAATATGCTGCATGCTCTTTAATGCAGTTCTGTAGACCAAACGATTTGCAGGCAGTCTGACTAAACTAAGCAATATTTTAATTTACATTACAGTACTGCTTCTATTGTTTATGGCTGAGATGGACAAAATATTTTGAATTAACTAAGAAGCCTGGCCCCAAAATTCCATCCATACAAATTAACTAACTTCAACTAACTTTTCACACTCCTTCAGTATCACTGTCTAAGCAGTAACAACAGCAGAAGCACAGGGATTCTTATGCAGAAAACTTGATACTTTTTACAGACCCCAATTTAAAAAAAATTCAAGATTTCAACTGAGTTAATTTTGACGTTGATTTCTGATGTCAAAACATCTTGTCAAGAACATGACTGAAAAGTGACAGATGGTTAACCCCAGAATGCCATTATTAGACATACTTTCCTCAGAGGAAAAAGTCGTCTTAAAAGTCAGGCTCCGAAACAAAAACGAACTTTCAATCTGTGGCAGGTTGCCTAATCTCAAATTATCAACTCACAGCAGGAATATGAACAATTTCCAAAGTGTTAAAAAAAAAAAAAGATACAGCAATAACCAAAGCCCTTCCAAAGAACAGAACGTTGATCTATGGCTGGACCACAGCCAGAAAGCACTGCTCTGAGAAACAAAAGCAGATATGAATAAATAGAGATTTCCAGGTCCCTCACAACTCAGGCTTTTGGCCATGTTTCCTGCATATAGTTTTTATGACAACTAAATGACGTGTTCAATTCATCTTTCACCATGAACAGCCCAAAGATGAGAAATTACCTTGGACCAGACAATAGATGGCTTAGGAACTCCACTTGCTTTGCATGGTAATGTTACTGGAATTCCTTCAATGGTGCTAAATATCTGCTGTCCATGCTGAATAACAGGCAGAACTAAAAATAAATGCAAATATTAAACACATGCAGAAGACAGATTTCAAACCATGGCACAACTCTTACAATAAAATCCTTATATTCAATTACTACTTCATACAGGCAGCAGGGAATTTGGGAATTTTCAGCCTCTTCTCTGAACCCTAATATTGACAATGACCAGCCACGTTCTCCTCCACTCTTCAGTCTTTCATGACAGAATAAATACCTGTTCATTACAAAGCATGTCAGTCATAGATTGATCATAAGATTAGTTTTAGACTATCTCTAGGTATTTCACATAGCTGATTGCAGTCATTTCAGAAAGTCTTTGTCACAATATCTTCTGACAACATTTTAGGCCAGGCTTCCCGAAACAATACCGTACGTGATTCAATCTATACAGTACCTTTCACAAGAATGGGTTCAGCATTTTTGGTGTGAATCAATTTCCATCAATGGACAACATTTTGAACAGAGCAGATATGCGAGTGAAGAACTGATCACACTCCAACATTATTTAATGTTTGTTATAAATGCTACAAAGTTGTTCTAACTGCAGTGATAGTTTCTGCAGGGACTGACTGTTAGATGAACTTGAATAAAAATACCAGATCACTTCACAAAGTCAGTAACAAGAGACAACAAGAACCCCAGCTCCCCTACTTAACTGAGCTGGTTTTGAATTAACAACAGAAAAAAGAATATCAGATTTAAGGCTATAATAGCAAAAACTAGATCCTTCTAACAACATACAAATGTATTCCTTTCTGTTCTCAAGTTCTGAAATATTCCAAAAACTCGTGTTGACGTGGAAGACCTTATCAGACACTGAGTACTTGCCTGTATTAAAAAATAATAGCTATTCTTAACATAAAAGGATGTTCCAGCATCTTCAGTGAAGCTTAAAATAAATCTCCCATGATTAATTTAACACATGAGAAAGTTTCAGGCTATAAACCATGAAGTGGCTGTGACCCCACACAGAGTTAATACAAGTATCTTCAGCTGAAATACAGATGGGTTACCACGATGCTAACACTTTGTCTTGCTGTCAGTGTAATTTTGGTATGTTTTAATTAAAGAAAAAAAAAGGAGGGGGGACACCAAACCAAAAAACCAAACATATTTTGCCAAACTCATAATTCATTTTAATTCTAATTCTCCCATGAGTTGTGCTTCCTTATATCAGTTACAAAACCCCCAAACAGTGCTTTTTGTGGTTTTCCAGTAAACTTCCACTTGCATCTGTTTTGTTAATAAAGCTAGAGATGAAGACTGCACAGCCCAACCTTTGTAGATGTTTAAAAATGAGGATCTTTTACGATCACAAAATGGTGTTATTTTTGTTTTATTTTAAAAACAGTCTCAATCGTTCAGTTCTTTCCTGTGCAGTGGATCCAATTTCCCACCACGTCACTTTACAAAGTAACATCATTACAAAAGAGGAAATTTGAGAAATTAGTACAACTGTAACAAAAAAGCTCTAGTGAGAGCTCCAGTTAGTTAGTTAGAAATGCACTCGCATCTTGCATTCAGCACAAAAGCAACAAGACAGTGTTCCTTACCATACACATTAACAGTAGTAGTTTTGTTGCTTGTCCCAGCAACATTACTTGCCATGCAGGTATAATCGCCGCCATCCTGCAGCCGAACTCTTTCAAGGTGCAGGCTTCCATCACTGCGAACGTTAATGTAGGGATTGGGAACGAGCTGCCGAGAGAGTGATGTCATGTTTTAGTGAAGAAAATACTTGTTGATAATATTTACTTTGGGATGCAGCGTGGCTTTACTTGATTATTCCACATTCTTAAAAATTGTATGTTCCTGGAGAATTTTACTAGAGCTTTTCCTACCTTCCATCTTTCATAAAAAGCTAATTTTAAATAAGAATTTTGGCAGCACCTCATATGTACTGCTAGAGTGAGATTAAGATCTGCGACGGCAACTCTGCTCTGCCACAGCAAATGCAGAACTGCCACTCACGCTTATAATCGTGCACTGAAGCAAAAACAAACTTAGCTGAATTATTTTACTGTATTTTTTATTGGTTATTCCAGTAACCCAATTTGATCATAAATCAGGTCTCCATGACTGCAATGACTTGTTGTTCTTCCACAAACAGATCCTTTTTTTTTTTTACAGTTATCAAAACCTTCTAACTTGCCATATCCATCAAGTAGAAGAGATCAGCTCTGAAACATACCATTGTGAAAGATATGAAAAGTTACAACTTTAACAAAAGAAGAGTAATTTTTTAAAAGTTATATACCCCACAGCAACAACAGAAAAAAAAAAAACCATCAATGAGCTCAGCAACACAGACTTGCCTTACAGAAAGGTTGTTAGAATGTAAAATTTTTCCAGTCATGCCATGCTCAGAAAAAGCTGCATTCTTCTCTAAATATAACTTACTCCAACACTTTCCTTGGAGTGTAGCTTTTGCTGCGAACTTACAATTACAGGAAACTAGCACTACTACACAGAGGAATTAGCACCTCAGCAAGGAGGATCCTGCCAGTGTTTCTCACAGAAGTCACAGCCTGTGCTACTTGTACTTACACAGTCTAAAGAAAAGTCTAATGATTCCTAGTAATTCAAAAACTGAGCAGAGAACTCTAGCAAGCAAAGGATCAAGTAGCGCCAGGGTTCTGCTTGGTGACAATAAATAAAAAAAATTGCTATCATTTTTTAATTACAGCTATGGAGAAAGGGCTTTAGGGAGAAATTAGCAAGCAAGATAAAAAGCAGGGCTTCATAGGGATGTTAAAGTCTGTAATTTGGCTACGATTAAAGAAACGAAACTTCACTCAGACAGCTGACCTAGGCATGGTGTCTACACCACCGTTCTGTCTGCAGGAGTTACAAATTGGCAATGGTATGCTCTCAAGGGGGAAAGAAAACATACAAGCTCTCATGCTCTGTGCAGTGCACCACTGTGAAAGGAGTACATGGTACAGGGCTGCTGACATTTATCTCATCCCATCAGCAACATTAAAAGTCATGATGTTAAAAAACCCTAGATCTACAGAAATTTTCTGGTATCTTTGTTTTTAAAAAATAGGGAAAAAGAAACACTTTTCAGTTACCAGGGTTTAAATTCCAGCACTTTCGTCATTCTGGTGGGATATTGCACTAGCATTCCTATATCCAGAGCCTAAGGCTGAAATTCAGGAGCTAAAAAGAATGCATAAAACTGCTTTGAAAGTAAGTAAAGTAGAAGATGAAAGGACAATTCACAAATACTTTGGTTCTAAGTTCTTTTCTAGACGTTCACATCCCCCACTACCATCTCCTATTCCCTGTTCTCCTTCAGAGTTAGAAATTTCCTAGCGTGGGCAGTGATCAGAGTGAGGCATAACTGTCTGGATGCCACACTTCACCTCCACTTTCATATTTTGAACAGTAATAAACTATCATTTCTCGTGGGAATGGCTGTCCTCTGAATGACAGCGCCTGCAGAAGCTCAGAAGCTACTACTGCCTTACAGATACAGCCAACTGGCTTCTCCTGAGGAGGCAAGCAGCTCCTGCTGAGCGGCGGTTGTCTGCTGTGATTCACCTCGATGACACTGGATCCTTGTTTCCAGTGAGCCAGTCCAATCGCGTGAAGCATCTTCCTTTGTAAGCATAAAATCTATCAGTATATTTGTACATCAACTTTTGTAAATTAAACCCAGTTGTTATTGTGACTTGAACTGTCAGTTGTAGATTTTTCCTGCCAATAAATCTTACAGGAAACAAAACAGTCTTACCACCATACTGTTTTTAATCCACCTCCGGTCTGGAATAGGGTTTCCAGCAAGCAATACACATGGCAAAGTGAGCTGCTGCCCCTCAATTACATTGGCTGTAGCTGGACTTATTCCAATCAAAGGTTTAACTTGAACAAAAGAAAGAATTAGAAGAAATTATTAGGAATTTTTATATATTCATGTAAAGTATTACATCTGAATTTTTATTATTAGTCCTGTCACTAATGCTACTTGCAGCACTTCAGACAAAGATCTCCTTGTGCAAGGTACTACACAAATATAGAGCAAGAAACATTTCCTACATGATTTTCCTATATTTTTTCCTATAACATTTCCAATATGATTTAAATAGAAAGGAAAAAAAAGGGATAAAAAAAAAATGCAGTCATTAACAAACCGCATCAAAGTTCCAACATACTTGATTTTAAGACAAAAAAATACCAGACGGGGTTCTGGTATCTGAAATGTCAACAATGCAGACAGGAGAAAAAAAAAAACAAATGATGGTGTGGGGTAGCATAAGAGAGAAAAGGAAGGTGGGGCAATACACGTACAATGATCCTAAGACTAAGGAATGGCAGCAAATGGAAGACATTGTCCAGCTGAAATTGGATCCAATCCAGCATTTCCCTGAAAACTCATGTTCCCCTGGATACCAGGTTGATATATCATTTTTCCTCATTGGGCAAAATACCGAAGAACAAAAGTAGCAGGTTTGGTAAGGACAAAAAATAAGTGGTAATTGCCTTTGGGCATAAAATTTTAAAGGATAGAGGTCAAGAGCCCAGCAGAAAATTCTGCATGCTCTGTAAAGAGCCAACAGAAAGCACTCCTGTGCACATGCTTTGTAAATTAATTTTAAATAATGGGGATTAAATAACACTTTTAAATAGGTAAAAACATCTTGTCTATCAAATACTACTAGCACTACAGATTCCCACCACATGTTTTAAGTTAACAAATGGTTTCTTTGATGGCAGATGGACTCCATTCTTATCCTCCCGCAAATGTATACATTCCATAGCATTATTTTTCCTTTTATTGCCAATTGTCCAACTGAGATAATAAACAACTCCTTAATAGCACAGCTATTGTCAAAGCTAGACATTTACTGTCTTCTTGGATCACTAAGATTCCTTCCCAGTTATATCAACACATTGACCTAAGCAAGCTTATTGCTGCTTTTTTTTTTAAAAAAGATTAATTAAATGGTAGAAACCCCACCATTAGCATTCATCATTATGGTGATTTTTCATTCCTTAATAAATTTACTTAGGAATAAGAAACAGAAGACAGGATAAATCACTTTTTTAAGGTCCATGTTACAAAGTGTAGACGGAACTAATTCAAATTAATGTAGCCAGAGAAAAGACAATGTTCTAACATGCTAAATTCACTGAAATAAACTACAATATTCCATGTAAATGTCTTCTGATTCAATTTGTGTGGGTGACTACATATGTGTAAATATAGCTTATAGGTAAAAGCATATAGATAAGTCACCGTGTATGTACATGACCCACAGACATCCTATTTGTTGTACAAACACCACCAACTATCGCCTCCTCCAGTATATTCCAGGTATTGAAATGCTGCCAGTCTTTCCTTTCACCGTCGTCACTGACGTTAACCAGTCTTACCCAGTCCAGTTACTGTGATCGCGGCTGGTCGTGACTGAATCCTTCCAAACTGGTTCTCAGCCTCACAGATATAAGTTCCTTCATCACTGACCCACAAACCTGGGGGCAGGCGGAGGCAGAGAAAAGATCAGATTGCAGCATCTAAAGTGATACTGAAAAGTCTGCAATACATGGGTACCCTATCTTTTTATCTTCCAGTTTCAAATATTCATTTTTGGTCAGATCATTCCTTTCCCTCTGTCACCAAGTACAGAAGCAATGTCTATATGAGCACATGAGTAAAAAAAGCATTATATACATATATATGATGGTTTTCATCAATTTATATATTGCATATACTTTAATATAGTATGTACTAACGTGCATAAATAATATATGGCAGTACGCTATATATCCACACGTACACACACTATCACGTAGTGCATTCACTGTGGAATACTGCTTATTACATACAGCAACGTGTGTCTGTATGGGAAGAGACACCCACCTAGCAGTACATAACACATGAGTTACTGCATTGTACGTACAGTAGAGGGAAATTACTTCACTCAACCTGATTATGTCTAGAAAGGAATAAAAGAGCTAATTAAGAAAACAGAATAACGTCACTTAGTGTATGGGCAATTGAAATGCTCCAAGTAACTGAAATCACAAAGCCACTTGCAGAATTCCTAGTTATTACCAAAGTTAGGACTTGCCTAAAACAATGAGTTTAGAAACATTTCTCTCAGAAAAAAGAGAAAGAGGGGAAAACAAAAAAACCCACCACCAAAAAATGAAAATCCATGGCTCCTCAATATCAACAGAGAACATAACCCATATTTATTTAAACAAAGGTGTAATAATTTCTATGACGAAGAGTGAAGCCAATGACCAAACACAACTGAATTCACAAACTCATGCAAAAATGAACTGCATGTCAAAAGCAATGAAGTCAGTACCAGAAACAGTCTTTTTACAAAGTTAACAACTTTATAAAGTAGTATAGTAACTTAAATCCATTGCATATGTCATATTTCCTTCCGGAATCTTTTCTTTAAAAAGTTCAGTCTACCTACTATTAATAGATAGAGCTCCTGTTCTGAGTTGACTGATGGAACTAACTGCGAATGGTCTTGAGAAAAGGGAAGCACCATTTAGCCGCCTCCATTTAACTTTTGGTTCTGGGTAACCCTGAACATAGCACGGCAGCGTGATGTTTGAGCCAATATCCGCAGATTCATCACTGGGTTCCTGTGTAAAAACTGGAGGAGCTGGGGGCAACAAAAAAAAAAAAAAAAAAAGTACACAGAAAGTGAACTGGGGTTGCAACATATTAACATTCTGCTTACACTATTTATGCATTCTGCATAAATTTATGTCCCATTATGCACAATTATTCTTCTAACAACAGATTCCCAGCTCTAGCAACAAAAGCAGCCAGCTTTGTGCAGCCAGCACACACACAGACTTGTAAGTATTTGTGAGAAAGGTTCAGATCACCATTGACCAGATACAGAAACAGGGAAATTACAGTATTTACTGTAAGCTATTGCAAGCTACTTACAGCCAACATCTAGAGTTATCTTTCCAGAAGCTCTCCCTGCATCATTGGTAGCCACACAGGTATAGTCACCAGCATCCAGATCTTGTGTTTCCTGGATCTTCAAAAGACCCCGATGAGTATCAATAATGAGAAATGCTGATGCCCTCAGCTCTAAGTCACCTAAGTCCAGACAGAAAAAAAAGTAACTGAAATATGACAGGGTATTTACCAAAATTATTCCAACAAAACAGTGTCCAAGTTTGGGATTAGTTCACAACGTGTCTGTATTCATTTAGCAGATGAGTACTCTGACTTCCACTCAACTGAGTGGAAAAATTCATTACTACATTAGATACAATCCCTTTTTATTTATTTGTTTCACAAGGGGAACACAAACCCAAGGAGCTTTGGACAGAGATCAGCATTAGGACAGTGTGCCAGGCTGTACTTCTCCTTCCCAAGTTAGAGACTACATGTGGTGGCCACTTGTCTGCCAGCTCTGCACCAAGTTGGGAACTCGGCGAAACCTAGAAAACAGCTCTGCTACCTCTCAAGCTCAGCAGGAGCCACAATACCAATGTGTAACACTCAGAATTGGCCCACGTACTCTTTGGGATGAGTATCAAAGCCTGCTTTAAAATACAAGCCAACCATTAACTGCAGTGAGTTCAGAAGTAGCTGCCTTTGAGGGAAGGTTATTTGCAAACAGACCAGAACGGGGTTTGTGCTTCCCTCCAGCCACTGTCAGAGATGAAAGATTGGACTGGATAAGCTACCTGTTGGCAATATCCACCAAACAAGGTTACTGGTTTTCCAGAAAATCAGCAGGCAGGTGGCTTATACAATCACACACACAGGCGCCAACTGCTTTTTCTGAGAATGAATGTTCAGCCTGGAGACATAAGATTCCCTGACTCCCATTTAACTCTATGAAAACTCCTGCAGTTGTGATACCCAACATCCTGCCTCACTACTTACGAAACTGTAGCAGATACCTCTGAGATTCCAAAGGAACAAATAAAATTCCCTAGGTGTTGCAAAGGAATTCGAGCAAACATCCAATGGGAAAAATAGAAAAATATTTTGCAATTTTTGTAGTGTATAGCTCAACATTTTCTGACAGAAAAAAAGAACATTATTCAAGTAGGCAAGAGGCTCTGCTTTTTCTTGTTAATTATGTTACAGTATGTTCATCCGTTGTATTTAAACAAGAGCAAGAATTTATGCCCTAATGGTCAAATGCCGTATCTTCTAGATTTAGAGAATTTCAAAGGTCAGTCACCAGCTGAATACTACATAAAGCTTTTGAGAAAATGAAGTCACTTCAGGATGATTGCTCTAAATATTACTGCTAAAGTAAATAAATCAAACACAAAGTAATAAGTGCACCTTTGAACCATTTAACCTGGGGATGTGGGATTCCAGTTGTTTTACACTCCATAACAGTTGTGTCTCCAAGAGCAACCAGAATTTCACTTTGAACTATGGTCAAGGTTGGACCCTCTAAAAAGAAACAATATAGAAAAAATGAGTTCCTCATCCAAAGCATATACCATTGTTAAGATAGAAACCACAAAATACTCTAATTTTCTCTTGTTATATGGAAGAATAATTGCATTAAAAGTCAGAAAGCTTTAAAAATTTTTAAATGTCTGTAAGGTGACAGACAAACACTGGGAAACGGAAAAAGTAGAGTCTGGAATGTCCAGAGCACCTGGACCATATGTAGAATATACAGTAATTTAAGGAAAGAATTGGAAGAGTTTGATCATGTAGAAAGTAAAAAGATTCAGAGTCTCTCTCCCGCTCCAGCCAGATGTTGGTCATCAAGAATTTTAGTAGTCTGCTATTAATATAATAACGTAGTGTTTACAGTACACAATTTGGACTAGGACTCCACAGTGTTAAGCACGCTACAGGAATTTACAGAAACATGATTCCTTCTCCAAAGACCCCCTCAGGTTTGCAAGCCTACCCCACTTTAATACCCAAGCTTAGGGTGTTTTTTTTCTTAAAAATAGCATAAGAAGAAACATTAAGCCCCAAATATCACCTAACAATACTACTCAGAGATTTGAACAGAAAACAAAAGGGACATTTGTGAGCTGTTCAACATCTTTTTGAGTTTTTTGAAATTTCTACTAGTATGTTCTGCATGGTTCTACTAATTTTAACAGCTTCTCCCTGATGATGTATTAGTTTGCTTTTTTAATTTCACTACATTGTTTCTTTTACTTACCGATGTATGTAAGGGTGGACGTCTGTTTCTCTGTCCCAGCTGAGTTACTTGCCAAGCAACCATAAATTCCTGCATCTTTTGGAATTGCCTTTCTTATGATTAAGGTGCCTTCTGGGGTCAATCTATACCTGGGAACACACAGGGGACCAACCAACATGATTAGTTAAAGAAAAGAGAGCAACGGCTACATCCACACTCCAAGCAGCAACAGCAGCAGCATGACCAGATGGTTTATAAACAGTTATTGCTGTTTTTTTCTCATGATAAGCAACAATATTAGTATTATTATATCTACCAGAGAATATCAATGCATTTTATGAAAAGCGTTTCAATTAATGACATAAAAAGCCTTCTGAAGAAGAGAACCAAAGCATTTCTATTTTAGAGATGAGGAAATTGAAATTAGAGAGTCATAAAAGCGACGGTTGAGGTACTATTTCCAAAACTCAGACTCCTGTGGAAGAAACAGACCAAATATTTTGGCATTCTTCAAAACTTCTTTCTCACATAGGAAAAAAAATATAAGTAAATAGAGAAAGCTATAACCCCTACCTGCTTGAACCAATAATAAACATATCGTTGTGTGTCCATACTACTGTTGGCTTTGGATAACCAGTTGCAGAACATCTGATAGATACTTCAGAGCCTTCTGTAAAAGTCTGATTCTTAGGTGAAATGACAACCCTAGGTGGTTCTAGTAAAAGAAATTAAAAACAGCAATTAAGAAGATCCATTTAGAAAACACTTATAGATGATAATCATCACTTTATTCCCATTTTCAAACAGCTGTATAGTGAGAAACAGTCTTAATAAAGGTCACATTAATGCTTTCCTATAACTACTTCAATTTAACACAGATAACGACCATCAGACACACATGAATTGCATCGTAAGGTCAGTGACTGCACTAAAATATAATCAGGCTGGTGACAACACGTTCTTTGAAGTCTCTTTTACTTATAACATTATTCAAAGAGTTTCTATTTCTTGAATTAACTATCCTTTCTCAGAGCCCACTCGTTTCCTCACCTCCTCTAGCACAGTCTACCAATTCCTCAGCATAAAACATGCATGCCTTTATAAAAGTGAGGAAGTCAGGTGAGGAAGTCAGGATTCAGGGTACAGAGACCGAATTAATTCACATGCCTACACAGTTCGCTTTGTTCTGAGATGCAGAATTTGGAGCTCTCAAATGTGGGCACCAATTCTGAAAAAAAGCTGCCAGAACCAAGTAAAGTTCACCAACATGATCCATCAGGGTCAGGCTGAAATAAGAGTAAGTAGTGCCAGGTCATCATTTTGAATAGAAACTACGGAAGCATTAGTGGTTACGCATGGATTCAATTCAAACACAATAATTACGCAATAACTAACTTAGAATTTTTAATGCATGCTTAAAACTCAGCGAGGCAGCAACAGAGAGAATTTTGACAAATTTGAGTCAAATTTGTGCAGACTCCTAAAAATGAAAGCCAACGAGCACAAGCCTTCTGGCAGGCCAACAGTAAGAATATAACCTGAACGATGAAACTAAAAGTCACGATGCATGTGCACACACAGCGAAAGAAATTAACAGCAAAATCATGTTGCAGACAACTGAATCTGCAGTGTTAACAATGCCAATGGATGTTATGGCTTTCAGCTGCATTTTCACCAGAAAAGTGATTGGTGAACTTCATTGAACTCATTCACTTACATCCTTAGACAGATTTCCTCAGTAAAAAAGACCACCAAAATAATTCACTGTGGCAGCTGACATCATCTTCTATAGCGCATAAGATTTTGTCTTATAGAGGCAAGAAAAAGATCCACACCACTTACTGGATGAAAAAGTAGCAACTTGTAGTACCAACTGCTGCTACTTCATATTCGTTACGGCACAAAACTGGCTGCTATTAGATCAGTAGCATCAATCTTCATCTTAGGAGCTTTGCCTTTTGCTAATCACACACTGTATTAACATGTATTCCTCTGCAGCCGATCTTTTTACTAGCAACTATGGAATGAAAAACCTAAGCCTAACACTCCCTTTTGGGAGAGTAAAAGAGGCTAAATACGTGTTTCACAGAGGCATCTTGAATCTAGGGCTGCTCTGCATAGCTCTTTTTTATTAGCTTCAGTGGGAATTACACCATCCTATAGACTCAGGTGACATTTGACATGTTTTCATGGCTGCTAAGGAAAAATGTGCCTAAGAGCCAGTACACACAGTCTATGCATGTGTGGCATAATCCATCAAGAACAAGATGAAGGTGCGATGCTATGCAACTTCCAGGTGAGCAGCATAAATATTTCTAGTTCAGTCCGTCATAATGCAAACAGAAACAATTCAGAGTGCTACTACAAATGCCTTTCTGGAAGAATTAATACCATGCCCTTTTCACTATCATTGCGGGGAGGAAGATTATTTTCTAAGTTCTGTGTTGTAATACCATTTGCCTAAAAAGCTGCTAACTAAAAACCACAGTGTTTCTGGCCTGGAGGAAGAATCTCCCTGCAGAAGATTGTGCTGCTTCTAGGACAGAAGAGAGGCAGGTTCTGCCTCCTTGCAGGGCAGAAACGCCGTGGGTTTTAGTCGGCAGCTTTTTAAGCAAATGGCATTACAATACAGAACTTGGAAAACAATCTTCCTCCCCATGATCTCAGCAGACTTAATGAGAGGGAATTAGTGACTGATAGAAAACCTGAGATAATGAGAAATTAAATGGTTTTCAAATGCTTAAACATCAAATTAAGAGCACAGATAAGAACAGCAGGAGCTCTCTTCACCTTTTACAGGAAAGCGTTTATCAAGAGTAGCATAGGTTTGGGAAATAACAGGCTGGGAAGTCTATAGATACCATCAATCAAGTCACACCCTGCTAACTTGAACAAGGTGTCTGTGCCTCTGCCGGTCCAACTTCACTTCATAATATGGACTAATTACATCTCATTACAGCTGCAAGGCAGGGGGGTACATGACTGTCCCATGGATATCAGAAGTTTTACTGTTTGCCACCATCACAGTTACTATAGAATGGTTTGTCCCGTAATACATCTTACTGAATAGGAGAGCAAGGTTCCCAAGGAAAATAGAAGTAGTTTTGAAATATAATTAGTAGTAACATTAGCATGCAAGTCATGGACATAACTTTGATTTCACTTTTTAGTACACTTTTATTTAAAATACTTGCACTGTGTTTTGTGTTTGAGTTTCATGACTGATTCACATATGTTAGTGTTTCATGCAAACTTACCTGCACACCCTTATTAAGCACATAAAACTCCTCTTTCAAAGAGAAACGTAATTGCTGTTTTGAGGAAGGCTTTTTGATGCAGTACGGCACCTGGTGCTCTGGGGAGCAGAACTATTATTGCCAGGACTTGATGACTCTGTTTTCAGTCATTAATTAGATATGTGAGCTTGTAAAGGATTCTGAGATCCGTAAGTAAAAGTGTATGCAAAACCACACAGCTATACTGCCAAAGACAAGGAATAGATTAAATAATAAACAGCAACTAATTTGCACACACTTGCAAAACTGTAAACACAGATGCATGTAATGCCTTACCATTTCCTTTCTTAAATTTATGTCCATTAACCTTCCCCAAGTTCCTTAGTTTCTCACTTGTAGAGTACATTTAATAAAAAGCTGCAGGGTCCTGAAAAGGCCTTCCCATGTTTCATAACAGCTCTGAAATCTCTGAGCTCCCTGAGGAAAGGCACCAGAGGAAGGCAGAGCCATAGTTCCAGAAGTACTAGGATTAAATCCAGATACGAGGGGGCAGGGAGAGGGAAGAAATGGATGCAAGTTACAGAACTGTCCTCAAGTGATTCATGATGTGCACAGCTTTCTCAGCTATTTTTATTTTGTTTTAAATCCTGCCAAGAGACACTGGGAGATATTCTGCATGCTCTGGTCTTCAGGAAGGTCTCCTCTCATGTTGATATTAGGAAACTGTTTGTCTCAGATGGCAATTACACATTGTGCTTTGGCAACACACCATTGCCCATGCAATTATTTTCACGCAATGATATTATCAGGTAAGCAGAAAAAGATGGAAGAAATATTTGTATTTAACATTGATTCTATGAAATGAATTGAAAAAATTCAATATACACAGCTGTAATTTTAGCTGATAGCTTGAGTATCAGTGAGGCCACATTCGCCACTAATAACCATCTCGTTTTCTTGCTCAAAGGCCAACAACCAGGCAGGCACGCAGAACGGGCTTTCTTGTATGACAGGTTAATTTGATTTCTTTTGCTTTGTTCTTTGTATTTGGTACATGGGCAGCAGGAGCCAACCCCATTCAAGGCTGTAGAATAAAACCTTTTAAACAACATAGATCATGTGTAAAGCTTCTGAAGAGAAAGAAGGTTGGTGCGAAGATTTCAGGGTCTGTAGCACTCACACTTGTAACCATCTTTGGCCCTAATATTCATTAAAACCATCTGAAGCAGTTAAACTTAGCATGAAAAAGGGACAGCAAATACCAAATTTTTATTTCATACCACATAAAAAACCTCTTATCACTCTTTATTAGTAAAAAACCAAACATTGCCTATGATTTTTCACTACTTTCTACATGCTTTTTTTTCCTTTTTTAACAAAACTTTTCCCCAAAAGCCACCCTGCAGATGATGTTTGACTGAACCATGTATTAATATTCTTGTGCAGCACCCTCAAGATTCTTTCTTGCCTTTTACAAGAAGAGCATTTTTGGAAAACTGAATGACTCAACCTATTCACCTGACAAGTAATGCATTAACAAGGCTAAATAAGAACAACAATTAAAATGTATCTAGATCAAAAAAACACTATGTAAGAATTCCACCACTGCAGCAGTTTGCACATGCTTGTTGCAAATTTTTACAAGGGTTTGATTTTTGTAAAATTTCACTTCAAGACCTTACAGTAAAGACCCAGACCCTCCTACATACACACAGATACTGGCAGTGAATATATGGAGCCCCATCCCTCTGTCCAGTCTAGCAGTTCTCTGTAGTTACAACTCATTCTTGTTAGCATCAATTAAAAGGGTCTGAATTGACCTACTTGGGTTTCTAACTACCAAGATACTGCAGGAGCAGATGCTTATCAAAAAGCCCTGCCTTTATTAATACAGGAATTGTAGCGATGGTGTGAAAAATTAATTCTCTTCAGGCTGAAGTCCTGCGTGACCACAGTGAATGTCTACAAATTCTTGTGTTACTGCGAGTTTTATGGACATGCCTTAGTTTTTCCATGTGGAAACATATAAATGGAAGTAAATGGCTTTGATCTCAAACTGTCTAAAAACCTACGTTATGTTAGTGTCAAGAGTGCATACTGAGAAGGCGCAGGGAGGGAAAAATATCCAACTCTCCTATTATTATAGCTATTAACATATGTCAGTAAGTGAGACAGAAGACTGGGGTTATGCAGATACTGAAGAATTCCTCCCAGAGCGTAGATTTCCACTTTGATGTCAGATCAGGCACAGAATTCACATTATATCCTATGTTATGAAATAATAACACAAATACACATACCATGTCACTACATTCGCAAAAGGAATCCTCTCCATTCATCTGATTTCTATTAAGTTTAAATCACGTTTTAGCAATATGCATTGGAATTAATATTCAATTCAATTTTATACTTTTGTTCACAAGCCAAATGAAAGAAGTGTAGAAGAAAAATTGCACATAAACAGAAAAACTGACAAAGGCTCCTGTTTGAATAGCAAGCTGAGAACAGATTTCTTACAGCATAAATAAGGATCAAAACATTCAATAGGGATAAACAAAAAGTAGCCTTCAGCATTAATCACCCAGTCACATTCATCTGTACTTTTGGCATCAACCAAGTGAACCTAATTAAAAAGGAATATTGTCTTTGGATGTTATTATCTTGCTTCACTCACTTGCCAGCCGTCTCACTTAGCTGCCAAGTTCCCACTGATCTCCCTCCCAATCCACCCTCGACCATGCAGAAGCACAGGGTGTGCCGTCCTGCATCATCCCTTGCCCTGGCACTCCGCAAAGGCGACGCTGCACAACAAACCACGGAAACATCTGCTTCCATAACTGCTTATGGATTAGCTCAGGTAAAAGATACACAGCAGTAGCATTCATGCTTGCTTCTGTGAGACTCTCCACGAAGCTTCCAAGCACAAATTTAACTTCTATAGGGTGAGAGGGGGAGCATTATTGGGATCTTCTTATTGTTCAGCTGGGAGTATGCACAAGCTGCAATTTCACCAACACCAAGGGCACTCTCTGCTACCGCAGGATAGAACAAGCCGGTCTGCTGTGATATACTATGCAGCATCCAGCCCAGCACTAAGAAAGCATGCTGTGAAAGACAACAGGGGAAGGAACACCCATTCTCTCTGCAGCCAGAAGAACTACTTTCCAAAAGACATGCAGTTATGCACTACAATCAAAGAGTCTTCTCACCAAAGTTGTTTTTCATAACCTCCCTGCACTTCCTTGTAACTTGGCATTCACTGACCACACGCAGACTCTATCAGAAAAAATTAAGCGCATGGTAAGTATTCACCAGCTGTGAACAAGAGGCCATAAAGAAAGCATTTGACACCATACATACAACATGCCTGGCCTTTACAATGACCTCCTTGCAGGAGAAAGACCTGCAGAAGGAAAGGAGATGGGTTCCTTCCTCCTCATGTCCCTGTCCCGGGTTTGTACTCAGCCCTAGAAGTTGGTAGACTCAGGAAAAACCACTTGGTGAACACCTTTACAGATGAAAAAGTCAGGCTTCTTGCTCCACCAGAGTAGCGCTGACAGGCTGCAGATAAAGAAACATCATCTTGGAAAACCAGTATTTGCAGAAAGTGAAATAGGGGACTTTGACCTCTGGAACTTAGTGGGTTCTTCTCAGGGGATGTGTCACCATCCTCACGTGACAGAGACACAGTTCACTTTATTGAAATGTAAGATGAACTTGTTTATGCTCCTATGCATTACCAAGGACTGCACACAGCCCTTCTGGAAGGGTCGCCAATCCAACACCTTTCTTACTGCTACAAGTACAATACTTGATAGTTTAATTAATTATTTCCTTGTGCTTTTTATTAACTGTTGCAGTAACAGAGATCAAATATCCTGCAAGAAGCTAGTTTCCAAGAGATCCGCATGGTATATTGCCTTGAACCAGAGGCTTGGGTAGGTCAGAAGACATCTAGAAGTACTGATTTCTAAACATGTTATGGTTCCACTCCTCCAAAACTCCTCTTCAAAATCCTTCTAAAGGCCTACATTTTTGGTGAGAAAGCAGCAAGAAAATAACGAGCAAGAAATCAAATCACAGAAATTAAGATGCATGACACTGATTTCCTGTTTTATTTATTACCCTAATACTTTATCTTTCATCAAGTTAGGACTTAAATTCTTTGGAGTAAGAACTCTTCCTATGATGCATAATCTGAATACTATAAAAAAATTACAAAAGCTTAATCATCACTTTAGTTGAATTCGTGACAAGTTATCTGAAAGACACAGAAAATGTAAAGATATTTCTAGCTGGATGAGAGAGCTTTGTTTGTCCTGTTTTTGTACTGATCTGTAGAGGATCTCACTCAGAGAATATTATCAAAAGAAACCTTCCAAATAACAAATTCAGGCCAACTCATTAAATCAGGCCGTAAGAGTGATTTTTCTAATAACAATTTTTTCCCCATTAGTTCCCTTTCACCAAATGTAGAAAAGAACCTCTTGCAAACGGCAGCTGTGTGGAGAAGACAAATGAACTCGGGGATACTCGTTAATTTTCTCGGGTGGCAGAGAACACCAGAG
Source organism: Calonectris borealis (assembly GCF_964195595.1). Classification (NCBI taxonomy): domain Eukaryota; kingdom Metazoa; phylum Chordata; class Aves; order Procellariiformes; family Procellariidae; genus Calonectris; species Calonectris borealis. Next base: position 34,829,512 of record NC_134319.1, on the reverse strand, counting down.
AGGCTGCTCAGGCAATTCCTGACCCTTCTGCTAACCTGCATTTCCTGTCCAAGAGGCTAGTTTCTGAAAAACAGTTTGATGACTATCATTGAGCCTGCTGTGAATGATAATTAGCACCTAGCAGGCCCATACATACTGATTCAGCTCTCTTTCTTTCAAAGAATACTGTCTTTTACATCAAAGAATATTGCCGAGAGTTCAACTGTTTTACTTCCTGCTCTAACAGGGGTGGAAGTGCCACACTGATAACAGATTTGAGGCAGTAACTTTAGAATATGCAGCCTGGAAAAAATATCCACTCATCTTCTCAGACAGTTCCAAGTAACAGCCTAGAAAGAAAAAAAGAAGGCACTAAACTGCTTTTCATTCTTTAGGACAGACACCTTGTATTTAATTAACTTTCTAAATTTGAAATAGCAAGTAATGCAGTAATGCTTCAATACTATTTCCTTTCTTGTTTTCTCCATGTTTAAAGAACTCAGTACAGTATAACAAATTTCTCCTTGCCCATTATTACAGTGTGTATCCATGTATCTAAGTGAATGTATTAAGATGTTCATTTCTGTATTATCTCTTTTCAGAGAAAAGAGCAGAGGAAATTCAGGGAACAGAGCACTGGGTTATGCCAAGGAGGTAATCTACCCTTTGTCCATCTAGGCAGTCTTTTTCCTGGAATTATTCCAGATGTAAGCACGTTGATGCTGAGAGTCCTATTGTGTTCATTCAGTTCTGGTTTCTGCTCCTTGTCTGGGATGTACCTGAGCATTACCACTGCTTTGGTTGAACCGAGTCACATACATTGTCTCCGGGGCAATTTTTTTTTCAACCTGGATTTCAAGCTATTAGTTGGCTGGTAAGTGTCCACGTCAGTTCCCTGCAGTAGACAGCACGCTTGCATCTTGTCAGGCTAATAGGTCCTGCCTTCCCCCGCTGCGCATCTAATATAGTTGACTCCGTTTATACAGTAAGAGACAGTACTCTTGTCACGTGTTGGCCTGACAAAAGGTCACTTAGCAGTCTTATTACAGCAATGCCCAAAGTCAAACACACACTTTTTTTCTTATGTGGGCAGGCGGAACACATAGTATGTATGCTTATTTCTTGCAGGTGCAGCTTAGGTGCTTCTAGCACTTAGCTGCTAGCATAGATCACTCTGAATTATTTAACAGTGCTACTTGTAAGCAGATGCTAAAAATGCCTTTCAGTTTTGATGGTGATACCAGACAGGCGTGTAAACATTTTTAAATATTCAGCAAATAAGCAGGTAAAGGAAACCCACCGTGCTATGGACAGAACAGTAACTACAGCATGTATGACTGTATGATTTTATTCTACCTGTAGATTCAGATAAAGAAATACATCAGAATAGTACGCTGACCTGCATGCTATGCTGTTCATCAAAGAGCTCAGTGCACAGCAGCTGGCACTTCACTACCTTAGATGGCTCCCAATAAGACAAATGTTCAGTGTTGCCTCACTTTTTGCTCATCTACTGCTGGAATTCATCATATGCTGAGATTACTAAACTCAAACATCTCTACTAATCACCAACATAAACACAAGCAAAAGCTGTAAAAGTTTCTACATACTATACAGCTGTGTTGTAGAGGCAAAAGACAGTTGCCACTATTAAAAGAAGTGCTTCATTGTCTACTCTTACTTACTCACACCAGAAAACACGCAAAGCCAAGACTACCATAAAATCACACACTTAGCATCACCCAAGTTTCGGGGATCTGAGTTTTGATTCTGTATCTGAAATTCTTGGAGGGGTAAGGAAACAAAATAACCACGACAAATCAATCTCTTCACCACACACACTGTTTCAGTTAAAAAAAAAGCGCCTAAATTCCTCAAAATCCATCCCCCAAATCAATATTACTTATGTATATGAAAACGTCAGGAACAAAACACCAAGCTACCAAAATACTCCATATTAATTCAGCCTGATAAATATGCATATAGCAAACTCATATTTTGCCTACAAGACTGTAACAAACTGGAAGAGAAAGTTTACATGCTTATGGAGTTTCCCTGAAAAGTTTATAGGATCATCAAGTTTCACACTCCTGGCCAATCTCTAGCCTCACACAGCTGCGATTTGCTCCTCCAGGCTTCTGATACATTACATGAAGCATCTGAAAAAGTAGCCAACGCCCTTAAAAAGTAGCAAATGCCCTTACAAATTCATTTATGTTACATATAACACCAATCTGTTGGGAGGACTCGAGCAATTCACACCATCCAGTCACCATTTAACAAGGTCCAAAGATGAGCCTGTACTTTAAGTTGGTCATAGCACTCAATAAGCACCGATAACAATCCTAGAAGGCTCGAGAGCTTGTACTCCTTGAAATTTATAAAACTGCAGTGACCTTTCAGACTACTCTGAGCAGTACGCTGCCACCCCACAAACAGGCACAAGTTTTAAACGGGATCTTCATCTAGCTGTGCTCAATATTAGTGTGGGACAATTAGTGACTTGATACAGTATGTTCTTCTTAATACAGAACACGCAACTGGGGGAAAAAGTCAACTCTCATTCAAGATTTCAGTCTGTATTTGTACAGCTGCTGGCACAAAAATCAGATGAATGTTCTCTTTCAGAAACAGCAGCATCCAACTGAAAGCTTTCAAAACAAGGGTTTACTACAATCCACTTAAGCATGTAAAGCAGATGCTGGGTTATTTTTAGAGCTACCAACATTTGTTCTCTGCCTTAACTCCCACTCCAGAAAGAAAATGGGGATGAAAGCAGTGTTTATTCTCTTACGATCCAAAATTCAGAGATCTATATGGAACTGTCCCAACAATAATAAAGGGTTTCAATATGAATTTAATTTGACATTCTGAATTACTTAAAACTACACAAAGCATGAACCCATCTCAATCTATTAACAAGACTTCAAATTTCCTTCTTCAGAATGTTAGTAATGACAACGCTATAAAGCTTTTGCTTCTTACATATAGCCAAATACTTTACTCTTTTGCTGCCAAATATAAACTGTTCTTTTGAATACTATTCTAGACCCTAACAAGCACTGCGGGTTGTACATGACACAATCACACACCAGATACCTCCAGAAATCTGACAGAAATCATTGTGTCCAAGCAAACTAAAATGATCACAAATAACAGTGCTTACTATCACCCTGATATCATCCAGCTTCTGCACATAGCCATTTGAAATGGGGGCAGTAGATTACTTTTTCCAAACAGAGGCAGACACTACTGAAGAAATCTGAATTCAGCTGCAGCTTAGCGTTTCCTACATATTTATTCTGTTCTAAGCATCCTTTATCAGAAATGAAAGAAAACACAACTCAGACTCTCAACTAAGCCTGTCTGAACTGTCCAAGAGGGTTATCTCAGACATGTTTTAAAGCTGTTAGCAATACCAGTACCAGCCAAAACGTAATTCCCAACTATTTGATATAATCATTCTACATATATAAGTGATTTGAAACTCAATATTCTGCTGTGGCAGCAGTAAACTTCTTTAGCTTTACTATAAAAAACTGCCAGAAGTAATTTGGTCATTGTGTTAAAGCTCCCAGCTGGTCTACAGACATTAGGGAGGAAAATCTAAATCCCAGGAAGAGATGAACGAGGGAGGGGGGTGCTTGTCTTGCTGCCTTTGACATGCTTGAATGAGTGTCTTGATGGAAAAATCCTGTAGAATTTAAAACTAAGTTTTCCAAATGTATGGGGGTTGATGTTTCTTCATGGCCTTTTTTCCTTCAGCCTTGCTAGAAATTTAACAATTATAACTCTGCTGTAGCCATCTAAGGGTAATTCAAACAGATCAATGAAGAAATACTTAATTCTGCTGTATTTTGTAATAGGTCCTACGTAATTGATTGCATACCTACTTATTCCACCTTCGTAAACCAATACGCTCTTCCTATAAGAAAAACTACATCCATGTAATGTTAGTAAGCGTTACAACTCCATTTCTGACCTTTCTCTGTTTTGGAGCACCTTAAGCCAGGCAATTCTGTTGAATTTTTCTTTTTTTTCCATCATTCTAAGTTTTCCATCTGTTAACAAGGTACCAGAATTACAGCAGCAAAGTTAACGAAGCTACCCGCTCTGCACAGAATATGACCCAGTATCATCAGCAAGCAGAAATCCCGGCAGAGTCACCTACAAGCAGACAGAATAGTTTTCTTTCTAAAACATTTTGAGTTCTGTCTCCTCTTAACCACAGATGGGCAGCTGGGAACCAAAGGTTCAAACCTCCACATAACAAAGGCAAACAGAAAGAAACCTGCAGTACTTTCAAATTTTAAAAGGATTCGCTCCAAGACAAATTACTGTCTTTATACATATTTTTTTCAAATTTGTTCCTGGTATGAAGCAACAGCACAGATCTAGACCTTGTTTGGTCTTACCCATGCTGTCTTTTTCAGTTCTGACATAGTTTTGAAGTCCTTGCCTTCATAAAATCTAGCCCTTCATAAAATCATGATTAGTTCTTAGCTTGTATTGACTGGCACTATAGAACAGGCACAATAACATAATATACAGAAAAACTTAGAAGTACTATTCTGTTAGAGATAAAATAATGCAGATGAACATAGGAACTTTTACCAAATTTAGTTGGTAAAAGTATATAACACATATATAACTATAGTTATAGTTTCACTGAAAAAAAAAAGTAATCCACATAGTCAGCCTGTAAATTTTCTGAAAGTAGAGGTTGGCTACAAATATTGGGCAGTGGTGTGTTCGTGTAGCTATTTCTGTGCTCTACTCTTTAGGAGACACTAACAACAAAACTACCTCAGGCTCCATTCACTTGTACAGCAGTTAAATTGGAGAAGGAGGTAAGAGTTAATAGGAGGAGGACCGAACCACGGCTCATATTGACACAGCACAAGGCAGTCCCACAAACTGAGCACTAGTGCTGTTCGGTGACTCCCATTACCATTTTAAAACAGGGAATAATGTTCTGTCAGTCTCCAAGCAGTTTTACCAACAGGCATAAATAAAATATAAAAGTTACTAAGAGAGACAGCTCACAAGATAAAGAAAATATAAACCATGACAGAGGAAGTTTAACATGCAGTTTCCTTGTTACCTTGCACCGTAAGGAAGACTGATGCTGTGGTAGATCCACCCTCATTAGAAGCGATGCAGTTGTACTTGCCAGCATCCGTGAGCTTTACAGTCTTCACCTCTAAAGACAGGTTGCTCATCATCCTAATTCGCAGGGGCTCCTTAAGCCTCACATCCCTGCCATTTCTCTGCCAGGTGAGATTGTAACGCACTGTGCTTAAAATCAGGCAGGTCAAGATGGCTCCTTCACCAGGGACAACCGTGACGTTATTAGGAACCTGAATCATGGGTGGAGGCTCTGAGTAAAAAGAACAGAATAAAGAACAAAATTATAAGAGAAAAAGATTGGGGAACCTTTGCTTCATTTCTGGATTCTTGATAAACAACTTCAAGTAAACTATAGTGTAAAAAAAAAACCTAAAATTAAAAAAATAATGTAATATTGGTTTAACGTTTAGTTTCATTTCACATTGCTGAAGCCATGAAACAGAACCCAGGGCAGCATCCTCATTCCCTGATGCTAAGCTACCTGACAGGAGCTTACATCGCAAGAACACACCTGATCTAGGTCAAAACTATCTGTCCTGGTTTTGGCTGTCTGACCTCTGACTGAGGTGTGACCACACATGGAACCTGAGCTACGCACTAGATTTTTACAGGCTTGTATATGAAAAAACCATGTTACTAGCAAGCTCTTCTAATAGCAATGATGAAACCAAGTCAATAGCTGCTCTATGCATCATTATTAAGTTCTTTCCATGACTGTTTCTATAAGGCAATATGGAAGGAGAAAGCATCTGTTCCCCCAAGTTTATCTGATCACGGACCTCATCAAATGGGATAAGGAAAAGGGGAGGAAATAAACACAGTATACAGAGACACAGACCTGAGAGATGAACAATAGAAGAGACAGTGGCAAAAAACAAAATTCATCATGCTAATTGATGGGCTATCAAGAAGCTACCAGTATCATTTCAAAGAGGAGCCAATCTGGACTTTGCAACCAATAAGGACACAAACCTGGGGGTCCCAGATATTAGGGGGGAGACGGAAGCTGTCAAACTATGCAAACTGATAAAGGAATACGCAGGGGAAGTGGATCAGGGAGGAGCAAAGTGGGGAGCAGGCAGAAAGGGGCATAAACGGCACCTATTGCATGTAAAACATTGCCAGTCGGTATTCTTGTCTGACTGAGCCCTGCACCTGATCACCACAGTCTCTCCTGTCGTCTTATTAAACCTTTTTTGAACTCCCTCTGTGTGTAATCTCAATCCCTATCCCTTCTGTGCGTGTCCTGCAAGGACTAAGCTACTGGGGGCACCAGCGTGAGCGGACCGGGTGCCAGCTACTGGAGTCAGGCCAGGGGCATGGGCACCCCGGGCCTGTGGCATCAGCTGCTGGAGGGACTGGGGTCCAAGTACCAGCTACTGGAGCAGCCAAGGATCTCAGGCAATTCTGTACCTTCCCCAAACCAGGCGTGTATGGAGGGGGGTGCAGTTTGTTAGCAAAATTCCAGCTGGAACAGCTGGCAAGAAGCAGGTAAGAGGGCCCAGGATCTGGGCAGGGGTATGGCAGGGACAGAGGGGCCGTGCCAATACTCCAGGGATCTGCAAACGCACGCGTGGCTCTAGAGAGCGGTGCATACGTGCTCTCACTAGTGAGCTTCAACCCGGGGAGTTAGCTGTTCCGGGCTCTATGCAAGTCCTATATGCAGCTGCTGTTGAAGGCAGCACCTGCGGAGCCAGCTGTGTCAGTGTCCTCTGTGTGTCTGTGACACGTGCCCAGCTTCACTACTGATGAGTGTGCAAACAGGAACGCAGCAGCAGTGTCCACGGGTCTGGGACAGAGACCCGCAGGCCCCTGGGCACACGGGGCTGAGCTCCAGCAGCCAGGCAGGAGGAATTCCTAGGCTGGAGCTGCAGCCACTTGCAACATCCCTTAACGGTTTCCACTCCTATCTTAGGTAATTTCATTATCTTTTCCTTCCTATCTGTACATATTTTATGTTGTAACTTCCACTATTTGTTATTATTTGTTTTCCACTCTACTCATCTGCACACTTCTATCACACTCCTGGAAGAAAGCTGCTGCAATAATTTTGTACTGGAATTAAACTTTGAAGCCACAGATGCTTAAAATAGGAGCAGTCATTCTGATTCTTCTCGAGATATCACTGATAAAGGAGGCAACATTTAAATGTTAGAGAAAGAAAATACACTATGTATCACTTTATGCATTCCCATTAAAAACATATATATACACTCCATTTGTTTTTCCCCAGACTGGTTCTTGAAAAAAGAAAGATCTGCAATGAATAATATTCTGAGTGGGATGCTTTAGCAGAAATAAGACAGCTGTAAGAGCAAGATCAAAACTTCATCAGTACACACCAAAAAACAATTATCCTAAGAAAAGCAAGGATAACAGGGAATAAAAAAAGTCTATATTTATTAAGGGTGAAAGTTACTCCTAAGCTCAGAGCCAGCCATAACTCCTCCTCACTTAAGTCTCATGTGGAGTCTCAGATGAGGTTCACAAGCTTTATGCTAGATCTCTACATAGCAATGAATCACTCATACACTCTGCGTGCTGGGTGTGCAGCTCCCCTTCCCTATAAACACCATCCCTAACAGCAATCGCCCTTATTACCAAAACTCTGTATTTCAACACATGCAGAGGAAAGTCAAAAAAAGCTAGACTTGCTTACTGAGAATGGAGTTTCTCCCCCGCACTTCAGGTTTTCCTTTGTTTGGGAGAAACGACAAATCTTCTAATGCTTTCCATGGGCATATCACCAAGTATGTTACTTAAAGAAACTTAGAAGAGAGAGAGATGAAGGCCAGTGCAGGACTAAAACCCCCATCTTTTGAATGTCAGTCTGGTGGGGCATGACATCGCTTGGACTACACCAGCCTCTTACCACAATAGTGCACACACATAGCAATCCCCCGGCCAAACTCTAAGCTGAATCCCTTGTATTCAGCACTTCAGTTAAGGTGCCTGCACAAGCTAACAAGCCATTTGACATTTTAAAGATTTAATACTAGTAAGCCAAAGTCAAACTCAAGTGTTTGCTTTTTCTGAAACTAGAAAATGTTGAGACAGTTCCAATACCTTTCACACAGCAGTTGACAAAATGGATTATCTGTGATACACTGTCTGTCAGCTGGGCAAACTAAGAATACTTGAAAAGATTGTTTACTTTGCTTAAAGAAGAAATTTCGAGTAATTTTCTTTCAAGTATTTGTACACAAGGATTTCAAAGCATCTCCCTCACATTAATCCTCTGCATGGCTCAAACAGAACTGCTCATGTTTACACAGTGAGGCAGTCCCAGTCGATCTCTCACGGCTCTGTAAATGAGAGGATATGGGAATTTTTCCCCTAGTCAGTCTTGACTTTCAAGTGCTACCGATATCACAAGAAGAGAGTTAGGATTCTTTCAGTCTTCTTTTTGAGGAGGAAGATGATTGCAACTTCCAGACGAAGAATCTTTATACCCACAATTTCTGGGGCAGAATATAACATCTGCTTGTCCTCCAAAACACAGTTTGAAACAAGCATATGGGAATACCCTATCCGCCTGAAGGATTTTCATAGCCAAAACATAAAATAGTGCTCTAGAGCTAGGACTTGGGTAAGTATTGATGCTACTGTTCTATTCTACTCGAGTACTTCATGTGACTAAAAGGATGTTCCCCTCCTCAAATTTCCCACTTGGTGTAAGAGGGCTGTTTCTCTACAAACGTTGCCTTGCATGGAATCAATGATATTGCACTGGTTTCTTTGGATTTGCTCATACTGCAATGAGAGGAACATCTTTGCCTGGAAAAGAGAAGGTAAAGGGATATATAGTCACCCTCTTCAACTACCGAGTGGGTTGTTTTAGAGAATACAGAATTTGAGTCTTCTCAGGGCACAAAAAAAAAAAAAAAAAAAAGGTTAAAAGTCTGTGGTCATAATATGCAGCAGGGGAAATTCTGACTAGACATGCAAAGCATTTTCCTAGTGGGGGTAGTTAAGCACTGAATGCTGCCCGTGGAACTTGTGAAATCTCTATCCTCGGGGAAATTCAAAGGTTGATTGGACAAGTTCCTGAAAAACACGATCAAGCTTGGAAGTTAATTCTGCCTGGAGCTGTGAGTTGGACTAGGTAACTTCCAAAGGTCCCTCCAGCCTAAATTGTTTTGTGATTCTGTGATTCATAATCCAGGTTAACTAACCTGAATTAGCTACGACAGGAGATAAAAGACAAGACAGCTTCAATTTCAAGCAGTTATATGAAACCCTGTGGCTGAATTCAAATTGCTGTTGTGACTTCTACTGTCCTCACTGCCACTGTAAGTTAACTGACTCAGCTCCAGTGTTTTCTCTAGTCAAGAGCAATAGCTTACACTTCTGCATGACAGATGTCTGATCAACACAAACCGAAAGCTATACAGAATGGATTTTTGTTTCAAAATAGAAATTATTTTCACTTTCCTTCAGACTGCATTGCAACTGTGAAAAATTAAGTCACAAAATTTGCTATAGTATGGATAGGGTTTTTATCCACCCACCCACATGCATAAATAAGCTTTTCTTCTTAATTTTTCCTGCAGGTCACCTTCCTGCAGAAGACCTCTACTGTCTGCTGAAGCAGTTCAAGACCATGCCTGTTTTTATGTTTTCTCCATCTGTGTTTGGGGCTCATCTTGGTTTACAGTTACTTAAACTAAATTCCTCTTATAGAGTAAAAGGATTAACTTTGTGAAGTAAAGCCTGTTGTTTTACTTTGGGAAACATTTCTAGCTGATCTGCAATTGAAACTCTCAACATCATGATCTGCAGGCAATAATCAACGTGTCCCAGCGGTCAGACTGACAGGTACACAAGCAGCATAGCTTTACATTTGCCTTCACAGAAGACCAGCTATACTCTCTCTCCCTTTCTCCCACTCCAAATTTTTATGTCCAAAGCTTGACCAGGCTGATGCTATTCACTTTTCAGGAAGTATTGCCTCTTACCACAACTAACTTTTAGTAATAATTAATGGGTCAATCATTTAGAGCCCCAAGTCTGAACAGGTCATTAACTTACATAGGAAAATTCCCCCTCCCTCAGCAAGTGGAATATCAGTGCTTTATGCTTTGAAACTGCTTTAACACGTAAGGCACATCAATTCATACTAAATGGATGACCAGATTTATAACTAGTTGTCCTTTAAATTGAGATTTTTATGAAGTTAGGAACGTTTTAAATTAAATAAAACAAAAACCAGTGACTATCTATTGGACAGATAATGATTGCTAGCCATTTTGGGGCTAGCAACCAAATACTACTCTTTATTCAAAATTATATCTTTGTAACTAGCCCAATTTATTCCTCCTTTAATTTTACTTCCTTCATCCCAGTTATTCACTTTTAAAAAATTCAAGGTAATAGATGAGAAAAAATTTATTGAATCTTGTTTAAAAAAAAGCAGAAAACTTTTTTATGCAACTTTTGTAATTCCTCATCTATCAGATAATACATACATACAATCAAGTAAACATTTAATTGCTACAGCTTGAATAAAAATGAGGACAATTGAAATCTGAGATTTCAATTTCTGCTTCTACAGGCCATATCTATCCTGCAAGTCCAACTGATAGTGGGAACTAATTAAAACAAGTCCAATGTTAATATTTAAAACAGGTGTGCTGAATAAACATCAGCACACTCGTGTACATGGATGAAAAAACCACATTATTTAAAAATACTTAGAACTGGAAATGTATTTTATTGGCCCCAAGTGCCGTTGCTCTCTGTTAAAATGTTCCAGCACAATGAATTACCATGCTTCAGCCTCGAAGGATGGACTGCTACCCACCTGATACATCCAGAAACGTCTGTGCACGTCCAGTTCCTGCACTGCTAGTTGCCATACATTCGTAAAAGCCTTCATCAGGCAAGGAGACCTTGGCAATTTCCCAACTCATACTAGATGATTCTCTGGAGGAAGAAAAGGGCATACTCACTAAATTCCTGAAGGAATCAAGAGGTACAAGAACATGGTTTCCTGACTACAGACATAGGAGATTTTCACAATAATTAAGAGGAAAAACAGACCCCCTGATGAATCAAATTGGATCTAGCTTTATGGATTTTATTTAAAGAAACGATATATACCTTGTCAGGCTTTTTATAAGTTTTTGCAGAATGTCTCACTTGCACATCTACAAATACGCCTTTAACATATGCCAACAGTTGTCACACAATAACTAAACCACAATAACTAAAATAAATAAATAAATATTTGCAGTCATTCACTCAGCTGCTCATACTCTACTGTTATATTTACTACTTGAGAAGATACCTTTCCTTAATACCGACAAGTTTCTGTGTAGAGCCAGTATGCGATACCACAAACCTGTAGCTCTTACGAGCAAGGGTAACAAGGGTTCATCCTCCCAGCATGAGCTTCTCAAATTCCCATGTACAGACAGGGGCTACACATAAAAGAGACCCTGTCCTTTACCAGATATAATCTACTTTCCCCCCTCTCCATGCAAATCCACTATCAGGTTCACACACTGGAGAGGGCAGCATCTACCCCACTACAAGATGACTACATCCAGGCAGCTCTCTACTTTTTAAACTGCAGGGACTACCTCCATCTCAAATATTTACAATCCAGCAAAATGTGAAGTATCAGTATGAAGATGACTCCGACTTCTGCTCTGCCGGCTGCACCTCTGAACTTATGGTCAGCAATAACTATAATAATCCAATATTCTGCACATCGATTGCCTAACCATACAAAAATAAACAGTGCAACACATATAAAGACAGAATTGGTGGATTAAAGACTGAAAATGGAGGGTGGGATACCGAAGGGATGCAAGCAAGATAATGTAACAGGAATCCAGAAAAATACTTGGAGTTTTTCTGTACGTCACAGCAAGGGCAAAGCACATAGGCAATAATATCATGTATCTATCACATGCAATGTTAAAGTCAAGATGAGAATTAAAGTATAACTACATTGACTGGTGGTTACACATGCTAAAAAACACTCTTACGGCTTCTCAATATTCAAAACCACATTTTATACAACTAATGGTGCAACAGACACAGAGATGTTGACATAAATGAGCAAAACAGTGGTTCTTCTGCAGTGTCCCAGTGCTCCCTGTGGCCTGTTGCTATGGCATATAAACAAAGCTGTTGAGTGCTAAAATATCCATGATAGCTTTGGCAAGTAATCGCCACATTATGGGAAAACACTAAATTAGTGAACCCTTTGTCTCCCTTCTGTTTGTCTGAATAGGTTGATTTATCAACCACTGAAGGATATAGAAAGAACAAGAAAGAGAGACTTGGAATATGCATGAGAGTTCAATGCTGTAGCACCATGAGACAGACAATCTAACTACACCACAAATAAAAACAGTATATAATGACCTTAAATGACTTCCTACTTATTCTCTCTTACTTCATACTTATTCTAGATAACCTAATATATCATATATAGAATCTATGACATTTTACAGTGCAATGCTGGCAAATGGAAGTGGCAGTAGCTGCCAACGCTAAACAATAAGGTAGTGTTTCTTCCAAGTAAAAAGTGAGAAACTTCTCTTTTTCATGGAAAGTATGCTAAAAGTGAAGTTATGCAATCCTATTCTTCTTCATTCCTGACTTTCGCTATACACCAGATGTGGAACATGGAAGCCTTGAGAACGGAAGCATAAAAGGAAATGTGTCCAGAGTGGAAAAGTTTGGCAGAGACCTGCAGTGGTCTATTAAAAAAAAATTAAATACAACAATGGCAACAATGAATAATACACACCTCAAGGCATCTGCTGCACACTTTGGCACTGACTAAAAAGCAGTAACTGCACACAACTTTTTGAACATGTGTTATTGGGACAACTCAGCACCTTTCATCATCAAGTCATTTATTTACCCAAATCATTTTACAATACATGCAATTTGCTGATCAAGCTGCTTATCTAGTCAGTTTGGAAAATACAAACATACTCCTTTAGCCAAGTTGCAAAATCCGAAGACCAAATCACATCCTGGTTATGAGTTACTGTAGAAACACTGGCAGAGAGCACAGCGATGTTCACGTCGTATCTAACCTCACCTCTTGGTCACCACAAACCACCACGCTCCATATCACGTTTTCACTTGGGAAGTTACCAGCAGCAGGCTGTGGCTCACAGGAATGAACTAAAACCTAAGACTCACTCGTACCGTACCAGTTAACACATAGTTTGGAGGGATATATTCTGCATGGTTAGCAAATCAGATACTTGACTAACAACCACAAATATTCAGTTTGATTCACAGGGGTTTTTTTTAAATTATTATTATAATTATTATTTTAATTAACTAAGTGGATCACCTTTCTTGTCAGAACTTCACACATTATTTTTGCCGATTCTGCCCTTTGCAGGGTTGGTGGGATCTGCCATTTATAATACAGAATGGATTTTAAAGACACATTAGTACTCAGTTCCCACTGATTTCCCACTGGAATGTGGTGCTACTGTTCTTGGTCTCCGAAATCAGACTTGTCAGAAATGAACTTGATATCAATCAAAATCCAAATTTTCTTACTAGACCACCACAGGATGCAGAAATCTAGAAAAGCAAAGCTGTTGCAGTTTTAGAGAAACTTCTTTTTCCTACACGTTACTCACTTGAAATTAGGAATTATTATTACAGCTGATAGTACCTCTGGAATCAAAGTTAAAAAAAAATTTCAAAGTATGTTCACTTCAAGAACCCTTAGCCTATATTCATTCTAATGGTACTTTCACAAAAACATGCTAGAACTATAATATTCAACTTCTAAACGATTTACTTTCTGAAATAAGTATTAAAAAAAAAATTGAGTAAAGATGACATCTTGTCATCAAAACAAAAGTCATTCAAACTCATTCAATGCAGAGCAATAATACAGCTCAAATCTGCATGAAGCTAGTAAGATGGACAAATCCTGTATGGAACTTCACTACTAATAAAATGCAGACAAGGCAAATTAGATCCTATTTAACTGTGATCAATAATGTTTGGCTTGAGATATATTTTGTTAAATTAACTTGGATGATCTGTTCATTCATCTGCTCTGTAATACGAAAATGAAAAATGCAGCCCAGTCATAAAGGTGTTGGATGTATGAAAACCAAGCAGTAGAAGTGTGTGGTTTGATAACTAAAGAATGGAAAAAATTACACAGCTGCTAAAGTATGTGCCAGGGTTGACTAAATGTAAATGGCACCTCATTAAAAAAAAAAAGAGCTGCAGCATTTCACACTGCCAACAGTGTACAAGGGAGCTTCAGAATTTATTTATTTTGGTAATCATGTACTTGCTATCGAATGCTAGAACTCAGCCTTCAGCCTTCTCCTGAAGTGCTTCAGGCTTTACAAGAGGCTAACAGAGGCTGCTAACACTAGTTTCTAGTACACATGCTTCCCTTTCAACTTTCAACTATCAGAATTACAAGATGGACTTTATGAGTATTTTAATCCGTTTATACTTTTTTTTTTATTCTTATCTCATTCTACAGAGAAAGAGCATGCAATCCATTTTCTATACAGAAATCCGAAGAGCCTTCTGGTAGAGTCAGTAGAAGTTTTCCTCCAGAAAATCTCTCAAAACAGGAAAATTTTTTACAGTAGGTCATAGGACATACTTCTAGGGCATCCATGAAAGGCCATTAAAAATAAAGCAAATTAATGTCTGTTACATAATCATCTAATGTATCGTTGGGGGGAGAGGGGGAACGTAAGGGGTGTGTTCCAGAAAAAAAGCTAGTTTCCGATCTACTTCACATAACTTTTAAAAATATAAATTAAAAGCATTTGCCTTCTAGACTTTTAGACCCAGCTTATCATAATTTAAGACCACACATTTGAGGGGGATTTTGGCCAGAACCATATAATCTCATCATCTATACAGAGTGTACACCCTCCTCAAACATGCATATATTATAAATCTCTATAAATAAAATACAACCTCCCTAATGAATATCACCAAAAATAACAGAATGGAAGTAACAGGATATCAGCAGTATATAATAGTAAATACTAAATAGAAATCATAGAATATAAATAGGAAATAAAACAGTATTGGGGAAAAAAAAAGGTCACGACTTACTTGAAGAACTGATCCACTCCTAGTTTTACTCCATTTTTAGTAAACCGCTGAGTAAAAGGTATAAGACTTTCTACATGGCAAGGAACAGACCCTGGCTGTAAGTAATATCCTGGAGTCTTGGTAGGCATCGTAACTTTTGGAGCATCTGAAGAAAGCAAGTATTCCCCAAAAGATTATTAACAGCTACTAACATATATCTTATCTTTTCCTTTTGATAAAAAGAAATTCGATTTCTGATAAAGTTATACTTAGTAGATAATAACATTAACTTGTTCATCATAATCTAGAGATAGAACTTTGGAAGGAAACAGCACAGAAAGTCCTCGTGCAAGTTAGAAAAAGATATTAGGTATCAATTTTAACTGATTCAGAAATGACAAATGTACATTCAATTCAAGTTAAAATCTCTTACCAGGAGTAATACTAGAAAATGAAACACTTGAAACTCTCTGAAAAAGATAATCATCCTTGTCATAGCCCGTTATTTTAACAAAAAAAGCTTCATCTGGTGGAATGAAGTCAGAAATATTCCATAGTCCATAGGGCTTTCTGTCAGGATAGTATTTCACAGGCAAGGTCTTAAGAAGTTCCCCTGTAATACTCAGAAGTTCCAGTCGGTCTACTCTAGCTGGAAGAAAGATCCCCGTGGTATTTAGCAGCACGAAGGTAGGAATCCCTAGAAAAACAGAAACATGCTATTTTAAGTGCTAAAAAAATAAATAATTAAAAAAGGAAAGGTTAAATTCCATATGTATGGCCCACTACCCCATGAATGCACCATTCAGTTTCAACCCTTATTTACTAAGTAGCAAAAAACTAAGTTGTGCTAAGCTGTGCTCTGCTTAATAGCTGTCAGGAGGCACAGCCCTGATTAAGGTTTAAATTACTGATTTCCAACAGGTGTTTCTGAAATAGCAGCCTCTTTATTAACTCCTCACCATGCCCTAGAGCCAAAGGCTTTTTCTGAAGCTCCAAAAGTAACAGAAACAGAGTTGCAATTTTGAGGCATTTCATAGCTAAAAATATCTGGATTTATGTGACATAAAAAACCAAGCTAATACGAAAAAATACCATAGTACGATAAAACAGGAACATTGGCTGCTCTCACACATTCAAGGCCCAGGAACCAACCAACAGCGGCCCCAGATTTATCACAAAGTTCACCACAGAGATCATCATAGAGTTCTACTTGATTTTGAAGGCCTGAAAACAGTTCTTGTTTAGCATGGAATAAAATGGAAACGAACCTTGCACTGGTCTGCTGGACGTTTTTTTAAAGTCTAGTGTTGGCTTCCTAGAAAACCCAGCTCGAAAGTCAATAGTGCTGAGACCTGTGATCCGAACAGAGTGCCTTCCGCTGCTCGAGGTCTGAAAAAGCAACAGAGTGAAAGACCATGTGCATAATTAGCATTTCAGGAATTGCAAAGTTTCTGATCCATCCAAGGAGTTCAGTAGATAGACTTCAGCTTTCATTAGAAACAAGACAGAAAGGAGGCTTATGTCAAAAGTTGCAAGTAAAAATGCCTCTAAGAAAGCTTTACTTTTAGATGCTGGACCCGCCAATTTGTCTTGAAGGTAAATTGCAACACAACCACACAAGATCAACAACTACTTGTCACATGCCAGTGGCTGTAATGGGAGACTGTCTGGAAGTTAAGATTTTGACCATTATAAAGTATATTACAACATAGTAAATGAAACACAAGTCAACAGTGTAAAATTTTTGCTGATAATAAACAATTCACTTCCAGTGCTACAATAATTTATCTTATCTTTCTATTTATTAGTAAATTCCCTTTTTAAATATTCACAAAACTAATTTTACCCACAAGGCATATGCAAACATCATAGCACTGCATATCATGAAACAAGTGGCAAGTACAGACCAACTTCAATCAATACTGTATATTAAAGGTTCTTCTCCTTCCCAGCCAAGGCCTCAGTTGGAAAGCAGAGGATGATGCAGAAGTACCTCTCACCTCTATTCTCCTCTACCCACCCCTCCGACCTTGTCATTCTGGTTGAATCGGCAAAAAACAAATCACAAACAACCCCACCACCACCCCTGAAAAGCCTTAGCTTTATGTTGTTTGAGGGTACAGTAGCTTTTATACAAGTCCTCAATCCTACAATCGTTTTGATTTTTCTTCTTTAAGCTACCTTCTATCATTCTATGCTGAGAAAGGAAAGCACAACTGCTACTTGCCAAGAGTGCACAAGAACCCAAGGCTTTTTGTCCTCACCTACTTCCACACCCTTCAGGTGTTAGAAAAAAAAACAAAACAAAACATAAACCCCACTGCTGTACTGCACTGAGCATGGAATTAGATTTTTACAGACTTGATGACAAACCCATGGACAACTTCAACCAGAACAGCAGGAAAAAATAAAGATTCAAAAGGCTGTGAAGAGCGATATCTAAGCTATATTATGCCAAGATCAAATCTGCAGTTGGTAGAACATACTCTGAGTTTTTGTTCGGGGAGACAATACAGCACACAAGACTTGCAATGTGAAAGAAAATCAGTATTAAAATAAAATAATACTCTCTAGACAGATAAAGTTCAGTGGAATTATCTGATCCATTCTCAAATAAATAATTCCTTCAGGTTAGTAACCACCTCTGATAAAGCTCCATGTGAATATTAAACAGTTGTTTCTTATAACTAACTGCCTAGGGACAGCCATTTAGACACTATGACAAATTGATGTCTATCTGATTAAAACAACCTCTATTTGCTTCTATTTAGTTAGCCTTTCACCTCAGAAAAATCACTACTAAAGCTTTTTTTAATATAAACCAGCTGTTGACAATACAAAGAAATAGTTAAGTGTGCCAAACAACTCATGTTATCACGCATTAATTGGCAGTTAAAATTTCATTAGACAAACTCAGTGACAAAGTTTTCTTTTTATAGCTTTATGCATCTGTATAAAGAATTTATGCTGTGAATAAACTTTCCACAATGTTTTTTTTAAGTCTTTAGTTGCAGCCTTAAAATCTTAGTGCAAACAAGACAGTGACCAAAGTCGAGTAAACGATCCATACAAAAATACATTTCTCTTCATGAATTATTCAGACCTTCGGATACTTGTGAATTTTTAAGGCTAGAATAACCTTATAAATTTTTACCATTTACTAGTAACAATAAATGCATCTATTGCTGTCATGCCTAGGAGCTGGCAGTCTTACGCAAATACCTAAGAATAAATTCCAACCCAAAAGATTGCTTTCCAATCAGTATCTTTGTCAAGTCTCTTTTCATTATTTCTAGTTTAACATGAATCACTGGTATTGTACATTAGTGTTTCTCCTCCCAGACTGGATGAGTATGATAAAAAGAGCAAACACATTGTCACAGACGTCAGGAAAAAATGTCTTCCCATCTTGCAAACAACACAAAATAAAATTGCCCAAAATGCATGTATCAATAAACAAATCTATGAAAAAATGCATGGGTTTTTGTAAAACACACTCTTAATTTTCACGCAACAGAAAAAACAAGCTAAAATGGCTAAATACTTTTTTAATTGCATGGTTATATATTTACAGTGATGGAGATACGCAGCTGAATTAGGCTTTAAGGAACATGCTCATTCAGCAGACGTCACTCCAGACTAGTTTGTCACTACGCTCCATTGAACCAGCTGCATTTGGCTATACAGGTGTAAGGGAATAACAACAGGTCATTAAAGACCTGTCTCGGTCACAAGAACGGCCAAGTTTTTCTGCTGATTTCTTATTGCTTTTCCTCTCCTTTTCTCAATCACACAGATGATCATTTGACTCTAGGCAGCAGGGAAGTTTTTGTGGCATTGCTCAGCTGAAAAAGCTACAGCCTATTGATTAATAACGGCACAAAACAGCAGCTGATGGCTTCTCACTCCCGCCTCTCCCCCACTGACTCACCTCCATCACTCACTTGCCTTTTCAACTGAAAACACATAGCAGGCAAGGCCTTTAAGGAATAATTAGATACAACTGTCTTCTAATGCTGCTGTCCTGGAGCTTGCAGATAACTTATTTGCAAGATGTTGGATGCCTCCCAAACTGCTCCAAAGAAGCCTTTTAAGAGGAGTCCATAGGACAGGTGTTTATGGGAGGGATTTAGCAAAAGCAAACTGATGCTCCCTCTTCTATTAAACAAGTCAGACTGTTCCTGTTGAGGCCCATCTCTTGGTAGGTATCTCAGCAGTAGGACCAGCAGATAAATTTAGTCTCACAGCTAGCTCAGAGATACAGAAAACACATGCAACAGCAGGACCATCTTTCTGCAGAAGCATGCTTCCTTCTGCACAAAACCTGTACTGTTCGCTGATATGCTATGGAGAGAGGGCCATGTGCTCATCTCATGGCATTGCTCTTTGAAAAGATTCCTGTCACCTTGTAAACCAAGAGTACTTTAGCAGACTTGGAAGGAAAACTTATTTATAAAATACACATACATGCACAGATTTGATGTCCTCGTACCGAAGTACCCGAAGGCAACCGGAGGCAACTGGATTGCATACTGTGCATTTTACATTACTCAAACCTGTGATTTGAAGACTTCATTGAGCACTGAAACTGCACTAAAACTTGTTTGTGGATTAAGATGGGATCTTCTTGAACCGATCATTCTCTAGTTGATTTAGTAGCAGCTAATACTGTTCAGCTCACCATGATTTGTTATCATACTAAAATGACAACTTTTTGGTGACAAACACCTATATAAGCTGTTTGCACAAACTTAATTAAGACCTGGTTTGCTCATAAATGTTAAAGTAATTAAAATATTTCAACTATATTCAAGACAATTTTTTTTCTTTTTTTTTTATACACAAAATACATAAATTTGAATGTTTTCTTCTCCACAGAATTGGAGACAGCATTATGCTGAGCTTAGAAAAACAAAACCAAAAAACTCAAAAACCCTCACTGCAGGAGCAGCCTGATGCTTTGGCCGGGACTGGTTTGCATCTAGCTGAGCATGCTGGCCTGCTCCCAGCTGAGCCACTTGGCAGTTTGCACCACACCGAGTGCCAGCCTCAGCTTTAGGAGTGCTTATTAGCTCCGAAGGGTGTTACAGATTGAGCCTGTAAGAGTGGCAAGCTCTTCTCTCAGCAATTCCTGGCATACAGAAATTTGGGCAACACAGTGCAGGCATACACAAGTGGTTCCACATGGCTCAGGTCACAGCCGAAAAGGCCTCGGCTTAGCAACCGCCATGCAGGGCCAGGGAGAGATCACACAGGGCTTTTGCTTTTTCTGCACTCTCTTTCTCAGTGTTGCAGGGCATTGAATGTTTACTAGACTGCATGCTTAACCTAAAAGACTACAACAAGCTACAGAGTTGAAAAGTTCTCTCAGTACCCAATATGTCTGATGTTACTAAGTCCAGCAGGACCCAAACCTCTTTTTTTTTTTTTTTTAAACAGACCACCAGTGTGTCTCTTTACCAGGTTTTTCAGCATTTCTGGTCCTGGAAGCATAGACAGACATTCAAGCAATTATCCACATTGCTGCTGAGCTCAACATGCTTTTCTAGTTCCAGTTCTGCAGCAGTATCAATAGTTTCCTACAGTGCTGTAGGTGAATTAATAATCCTTTTCAAAATACCTCTGCACTTATGGCACAGACAATACACAGTATGCATCCACTCAGCACACCTCATTGTGAACTTAGCTATAAAGGTATCTTACACAGGTGACTTCCCCTCCAAAAATGACAATATAGCATTTACACTTCTAGAATAGAATAGTTCAGTTGGAAGGGACCTATACCGGTATGATTGTTTCCACATCAATTTAGGAAAGCTGGGATCATGCTGCTTTACCTACGTAAAGAAGTATACAACAATAAGTCAAAGCATGAGTCAGTTTAGGCCACAGTTACACAACAGAGTTGAGAAGATGATGTAAAAAACTTACAGTTCATTGTACCTCCCTTCCTCTCCCCCACTCTAAGCACATATGTCAGAACACGCTGCCCCCTACGAATCTGCTCAAGGTACAGATGCGACTTTATTTGTTTGAAGATAATCTGTCCACAAAACATAGTTAAATAGTGCAATTTATACATAAACAGTTAGGCCTGTTTATGGTGTGGTAGATTTTAAGGTGTGGTAGTGGGATGTTATTTGTTAGCTAACACATTTCAAGTGTTACATCACATTTCAAGTGAAACATCAGCATCTAGCCATAAAAACAACGCTGGAGCTAGTTCTCAAGTTTATATAAATACTATCTTATCCATAGCACAATCCTTAAAGTTTTAACATTCCGTTCACATTTGGTGCAATTGCATTTTGAACAGTTGATTAAAATGAAATAATGAACACATTATAAAACAAAATGACGAATACATAATGTTTCCCCAAGTCTAGCCAAGTCTAAGCTTCATCTTCCAGTTTACCGCATTATACTAAGAGTGCTCTTGCTCATCCCTTTTCCCTATTATGGTTGCAGGTAGGCAATTTTTGGCCTGAGATACTGTGTTAACTTGAATCTCTGCTAGATTAGGGGTTAAGGCTAGTCTAAGCAATCCACTTTCTGTTCCTGATTTACACTTGTTTTATACATACATTTATTGATCTATAAACAGTAAACATTTCAGCTACACTGGCTCCCAGCTCTTTGTGTAGCAACACGTCATAAGTGCTCTTGGAGGTTATTGCATTTACACATCTTGTTCACCACATGCCGCACAACCATGATATGGCACTCACAGGAACACGTGGCCAACAGCAAACATTTAAACTAGCACTGTCAGCCAGAGAAAATCCCGTACAACCACAGTTCTAACTGGCCCTTTCATCACTAAGACATTTTGTTCTTTCATTTCAGAAGCAAGTAATGTTAATGTATCATTACCTACGAGCTGGTTGCTTGCTACAACTCTCAGAACCAGCAGGTATGATTGCTCTTCACCGTTTCAGTGCACGTTGATCGTGCGCAGTGTAAGGAGCCCTCAGCCAAACACTCGGGGAACCTGCTTACAGACTGTTGTGGGAGCAGCAACCTTTGGCATAGGGAGCTTCATCAAGGTGTCACATTAAGTTGCTACAGCCAGTTCCAAGAAGACCATTTCAGCAGAGTCTTAATGACCCTTTCTTGTTTGGTTATTACTGCTAATCACGTTGATCTTAATTTTTCAACATTTCCAAATCCTTTAGGGTCTATTCTGTAACTGTATGTGCTAGGATAGCACTCACGCGAACAAATTTATTTACACACTGTAGTATGTAAATAATTTACTGATAAGGATTTTAATTAAATGTACATTTATTGACTTTGCAAACCTGCTAATGAAATCTCTGGCCTGCAAAGTGCACACCATCTCCCTCTCCCAGTCCTCCCAACCTGCTATACGCAGCAAAGCCCCTCTGCACCCATGCTCTCTGCAGACAGAGTATCTGCTTGTTAAACTCCAAAAATTCAGTGCTCACTTCATCCTTTTTCCATGCAAAGGAAAAGAATAACCTAAGGATTTGACTTAAGATAGGAATGTCTAATATGTTATTATCTTGATAAGAATTTTATACTACTGCCTTCAGAATATGTCACAACACATAGGTCAGAAAGGACATTTATTATAACACAAACCCATCTGTGAATATCTGTGTTATAAATAACATAGTAAATCATTATACAATGCCTTTATAAGCCATAGGACAAGTCATACATGATTTCTGCAATAACTTTACCTTAATTGTCCACGTTCCAGGCTCTGGATCTTTGACATTTACTACCTTTGCAGAGTTGTGGATATTTAGCAGTTCATTCAGTCCTGATCCTTTACTGATCTGCTTGCCTAAAAAAACAGGGAGTAAATACAGTATTGAATAAATAGAGTATTGCCTAAAAAAACACAGTAAATACAATATTGTTCTTCTGTACTGATGTATTTTTGATATTTGACTTACTCACTACTTAGCAGCCAATGACACTTCCAATAGTCAAAATTTCCTGAAATTCTTTGCCAGAATACTAAAAATGCTCATGTATTTTCACTCTTTTCATTCACTTGTGAAATTTAATACAGCCTGCAACAATACAGAGCTGTGGGAAACCCAGAAACTGTAAGCAAAACAAGTTCTCTTCTTCACAGAAAACACTCAGCTCTCAGTGAAAGGAGGCAGCGCAGAAGCAAATTCCCTCAAAGGAGATCTTAGAAGAGAGTTACTCTAACCCACCTGCGAGCTGCCGGCCCACTCGCTCTTCCATCCTCTAAACCTATTTCAAACATGATAAACTCCACAAGTAAAAGTACTGATAAGCCAGGTTCTCCTGGCAGAGGGGTATTAGCATGACTAAGGGTGGGAACGCGTACGAGATCCTCACAGGGAATTTAGCCTGTTAGACATCAATAGAAGAGTGCAAGCTTTCATACTGCACCATACCACACTTCATATGTACACCTATGCATACAAATATATGGATGGTTGTATGCAGGAATTGGTTCTCTGTAGAGGCATTTTGCTCCCTCAAGGCTGACTATGAAGTACCATCAACACTAAAAAAATCACATCTGGCTCTTTCAGAGCACTAAAAGGAATGGTGAAGTTGAGAATGCGATGTCCCAGTGTCAATTTTTAAGACCTTATTAGACATGCCTTGATAACTTCAGTGAAACTATGTGGATTTAGATGCATGGAGCTGACCTATGAGAAAGGAAAACATATAGATGGGATCAAAGCTTCAGCTAAGCCTGACAGTTGCACCCAGGATTGTGCGTTATCATGGTTTGAAGAGAGACACTCTGAGCAAATTTCTTTCCTGTAAACAAAGAAGAAAGCCTCAGTGGGGGACAGATCAGATTATATTGCAGAGAACCCATCCTGTGCATAAAATATTTCCAAGATACTAAAGCTTAAGCTATATCCTTAGCCAAAAAGTCATTCAGAGAACACAAAGTATGATCTGAATTTATTTCTGGAGTGCTGTTCCAGGTTCCTAAGGCATCAACATAACAATGAACAGTAGATTTGTTCAAAATATCTTCAATTATAAATTAGCATTCAAATCTGTCATTGCATTCCCCATCACACACTGTTCAGCTAGAGATGGGCACATGAGACAGGGTTTGATTCTGAATGCTGTCATAGTTCAAAAATCCAGACCTTCGTTTACCTTTCACCACATAAAAAACAACCATCATGTATAACCCCTAAATGATGGTTCAGTGACTACAGAAATACATGAAAAACAAAAGTGTCCAGAAATTTAGAATGCAAGGACAAACAGTAAGAAAGTAGATGGAGGTGAGATGAAGTGGTGAGAATATGGAGGATTTCCAGTTTCCCTTGAGTCAAAAAAATGGTACATTGGGAACAATTAAATATCAGAAGAGCATATATCCAAAGATCCTGTATTTTAAAAATAAAATTTTAAAATATCCTGAAATCCTGATACTGGTTTTCAAAATGTGACAGACATTTATGAATCACAAATACAGCCTTCCCTACTGGAGACAGTATAGACAGTTCGTCTTTTTTATTCACTTTTTTTTGCTAAAAAGAAGGTATAAACTACTTCACCTAATGGATCATGAATTTCAATTGCTGGTGAAGGACCACTTAAGGACACTGTAACCTCTTTCAGACTCGGATCAAAAGGGATCTGCCAAGTATTTACAGCCATGGTCAAATGGTCTGTAGACAAGAGATGCACTTTGGAAGCTTGAACTGCTTCTTCAACCCATTTCAACACCTAGAAGAGAAAATAACAGTTATTATACTGTCAACAGTATTTGCTGTTGAAATATTTTCTGCTGAAATACTGTCGCTACTGTTTTGTGGAGAATGCATTTTAACTTCCATTACAATAGAAGATCACTACTTTCATCTATGACCCTATTGTCTGATGACACACAGCTACCACATCACCCTGAGCAAACACAGTAGTACAGGACTTGCCTCATACAATCACCCAACACATCCATTCAACAAAGATATTCTGGAGACAGCACAAACAGGATTTCAACTTCAGGAACACACAAGAGCACAGGAATACAGAAAGAAAAGACGACAGCATGCCAGGAATACACAGGAAACAAAGCACCAACATCAAAGCAAAGGTATGCTTCAACTTCTACTGTTCAATGTAAGAATCAATATACATGACATGACAAAACAAACAGCCTGGAAAAACAAGGACCAAAACTACGTTGCCTTACCAGTGCAGTTACCAATTCTGAAGTGAAAGGCTTATTTGCCACATTAGGGGAAATATATTTTAAAAAAAAATATTAATACTCAAAAGACATGCAACTTTAATAGAAGATACTACTGATCAGCATGATCTTTAAAAAAATACAGAAACAGACCTGGATACACCTCTACACAACATCCACACGTACACTTTTAAAAAGGCATTAGGGATACAAATCTATGCATATTCCTGGTCATCAACTAACTATTAATTGCCTGAAGCAAGAAGGAAAATTCCCTCATCCAAATGTACTGAGTAATTGCCACCTATGGACTTTTTTTATTTTTTTTTCCTGAAACAAATTACTATTAGGCACAGCATACAGGTCGGAATAGAGGGGAACAATGTTTTAGGAGAGAAATTCTTGTGACTAAAACCAAATTTGTGCCTTACAGAATTATAGTCCTTAACTTTAAACATTTTCAATTAATGATTACCAAATTTAAAGTGGGGGGAGGGGAGGAGGAGGAGAGCAAAGCAGAGGTCTGCATTTTTTCTTGAAATAGGGGATAATAACAAAAGTAGCCAAAACCCAGACAGAGTCTAGGGCCTCACTCTTTCAACTACTCCTGACTCTGGAGCTGAGCACCATCAGATCACCCAGCACCAACAACATGACCCCGACTGACAGCAGTGGGGTCATGCAAGTGATGCCAGATTTCCCAGAGCACCTCATACAGGGTTTACCTCACATTTGCGGTAGGCAAGAGGAGATGAGACTATATTTTGCCCAAGCATAAAATTAGAATAATATAGGCAGATGACACTACTATAAAATTTATTTATATAACCTGATTTATCCACGTATTTGGTCTCAGTGGCAAGGTGCTGGCAGCGGGGCGGCCTCTGTGAGAGGAGAGCAGGGGCTGCCCCGTGCTGGACACGGCCGGTCCCAGCCGGTTCGGCAGCAGCCCCAGCGCAGCCATGCCGGTGGCACCCCTGCGTACACGTATTTAAGACAGGGCGAAACGCTGCCTAGGCAGCGAGGGGAAAAAAGTGTGAGAAACAGCCCTGCAGTCCCCAGGCGAGAGAAGGAGGGGAGGCGGTGCTGCAGGTGCCAGAGCAGAGATCGCCCTGCAGCCTGAGGGGACCGCGGGTGGAGCAGGTATTTCCCCGGAGGACCCCGCACCAGAGCAGATTTTTCCTGACAGGACTGCAGCCCGTGGGAGAGACCACAGTGAAGGAGAGGAAGAGTGTGAGGAGGAAGGAGCGGCAGAGAGGAACCCCTACGTACTGACCATAACCCCCATCCCCCTGTGGCACTGGGGGGAGTGAAGTTGAGCTTGGGAAAGGGGGAGGAAAGGTGTTCATACTTGTCTTTCCCTCCCACTACCTGCGTGAGTAAGTATCTATTTTAACTGGCAACAAATTAATTTTCCTGAAGTCTAGTTTGCTTTGCCCTCAACAGTGATTGGTAAGCCATCTCCCTGTCTTTGTCTTGACCCAGAAGCTTCATCACCCCATTCCTCCTATTTTCTGCCCCTGCCCGGAGCAAGCGAGCAGTTGAATGGGAGCCCGGCTGTTAGCCAAGGCTAACCCTCCACAATCAAAACACCCAACCTCCCCTAAAAAATCAACTGCCCGTCAAAATAAATTATACTACATCAGCTCTGTACATCACAGAGCTGCAGCATTTTTTTTTTCTAACCCCATTGAAGCAATATCGGTTTCGTATAACATTGTGAATGATTCACAGTAATACTGAACCATGATTTTAGGTTATAGTTAACCATGGCTGCATTCAGAAACATCTTTTAAAGGAGATTTCGATTATGCCAGTTCAACTGGTCAGTGCACAAGACTTGGAAACCAACAATAAACTAACCGGGACATGTCGTATGTCAGCAACGGAGGGCTCAAGAGTAAGTCCTTAGCTCTAGGACCCAATTCACCACACCAGCCCAAGACAGCCCCATTTCCTTGGTTTGTTGGGCATAATTTACATACTTTTTCCATTAAAAAAATGGGTTATACCATAGGTTTCAGTGTGAGATAACTGTGTGATAGAAACTAGATTCCAGCCTGATTTAAATTGAAGTGTATTTCTTCTTATATTTTATGCTATGAATGCCCAGCAATCTTTGCATCTTTGTGCAAATGTGAAAGAAATTTAAATAGGTGAAGGGCATCACCCAAAAAGCATTTGAAATGGTGGGGGCATGTTTTCATAAATTATTATCCCTCCACTATTAGTAACGCCTCACCTGAGACACACTGAACGCTCTCAGTGCAATGTGAAGTGAAACAGCATTGACCATGTAACAACAGCGTTGCGTGCCCTCCCCACAAGGGTCTGCATAGGCAAGGTACTTAGGCATACTTTAAAAAGAACACACAAAAATCACAGTAAAACTAACTATACTACTCAAAACCCCTGAAGTAACGTGATTCAAGAGAGAAATACGATTTCTGCAACAGCTAGTGACACCAGCTATTCAGCAACTCTGTTTACTTTAGATGAGCTGTTGAATGCTGGAACAGGAATCACAAGGCTTCAAAAAGATCCAGCTAGCTTTAAGTTTTACCTTTAGAAATTATACATTTGGGTCCAGAAATGCTTCCAAAAGAAATTTCAATCTGCTCTACTCACATTATATTGAGATGAGTATGCCACTTTTTTGTACTAGGTATATGGAAAGCTTTCCATTTAATTCCAGGATCTTAACTCCACAGGTAAGTTTTTAAACGAATTGTAAAATTTAATGAACCTATATGAATTTTCAGAAGAAAGGAATTTTCCAGTCTTACTTAAACTCCTTTCAAGAGACTTAAGCAAAATAGATCAAGTCACAAGGTAAAGCATTGTTGCAGGAGCTTTGCCAGTATATATAAGAATTGGAATCACATTGGTATTTATACCCAAGATACCTTCTTAAGCTCAGAAGGGTTAATATTAAGTACCTGAAAATTTGGTAAAATGACATTGTAGCATATATGATGTAACACAGATATGAGGGGAAACAACTGTTATTCCCAAATAACTTTAAAAAAAAATTAGGTAACATGCCTCTTCCTGAGCAGCAACCACAGCAACCGGCAGGGTGGACACGGCAACCCACCCAATCCAGCACTCCTGAACCAGTTCTGTGCTTACTGCTCATGCTTGGAAAGAGTTAGAAGATCCAAGCCTTCAGTGGCTTAGCTCACTCTCATACTCTAGCCTCATGACAGAAGATTCTCTATAATTTGTTCAGTTTTCTATTAAAACCATTATTTCACAGTGAAAATAAGATAGAATAGAAAACACAGATGGAAAGGACACGCAATTCTACCTAGGTCAATCTGTAAGCGCTACTAAAGCTTACAAACCATCTCTCCACATTATAAACCAACACACGATACCTGTTCAAGATTGCTCTAACCCGTTTCTGCATTGAATGAGAGGGGATTTAAGTTTGTTAGAATTATAATGATAAAATTACTAATTGAGAGCATACATGCATACATGATCCCAGTGATCTCAAAGCACTTTGACCTTTGACAGCAACCACAACAAGGAAAATGCATCTTGAAAGCAGATTACTGGCAATGACACTATTCCAGCAGCTCTTACCAAAAGATATAAAACAATGCCTAACAGCAGTCATGCTGATTATAAAATGCCCCGGGAGCCAAGTTATCATCTTGCCATTAGTTACTTCCTTGGGGTGCTCAGGTTTTAGATGTCGTTTTTTATATGCTGTAGTTCACGAGTACAGGCACATGAAGGAATTGTTTCCGAGGTGAAACCATCATAAAGAGTTCCTCTCTCTTCCCCCCTTTCAACTGCTTGTTCTCCTTCCTAAAGTTCACTGCTCCTATTTATCTGTTTCTGGAGTCATGTCGCAAGCCAGATCATTAGAATCATAGAATCATTAAAATTATCTGGATTGAAAACAACCCAAAGAGGGAGAACAAAGAGGGAGAAAATGTCTTAAACCACAGTCACCAAACCCCCATAGCACACAACTTCAGCAAAAGAAGTTAAGACACATTCTTCCAGCTTTGAAACCTTTTTTGGTGTTTGTTGTGGGTTTTTTTTTCCTAATTACATCTCTTAGTCTACTACATCATATTAATTTCCTTTACAACAAATCTCACTTTCATACAGTATAGTTTACTTCAAGCCACTGCAGGACCACGTTACTTCTACAAACTTGGGAGGCAAGTGGGAAGGCTCTCCAGTGGGAAGTTTACCAGCATGCAACCATTCATCTCAAAACAAAAATCTAATCAAGACAAATACTTTTATGAGCCCCAGATATGCTTTTTGGCAGATAGGAGAGCTGAGCCATGGAAATTGTTCCAAAAGCTCACTTTCTTTCAAAGGTAAATTATACCTTGTAGCCTACCACTGGAAACACAAGCAACAGTTATTTAATGATGCACAGCAGCCTAGCGTACTTTAAGAGAAGAATAAAGAACACTTTCAAATTAGAAAAGGAATTTTTCAGTAAAGAAAGTGAAGTGAATCCAATCATCTTCTACTCCTTTCCCCTGTCAATGACAAAAAAAGCAATTTCAGTTAGCCATAAAGTCAACTCAGAAACACTCTGCCACAAAAATACCAACACCAATTCAAATAGCATTGGGAAAAGAAGAGCCTGCCTTGCACCCCAACTCCTCACAGCTCCGTTGCTGAAGCAACCAGTATACTTGCAACTGTGATGCTACTCTGATTATTGTAAGGAAAGTTGCTGGTCTTCGGATAGAAGAAACATATCTGGCATAAAAACACTGTTTTCAACTTCTGCTGAGCCACCTTTCTTCAAATCAGCAGTCAGCATCTCTTGGACACGTTCTGCACAGACCAGGCATCAACTATTTTTGGGTGCGGAAGGGAACCCACTCTTTAGCTTTTGGTTTCTTTGTTGAGACAATCCAGCACAGGGCTCACTGCATGTGACCAGGCTAGTTTTCGTCAAGGTGAGGACACATCTTACCAGAAACGGGAGCTAAGCCTCCCTGATAAAATCCACTGAATAGTTCATCAGTACACAATCAAACCAGGCCAAAAGTCTAACCCGAAGGGCACATATTAAGCTGTCTGATTGCGTCTGTTAGTAATGGAAAACACAGGTCCAAAGGGTTAGCTTCCGCACTGCTTTGTCAGAGTTAAAGAGTGAACTACCACTACAAGATCCAGATGTCTGCATAAAAACAGAAATAAGTTTGTATGCATTCACAAGATGACACATTTCAGAAGTCGTAAATCACAATGATTTGATTGATTTCCAGAGTTGCATACTGAAAGTGATTCCTTGCGGCATTTCCCAGTACAGCTGGGAAAGTTTGTTAATAAAATTACTTTTTAACAAAGTCAGAGAGACATGACTCTCTTCTGTCTCTCTGTGTGAGACAGAACACTTAACATACAGCTACCAGTGCACAATAAAAAAAAATAGTATTGACATAACAGAAGACCACCAAAATTGGTATCACTAGAGTCTTTAAGAAATCTCAGCACTGAGAATTAGTTATGTTCTCTTTCCAAGGGAAGGTAAGATTTTCCTCCATCTCTAGTCTCCTCCCTCTGCTCCCATCTTTGACTCGTTTTACAAATAAGAATGTTCATTCAAAAAACTATCCAAATCCACTACACCAATTTAAGGTTTGAGTTAGCATACAAATGTGAACTTAACGCATTTAATCTTATTTCTTTAAAGCAGTAACACACATTGAAAGCAAAAAAAAAACAAACACCAAACCTATTTTTAACATCCTTTTGCTTTCAGAAGGCTTCAAAATGTCAGCTTCAAAAACCTCTCAGTCTTGGATTTTTACATCAATTTAAACCAGCTGAGTTTAAGTTAAGGGAATTTTCAACTGGATGGCTGAGTACACGCTAAGTTTTGTGGTCCCT
Organism: Calonectris borealis; assembly: GCF_964195595.1. Taxonomy (NCBI): domain Eukaryota; kingdom Metazoa; phylum Chordata; class Aves; order Procellariiformes; family Procellariidae; genus Calonectris; species Calonectris borealis. Next base: position 34,798,284 of record NC_134319.1, on the reverse strand, counting down.
TCTGGAACTAGATAATTTGCAGGCAATGAAAACAAATTCTGGCAATGTAAAAATATTTGAACATTTACCAAGATCCAATCTGAGTCCAAAACAGAGATTTAGCTCAAACTTTTCTTTTTTAAATCTTTACCAAGTTGGTTTTTGTTCTTAATGAAAACAGTTTTCCTCTATGCAAGAGCTTTCTAGACACCTTTACTTATCTGCTACAGTTTGATAATTTATCTAACGGAACAGATGTAAAATTAAAAGACAAGTATTGCCATACTTTCATCTCAGATGTATAACATGAATTTCAAGGATACTAGGTTTCCATCTGTGTATCTTACAGAACGAGAACATTTATCTGCTCTTGAAGCACACCATGAGGTTCTTCTGGTTCCCATTATCTTTTAGTATTAATGACACACACTTAATTCTGTTATCGTTCTGGGCACATGAAGTAGAAGGAGACAGGGACCAGTCAGCATGGATTTTTCCAAAGGAGATAGTGAACTAAACTCTTCCACCCAGTATACCTTTAACAGGAGTTTGGCCTTTCATTCCAACAGCTAGGCAGTCAGATGAGGATATGAATACAAATCACTGCCAGGATTCTAAAAGAAGTACCTCCTACGTCTGTAGCTTCTGCCATTTGTTACATTGAAGAAAAAAAAACTTAGTAAGAGTTTGCATCTTCTGCCACTTTTAAAAATCTATGAAACAAAAATAAGTAGGGCAACAAAAATGTCTAATATTTCCGAAGAGCAGGCATACACATTTTATATTTTGACCTATTGTGAATGCAAAGTAAAGTGGGGCTCACTCAAGATCTTCAGGGAAGTCCAACCAACACTAAACATTAGGCATGGGCTCTCAAGCACACGTTACGCTAACAATGTCTGACCTTAGGCATATGGAAATATATTTCCTTATATAAATACATATTGATCTAGTTATACAAAGCATGATTTTTAGACCCTCTGGTTCCTATAATTGTACATTGACTAAGTTGACAAGGGTTCTGTCCTCATTCCTGTTTTTTTAGTTTGTGCAATTACTTTGCGTAACTGCCAAGCTGTCTCATTAGCTGCACCACCTTAATCTCTTTATGCTCCTTAATCAAAAGGGGAACAATAATACAACTCTATCTCACAGGAATGTTACGCAGACAGATACACCGATGAAGTACTTAGATACTACAGCAACTGCTGTAAACCTTAGCTAAAATTCCAGTGTATGAATCAGGCTGGCTGATGACCCTGAGGCTACTTAGGAGTTCTCTTATAGCAGAATTTGCCCTTAAAATAAAATGCATCATCCCAGGGAAGAATTATGTTGTGTAACCACCATTTCAGAAAAAAGAAAGCAAGAACACCTTTGTTTTTAAGCCAAGTATACATCAGAAATAGAAGGGTCTTAAATTCAGAGTGGAACCCGACTTCAGTTTTTGAGAGTGTAAGTTCAAAAATGAAAATGGAAGGCAACAGAATGACCCAGCTGTCTTGAGTCTGGCAGTAACTTGCTTGTATAGTTAAATTTTTCCCTTAAGTTCAACAGGCAATTCTGGGAGATCCATTTCCCAACCCTGTCATTCCGAAGAGGTTTGCAATACTGCTGTAACGCTGGGTTGGAAGGAGATTTCTTTTTTTCCTTTGGGACCCCTACAGAAAGCCCCCAAAACAACAGCAGCTTTTGTTGTTCTGCCAAAATGTGACTTGATTAATATTATTAGAGGGGGAAGGGCAAATACAGAAATAATTTATAATACTTCTCCAGAGAATTTGCTCTTGCAACCTGCCCTGCTGTCAGGTCATTTCTTGGAATGCATACTGAAACCTGGAAAATCTATGGAGCATGGTCTCTATTCCCATTTGTTTATTCTGGGTCTCAAGAATATTTCTCAAACAGTCAAAGCAACAGGATTTGAAGTTAACTGTTTCATTGCTTAAGTATATGTAGGTTCATATTTCCACCCAAAGAGAAAAATATTCTAATCATGCTTTTAAATGCACATCTAAAAATATGACTGAGTGCATGTGAAAATTATACTATGAAAATAAATCAGAAATTATACATATAACTATAATTACATGTATTAAAAAAACACAGGACTGAAAAGTTTATTACTGTTGAATCTCAAGCTCTTCAAAGTTAGGAAGCACAAAATTTAAGCCTGCCTGCTTTCCACTGTCTTTAAAACATCCTTTTGCAGTTGCTTTATGACAGTCCTTATGTACATGAGCACAGTCTGGTTTTTTTCCATAGAATCCAAGTTCCATATAAGTTTCTCCACAGAGAAAGGACAACTGTAACTATTTTTTTTTCCCCTTCCTCGTTTGGCATTCACTGTACAATACATATCTTCAGAGTAGAAGCGTACTCTCCAAGGCAGCTGTCTCTGCCACGAAACCATTCCTCCTTCTTCTATGAAAATGCATACTGACTGTTTGGGACAGAAGGAGAAGAGAAGGCGAGAAACAGGGCTATGCAAGAAACCTTAATTCTAAGCTGTAATTTTGAGCTTTTGACTTTGTCACCTTCATGTTATTCTTGTAAAGCAGTGGAGGGGCCTTTTACATTTTTAACAAAGCGAAACAAAATTTAAAGTTGCTTCCTCATATTGCATCATCCAAACATACACTTGGTTCATACACACTACAGACCTTTAACACTAACCCGAGCCGTGTAGGCATAACTCCTAGGTTGCCATCCTCTGTAAGGACTTACAGCCAGGAGAAATAGGATGCTTTTCCAGGATAGGTTTTAGAGACTTCTGTTCACAGCAAAGCATTCATGAGTGTGAAGAATACTGGATTCCATTCCAGATTCACATGATCTTACAGACATTAACCTTCTGCGCCTTCCCCACAAGAATGACCCTTTTTGCACCATTCCTTTTAACATGTTCTGTTACCAGTCTTGTCCTATCCCTGTCTTCAGTCCCCTTCCCAATCTTCTCACATTCACATCATCGCTTTTATTCACAGGCTTCTCACCCAAATTCCAAACTCCTCTTTTTTTTTAATCTAGTCTCATCCACCTTTCAAGACACTCAACAACACCCCCTTTTTCCACCAAAGTCAATGCCATGTCTCCAGTCTCCTTTACAGTTATTCTCAGTTCTCCTCCCATCAATGGAACTGCACATGGAACATCCACTTCTACTTATTTTAAAAATCGGTAAGAAAGCTGTATTTTTAAACAACCTAGGGAAAATTTTCCCTTCTTACAGGAGTAAGAAAAACCAAGTAAGTGTTTCAATACTAAAAGAAATGGAAAACTACTACTCATTAGCTCAGTTCTTGTGAGCTCCCAGCTTTAGCCATACTGATCAGTCCAATTCATCAGACACAGTAATGACTCATTTTTACCACAAACAATCAAAATGACCTGGAGGCGTGATCTGAACCACCAATGACTAATTAATCTCCATTATGTTTAAGCTGCACCAAATTCAGTGATGATCTGCTGATCATCACTGTTCATCTTAACATCAGTTCTGGCATCAGTACAAACCTTTGGGCATCAGAATAATTTACAGGAATTTCCTTACAGTAATCCATTATGAGGGGAATAAGTGTGGTGTAACATAACTTCAGTTCAAGTCAAAATTAGTACCTTCTGGAAAGATACAAATAAAATTGGATACGGTTATGAAAATACAGAATTTGTTCTTAACAGGAGAATTTAACCCACGATTGATGAGTTGGATTGATGGATACTTAATGCATAATTTCGAGCAATTGTTGCAAATTAAGCCCTGAGCCTACAAAAGCAGCCACAGAACCTCACCCTAAACAAACACCTTTCAAGGTCAGAACTTAGATGCATTGATAAAACAAGCATAATAACCTCTCCAAGACACTGGTGACAAAATGAGAATGCTACCATGCTTTTGGACAGAAGGACATTCATTTTAGAACTGACTCAATAAGATAAAAATCTCAAAACTAGAGACCAGTTTGAAAAACTTCAAACTGAAGACTACAATTTGTGGTTAAGTACAGTAGTATTCACAAGTTGTTAATAGAAGTAGAACTTCAAAACCAAAATTTGAATAGTAAACCTCTCCCTTTTAAGGACTGATCACGAAATACTTTTGCTCCTTTACAGACCTGTAATCAGATAATTCATCAAATTTTACCAAATATGATGAAAACATATTTGGTCTCTTACTATTATAAACCTGTCATGGTTTTTGCATACAGAGTTACCTCTGGAGATGGTGGTACACCCGATACCCCAAATTAAGGAAAAATCTAGAAAAATTTTAGAAAAGAAAAACAAAACTTGTGCTTTGGACTTTAAGAATATTCTTATTAATCTAATGCACAGAAACTATGGCAAATGTGTCAAAATATGACCTTCCTCTCATTCTGTTAGAAGAGCTTCATGCAGCAAGTAAGTGGAGATGCCTATGTATTTCATGCTTTGCTGCACCGAACCCAACACAACTTTGTCAACGGACAATAATTTAGACCAAGTTAATCGCAGTATTTGAGATCATAACATCTTTTTCAGAAGTGAAAAAAGGCAGTAAGTTTTTGTAGTCTCCTCGATAACACAAGTATTGGATAAGTATCAAGTATTGTTTTGTTGTGTTTCCTCGTAGCTAGCTTATTGCTTCATTCTCCACCTAATGCACAAAGGGCAAGGATGACAGTAATGGTTTGAAACTTTATACACTAAAAATAGCTTTGTTTGGGTTTTTTGGGGCTAGAACAATCAAAAATGTTTTAACAAAACAAGACATTGGTTTGGCAGAGTATTCACGGTCAGTGACTTTGTAGATTAGGAAAGAGCTACAATTCAGCATTAGCTGTCTCTAGGCCCAAAACAGTGAATATGTTTTAGCATTTATAAACGTTATTCTTTACACATCATTGACTACTCAGATAAAAAGGAGGACAAGTTTTATTTCTGCTGAATCTTGCCTGAAGGATATACCATAAACAGCTGATGCAGATTACTACCACATCTCCTGCTCATTTACATCCACCCATTGGTGGATATGCTCCTTGAAAACAGGATTTCTGATCCAGAACTGAAATCTGCAGTGAAGGTTTTATTTGGGATGACAGTGTTTTGGTAAACTCATTTTCACAGACCATTAGCCCAGACACAGCTTTACGTAAGGTCAGTGATCACTAAAATTATTTCAGAGTCTTTTGGTTTTGGTTTTAATACAAGTTGTCCACAGTTATTGTAGAAGACTTCTGAAAGTGATGTAGAGGGTTTTTTTTTTTTTACCTAGGCGATCTCTTACAGCCTATGGCTACTGAAAGGAGATGCAATTATATAAATCAGCATACTCTTCTCCTCCCCCCGCCCCCCCCAAAAAAAAACCCTGCAAGAATAGCACCTACTGATGTCATCACTGGTTGGTATCAACCTCTGGCTCTTGTGCAGGCCATGGGCTGTCTAGCCTACAGATGAGGAGCCCATTATTTGCTCAAAGGAAATGCCGAGATGAAGCAGGAAGGAGGTGGAAGTGGCTACTGAAACCCCCTGCTTAAAACCTTACTCAAAATTCCAAGACAGACTAACCACTCAAGCAGAAGGTGGTGTTCTTAGAAATGGGAAAGCACCAAGAAGTTCAGAAAGCAGACGCAGACAGCCGACAGAACAGCGCATACCAGCTCCACTTAAGAACACGGTGTTGCCTAGCACCTACAAGTTGCTCTTTCTGCTCACTTCTGCCTCCCAAAACCAGAAGAAAACAAAAACAAAACAAGCAAACAAAAACTTTATCCTAAAACTTCAGTCCTGGCAAAGAGCATTTCCCATTGGCAGTATCATAATCCCTTTTGTAAAAAAGGATTCCATGGACCCTCACAGAGAGAAGTTCATACCCTTCATACACAAATAATTGCAAAACGTAGGTCAGGAACTGCACAGTCCCAAAAGCTTTTTTTCTTTTCGTCTGACTTTTAACCTGTCTAACTTTTGGAAGATAAATGCTCGGGGAAGTTCCTCCTTTTGATCACCTTCACATCATTGCCAATACCTTATAACATCCCCAATAAGAACTTCAATTTTTCTAGGCAACAACAGTAGAAAACTGCAATGTATCTCCAACATTTGTCATTGTCCAAATTATAGGAAAGAAAGGAAAAGGAACAAACTGAAGTAAATTTTTATTAAAAAAAACTCATCTAGTTATTGCCTATACCAGGAAGTCAAAGGAAAGCGTTTACAACATTTACAAACAATTCCAGCTTCCCAGATAACTAACATGTGATTTCACCTCTCTCCAAATTATTTTTTCATGCACTATTGAAATTTCATTTCTGCCTAAGACTTACTAACGTTTTCAAAGAAAATAGTCATCCAAGGCTGCGGGTTGGCAATCACAATTACTGGTAAGTGAGCAGAGCTGTCAAGAGTATTGAAACAATAACCTCTGTTAAAAACTTACCACAGCTACTTTGTGAACAATGGAAACCTGCTAGCTCACACCTATCTGTCCATAATGTGAGGAACAATTTTTTTCCAGGCTTATTAGCAATCCTTTGCTTGCTAACAAAATGCTTATTTAAAGCTGATACTGCACTCTCATTCAGAGTAGTCAAGCCACTGGGCTACCCAGAACTGGTCCTTCCTTTAAAGGCTCTCCTCCTGGAAGTCTTCTGGCACAGGTAGAGGGAAGTTGGTGAGATTCTGTTTAGATACAGCAGTTCACACTTCCCTAACATAAATAAAATTTGCAGAATTGCATCCTGATGTAGCAGATGGAAAAAGAAGGAAGGGAAAGGTGGAACAGAGTCCACATACCAATGGTAGAACATTTAGAAATTCCACTAATCCTCCCTAATCCCCGATCAGATCATTTAAAGATTTAGAGTACAAGCCCCTGCCTTGTTTTCTCTATATATTGCAAAATTCGAGCAAAATTACCTCATTAACTTGTTTTTTGTCCAAGTGAAAAACTTGACCAGAACTCGTTGAGGCAATTTCTTCGTAGACCTTGTAACCAATATGATTCCTGTCATCACAGTCTCCAGTCAGTACAAATACTACCTGTATTTAAAATAAAAAATTTAAAATCATTTGGCACATGGTGCAAACTTTAGGAAAACATTGCAAAGACAGCATTAAGGCATGACAACAAAAGAATTATATCACTTGGCATGGGTTCATATTACTTTGCATGACGGACAGCCATATTGCACTCACTACTGATGGAAAAGGCAATGAAGAAGAAAAGGAACAGACAAGAATCACTCTAGGAGTGATACTCATCTATCAACACTGGCACTTCACAGAATACTCATTTCAGAACAATATAAAAACATCCACATAAGTGGTAAGCTGACCAAGAATACGTATGCTGGCAGAAGGTTCACTTGCTCTGTTTAATTCACAACATGGACTAATTTTACCCTTCAATATTGAGAAAAAAGGACATTAAATACATAAACCAGCTCAGAATGTAAATCCCCTCTGTACCTGTGATTGCTTCTGTTGAATGAGTTGAAGTACTTCATGGGTAAGTCTATAATCTTTGGATCGTGCATCAGTAAATACATAGATGAAAGAACCAGGAAGAGAAATTTCTAGAGCGATCTTTATTGCCCCGATGCTCATCTCTGGACAGTCTCCACCACCCTGTTCACAATTACAAGAAAAACAAAGGATTTTTCTAAGAAAAAAGAACATACCAAATAAGTTACTTTCTTTTGGGACATTCAAGACAGATACTTTCTCAGCTTCTAAAAATTTATTCACTTTTTTTATCCTAAGCATTGTATGGTTTCTGCAGAGTGCTGTCACAGACTCACACTCACAAGCAACAGCTGTAACAATTCCTCAGGGAAAATAAAGTCAAAGGAAGGGTTGTGGTTAGCCCTGAAAATGGCTGGTGTCGTGGTCACTCTTATCTTTTCTGGGAGCACCATGTTTTGTTTAGCTCCAGCTCTTGTGACAGCTCCGTTTCCTATACTCACACGCTCCCTTACTGGCTGACAATTTAATTGCTCCGGTAGTATGCAGCAGTCATGGGAGGTCATGGTCAGAGACGCAGATGGGAAATGACCTCAGCCAAGCAGTGCTGAGCTCCAGGAGGACCTTTAGATACCAGAACAGCAAGAACTTGACCCAGACTTCACACTGCGGGGCAGCCAGTGCAGGGAGCTCAGCAGAGGGGACGCAGGTGATGTGTTCCCAGTGACCTGTCTTGCTAAGTAGGCAGCTGGAGATTTTTCAGACCCTGTGTTTAATCAAAATGCTTCCAAGTATGACTTTATTTATATGAACGGATCAGTTTCTTTTCCTAAATTAAGACTTAGAGGAAAATACTGTTTAAACAAAAGTTCACTTCAACTTACATAAAAATTAACTTGGCATATTGAAGACAGCACTTTCCAAAGAGCTGAATACGAACTGTAAAACCTGCCCCTGTAAACAGCAACAGATCTCTGCTCTTTCAAGATTAAATATAAAAGTTACTTCTTTTATTTCTACAATCAACATGCCTTCACACATACTTATATACAAATCTCCACATGCTGGGAAGGAAGAAGAAGAAAAGAGATAATGCAACTGTTGCATCTATTTTTAATTCTTGAGATGCCATCAGAAATTATGGTTTGAGGTTAAACATTCACACAGATACATAAACCAGAAAAACCCTTGCCCCCCCCAGTCCCCCAGTCCTTAAGAATTCCATCTGTCCTCAATGAAATGTCCATGTCGGTAACAATTTTTATTCTATCAGTATCTTTAATCCCATTTCAAAGCAAGAATATCAATAATTTCCCATCTCTGTTAAAGAATAGGTACTTCGCTGTTTTTCTTTTTATAAGTTAATCCTTTCTAAACGTAGTCTGACTTCTATGGGAAAAGCAAGTGGTAGACTCCAAACTGCCTGAAATTCAAGAAAGAATTCTCCAAAAACATCTTTGATACACTTCAGAACTTTATCTTGGCAATGCTTGTACAATCCTATGGGACAGATCAGTATATCCAAGCTATTTCTTTCCTGCTCTTGCAAAGTGAATGTTGTCTTCAGCAAAAGACTCTTCCACATAAAGCTTTAATTTGTAGACAAAGTCAAAATAATAGCCAATTTCTACAGACACCTAGTTAGAATAAGAAAATCTCTATTCCCACTTCAAGTCTACTTGACTATTGTCTCATGTAATATTCTATATGGAAGCATCTATTTTCTACATATAATAGGAAAAGCACTGCTGAGCTAAATGGTTATTTGAGAACAAGCATCAACTTTTTTATTCTCATAATGTAGAAGACGGATATTCTCAAAAGGCAGCTAGGTAGAACTACAAAACAAAAATGTATTAGCTTTCTTAAAAAAAAAAAAAAGAAAATTTTCCTTTAGATGTTTCCTGCCTTTCTCTCCAAATTGCAATTAAGTATGGTTGCAATTACCTTGTGAAGTTTTCGGGAAAGATAGGGGTGAGTAAAGCTCAGCAAGTCTCATTTTCCATTCAGCTTGGACAGGCACACAGAAATTTAGGTTGTTAGCTCAGCTCATCTGTACTATTCACGTTTCTTATGTCTAAAATTAGTATCTGTATAACTATTTACTTAAATGGTATTGTACCCACTTACAAAAGGATAAATTTAGTATCTGATTTAAAAAGTGTTATCAACAACTCTTAAAGATGACTATTTTCATTAAGTAAGTTGTCATTTTTCCACTGAGAAATACTGAAATAAGGCCTTTTCATGACTTGATGCAAGTGGGTCAGCATCTGTATCTTAGGATCATGTAACACTCAAACTATGTGAATATAGAATCATAGAATCATTAAGGTTGGAAAAGACCTCTAAGATCATCGAGTCCAACTGTCAACCCAATATACTTTAAAAGATTTTCATATAGACAAGATTTAAGCATATTGTTTATGCAAATAAATATCCATTGTGAAAACCGTATTTAATATGAGAATACACAAAACATCTGGCTAACTCTTAAAAAAAAAGCCACCAAGAAGCCACTGCTGCCCAAGTACAAGTTATTGCCATGCTGTCCATAAGAATGATTCACAGTTAATTACAGATGAAACATAGGCCAAATAGGATCAACTTATGAGGTGTCAAAGAAATACTTCCTTTATCACTTTGAATGTAAAAGGAACAGGGCCTAGTTTCTTCAGGGAAATGTATACAGACTAATTTTTACGTGATGTCAAATGCCAGCCAAAAGCCTATTCCTAATATCACGTACCGACCCTCCAAGCGTTCTGTGACCAGATGAATGTTGTTGAAAAACAAGAGCTGGGCTTATCCTGATGTCCAGGGAGGACAAGTTTTGCAGTATTCCTGGAGAGCTTATTTTGACCTAATATGTTTTATACATAAGACTCCTTAAAAAAATTTATCTTCACCTTAATTTCAGCTTTGTTCGTTAATGAGAACATTTGCTCTACACCCTTTTTCAAAATGAACCTACCTTAAAATTTCCTCTACCTCCACAATATTCATTCTTGCATATTTTCTAGGAAAAATACTAGTAACAAACATGTAGGAAGTGTTCACATTTTCTGGGAGAACTACTGCAAGATAACCTATCAGTCCTGTTCTAATCACCTTTTTAATTTATATTTTGGCCCTTCACCAGTATAATGAATGAATGCAAGTCAGTGAAAGTCTTAATTTAGCTGAATGAGCACATCTTGAAAGTAATTACAAAATATGCAATCAATTAGGATTAAAGAAAGAAATCTTAAATTCATTAGACAGTTACTTTTAAACAACTTGCTTGGAAATGAAGTTTTAAATTCCTAAAAGCTTCATCTAAATCATATACCTTTTAGAAATAGCTGCAATCATTTTCCAATACAGCTATTTAGAAAACAAAAATTGGAAGGATTTTTAAAGTTTAAATTTCCCTATGAAGGAAAAAAGCATAATAGCTGGCATTTTCTGCCTCCTTGAAAATCTACTATAGTTTTCTCTGAAATTCAATCTTTCTGCCAACTTTTAAACTACTTATTCTTCCCAAACTAGCACTATCGGCTTTCAAGCAATCTTCTATTACATGGATTACACCATGTGCCAGTTTCTAAGGGAGAGTCTGTCTGGCACTACTAACTCCAGCAGGGTTCTCCACAGGTCAGAAGCATTTTGCTTGATTAGAAGACAAGACAATAGGATCGTATTTTCTTTCAGCAAGGATAACTCCATTCCAATACTTCTCTTTCCTTCGATCACCCAATCCAGATGTCATTTGTGGTTCGTTCTCACCCAGGGAAACTCCACCAAGGGAGACACACTGGTGTGCTTGCTCAAAAACTGCCACTTGTCTCCTGAGCACAGCTGAGGCAATTCACAGGGTTTGCATAAGAGAAAAGTACCCCAGTCAACCTGATGCTTTTGAATCGGTAAGTGCTACCTAAGGCACGGCAGTGAAGGCAGCACCTAAGTCGTACTTGATGGGTCTTACAGTCCCTTTTGTACGTAAATTAGTTAAAGCTAATGAAGGGTTTTCATGGGAAGCAAGTTCCAGAACACAGTAAAACAGTTCATAAAAGTGTCTGTGAACAAATGGCAGGGCTAATTAAAATGCAAAATAAATGTTAGCATTATCTAACTATTCTTTCCTGTGTTATTGAACTGAGTGCCCGTACAATGATGTAAACTAAGACAAAGTAATTAATCCTAACCATGAATTAAGATGACCAGAGAACAGGAAGATGACAGTTTGTGCAGGTAAAGTGACAGAGATAAATGGCCTACATCCTGACGAAGCATTGTAGCAGAAACATCAACATGAGAGGAAAGATTAGAGGGAGGAAAAAGGGCCTTTGCTAGAACCACACAGAACACGAACAAGTTACTCACCTGAACATAAAGTTCCCTGAGCTCAAACTGAAATTTCTTGGGATCTGTGGTTATCGTCACTGGACCAATTTCTAGGATGAAAGAAATTGGAAAATATGAGGAAAACACAAAGTTATCAAAAGATGACTTCAAGTGAAGAGCTGTTTCAGATTCATAAAAATCTGGTAGTAAAAAAAACAAACTAAAAGCATTTAACAGAAAGGAATAATTGCGAATGATATACCCAGCACTGAAATCTATGATTCCAAATCTAGTAACTCCAATATCATTCCACTATTACCAATTTCTAGGTTCCTTAAACATTTATAGGCACATAAAACATTCTATGTTGTGTTTCTTTCACATTTGATTTTGACCAATCATTTAATTGCTCTTAGTAATCAGAAGGGAACAAAAATCCCAAAAACAGATGTGGCTGCACCACAAAATAACGTATTTTTCCAGAAACAATTGTATAGGTAAACGTGAAGGAGAGGCCTCTCTGAACAGAATACACATACTACCTTCACTGACTGATGTTAAAAAAAAAAAAAAGGCACCACATCTTTTGCCTGAAGGAGTATATACCATCTACTGGAAAAGCCCGGTGTGAGCCCAGTGTCCAACCTCAGCGTATCTAGCAGCAGTTGCCAGGAAGAACTGAAGCAGAATCAGCTTTATTCGTGGTGTTTGCCATGTCTTTGTATACTGAGAAACAACAGGACATCAAATTGAAGTCGACTGGGCTGCGGACTGGGGTGTGTGAGTAACAGCAGCACGTATTTGAGCATTTCCCAATCACACTGTACCACAAGCCTCCCTCTGCCCCTTCCTAATTGGTATCAAATGTGATTCTAACCAGCTGTTTTCCTACAGCTGTGATTTCCTGACAGTTTACCCTAATCTGTCCTGGCACTCATGCACTTCATTCTTTCCCTGTCCTGGGCAGGCATTCCTGCCCCCCTCCTTGTGCCAGTAATGGCATTCATCTAGCTCAGCAAGCTGGTTCAGGGTGCTAGCCAAAAAGAAATAAATAAATAGACAGACACCAAAAGGAAAAAAGTGAATAGATTTCTGCTAGTTTAGTGCCTCAAACCACTCATAAAGAGATCAGCTGAGTACCAGCATACAAAATGGGGTACAATTATGGAGTCAGGGTGAAAGAAAAGACAAAACTGCAGTGGTGCCAATTTAATACAGCTGTAGCTTACATGGAAGCACTGCCTCAAACAGCCATACAGCGCCTTCCAAGCTCTATAAGAGTTAATATGTACTTATCTTTCATATAATTTAAACATTTTTCTTTTTTAAACAGTCCAAAGTTTTATTTCACTGGAGTTTCAACAACAGCCATCACTAAAGTCTACTATAATCACACAGGCGTTTGCTTGGGGGGCTTTATTTATGAGTGTCTTTTGCTAAGCGTAGGTTTTAATTTGTTTGAAAGTCACCCAAGAGATCACACAAAACTTTTCTTAGAATATTAAACTGTCTTAAGGGTGGGGTTTTTTTATGGCTTTGATTTGAGCCATTTATCCGTGAACGTTATTTACTAAAATGCTACACTATCACCAAAAGAGCCATTATAAGGACTCACCATTCCTGCACATACTTCATCCTGCCATGCTCCCGCTCCTACCACTCCACCTGGTACCATCCTCCTTTGGGTATTCTTTAGAGCAAACGCCTGTAATAAAGCTATCTCCAAATTGTTTTGCTTCAAATCTATCCCCTGCCAACCATTGTTCTAAAGCATATAATAGAACGCGTTTTATGCATATAGTAAAACCACTAGCTCCATTATTCCCTGTCAGTTGAGGGATTACATTTTTCAACTCTAGAGCAGTAAATCCTTTGGAAAGGCTTTCTTTCCCTATAAAATAAAGATCTGAAAAGCAACGTTACTTCAGCTAAGCTAAAACAGCACATCCAGTTCAGATCGGATGAGAATTTTGCCTTGTTTCTCCGCAGGCAGCAAGGACTTGCTCCAGCGGCGTGTGCGGATGCCAAGCCCGAGCCCCTGCCAGCATGCCGCAGGATCACGCCAAGGCTCTGGCTGCCCTCTGGCGTGAGCTCAGTAAAGAGCAGATCTCTGAAATGGCACCTAGACTAGAGGTTAGAAAGGGAGGATGGGCTAGTCAGCATCAAGTAGAGAGTCATCTGCTGTCAGGACAGAACCGAGAACTCCACGGGAGCCGTGCAGAGGGCGGATCTCCCCAGCCAATTCTGCAACCAAGGCCGGAGTTCACCAGCTTCCCCTGAGGTCAAGCAAGGCCCCAGAAAGGAGTGAATAGGATCTTCACTTCTTCAGTAATAACGACCTCCTCTAAGGGACAAACAGCAGCAACATGAATGACACCGACGCTCCCAGTGTCAGACAGCAACCATGTCTCTCTACGTCAGCTCCGATTGAGGGACGTCAGGAATACTTCCAATTGTAAGCAATGATGCTAGTACTTCATGTAAACCTACAGCTACAGTCAGTTTGCCTAAACTAATCAATTACTGATGCAGAAGGCATCTGGAATGGCAATGGCCATCCAACACTGAGCTGGCATTGCTTCCCCCATCCGCATGATCTGCTCTTCTCTCGGTTGTATGAAGGTTCTTCAGTACTCTTCACACATAGCTTACAAGCCCATCATTCTAGGTCTAAATGGCAATGTGATGATTCTCACCATCCGAATGCTCACCAACTTGTACCAAAAACCCAGCATCTACTGTCTTTCACATGCTGTCGTGCCACCAGCTTATGTGACCTGCTTGCCAAAAAAGCTGAAACGGCCTTCACCAAGTTCGTTTTCTTTTATCCTCATTCTGCTACCTCAAAGTGCAACCCAAGCAAGACTGTTTCATCAGTGCAAGTAGACACAGGCCTTCAAAGCATTCAGAACAGCTAAAAGAGAAGACATTACCAGAAGTGCTTTACGTTTACTTGCCAGCTAGGAACTACTTCCAAAAAGGACTTTGGGAAAGAATGGCAAGTTCTTTCACAAAGCACCACAGAAAGTTCTTACAGAAGGTTAAATTACTGATACGGTAAGAACTTCAAAAACTGTGAAGTCTAAATCAAGTTGCCAACATCAATCTGGACGTGGCTCTGTAGAACAAACGCACAGAGGCAGGTCTGCGACACCAATGCCTGTGCAATGCTAAACTACAGCACTGTTAAAGAATTGTAAGATCAAAGTGCTAAGAACAGTTCTCCATCATGAAGATGCTAACTGTGAAGCATGAGTTCAGGTAAAGCTTCTGAAGGAACTTAAAGGGTTTAACAGTTTTACAGTGGCACACTGTACAAGTTCACCTCATGTAAGAGCTTTCATTTAAACACTGCTGAAAAGCTTCGTAGCATTAAACTAAGGTAAGACATCGAAAAAGTCAAGTTGAAAGAAAATAGTAAACATTGTAAAAAGAAAGAGACCAATGTATCAGTACTCAAAATAATTTTTGGTGTCTGAGAAAAGCAGTGAAGGCACAGCTTTGTCTTTTGTGCATCTTTAATGGTACGCATATAGCCAGTCAACTCACAGGTCTAATTGCACGTTTATCCACATCCAAAATTGCCTGAAGTCTCAATAACTGCAGAAGTCAAGCACACAAGTCAGGCGTTCCTCCAATCAAGCATAGTTACAAATGTGTCATTCTAAATACAGAGTATTTCCTCAGAAACTAGATCCTGCAAACACGCCAAGTAAAGCAGAAGAAAAACCCTTTTTTTTTTTTTAAAACTTCATTAGTTCTTTCGGCAAAGATCAACACATGAAATATTCTAACAGAATATGTCCGTTCTGATGTTGAAATACGAATCCATTTCTAGGCACCGATATTGGAACATTCGGGACCAGTGTGTCATGGAGGTCTCCCCATTGCTCATTACTCCAAAGCCGTCCCCCGTCCTCTAGAAGTGATTGTGTGAAAGGTGAAAAACCCGGTAAGACACAGCAAGATAGTGTCTGTCTTAGGCAGCAACTAAACTCTCTTGTCTCAAAAGTACAACGTAAATGCCAGTTCTTTCCGACTGACTTGGTGATCCAAGACGTAATATTGCAAACACACGTAAAACGGGTAACACAGGAAAGGAAACATTTTAAGGGAATGGTTGCACATTACTGAACAAAGCCTGGACTTCCTAAGCTGAAATCACAAAACTCGACGTAACCACTATGGTGTTAGAGCTCGTACCTAAGCAACTAAACAAATATGACAACATAAAGCTGAGTATCAGTCCATTCGACACAGATTAAGAGGCTTGGTTTTTATCAAATTTGCCCCAGAAAGGAAGTATCATCTCCTTTGTAAATAAGCAGAGAAGTCCCTAGTAACCTGAGAGACTGGCCATTCTGAAAGGCCCCGGTGTTTTTCCATGACTTTCTGCCACATCTCAGATGGCTGCGTGTTTATATACAAGCTGAACAGCAAGCACATTGGGAAAACCACAAATTACCCAATGACACACAATCACACATAATTACTGCTGAGGGTGATTACAAATTTGGCACTCCCTTAATCCTGACCACATAAGACATCTGCACCAAATATCTGTTTTGGACAGCTGATTGTTTTAGGAGAATCTAGTGGAGGAATATGGAAGCCATTTACCTACCTCTCATCAACTCAGAACACTGAATTTGTTTGTTCTGGAACAAAAAAAAAGCTCTAATTGATACTTGGTAGCTAAAGGAATTTCAGCAGAGATGCTAAGTGCTGGGGAGTGCTCTCACCCACAGAATTCCTTCTTCTAACTCACAGCAAGGACATTTCCTTGATGCAAAATATACCCAAGATACAAAAAAAAAAAAACAAACCCCACACCATAAAAAAAACACACCCCAAAAACTACCACACCTTTGGATACTTCCAAAGAACAAATAAACTTCAGAACTAGTACACTACAAATAAAAAAAAAGACAAACAAAAAAAACCCCACACAACAGCAACAAAACCATGATATTTTAATAACAAATGTAATTACAACAGCCTTTTACTACATTCCTGTTTCGCTACACACAATGATGTGTCATCTCAATTCTACTAGTTTATTGGTACAATGTCAGTCGTGCAGACTTTTACCAGGGCTGCAACTTTGCAATAGAGTGAAGTGTAGCCCTCTGCAGCCTAGAACTGAACAGATCAAAGTATATTTAGTTATTTCTTGATTATGTAGTATAAAGCTCAAGAAATATAGTTTCCCCCACCTTACAGCACAAAAAATACCTGAGTGGCAATTATCTCCCACATTCTTTTTTATTTATAGAGCGGACAGACAAGTTTAGCACTAGGGTCTGAAAAATAAGGATTTGTACTCAGTAAAATATGCATGTTTTTTAAAATGCATACTTTGACAAATGAAATGTGTACTATGAAGACTTTGATATCCCCATGACAAATCATTTTCAGAGCTGCAGTATACATAAGATCACTACACCTTCATCAGAAAGTTGCATTTACAAAGCAATCACTGTTTTCACCATTCACTGTACATTAAGTATTCTGATTCAAGTGAAGTAGTATGAATAAAAATTTACAGATCAAATTATACAGATGAGTTATTTGAATCTTCAGGCTGTCACATAGATGTCTTATTTTCACACCATCTTGGGAGATTCTGGGATCTGGGATCATTGAAAATACACGTATGGCACAGGGCTGGGGGTGGAGGGAAAAAGGGAAGATTTTAGACTATGGGATTTGGAATTAGGTAACCCAGGGGAAACAACCTAGCATACATTTCTAACGTATGTCAAGACTTACCTCTTCACATGTATGTATGATGGTGGGGGAAAAAAAAAAAAAGAAAAAAGTCATACGCTGGGCATGGTTACATACATTCATCTCATGAGTAATGCCGGTTTAAGCAGTTCCCATCTTGCTTTTCCATCTGAGTGCTGCTTCCTAGCTGTAGCAATTTTGACCCTTTTTGAGATCAGAAGACTAATATAGGTTTCATATGGGCAGGTAGGAGTATGTATGTATGTTTTATTTATTTACTTATTATATAAATAAGTTTTTGTATCAGATCTGTCTTCCAGTCTTGTTTCCTGTACACTCTCAAGCACCCGTACCAGCGCAAGTGAAGAGATGATAAAGGATTGGGAATGATCAGCTGGGACAGCTAAGATGCCTAGGTCAGGATTGCTGCCAGAAGAAAATAGTGCACAATTATTCTGTAAGAGCTGTTTACTAACAGTGCTGAGCATTGAACTTTATCTGATTTAATGCCCTCTCCTCAAGCTTCCTTCTCTGTGTCCAATTCATTGTAAAGCCCTGCTTATAATTCTTCTGAAGACCTTTAGGAGTAGCTACCTGCCAAGGATTAAGAAAATAAGAATAATGATAGAGTTACTCTTAACCAGCCTCCAGCCAGCTGTCTGTCCTAAGGGCACATAAGCAGAAACCTTTGATTTCCTAACAGCAAACGGGGTCCTCCACATCAGCACTTTACCCCACTACAGATCACTCCTGAGCTGCCATCAAAAATATTTCACAGCGTGCTCTCTTGTCCTTTCCAACACCAGAGTATGATGCCACAGGTATAACTAAATAAAAGAAAAATACTTTTAATTGCCATCTCTCAAATTGTAGTGAGCATTTTTATTCCTCAAACAGCTGACAAATACACATGCACAGAACCAGAAAACTTTTTTACCATTATGTTTTAACCATTAATGCAACTAAAATGCTGCTCCAGTTTTAACTGATTATAAATTTCTACAGTAGACTACCAAACCCGAGCAGCTGACTTTGAAAATAAAACTAGGTAAGTATTACTAACCACCACCTAGAAAAGAAAACAAACTTAAAGCCCTCTCTTCATGCTCTGAAGTGAAGGACACCCTCAACTGCCACTAAAGATGATGGGAGCTGTGTGGATAAACACCTTGCTGAATTTTTCCAGAAGCACAACCAGCGTTGGAGATGCTGCCTACCGTCACAAGTCCCCCAAGGCTAACACATACCCCACTGGAAAGACCCTCCCAATGGACTCGGGGAGCACTGGAGCAAGCCAAGATGCTTAGCACTAGAACATGTAATAAGCTATTTAAAGTTTCTTCCTAAATGATATTCCCTCATGACTTGGTTGCTTTTAGCTTTCAGACTCTAACCTGGGTATAATTAAACTTTTTAAAGAGCCCAAGAACTGCAGTGAGCAACTTTTACCAGATTCTTAACCAGACAGCAAAAAGCCAAACAAACCCAGCAAGCTCACATGTTTCCTTAATGCAGTCACTTTTTTTTTTTTAAAATAGTTTTTCAGCCGCATGACTTATGACTATTAACTTTAATATGCAAACTTCAGCTTAAGACAACAACTGACTGGAAGGAGTCAGACTGCACACGGAGTTTTTCTTTAGTCGGCTATTCAAATAGTCCATGCAAACTGCAAAGCACTGCTAAGGTGCCTAACACAGCATTAGTGGAGTATTATGAAGCTCCATCCTCACGGGTGGCGAAGGTCATCACCCTTGTACATCGAATTCTTCACTCGTCTTCTCAGGGCACTGGCCGAAGCTTGGATGAAACTTAGAGACCAAAAATTTAACAGAAGTTTTACTAAAAATGTGCCTTAGTAAGTGGCTTATTTGTATTGTTATAACACTTATGGGCCTCTTATTTATAGATGTCTCTTTTTTTTAAAAGGAAAATAACAGTGGTAAAAAGAGGGCATTATATATGTTTACATTTCTTGGAAGAGAAAAGCCAGCCTGGAGACTTACAGTGGATAAAATCTAATATTATCATCTTTCGTCTACTGCAATCAGCACTAAGTTTAGCTTATGGGCCTCAAATGCAGTTGTCTAAAAGTTATTAACCAAATGCAGTAACAAATAATAAAAATCAGGTGCTGATTTGCCCAGCACAGTAACAACTAGCACGCTGTTAATTCTTCTTTCTAAGAACTACAGTCATAAACCACAGGATGTGCAGAGTAACCTCTTCTACCCAGAGACCTTTAAAATAAATCTAGGTTTGCTACAAATTCTCTCTTAAACGGGTGATGCACAAGACAGCCTTCGAGCCTGGCACCACATCACACTCATTGTGGAACCACTGATAGAAAATCTACTCCCTTAGGCTGGAAATAAGAAAAAGCAAGCCTGAATTACATAGGTCTACAGGTTGATTTTTGTTCTGAGAAAATAATTTACTTGAACATCCCCTCTGGTTCCACTAGTAAGTCAGAAGATTTTGTCTATGGCTGGTGCACAAATGAGAGGCAAAGAGACCAGAAAACTTGACGCCATGCAGTTAAAATGTAAAAGTAATGCCAGTGGCTATTAAATGTCCCAGATGTAAGAAGACTGACACAACACAAGTTTTTTTTCCGCTTTCTGGGGACAAACAGACATACAGAATCCTGGCATCTGCAGGACACCCACCTTCCTCCTCCCTTCCCCTGGTTCTTCCAACAGCCCTGGAGGTCTGTTCTCATCAGGGGGCCAGCAGCCATCATTTCTGAAATGTCTTCGGCTGCCTGTAGCCGGCTCTCAATGGCTGGTTGCCCAAATCACAAAAAGCACAGCCACAGCTGGCAACTCGGCTGACAGTCCCTAAGAGAGGCCAAAGGACTGAAAGGGCCATGGAGATTACGCGAGTCTCTAACAACTAGGTGCTCCCCTACATTCAACCTTGAGCCACCCCAGTGAACTAAGTACGTACAGAACTGCTGCCCATGCTCTTATGCGTCTCTTCTGTGCACAGGATTTCGGTTTTACGCTTGTCAGTCCAGTACTGCCAAGAGTACAGAAGTTCATATTGCTTCTTTTCTAAGACAGCTAAGCACCAGCAGACACAAGGAAAAAAAAAAGCATCTGTTGACGCTATACAGCATGCAAGCTTTGACTGACTAATTCACGTCCCTCAGTCTACAGTAAAGAACAAACAGCTGATAAGAACTACAACCACAGCTCCTTACTGTACAGCATGGGAGCAGCAATCAGTTCCTGGAGCTGGCCCGCGCTCTCAGCTCAGATTGAACATCTGAAAAGGTCATCAGATCACTTTCTGTTTTTGTTTATTTCCCCTTGTTAACAACAATCTGAACTGAGTAAAATCCAGTTCGTAATGCTCTTTAAATTCTTTCTCCAGACTGAACTCCAGTTCAGTCCAGGTCTATTTCTGTCTCATCTCTCGGTCTGTGTATTTTGGCAACGCTCCTTCAACACTTGTAACAGTGCTGGATAAAGAACTTACACTAAAGAATAGGGCAGGAATGAATGTAACTACAAATTTTACAGTGCTGTTTTGTGATTAATAGCTTTAACATGTTGAAGTCAAATAAAATACTATTTCAAACTCCATTTTAAATTCAAAATTTATACTTGATATTGCAATACAAAATGAACTTATTTACTGCAACATCCAGCAAAGATTCATTCTGAGCTGCTGCCCACACTGCTGGCCGCGCTGCTGCCAGCCGGGAATAGCCGAGCTCCACCGTCGGGAGCCTCCTGGCACTGCAGGTTACTGCAAGCTCGCCTGTAAGGCTCCTTCTCTTTCTTCACTGAACTCTGGTTCCCACCGTGTCCCCAGATGTATCTCACCATAAGAGGGGTCCATAGGCCGACTGGCAAAAAAAAAAAATCACAGCTTCCTTTATTTTTCCAGAATAGATGAATCCAATTACAAAGTCTAATTAAAAGCTTCTGCTGCTTGGGAGATTATATTCACAGATTACTTCCTTCAAAGAGACTCGGAAGATCCTTGGAGAGGGCCACCGTACTCAAGCCAAGTCAGCTTTTTGATCACGAGACATAATCAAAACTGAAAAAGCAACTGGCGCTTTCCTGCTGAAACTGCAGCCACGTTGCTTTCATGAAGGATATGAAATTACTGATGTACTCGGCACCCACATCTACATAAAAACAGCCCGCGTAAGCAAATAAAGTTTCCAACAGCAACTTGAGCATCCTGAGATCAGGGCAATGTATTGCTCAGTCCATGATGATGATAAATACACTACATTCACGCTACGTAGCATATCGCGATATCCCAAGGCAGGAACAGTACTTAACGTATGTAATTACTACCCAGTTAGTAATAAACCAGGAGTCAACGTTTTCTTGAAGGAGCCATTCTCCTTAACAAGCTTTATGGAGAACACAGCACTAATCAGTCGGTGCTTAAAACTGTCAAGAGACCACGGAAACAAGGACTTTCCAGAATAAGTTATCATATTAGTCCTTTGCTGTTCTTTAACAGGCTTATGTTCTTGTAATGCCCTCACATGGTAAAAGATAGGGTTTTTTTAAAAATCATAGATGGAATATGGTGTATCATATTTAAATGGGTCTGTTGGGGTTTCTTTGACAAGAGGGAGTTAAATGACCTGGGACAAAACAGAACAGTACAACTGTTAGGTACAAAGCTCATACACAGTGTGGTAAGTTTTAGGGGTTTTGCCTCCATAGAAGGATAAGGGAAACACAAAAAAAAGTAAAGACTGAGCTAAAATTCCTTCAGATGCCAGGCACAATCCTTGAAAAGTTATTTAAATAAATTTTGCTCCGAAAATTATCAGCAAACCACATAATGAGTCAATTAGCCCTGAACAAAGAGAAAAGATCATGAGACTCTAACCACAGACCTACCTACACTTGGATAATTAAAGCACAACTAAATAAATTTTCCTTAGTTTTCATACCAAGCCACCTGTCTCTCAAAAGAACACGAAGAAAAAAAAGATTTCTTTTCGAAAATTCTAGAATAAAACCAAGCTTCTACAGGATGACAACTTGTGTGTGTGCATGTATACACACATACATATATGTGCGTGAACATCATCATTTCAATACTATAAAATGCTGTGTGATGTATCCAGTTGCCATCTTTGAGAATGGAGATTTCCAAGCGTAACAAAAATAAAGTAATCTGAGACCAGCTGCTAGGAAAGAAGTCTTGTCACATTCAGTACAAAACTCCTAGTATTCTGCATATGAGCTTACTCTGTACCAAAAACTTTCTTTTTTTTTTCTTTTTAGTATTAAAAATGCATCTGCTTTCTTTTTAAGTCAATGACAGAGTTTTTATTGATTTCAATTAGAAGAGGCCCCAGCTCTCCTCCAAGTATTACACTATAAAATGAATTGCTGAAGAATTACCAGTGTAAAACCATTAGAAACCCAAACCGTTTCCTTTTAGCCATTATAACTGTAAATTCAAATCCCCATGCATCATTCTAAATAAATGTCCACTTCACAGAACTAATCCATATGCAGCTGACAGAGCATGGAATTTTATGGCAGATAACATTGTATGCAAGGATTATTCACTCTGACAACACCCAGTTGTGAATATTACCCCCAGGGCTCTAATGATAGTTCAATGTTGCCTCAAATACCACTGTGAATAAAGAAGCATCAATTAATTTGTTAAGTTAAAGTGTCTACTTAAAGATGTTAGAAGAAGGTCAGTTACCGGGGTATGAGGTTAAAGTGAACTTTTAGTCCTTTTAAAAAATCTATTATTAACATGAACAGTGAAGACTTTGTAAATAGTTAATTTTCTATTTCTACTTAACAGATGCTTTTCTTGCTCCTGGTGAGGCTCTGTTTGATAGGTTGGACCAGATGATCTTTCGAGGTCCCTTCCAACCTGGGCTGTTGTAGAATTCTATTGTATAAGAAAAAGCAATGGGAAAAAGCTGCAGAAAACATGACGGCAAAATTGCATATCTGACAGAGCCAATCTGGGCAGAAGAGAATACTGAAACATTTTAGTTCTATTTGAAAAAAAAAAAAAAAAAAAGTGGTTTAGATTTAAATGTCAATTTAAAAAGAAAGATATAGCAAGTTCTTCATGGCCAGATAAGACTCAAAACCTTCATTACAGCACTGTTTACTCTGGTGACGGGAGAGTCAGCTGGAAGCAGCTCTCTCCCACCCCTTAAGTTTTGCCTGTGTCATTTGTAATTGTGTAATTCTCTAAAAGGCACCAACAAAAACATTTTTAAGCAGCAGAAATCATTCAGTAAAGGATAAAGTTATTGCAGAACTATAGGGAACCACGCCTGAGAAACTCAAATGGCCACCACAACCCCAAGGAGAGAGGAAAGGAGTCACATGGCCAGGCTGAGGAGTTTCTCCAAGGCTGCCAGAATAGCTTGGCGGTGACAATGGTCTGCTGTGTCTCCGTCCTTTCTGTGCTCCAAACCAGAGAAAATGCCTTGCGGTGTGGCTTCTGGTTCTTCCCAGCTCTCTCCCTGGAACAGCAGCATGCAAATGCCTCCGTGGCAGTGGTGCACGGAGGAGGACCAGCCACACAGTCAACTCTCCGAACTGCCACACTGCAGTCCCCGTACGTTTAGCTGCTGGGAGTCATTTAACAACCACAAGGGAAGTAACAAAATGTTCTTCTCCCCGCTCTGTAACATTGCGCTTACTTCATCCTTTGAATCTGGGGGAAGAATCAAAAACCAGAACTTGTCCCCACAGTAGTCACGCAATTAATCCCTGAGAATATTTGTTAAATAAATCCTGTTGCGCAGAAGTCTCCAATTCTGACTGTGCTGCCAAGGATTTGGCTGCATGCCAGACATGTTTACAGAATCTGCAAATTCACTGACCCTATGTAAGCTCCATGGTACGTAAACAATCCCCTAATTCATGTCTGAGCATCATTTCTGCTGACAGTCACTTGGTGTATAAAATTGAGATCTCAGACAGCCATCAAAACACCTTATAATATAACAACATAATTTTAAAAATAATTGAGAAAAGACTAGAAGAGATCCAAAGCTGGAAGAGAGTGGTGCACTTGTTCAGAAAGCACCGATTTCAGCTTGCCTCTCCAGCTGTGAAACAGCAGCTCTGGGGTTTCACCACCAACAGCTCAGCCGTGCAGGCAGAGCAAATCGCCCAGGGAACTGGAGGCAGCAGCTAGTGAGCCTTGGCAGTGTGAGCTAGCTCCACTCAGGAGCCAGCATACTCAAAAGTTCATCAGCCACTTTCTTCCTCGTCCTTCAGACTCTGCCTAAAATCTCTTGGGCACGAGAAGTTTTTCAAGTAGATGATGCTGCCCTACTAGGCTGAAGGATGTTGCTGGCATCTCCACAGAAAAGATACAAACACAAGGATTTCATAAATTGTATGGATTAAAGCCGAATAGACTATCAATGTTTGGACTCTAGTGCAAAAAAATAAACAGGCTCTCAGCTTTACCTGTTACCCCTTCCCACCCTCTGAGCAGGTAAAGCAAGAGCCTTTGCTAACCACAACGGTGCAATGTCTTCACTCCCTGGGTGAGCAGCTACCAACTCGAGGAGGCAGCCAGACCTGCAGGTTTGGCTCAGGATAAACTCAGAACTAAGCCACCAGAAGTGTTCTACAAGAAACTAGTTTTACGGCCACGAAGCGCAGCTGACAAAAACAACACAGATACGTCTGGGTTACGGGGCCTGGCCCTGCCGCTTGGCCTGCAGTAGTGCCCAGATGCCACCTGAAGTCCCAGAAGTGGCGTCTGTTTCCTTTTCACCGGCAGCTCACTTACAACTACCCGCCTTTTTGCCAACTCTTCCACACAAGCAATAACTCCAGGCAGCTCATTACAGCAAGATCCACGAGAGCTTAACTGGGTAGCTACTAATCCATCTGGATTTACCCACGCTTACCCACACGCCACAGTTCAGCGCGGCTGGCTGCGGTTAGCAGCGTCGGCAGGAGCAGAATCACGTTCTGCGCAGATTTCTGCCGCCCCTTTGCAAGGGCTCATTGCCCTGGCACCGACCGCAGGGAGGATGACATTACGTATCCGAATGTGCGGTGGGATGCCTGAGCAGAGCAGGAGGTTAATGGCTATAGGAAAGCTGTTTCATGGCTTTGGAAGAAGAAAAAGGAAAATCATGAGAATATTTCTGCTCTTGATGCAGGTTTGAGTGTTCAGTAGTTTTTAGGAAGCTGTGGAAGAGAGGGAAACATTAAATATTATCTGTGGATATAAAATTCCACTGAGTTTTACTAGTGTAAAAATGCAAGCACGCTCCAAACTAATTCAAAAAGCAGATGTGAAGAGGGAGGGAGGAGGAAAAAAAGATGAGAACATGAACTTTTTTACCCTAAAGAAATAGTCTTTTTCATTTCACATAAGGGTAACTTAAATCGGTTAAACAGGAATACATTATGTAGAAACCTCGTTTCCTGTTTGCTGATATTTTAATTTTGTTCGAAATAATGCCACTATTTATGTTTAGACAGAAGTTAGCTTAGACTAACTCATTTGCCTTGATCCCTGTATTTCCCAATTTCACCTTCTGTCTGGCCTAGTCCAACAAGACTGGAATGTACTCAGCTGACTACTGCAAAAACATGGAACTCTCACATGCAAATAAAGTAATCAATCGCTCAATAATTACCAAAGTTACTCTTAAAAAATTACTAAATTTTAAAAAAGGATGCATTTACCATGATTATTGTTTTCAATAAATTGTTCGGCCTGTTTATACAGCACTGAGCACAAAGCTTTCTTCTTTGGAGAATTTGGATTTGTAGCCTTGAAGCCATCAAGCCCCAAAAATCAATGCTACAACCTGAACTGTAGTCTCTGTGTAGGTCAGTCAAAAGCATATTTTCTTCCAGACACAATGCAGACCCTGAAAAACATGCACTCTCTGAACACGCAGGTGCTTTGAAATACACTCTGACAATTCATGCTGGAATATTTTAAGCGGTAACCACCCCCTGCCAGAGTCAAGGCAGGTGAAAGGTGGGTGCTAACTTCCTCGTTGCTGTAGCTGGCAGCCAAGTACATTAACTGAGGATGCCACCAGTGAACATCAAAAGTGTGCTTTTAGTGCAGCCTGAGACTTTTGTCACTCACCATTGTTGAGTAGAAATAAAGAGGCTCACAGGCCGATCTACGTCAGCTGAAGTTTGCTCTCAGTTGAGGGCATTTTCAGCTGCCCTATTATCAAAGTTTCCCACTCATTTGTGCTGGCAAAGAATTGAATGGGTAGGGGCATGGTTTCAGTGTTTATTTCACGTTTTCCATGGGCTTCTTATCTCTCATATTCTTTTGTCAGACTGACACAACACATCTAGTCTTCTAATATCATTAAAGCTTAAGACACTCATTTACTAAATGCAGCAGCAGTTGTTCTAGATGTTACTATGGCAATATCCACCCTCAAGTAGTTCACTGCTACGGTCTTACCAGACTTGGCAAGTGAGCACTCCTCAGCCTCTTCAGGGCAAAGTCAAGTGGCTTAGCATATAATATGGAACAATTTTAAAATTCTCAGGGCTTGAAAAGATTCCAGTAGTGCTAGAAAATAAAACCCATCCAAAAACTTTACCCCATTAAAAATAGAAAGGAAAAAGAATAATTTTCAATAGACTGTATGAATTAATAACTTCAGTGGCCCAAATTATCCCACAACACATGTCACTCATCCTTCTTTAAAAGAACAAAAGCACTAGTTATACATCTCTGACAGAATATATTCTTCTACCTGAAGCTAGTCTTAAGATAGATTGGTCTTGCCCTTATAGATTGGATTTTGTCTTTGTTCTGGCGTGGGTTGCTTAGCGCTCCTGCTGCAAGGTCTCTCCGGCACACCCTCGAGTGCCAATCTCACACCTGAAGTCCTTCATAGGCAGCATCCGGTGACTCAACACTGAATCTTCAACTGCCCATTTCACTCCACTTACACACTTTTCCAAACATACTTTTCCAACAAAAGGCCTGCTAGAGATGAGAGCGTTGCTTTGCTAGTTAGGCTGTCCAGGCACAACCCAGCTGTAAAGCAAGGAAGCGCAGTCCTAAAAAAGGAACGTCTTAACCGCAGACACTTTTAAACAGCATAAGAAGTTCAGGTCTGAAGACGACATACTTCTGAATGCCACCCCTCCAGTGGGACTTCACTGAGCACAAGTCCCACGCAAGTCTCAGGCCTTGGGACAGCACATGATAATGGAATAGCTTTTCTTCCTCGAAGAGACTGCTCTTTGGAAGGCGGCCTCTGCCAACCCCTTTCTGCTTTTGAACATCTTCTCAAGAACTTTCTTATCCCAGCCATGAGGCTTCCACCACCAGCTGCCTGAGAAACCAAGGCAGTTGTCCAGCCAGGAGCACAGTCTTTTCTAAGAAGAAAGCACAGGTATACGAACGGATGGCTGTGCTACAGCTACTCGGAGCTACTCATTTATGCCTTATTTCTTGCATCCAAAAGAAGGCTCAAAACCACAACAAAAATATGCAGTTCTTAATAACGTTCACAAATCAACATGAAATTCCTGCATACATTAATAGTCAGGGTAACTTTCTTGAACACTAACACCAAGAACAGAGACCGTAAGTGCATGACTAACTCTCTTTAAACAACAGTCTGTTGTGCAGGATCAAGGAACCATCTGTTTTTACAAACTGCCCGCTGGTATAGTCTTGGTGAAGACTGTCACTGCATGGAATTCAGGAGAGATTCAGGTACAGACATGAATAGCGATTCAGTTTCTGTGAAGGTCTCGTTCAGGTTTCTGCAGTTAATGATTAAGACTCTATCGTTCAGGTTTAAATCACTAGTTCTGCCAAAGATTGTCTTTGTTGCCAGAGGCAAATCTTTAGGGCCTCACTCAGAAAAACACTTAAGCATATGTGAAAATCATATCAAAATCAACATAATATATACAAAAACATTCTTAAGTGTTTTGCTTAACTACAGACACAGTTTGTGCCCAAGGTCTCCAAACTGTGAAGGAGGTGGTGTTTCCCTTCTCCCATGGTTATGTGGAGCAAGACCCCAATGTACCAGCTAAACTATATAAACACAGATAAAACTGTCCAAACATCTAACCTCCATAATAAACCCAATTTAATTAACAGAATAACCTAGATGAAATTCCAGATGTCTCTCACACATGGTAAATTAAAATACTCTGCAATAAAGTTCAGAGTACACTTCTACAAAGCTAGCGTCATGTCAGGAAATATAAACAAAAACAGGAAAAATTTAATTCATCTCATTCTCATTTACCAACTGCTTTCAAACACGTGATGTTGCCGATTAACAGTAATGCCTTAAGGCACAATCTTTTTCCTTTTTCTGATCTTCGGAGTTAAAAACTGCTTTGAAATGTCACCGAGGCATACAATTCTTACTCAATGATAACGTCAGAGAACACCCTATAATTTAAAACACCACACTTCTAATTGACAAAATTGAGTCAAGTATGAAAAGCACGATGAATTCAGATCCTATCCTGAGTACAATGAAACTTCAAACAGTGCTGAAAAAATGAAAAACATCTGAGCTAATAAAAACCAGACTCTGCTTAAACAATCTTTCATCAAGTAAATTTCACCTACATTGTTACTCTTGGAATTTGGGAAAGTAGGAGGAGCCAGCAAGGAAGATGTGAGAAGGATATTTGGGAAATATGTAATATTTAGCAAATTAAGAAAGCAGACAACCAAAGCCAGACTCTGACCTCAGTTATACTGGTGTAAATCCAAACTAACATCACTGACTGTAATGGAATTACTCTGGATTTACTCCATGTTAACTGAGATCAAAACCTGTTCAATGAGACAGAATATCAAAGCGGAAAAAATGGCTTTTCTATCTCCACAATGGGACGTTTCATTGCAAGTAACTAAGAAACTGTTTAATGCTATGTAGCTACAACACAAAAGGTGACATGGGCTTGAGTCATCGCATAAATATCCACAGCCAAAATTTCAAAAGTTTGAAAGGTTTTATGCACTCCAAATCTGACTCTAAGTAAGCTTTATGCAAATTAAAGAATTAATTCAAAACATGCTTCAGTTATTTAGGGCTTTTCTTGTTTGCTTGTTTCATCTCAAACCATACTCTCTATAAAACAAGACTCATCCCCAGGAAGTAGGCATGCAACAGCATCTCTTAAGTTGCTTCCCTTAAGCCCTTTACAGAAGCAGATTCATCCTCTCATACCACTTGCTAAGCTAGAGCTCCATCCCCATAAGCTACCGCACACCTCTACACTGTGGAGTATTTCTGTGCCTTCCCTCTAAAAGAAAACACATGGGTGGCTATGCCGAACCACCAGGAGCTTAAAAGATTTGCTTGAAGTGATAAAATTGCCAGATTCTTTAAAATGCAATTCAGCCAATACGCATTATTTTTACCTTCATATACCATGGTTCATTTTCAGTAACAGAACGATATTCAATTACACTTTCAAGTGTGGGGAAAGGGCTGAGTTTTTACAGTAATGACACGGTCCCCACTTTTCACACCCTAAGCATGAGCAACAACAGTAATATTTAGAACAAAGCTTGATACACAGAGCAGCCACATTTTTTTCTCCCATTGCCAGCATTAACAGAGACTGTCTGGATTTGCACACACACAGATCCTGCATAACTCAATCTTTCCAGTTCAATTCAGTTCAGTAGCGCTAGGGACCCTCATTCCCTTCCCACTGCAGCTATACCAGCCCAACAAACTGCCAGCCCTGCTCTCCAGAACCGTCCTAACACAAGCCATCACCTCCTCCGCTGGGCAGCAAAGCGGTTCATGCACCCTCTTTCTAACCGAGCTAGCGAGCTCAAGGAGTTTCAGCAGTCTGTGCTCACCTGGACTATTTTGGAATGGGCCTGGAACTGCGAAGCAGCACTCACGGCTGGGGATCATAAGAGGCCATAACCTCAAAGGAGAGGGAAGCAGATAGCAGTGCAGAGCAGTAATTTTTTCATCCAATATAGCTACCCCTTTAAGAAAACATATGTCCACAGATTCAGCCAAAATTTCAGAGAACAAAATATCAGGGTCCATCGGTCCCATTGAGATCCAGAACAAACTCTAGAAACGTACTCGCTCGCATGGCCAGCATGCGAAGTGAGAATGATACATGTCCCCGCTACCACCCCCATTCACGCTAAGGCAAACATCAGCCATCGGGCAGAGTGAAAGCAGCCAGGGAAAGATTTCTGCATCATCTCCTGCACAAACCTATTTGTGGCTAACACAGCACTTCCTTCAGAGCAAGAATATGTTGCCTTTAGCAGCAACACATTTCATCACCAGGATCCAGTCTGTATATGCAAAAGATACTCCAGACTGCCAAGAAATCTTGAGATAACGGAGGGGAGCGCTGAGAAGGGACGCTGAACCTCTGAGGGAAGAGGTCAATGGAAACTTTGAGGAAGGGATGGGCTGAAGGCAGAGACGAAGAAGATAAAAAGATGTGGGAGTCCGACAGAATAGGAAAGAAAGGAAACGAAGGAGTAAACATTTCAGGGACAAATAAGTGATTTGTGGGTTTGTGGTTAACAGAGAGGACTGTGACTCAGGAGTAAGTCACATAATTCCCTGTGCTTTGATTCAGCTCATGTAAAATTTAAAGGGGGAAGACATGACCAAAACAAAACAAACAAAAAAAACCCCAAAACACCAAAAACACTCATCTGAAATGCCCTAAGACACCAAGATGTAGGTTTTTAAGTAATATGCTTTTAAACGGGGAGGCAACGCTCCTGGACAAGCACCACTGCCTAAGCACCAAGTTATGTTCTCCAAATGCTGTTTGAAAGCAGTTAAAATGTTATCTCAACCAGTGCACACCATGTCTTGCTTCAGCAGTCTACCAGGGGCTACGCCGGGGCTTGGCTTTGCCTGTGCCACTTGCTGGGGGCTAGCAGTACTTCTGGTACTCAAACTCTGGTACAAGGCAGTAGTTAACGTGTGCACAGTGATGCTAAAGATCTCTACTTAAAGCCACACTACTATTGTGTCAGCGCTGTACAAGCTAAGTTACATAAAATGGAAGAGAAGTACCACAATGCAAAGTGATTTGCCCAAAGACTGGCAGCAATCATAGTCTCTCTACCTGGGTGCTCCAGCTATTGCTCTTTTACCTAAAACCATGCGCTTGCCTAACCATTTCACCTATTTACAGCCTAAAAAACTAGCTCTGTCACAACAGTTGTAAAGTCACAGTCTCTAGAGGACTTTAGTAAATAGAAATATAAATTAATATGGAGGCATAAAAGAAACCACAGTATTCCTAGCAGGCAAAGAACTTCATTTTTCCTGCGCAACTTTCCTCCTCTTCTTCTGTTCCTCAATAAATTATAAGTGCAAAAGCATACTAGTTCAGTGAACTAACTAAGACCTCACTAACTAAACAAAAAGCTTTGTCCTTTGGAAAACAGACTCGGACATACCATTGTACAGCTTAAGAGAACTCAGGAAATGTTTCAGTGATATTCAGCATCCCCAGAGACACTTAACTTCAGCTCATGAAAATACACTGGTGTCCGAAGCATGGAAGTTACAATGGCTTCCTGCTTACACCCCCCACCCCCCAGGCTATGAATCTAATTTAAACAAGATGGCAGGAATCCAGCAGTAACCTATAGTCATAGATTAGAGCTGCTATCCTGAGCAAACAGACCAGACATTTAGCCGGGACTACAGCAACACAAGACATTCCTTCATTTTCATTTAATTATGCAAACCCACCCCCACTCACTCCACTTCAGCAGGGTTTTTCCAGCCTGAAAACCTGGGGTCCCACTCTGCTTTCGGTTACATCCCATTGCAGACAAGCTCAACCGGTTGTAATTCATCCTATAGTTATAAAGCTGATACTGGGAATTTGGCTCTACTACATATCAGGCTACATGAAATTGTCTTTTAAAACTATCTTCATATTTTGTATGGGAAAAAGCAGCAGAGGAAGGAAGCATTACGGCTCCCGTAAAAACACTGAAGCACTGAAATATAGAGATAGAGATAAAGCTCATTCCCTCTCAACTGCAATTCTGCAACAGGCTCTGCACCGTGAGGGGGCCAGCTGTCCTCCTCAAGAGCTGGCTCATGCCGGCACCTCGAAAGAACAGTTTAAACTCTCTGCTGCACAACGCTCGCACATCCAAGTTTATTTTGGGAGTCCCATTATGTTATACACAGGCTCTGAACACTTACGTGCTTGATTCATTGTACCTAATATCACACACACTAACTGTTGTATTACCAAGAGCATATGGTAAGGAAGCCGCTATTCCAGAGCGAACAGATGAGACTGCTAATAGGGATACATTACTGAAAATAAATTCAACACTTTCAATTATCTTTCGTTGCATGTGATGTATGCAGCTTGTTGGGTTGGTGTCTGGGAACATGTCATTTTCAAATATGCATATATTTTACCAGTAATGTTTTGCAGACTGAAATCTGTGGCTAAGTGTATGTTAGGAAAAGGGCTACAACTTGAGCAGAGCTGGAAAACTGCACACAGTGTCTCTGTGAAGAGGAGTACCAAGGATGCCAAAGAAAACCAAGATGGAAGAGTACATGGGATACACAACAATAAGTTAACATATCTTCATAAATACACACAGCCTGTTTACATTTGCAATACGCATTAACAACGTGCACCACAGCCCCCATTTGTGGCTTGTCCCCACAGAGATATCAGTCTCATAGCTGCCAGTATTACTCCTGTAGCTTACACAGGAAGGGTCTCTGCTGAACACCCAAGGTTCAAATCCTGCTGACAACCCACGGCAAGGGCAAACGAGGTGTAAGACGTTCTGATTAGCCACATCACTAGGCGTCCACCAACACCCTCTGCAAAGCGGACCCGCAGAAGTCCCTCAGTTTACGGTGGAGCTGCCTGCGCAGGCTGCCTCTGAGCGTTACTCAGTTTTAGCCCAAAATGCCCTACCAGGGGAGGTTCTTCAGCAGGGCTGAAGGTCTGGGGTCAGATCAGAATCAGGGAGGACATCATAACCTATTCCCCCATGTGAGCTAGGCTCCTCTGAGCACTCACTATCCATATGGTAGGATGAAAAACAGTATAAAAATAAATCTCAGGGACTGTTATTTGGACAGCCAGCCCCAGAGCGGGGAAAAAGTCAGAAAGCATAGAGCCTCTCACTTGACTTCATACCTCCTGAATTCAAGGCTTCAACTGAACTAACCTTTGCTCCCTCTACAGCCAGTGAAAGGAAATGAGACCTCCAAAGAGTATTTAAAATTTCACAAGCAATGGATTGCTCCGTAAAGGTGCCAATTTCTTTTTGTGACTTACAAAAAGAGCCTTAGGGTAGCTAGTCTCTCAGCTGAGGTTCTTCAATTAAGTCCCTAAAGTGAAATGGGATGAATCCTGTCCTCAGTGTCATGGCTTCATGTATCTTGACATAACATGATCCCACTCAAGTCCTTCAGGAACACGAAGTCATTGTGCTTCTCCTCTGGCAAAAACAGGGAAAAGCTCAGCTCACATCTACGGTTACCAAAGAATAGGTTGCACATGTTCTTCAAAAGGCAACAAGAGAAGTTTAACCATAGACCACAAGGGATATGCATGACCTAAACCACTCTGATCCCACTTAAAAATGTAACATTGCAAACTATCCCTATACAAAATGCAAATCTTGGACGCAGAGTTCACCCAACAACAACTGCATAGCATGAGTTCACAATAGGCATAACTGAAGGACCTCATAGATCAGATCTGAGAGCAACACACCTAAGACAGGAAGTCCTGAACACCAGCGATAGTTATAAAAAATGAATTCTATTCAACAACGTAATTGAGGGCTAAAACACATTCTCCCTGGCAGTAGTAAAGAAAGCGTATGAAACAGCCAGCCCAGAGCACATTTCATTAAATCCATCCTATTTCTTCTAACAAAACTGCTGATTATCAAGGCATGGTGAGCTGATCAAGTAACACCATCAGTCTCTTTCAACAGAGAAATTGTTTTGCCATTTGCAAACTGAAAAACATATGTTCCCAATATTTTCTCTGATGTATGCGTCTCCTTCAAAACCAAAGCCCACAGCATATGCCAAAAATCAAGTCATTGATTGGAAAATATATACCAACTGGCATCTGAGGGCTTTCTCCATCTAAAGGGTTCCTCCTGTCATTCTTTAGGCCACATTCAAACTCCATTAATTAAATTAAATATCTGCTCCTTTTCCATGCTCCTTAATCCAGCTTATCCAGACCCTCACCTGACTGCATTGAATCCACTCTAGTGTAAATTCCAAGCAGCCTCCAATACACACCACAAAAAGCGTAAAGCACGAGTCAGAAAGACTGCGGAGACATACACTTCAAGTCCACGCAGCATAACAGAAATAGCTCTGAGGTTCCCAGCAAGTTGGTACAGCAGGATGAAGAACGTCACGGGCACATAACAAAGCACCAACCCA
Organism: Calonectris borealis; assembly: GCF_964195595.1. Classification (NCBI taxonomy): domain Eukaryota; kingdom Metazoa; phylum Chordata; class Aves; order Procellariiformes; family Procellariidae; genus Calonectris; species Calonectris borealis. The sequence goes on along the minus strand of NC_134319.1, from coordinate 34,763,375 downwards.
ATATAAACTCATTTTGCTCATCCTTGGTTAAGAAAAGTTCAAGCACAATTTGTACCAGCAAACGGAGTCCCATCACTCCATGCCCTCTACAGAGGAACAAGCATCGTTGACGCCCCTGCAGCCAAGACGCGGCCCAGCGCTGTATCACGCGATACAGAGCTTTCAAAAGGCACGCGAACGTGTCCCCGTACCTGATCCAAACCAAGCCGGTAGGGCGGCACACGGAGCAAGGATTAGAGTCACAGAGTCTCAGTTTCAGCAGCCTTCAGTTCTTGGGGTTTTTTCCTTCATTCTCCTCTGAGGCTCCCCTCTTCAGTAAAGGCATTCGCTATTAATTCCCCACCACAGAAGGCATTGTTTTTCACAGTTATCTTCTAGCATTGCCGCTTTAAAAGAGCAAGGTGGGCATTTCAAGAGGCAAATATTCTCTGGTTAGCCTCCTTGTCAACCTCCTCCTGTGTATGTCACTGACAATTCACCTTACAATGAACACTATTGCCTCAGTTAAAGTGAGATAAAGATGTATAAAATATTTATGCCTCCTTATTCATTTCATTACTGCGCATTCTCAGAAAACAACTGTTTTCTCCAGATGAGAAAGAGACAGAATATACCAATCTCAGGGAGGGACAACTTAGTCATAGCTTAAAAGCACTTGAAGATCTGCATCAAATATCTGCTTTTTATAAATCATTAGTAATTTGATTTGTGGGCATTTAAACCAAATCAGTAGATGCATACGTCACCAGAAATTTCTCTTTCCTTTCTACGCCATAGAGCTCCCATCAAGACTCATAGCCAATGTGGCCTACTGTTAAATAATTATTGCCATGAATAGGATTAACTTGGCTTCTATAAATGACTTTGTATGGAAACATAAGCTACTGCAATTTTTGAGAAATAAATTGAAAGTGGGGGGAAGGAGCACGGAGGAAGTCGGAAGATGACAAATTCAGCTCTTACGCTGTTGGTATCTACCTTCTCCCCACGGCTCCCAGTTGTCAGACGTTGCTACCTTAGATGAGAGTAACTATCGTTCCCTGCTTCACAAGGGGAAGCGCAGTCCTCAGCTTTCCAGGCAGGCGGAGAATTCAGCTTCAACAGATCCTCCTTCCACACAGCATTTCAGAGGGATTAAACCATATTCACTGCTTGGGTAATTCTGGACATGGTGAAATACGCTGTGCAGCCACTTTTTATCTGGGGCAAGGGTTCACTATTTTTTCAGTTTAACTGGCACCAGTTTGATCACTTTCTAATCTGGTTCAGTATTGTGTTATATTTACTTTGAGATCAATCGGCAAATAGTGAAAGCAACAGAAATAACAGGGCAGCAACCTCTAATGGGAAGGCAGGGACAAATCTTTTCGTGCTGAAGAGCAGCAGCTGGAAGACCAACCAGAGCTTCATACTGTCAGTGTGTGGATTTGCGCTGCTCTTTAAATGTGTGTCTTGTGACGTAGGCCTACACTTCCACACTGATGTCCCCGAGAACAGCGACGAGTGGCTTCTCAACAGGTTCCGTTCAAGGCAAATGATCTAAAGACACAATCGTATCTGGAGTGGAAGTTACAGAACCTACACGCCACCCCGCCCTTCTCAGCAAGGCGTGTGATCCTCCAGCAAAGTCCACATTTTGCTACCTACTAGTCTTCAGAAAATGCAATAGCAGTAAGCGATATGAAGGAAAACCTACTATACTGGGAAGTGAAGAAAGAGTTTTTCAGGTGCATGGAGGGATAATAGTAATGTAAAAGAGTCTAAGGCAACTGATAGAAAGCTCTCACATTAAAACCCACTGTATTTGCAGCGAATTTAAAACTCTGTACAATTATTTGCTATATTATTGCATACCTACTGGCTGAGTTTGCAATGGCACTGTAAGAGTGACTGCTATTTGGGACACAACATGTGAAGTATGTTCTATGTAAACTCCAGAAGCTATAGAGAACAGGCGTACACCACTAAACAGCAAGCCTCATTTGCTAAATGACATCAGTAATAATTATTGGGACAGAATAACACTGGGATGCATTACTAATGAGCTACAGAGCTTTTCACGTAATTATCGCCACTTGGAGCTGGGGATAGCAAAACAAAATAGAACAAGTAGTTTCTGTGTAAGTTCAGTAGGCAACACTTCCAAACGTAACAAGAAAAATAATTCATAATGCAAAGCAGAAGAGAATGCCATATTTGAGGTATTATCACTTTTTTCCTAAGGAAAAGAATCTCCATTGTATCTTCGAGTAAAAACAGGGATAAAATCCTTCCCCTTGCAAAAAAGATTCAAGAATCAGTGGGAAAATTTACCATTGTGCATACCTTCAGGGCTGGACAGGCAGAGTTAAGACAGTAGAAAAGTAAGTTGTAAGTGATCTTCTAACAGGCTTTTGGATGATGTTACATTTCTGCCCTGTCTCAAAGATTTTGGAGCTTCTGGCACTGGCAATACTGTCTTCTGTAATCTACATAAACAGCTACTTTTTGAAGGATCGCAGATAAATCCTTCCAGAGGATCAAGAAAACAGCCATGTCATCACATAGAACTGATTTTATAGATATCACAATGTTTCCATTAAGGACAATAAGGTTTCAAAACTAATTGCACCTACGGTCAGTACAGTTATTACAGAAGTCTCAACAGAGATGGAAAATACCTGTAGATGCTTTACACTTTATCCGTATCAACTCAGAGTTGTTCACTAAATATAGAATTGGTGATTGTCATTCAACTGATGACAGTAACAATAAAACTTAGTAATGACAATAAAGAGGCAGTATTTGAGCCCTAAGGAAACTGAGTATTTCCTGCTGAAATTGTCAACGGTGAAATCATAAGTAACAGTAACACTTCAACAGTTACAGCACAAAAGGGCAGATTTAACAGTTATTATGCCCAGTTCTGGTTATCATTTGTCTTCAGACATACCAAGACAGCACTGAACAGTTGTAAATTTACATTGCATCTCCTAAAACGTGAAAGAAAAACTCAAAATTTGGACATGCACTCATTACTGCTGTCACTATATATCTAAAGAAGTCCAAAATAAACCAAACCCAAAAAAAGCCTTACACAACCTTCAGTTTTTCAGATAGGATTTTCAGAAATTTCTGGGGCCACCAAAGAACACTACTCTGAAAGGTCAGCCGTGACTTTAACCTGGTATTCTGTGATGCATCAGTAGAGCTACCACACCAGAACAGGGAGATCGGACTTGTTAAATTAGCACATTTTTTTTCCCTACTTTGGGTTTTGGGAATAACATGAAGCCCACTCAACTCTCAAAATAAGATGACTATTTGAATTAAGTGGAGAGAATAGTTTTCTTTGCCTCTGACTGTACTCTTACCAACTCTTCTCTTTCCTTCCTATAAAAACTATGGGATTTTGCTAAGTACCAGTGTTTGCAAAACATTTACCCACAGGAACTTCATTGGCAAGCAGTGTGTTCCTCCTTGCCAACCTAGTAATTTGTCTAGTTCAAATATTAGACAGCTTTCAAACAGTACTACCTACTAGAGAGGAGATCCACTGAATGTGGACGGGAAGAGGTACTGCCCAAAGACAAGCAGACCTTCCCGGAATCCACCAAGCCCTCAGTTTTCGATGGGCAGTTTCCCATTTCCACCTCACTGTGTGGTTTGCAGAATACAACGGATCGACATAAGGTTCATCCAAGACGCATGCACACAGCAACAACCCACTGAATCTTTCTCTTTCTTAAGCAACAAATATACTGTAAAACACAGGCAATATCCCTCGCCCCACCTCTTCTCTAATCCCCCTAGTTCCACCCAAAACTCAACTAAAAACCACTGCATTACACCCACACAGTGCTGAACGTCACCCGCCGAAGCACTAAGGACACCACATCACGGCTTATAACAGACCAGCCTCAAATAAGTGTCATTACTTACCCACAAACACAATGACACCAACAGGTCTACACGACCCCCAGAAGGAGAACTGCAAGGGAACGGCACACTGCAGGAGCTCCCCGACTTCTCTCGTGCTGCCCCCATCCCTTGTAGAAACACCACTTCTGTGGTGCTGGCAAACTCGGATACCAGTACAAAACACCAAATTTCCCTTAAACTTGCCCTCCCTGCTTTGAAAACTACCACCATACAGTTTCTCCACAGCCACGTTCCTGTTCCTTAGTAAAACTAATACCAAGTCTTGAAGCATTTCTTCCTCCACCCAAGGGAACCAGAAGACAATGACCTTCAGGCTATACTAGAAGGACCATTCAACTTCTGGGAAAAGGTTTCGGACCACTGATTTATATACATTCAGCCTTTGCCTGAAAATTTTAATAGACACCCATAAATCTGCGAGTAAAGCCTGAGGCCAAAGACCTCAAGTGACAGAAGAATGCAAAAGGGTAAGCGCAGGGCAACACGTTGGAGGAAAGCTATCAGGAGAGCCCGACGCAAGAAACCTGCTGGGCGGTGAAGAGGCAGTGATACTGTTCAGCTGTGGATACAGAAACAACAAAGCGGTGGCTCATATTGGGAAGGCCGGCCACGCAGCCACAGCAGTTGAACTAAGAACAGGAAGAATTTCAGCTGAGCAGGGGTGGAAGTTTTATTGCTACACTGAGAGGACAATCTATTCTTCACCACTCAAAATTGGCTTTTTCAAGGCAGAAGTTAACACGTAAAGGAAAGCTTATACTTCTCCATTTCTGCACACAGCTTTCCATCTCTCTTTATTATCAATTTGTATAACCGCAATACTTTTTATATCAGGAAGGATGAAAAATTTTAATTCCATGAATAGCCTAATTTTAATTTCTTATGTTCCTCCTCTGGAAAAAACATTATTCCTTCTTCATCACAACCCCTAAAACAAACCATCAAACCTGCAAAACTCAAAGTTCTCAGACCTTTCACATGACCTTCTGAACTTGGTCCAAGCTAGTATGTGGCTCAGCAGCCTAACCGTTGTTAGGATATAGCATTCAAAGTCTGTTAAATAAAGCAGACCCCAGGTTACAAAGTTAAACATGATCACGTGCCTTTACTCCATGATATAATCAGAGCTCTACTCTCAAAAAAAGGAATGGGATCAAGGAGAAAAAAAAAAACTGTATTTCTAGTTCTCTTGCACATTTACTATGTGGCCCTAGGTGGATGACTTAAGTTCAATACTATTTTCCCATCTGAACAAAGCAGTATTAACGTTTTCCCGTTTCTCACATAGGCAATATGTTGCCTATCCGATTTGCAAGAAAAAAGGTTAGGAGATGCTCATATCAGAGATTTGTAGACATGCAGAGTATTAACAGGCAAACATCATCCTGTGGACTAGGAAGTCCAGAGGTTATATATTCCCTTCATTTTTCTTGTAATTAAAATAAGTTACTGGAGTTTGGTCTATAAAATGGTCATTCACACTAAAGGAATGCTTGATTAAATCACGCGGAGTCAGAGTTATTACTGGTATAATTCCATTAGCTTTACAGAAAAATACTAGGGATGAATTTGTCCTCTTAGGCTTATTTTCCATTCCAAAATTCCTTAATGGCATAAAGAAAAAATAGAAAAGCTGGCCACAGATGTTAAATAAAGACATTCCGAGTCCAATCCCATTTCCACAGGATACAATGGGAGTTAGTTAGTAGGAGATCAGGACCCACAACACGCAACTACAAAAGCATTTGCTGATCTTAAGGTTTAGCTCCAATTCAAAATTTTCCTCTGCCAACTATTCTTAATTTGGGAGATTTTTTTTTTCTCCATTTTTTTTTTTTTCCAGTTTTTCCATTGAACACAAGTCTGGCAAGAGATCTCTTTGTCAACAGCCCTTTTCACTATCTATAAAACTTCTGTGATCATGTTTAGGCATTGAAAAACCACAATAGAAAAATTCCTGTAATCTGTTAAAGCGTTGCACATGCTTACACATGAAGCAGAATCCAAAACAAAAGGCTTTTTCAAAATGGAGATCTCAGCATACCACCAGATGGTACAGTGGGATCAGAACGTGAAACCCATTACAAATTTTTTCTATAGGTCATAAGTCTGGGCTATGCCAAAACCTCAGGCTCGATACTAAACAATACACTTGTTAATTATTACTCTTTTACCAAAATGCCATAGTCTGAGCAAAATACCATTTCAGTAGTCATAACACTACATTTAAATCTACCAACAAAGATCACAATGTGTTGGCATATCACAACGCAGCATTAATATGCAGCAGTTTGGTAACAATGTAGTCCAATAGAATATAGGAGGATTTTTAAATAACTCAAATTATTTATAATTCAGATGTACGTTGTGTGATGTCAAGGACTCTTTGGTGAATACACTCTCCTTGTCAACAACTCTTTATGGTGCTTAGAAAGCACTTTAGCTGTTTCACTAATCAGTACTAATTAAGCAGTACTGCAAAGTGAATGACTGGGGCACTGTTCAGCATACACTGTGCAACATAAATTAGGAAAACAATGAAGTTAAAAGCCAAATCCACACCAACTTTACATTGTAATTACCTATCAATAAAGAGTGTATCGGATCAGGACAGCTTTATACAAAGAGAAGCTCCTTGGAGCTGAGGTCCAACTATATGTTGCACTCCTTGTAGAGTCCCATTTGCCTCATGGACCACGGCACCTCACAAAAACATCAAGAAAATTTGTCTGTGGGGCAACCACATATAAAGCTCTGTTTTGCAGAAAAATTACCAGTTGAGCAAATAACCAGACAACTTGGGGGGGGGAAAGAAAAAAAAAAATCTCATGCTCATCAATTTAGTTGAGCAGTCTTCAGAAAGAACAACACTAGGTAAATGAATTGGATACTGTGAAATGCAAGCCAAGAAATATTTTTAATTAAATTTTTGAGAAAAGTTATGTCTCTATAGATTCAAAAAAGATGTTGAAGAACTAGTCACAACAATATTTCTTGCATTTTCTTTTCAAGTGCCTAGGCTTAGTCATCATCAGATGTAAGATACCAGATTACCAGCAGTCTCAACTGCTACATCCATAAAATTCAAGACACTGGACAGAGGTGTGTCCTTCTAACTCTACGAAAGACGTAGAGAAATAGTTTTCAGAAATTAAGACAAAATTAAGTTTAAAATTATACATTCTCCACTTTCAAACAGCTTTATGACCTCACAAGTTATCCATCATGCTAACAAGTAAGGCCCCCTCTGGCTGTGCAGGGAAGTTGGACTTCCATATAGAGACGTGTAACAGGATACACCAATGTATGTTTGCCAGCAGTTCTTTGTTGTACAGGTCAGCTCTCTGCAGGTTTAACTTTCAGTTACTCTACTGAATGAAATCTAGCATTTGCCAAGGAAAGGGATCTCCTGTGGAAAGAGAGGGAATGGGGGAGGAGGCAAGGAAGCAAGAAGTCTGAGGGGAAAAAAATGTGAATCAAGCAGAGGAAGGTGGCAGTGGATTTGTTGCAAGCGAGGTATGTACAGAGCAAGAAGGTGGTGGTACAGCAAAGCATGATTAAAAGAATTGGTCTGCAACAGAAACAAAGACCCTGGAGAGCCAGTGGAAGCACGAGGGTCAGGGAGATGGGAGAAAAGGAGTGAAAAGGAGAAAATGTGCAGAAGAAAAACTGCATGAGGAAGAGAAAACATATGGGATGAGAAAGCAAAAAAGTAGTTATTGAAACAAAGGGTGTGAAATGGGCTGTGATGAAAGCTAAGCATTGGAACTACCAGTTATATAAAAGCTGGAACTTCTTTCTACTGAGGATGCACAAGTACCATCCACACAAACCTGCAAACTAAGAGCGCACCATTCAAGATCAGCTTCTTGCTCTCATGGTTGGTGTAGATACCCAAGCCCTCTGAAAAAGAGAACTATCCATTCCTATAGTGAATCACTTTGGTGAGCAGAAAGGGAAGATGTATAAAGTGTGATGATGGAGAGAAAATAAAACCAAAACACTCCCAACCCATCATGTTGATTTTCTGCCCCATCCAAGGAGAAAGAGCTCCAAGGAGAACTACCAGCTTGATCTTCCAAAAGGATATAGAAGAGTTCTAGGCTCTACACTTGGCCAAAATCTTTCCCTTCTTGCTTACTTCTGTGGCCAGATGCTTTTTAAGTCCCATATATGTGTGTTCCATAAAATAACAAAAAGTTAAAGAGGGGGGAAAAAAAAGTGACACCAAAGGTGGAAACAGTAAGGTACATAAACAGACCCTTTTGTGGACAGGACACTCTGATGTCCACCACAATGATGGACTCTTCGTAAGAAAAAAAACAGAGAACCTATACAAGCTTATAGATAACAAAACAGCAAAATTTGCAAAGACAAGGTTTTCTCTAATTTTCCAAGCACTCAGTTTAAGGTATTTAAAACAACAGCAACCGCATATCTTGTAGGCAGAAGTATCTATGGTGGGAAATAGAAGGGGTGTCTGTTTTCATTTGATGGCATCCCTGCAAAAATTGAACTCTTAAGAGTTGACTTCTGGAATATCATATTCTGAGACATTCCATGGAAACTTGAACCAGAAAGGTAATTTTCAAGGGCTTTTTCCCACTCTTCGATATTTTTTCTTTCTTTCAAAAATAAGGTTTTATTGCATAGTACAGCACACATCACCAGCCTGGGGCATCCTGTTCCTATTTCCTCAAGTCACCAGAAGATATCTGACAAGGAAAGAGGAAGAAAGCCAGAGAAAAGGGATAGGAAGGGAATAGAAAACAGATGCTGAAAGAGGAACGCACGATGTACAGCAGAAAGAGAAAAAGGTAGAATGAGGGGAAGAAATAAGAACCCAAACCAGAAAACACATCATGCAAAGCTTCTGGATCATTTCAGTGCAAGCTTCTGAATGGAAATGGGATAACAAGACTGGAGGAAAAGTGCAACTGTATTATGTATGTTCATAAGCGTATTCCCATAGAACGGCATCGAAAAAAAACTTAATAGCTTCATTACTAGTATACGTGTTCTCTACTAGGGGAGAGGGTTACTGAAGCCACTTCAGCTCCTATTAGAGTTATTAAGAGGAGTATTTGATCCTCTAAACTACTCTTTGGTGCATACGGTGCGCTTACAGCCCACTTCAGTTTATCCTGAAGGCTTTTGGAAGGTATTTGTCTGCACGGAGACGGGGAGGGGGTTCAGAAACCCTGACTCGCTACAGGCAAGTTACGGTGCTGGAGAGACCCGTGTGGCAAGCACGGCTAAGAAGTGTCAGAAATACTCATGCTCCAGTCCCCTGAAGCGCAGGAAACCCAGCCTTTCATAGAAGCCAGCCCTGAGCAGGACCTCCTCCGCCGTCCTGCCCGGGCTCCCTGCCTCTCCTGCCCGCCCCCGAGCCCACCTCGGCGTGTGCCGCGCTTCGTGCTGCGGCGGAGCCCCCGCGCCCCTGCCCGGATCCCCCTGGGGAGAAAGCCCTACCTGGGTCGTGGAAAGGCACCAAGGCGAAGTTGTAAAGCGGTCTCTTGGGTCTTTTTAGAGACGTTTCCAGGATCTTGGATGCCCCCTCGATAACTTGCACCAGGTCGTCGTACATGGAGCCGGTCACATCAAACACGAACGCCAGGGTGGAGGCTCCCTCCGGCACCGCCTCGCCGCCGGGCTCCCTCTCGGCGCCGGGCTCGGGCGCAGCGCGGGGGCACAGGGCGAGCAGCAGCAGGGCGCCCAGACCCGCTCCCCACGCTCCGCCGCCCCCGCGGAAAGCCATTTTCCCCGGCAGCCTGCGCGGCTCCCGCGCCGGCCGAGAAAGGCACTTGCAACGGCCCGCCCGGAGGAGCGCAGAGCCCGGCGCCCACCGCCCGCTCCGCTCCGCTCCGCTCCCCTCAGCGCGGAGGGCAGGAAGCGCCGCAGCTTTTGTCTGCGCGCGGCTGCGGCCCCGCTCCGCCTTTCTTACCGGGCAGGGCTGGGGCAGCGCCGCCCCGAGGGAGAAGGCAGAGCCCCGGCCATACCGCGGGAGCTGCTGCCGGCGCGGCGGGGGCTGCCGCCTCAGGAGCCCCGGCTGCGGACTGAGGCGGCGCCCGCCCCGCCCCGGCCCCGGCCCCGCCTCCCGTGGCCTGCCGCGGCCCCTGCCCTCACCTCAGGGCCCGCTCCCGCGGCGGCCGTGAGCGGGGCGGGCTGGGGCCGGTGCCGCCCCTCGCACCTGGCCGCCCGCTGCCTCCCCGCTCCGCCCCGAGCCGCCCGCCCCGGCCCCGGCGGCCGCCGAGCCCCGCGGGGGAGCCTCCCTGGCGGGAACGGGGCGCCGGAGGGTGAGGTACGGACCTGCTCACCACGGACCGGGCTCTGTGCCCACACCTGCCGGGGAGGGGAGGACGGCGGTGCCGGCTCGATCCCTAGGAGGATAGATGAGTGTGTTCATTGTGTTCTTACTATAAACGCTCGATACGAGACTGAAATCGCTTCTACATGCCCGGCTGCCCTGGTTCTGCGCCCGCTTCAGTTACACTTCCACGACCACTACCTGAAACCCAGAGGCTGGACCTCCCGAGGCCCCTTCCAGCCTCAGTTTTCCTCAGCTCCTATGGAAGTATTCTTACAGCGACTACCGAAGTGGGTAGAAAAGCCCCCAAAATGTGATCGGGACCGTGGCTGCAAGCACTCACTGGCAGTCGCTGGTGCAAGGACAATGAAGAAAAGAAAGTGGCCAGAGTGGTGGTTTAACCCCGCTCAGGCGATGGAAGAGATTAAAGGCGATGTATTTCAGGGCTCCTCCGTCGTTTAAGGATGCAGCTACATCCCAGCAGACACCTTTCGAAACTCCATAGAGTTCTGTTGGGAGGGCGTCCCGGCAATGTTGTTTTCAGTGTGGTACTTCAGGTAAAATCATTCTTATGCTGATCCAACACCACACGAAAGGTCTGGGGGGAGAGCCAGGAGCCAAACCCCCATTGCTCCAGCTCACCTCGGCGCTGCTACCGCAAGCCTCCCTTCCCTGCATCCTGCGCTGCGGGGAGCATCATTTCAAACACCAAGTGGGAGGGAAATCGCGTCCTTTGTTTTCAGCGGGGTGAGTGAGGTGGGTGAGGCGCACGGCATTTGGTGCAGCTCGGAAAGGTAGACCATGAAGCAGAGTTTTCCTCATTAGTTTCCCTCCTCATTTTACTAATCTTAAAATTGGTGCTAAAATTGCGCGCTCAAAACCATCATATCGTAACTGGAAAATTAATCGTGTAGAAACATTGCTTATCCTAATCAAGTTATAAGCCTGGAATTGAATTATAAAAAACAGATGTTTACATTCTTTCTCCCCTTCAGCACTGATGTCATGAGAAGGAAGCACATAACCAGAGCTGTGCAAAGCATTCGCAATAAAACCCCAAACCATGGAAAACTTGCCTCATCTGTAACTCTGCTAGCAGAAAACTCGGACCAGGTTTGTCAAAAATATTCACAAATCTTGTAAGTAGAGATGCGTTCAAGCCATAAAATAACAATACGTATTTTGAACACCCTAGAGACTGGCAGCACTTGGATTTAAGGATTTCCTTCAGTCCTTTATGAAGATGAATTCCTGTTACATTTTTCCTCACAAAGCAAGCCATCATGTTCTTTCTGTCTTAAATGATTTCTCATTTAGATGTAAACAAGCTAGAACAAACCTAGTGTCTCTATGAAAAAATAACCCTCTTGGATACATAGTGCTGCATCTCTAAAAAAATGTCATTTTAACATGGGTTTTAAGGTACAACATACAGAAAAATCTTTATTTTGTAACAGTGGAAACTGATATTTATTTTGGTTGCCTAACACTTTCCACTATAAAATATGCTTGAAGCTTGGAAGCTCTAACACTATTATTCACAGCAGGCCTTTGAAATTTGCAGGAAGAAAGCCCTGTAGCAAGAGGAACGATTTTTTTTTTCTTCTCCAATGAAATTATTTTCATAGTTTGCCAAAGAATCATCTATTCAAAAGAAAAAAATCACTACGTTCCTTCTGACATGCTCTACAGTGAAGTTTTGACAGCACGCCAGAATAATAACTAAGCACAAACACTGCGAGGTCAGGCCCATGCCACCGTCAAAGCACACTGTAGCAGAAACACCTGGAGATTATCAGGACGGGGGGGCCGGGCCCAGGGGGAGGGAAGAGGAGCCGGGTTGGGGTACACCGGAGGGGAGAGGTCCCCCTACCTCCCCGCAGACCTAGCTTTGCCACAGCGGGCTACCACCTTCACGATTTCCGACAGAGTCTCAGCATCTCTTCTGTATGCACAGATATCTTCGACACTTACTTCCTAATTCTGAGCATTTCTAGCTGCACCTTGGTATTCTTTTCATGCCTATTTTGGGGCTGGAATTTGACATTTCGTTTATGCAACTTGGTAGCATAGAAGAATTCAACAGACAAGGACTTGATTGTCTAATTCCTTCCCACCACACTCATATACTGCCACTCCGAGTGTGAGCAAAGTGGTACCTGTCTGGACTACATATTTATCCTGGATAGTTGTAAATTATTAGATGAGGTGGAGTAAAGAGTTAAGTCATTTAACTCCTCCTCTCTTCCTAGCTTGTCTCAAATATAAAAAGCATAAAATTTGTATGCTGTGGAGAAAATATACTAGTTTAGAAGATTGGGAAGGAAATAAAGTACTTTTCACCCTTTGGGCTTGTGTCTGAATCTGCTCCATTTTGTAATTTGCAGCTAAAAATTATTACTATGCAATGGCTGCTAATGAAGAAAGAGTTGCCGGTTTCAGTCTCATTCATAGTAAACAAGCATCCACTGCAAAAACTAAAGTTTCCGTCTGAAGGAGAATATCAAAATGATTGTTTTTAAAGCTGATGCTACTCTCTAATTACAGAGCAAACTGCTGATACCAAAACAGATTCTCCTCCTGGGATCCCATGGACCACTCTCAGCAGGCTGCATCTACCAGAGCTCTTTCTCACGACACCTCTTTTCTGGTCAGCAAGTTCTGCACGTATACCAGATACTCTGAACTGTTTTGTCACAAACATTTGACAATATTTTTTTCCTCTGGAACTCCATACACATTTAAAGCTTTTATTCCCACTCCTCCTCAAAGTCCCATCCCTTCTTTTTTCTTTTCTTTCTTTGAACTTGCTTAATTGTTGTGGAAAAGGAGGGAATCATCGCTGTTTGTTTTGGGTATCTGGCTTTGGCTCTCTCTGTGAGAAGTGTATGTATTGTATAGTAAGATCTCTCCAGTTCACAGACAAGAGTGTTTTCTTAGCCAGTCTTTAGTCCTGACTTTGTATTTTATGTCTATACACACTCTAGTCCTGCATATGAGACATACAACTTTGTATTTATCAAAGCCGTTCACTATGAAACTGAAAATAACGTTTTGGGTCTCAAATTCTGTGCTGTGAAGTAGTGGGCTGGCAGAACCTATCCTGCTTTTGGGAAGGATAGGGTTAAAATGCCATTCTAGAAGAGGAATGCTACAACAGGAATTAGCAGGTATGCTGAGGAGCCTGAAACCAGGTAAGGCAGCTCAAGAGAGCTGCTGCTAACAGATCTGCAAGAAAAGGCAAACCAGGAGCAGAAAAGAGAAAGGACTGATACATTAATCTTTGGCTATATGGGGCAAAATCGTCATATTCATCTACAAAGACCATGAAGAGACCAGCACTACTTTTGGGGGGAGATTTTGTCACGTGAATGCCATTATATGATGAGGGTTCAAACCCTGAAGTGATCAAGTAAACACTGACCTTTTTCCAGCCAGTGACTTCTATTTTTTTGTAGCTAGGCAGCCGGTCTCACATTTAGACGGTATGCTTTTAGTACTCTTCTTTCCTCTCTGTGACCAAGGCATTTTGCCTGATGAAGTTAAAAACTCTTCTGCAGACAGAACAGGATAGCCTTTATACCCAATAATCTTGATGCTTCTTGGTGTTTTAGTCACAGAAGATTCCATCTCCCTGAGAGATATATTACCTTTGTCCACAATACAAAACCTATGACTTAATATAAAAATGGCATGTATGTAACTTTTGCGTGACTTCTGGCTTCTGAATCTTCAGAGGGGTCATATATTGTAAGTTTTCTACAAAATCCATATGACACCTGCTTTTGTTAAGAAAACAAACCCTGGGATTCTAGGATGATCACCTCTCTGTAGGAATTGATGCTTTTATTAGATAATGCAGATTCCAAAGAACCGCAAGTTTCTCCACTTTTCCAAAAGGTTGGTTTGAATCTGAAATCAAGCTAAGGGCTATATTCCCTACTCCCACCCTTCAGGTATCAGTGTAAAGAGATAAGCTGGACCCAGAATTGTATTTTGGGCTCTTCGTACCTATAACGTCTGCTTGAATTCTGACCATTCAGTATCTTAAGGTTAGTGCTTCCTTTTTAAACGCAGTCTGCATCATGAGCAAAGTGATGCGGGAATTTTTCATGGCTTTGGCAATTAATGCTTTGCAGCAAAATCAGAGCAGACGGGCGAATGCTAGCGACTCTGTGTTCTGCAAACATTTCTAGATGATAGACAGCCTTTAATGTAAAAGTTGTAAACATTTTTAAGATGCCATGTGGAAAGAATTGTAAAGAATCTAGAATTCGCACAGAGATGATCTTTTGCCATTTTCAATCTCCTTTCTCTGCTCCGCAGAAGTTTGCTTAAATATAGATGTCATTTGATTCACAGTTCAACACGTTTCAGAATATCACATAATAGTGAAAAAGAGCTAGACGCAAGCAGTCAGTAGCTGTAGCAACTGGAGTAGTTTGTTTAATAAACCATGTGCCTGAGCCAAGAGACCGTTTCACCCTGCTATAGCACTGAATCATCTCTCATCTCCAAGATGAAATCACTTTGCTTTTGGTTATAAAACATTTGTTTCATAAAACAGGTCATCCTGTGATCATGACATAGAAGTAAAAGTCAGGGGCCAAAAGTTTTCTTTCTGGCTCAGAAGCAGACTTGCTGCTTTTATGAATACAATTATGTATCAAGAGCAGGACCAAGTTAGGACCTGCTGTGCTACTTCCTTGCTCACTTGGAAAAAAAAGAGTAGATAAAATGATGGATGGAGAAACACAATAATCAAAAGTATGGGGCCCATATCTACTGGACAAGGCACTCTTGATCTCTTCATCGACCTTTGTTCTCCACATGATAGCCTAAGCACTTCTGAGCACAAAGTACAAATGTGTTTCCAATCAACATATCCTTACAAAATCTAAACGCTCCATAACCTTGAGCTCCATAGTTCCCACCATACAAATGAGGAATGAAAGCAGAAGGGACTAAATGACTTGCTGGAAGTCACACAGGAAATCCGTAGCAGAAATAGTGAGGAACGCAGACCTAAATTTCACCTCGCTTAAGATCATTATTCTCCTTTCTCTGTACCTCAAGATTCTTTGGCACTAAAAGGGGATTATGCATCTCTTCCTCCCCTGAATGTTTGTAGGGAGGGAAACACCAGCAAAATACAAAACACCTGTTATTTGCTGTAGAGATAGCCTTGAAAGTCTCTATTTCAGTAAAATTTTTCCATTGCAAAGTTTCATAAGTTTTGCTAGTCTCCTTCAAAAGGTTTTATAGCTTAGTTTCTACCACCGACTAAATTTTTCCTTATTATTTGCAAAATGTTTTGTTGGCGTTCTCTTGACTAAGAAGAACCCGTACTCACAATTATTTCTGGTTTTTAATTGCAGTTCAAACATTGCCAGGTTTAGAAATATCTACATCATGTCTGAACAGCTACTAAGGAATATACTTCTTTTTAATCTGTATCAGAGTGCTATTTCAAGATATTAAATATCTAATGAGCACGCTAATGTATGAAAACAATGAAAGTAGTATCATACACTGAAACCAAAAGAAGAACCATGCCATAAAGGTCATTTTTCAAGCCCAGCTCCATGAAGATCAGTAAATCCTCTACTTGAATTTTTAAATTTCTGCACACAAGAAATACACGCTAATTCTCCACAAATCAGAACTATTTTTACCCACAGTCATGTAATCATGCAAATCTGACTTGTGGCCATATGTTAAATATGGTGCATGAGGCAGTATGGGCTTCATCACACCAAAAATTTAAATATTTCCACTGATCATAGATGTCCACATCCAGCCTAAGCACCTTAAGCTCCTTTTCCAGTCCATGGAGATCAGATCAATATAGTGAATGGCATCTAGGCCTTAATTTATTGATAATAAAGGGAGTCAGAAGTGACCAGTTCAAATAGGGACATCTACGCAGCAGACACTTAGTCTGTGGGTGATGAATGCCACCT
Organism: Calonectris borealis; assembly: GCF_964195595.1. Classification (NCBI taxonomy): domain Eukaryota; kingdom Metazoa; phylum Chordata; class Aves; order Procellariiformes; family Procellariidae; genus Calonectris; species Calonectris borealis. Next base: position 34,747,184 of record NC_134319.1, on the reverse strand, counting down.
ATACAGTGGCAGTTCTATGCAACTGTGTGTATCTCTACTGTTGTACTTACAGACCTCTTCTGAGTTCTAATCTAAACTTTTGAGTCAGGATTTTGGAAAGGATATCAGTATTGTTGCATCAAGGTCCTTTCTGAAATAACTTTTCCAAGACTTTTCCAAGTTAGGTTTCCATAAGGTGCTACTATATTGTCTTACTGCAACTATAAGAAAAAGCAGAGACTACCAGATCAGAGGTATGCAACATAACACAGTACAGATCTCCTGTGTCACTGAGGAGAATCACCAAGTCACCCATTTGATTTCTCCAAGAAATGCCCATGTATGTACATTAAATTGCACTCATGAACATTTCATCAAATTACATTTATAGACAACTAGGTGTATAGATGTAACAAGACAGGTAAGATAATGTTACTGACACAGGTACTGCTTTCATCACTTGAGTAATTGCATGTTGCTTACAGGAATTTTTGCAAAACTTGTGCAGCACTATTATAAAGGTATTCTAAAAAATTTATCATTGACAATGATTGTATTCTCAAGAATTTCAAGATATTCTATTGGCCAAGTCAGGATTTTCAATAGTTTACAAACAATGAGGCAACCACACTGTATTATGAAAAGAACGAGAAGTTTAGGTTGAGCTTCAAGAACACTATCTCCCTCTACTGGTAAGTCATAATGAAATGTTTTGAAAATGGATTACAAAAAGTATGGATTTTTACTATTATTTTTAATAAAGTTAAAGACTATAATATGAAATTATTTTTTCACAGTTAAGGTTGAAACCTACCTTAAAATATAAGCAGAATTTCACAGAAACACATACAGACACCATCCCTATATCCAAATGTTTTGTACATAACATTTACACAAGTCTCTTCTACAGGAAAGGTTTTCTGGAAAGTAAGTTTAGTTGCACAGAGAGATGCTAGTGATATAAGAATTCAAAAAGCAAGTGTACTTTTTACATTTGGGGGGAAAAAAAGATTTCTTTAGAGCATATTTTTTCAAAACTGGCCCAGAAATGATACATTTGTTTAATTAATTTGAGCAGAGAAAATCTAGCATGTGTTAGTAGTTTTACATTGTATCATTAATACTTTTGAGTTATTTTACTTTTTTTATTTTTGCAACTCTGAAAATCTGCAAAACTTCCATCACTTTATGCAAACAGCAACTTTCAGTATGAAGAACTTTTGTCGATTATCTTAATATTAGAAGCCAGTCATACACATAGAAGAAGAATATCTAAGACAGATATTTGGTGCAGTTCTAACAGAACTAGTCTAGCAATATAGCTCTGCAATCTCTTATCTTGCAGGCCAGCAGCAATATTTCCTGGCTGACGACCAGAATAAGTTCCTGAAAGAAGAGGAAATTACTTCAAGTATCCTAATCCTCTGTTACAAAGGGTAGCTGCATTGCCACTTTGGCCCGCAGACTCAAGCTTGTTTTGGAGTCAGTGATAGATACTCAAATAATAGATAACATCAAAAAACACCCCATTCCTCTCATGCCAGGAGCTATCCTCTGGAATGCAGTTGGCAGATTTGCAGCCATGAGCTTAACTACTGCACCCCATGCCTTGGAATGAACTCTTCTACTTTTAACTTCTCAGGAGGAGCTAGTTAGGGTACAGCAGCGTATTAACACTTCTTGGCAGAAAGGCCTTCCAATTAACAGAGCTGCCTTACAGGTGCGTTCTCACAAAGCTGTACTAACAGAGATCTAGACTTCCTTGATCATAAATCACGAAATAAAACTACCCCCTTAAATAACAAATGAGTTTGGGTGTTTGTACCATTTGCATAACAAAGAAGAAAATAAGAAAATAAATGTTTAGTTCTCCAGAGTTTTATGTTTTGCTCCTTTTAAGCCTGTCAGAAATTTATTTTGTTTAAAAACAAATGTAAGTCCAGATTCCCTGCATCTGTCTATACAGGCTAATCCTATGATGAAAACTACATGGCACTTCTCCCACTACCTATCTTCATCCCCATGAAAGTGTTACAAGAATTAGCTCACAGTTCCGATCTCAATATTATTTTTTTTTGTGCAGACTTGGCTGATTTAAATATTTCTCACATTATTAAATATCCTCCTTTAAATTTCTTCAGCAAGACAGCACTAAATATCATCAGGCATGTGAAGTGTGTTTTCCTGGCATTTGAAGAAACCAAGGTCACCCAATTTACAAGTTCATCAGTTTTGAGTGATTTTTTTAGTCTGCAGTTTCAGTTTTTACGTATAAGCCCATAAAGACCAAGGCGTCCTTTAAAATCCTGCCAGACTGTAAGTTAGCACCTCACCAGTAGTTACCAAGTATAACTTTCCAAGACCTCTAAGTAGCTGGAGAGCTAGTTTTACTACCAAGATGGACTATATTCTCCACAGTCACACTCTTCTTGGCATAATGGAGATGTTCTTAAAACTTGGAATGTTTTTCACATCATTTTTTTCCTTATAGCCTGATGCTCCTTCTACTGGGAAATGGGAGATTTCTGTCAGGCATATAATTTTCTAGGGTTAAAGGGATGAGTTAAATAAGAATGGACTCAAGCTTTTATTCATAGCAAGAATAAAAAGCCTTTCATAGGAAAGGGGGATAAAAGAGGCTGCCTCTTATAAAAGATAGTTGTTATATGCGTGCACACATTACATACTCAGGTGGCTAGGCTAATTCATTGTTTATTGTGAAGTTACCTGGCAGTTTCCATTACGACCCTGTTTTCATGCCTCCGTTGTTTTGTTAGACTCATAGTCTGGTCTGAAATTTTCCAGATAAAACATCTGCTTTGAGGTAATTTTGCTGTTGTTCAACCAAAAGAACTCAGGTGTTTCCAAGAGCACTCACTGCTCCAGATTAGACCATCTGTATCTTTTCCTGAATGGATTTTAAAAGTAGACCTATGCAGAGCACAGTGCCGGGAGTCAAATGGTGCCCAAGTATGAACCACCAGTACCAGGAGCTCTGCACCCCAGATGGAAAGAACACAACCTCCTGAGTCAGCACAAGTGGACCGATGCCACTCTGATCACGGCTGCTGTTTGGTCGCTGAGGAAGGTAGAGCCAGTTGAGAACCCAACCCGCGCTCCACAGAGAGGGACTCTGAGATCAGTGTTGGGTGAGGTGCTCAGCCTGGCGCTGACAGCATTATCCAGAATGCAGCGGTACGTCCAAGCGCACAGCCCTTGATCCTGACCTCCTTGAATCAGCTGAGCAATCTTAGCAATCACGTCCCTGTTATCAGAAGCTGTTTTCTTTTCCTTCATTGAAAATTGAATTGCTTTGGTCAAGCTAAAAAGTTCAAATTTCGTATTTCCTACAAGGCTCTGTATTTGCCACTAGTCAGGTACTCCAGTCCCTCCAACTACAAATATGTCTTGCCACTCAGAGTTCTGACTCAGATTTTTCTCTTATTTGGGCTTTATGAGAAGCAGGAGAAACCTCTGCTTGAACAAAAAAAGCCAGAGTGAGGTACAACCCCTTTTATAGCTGGAGACCACGAGCCACGGGTCTCCCTGTATACACCATACTTTCTGACACTCATCGTTTCATATTCTCGATTCCTCATGCACTACAAATGCCACTCAGCACCTTTACTGGGGTGCTACGATGCATACACATAACTATCCTTATTAGATCTGTGCTATTTCAGCATGCGTCTTTTAAAGCAAATACTCTGACGCGTTAAGGATCACACTATGTTATTTAGTAGCCACCTACTACTCTGTAGACTTTTCTCCCATACACAACTGTAGAAGAATCTCATGTTCTTTTCATGAAACACAGGTGTTTGGACAGGCAAGGATAGAAAAGAAAGAATGGTATCATGTACTGTGTTTAGTGACTAAATATGTAATTGTAAAAGCTGTTAGTATGAGAAGGGGGGGAGTGTTCTTTTTGCCACCCCAGAGATAAGGACGCTCCTCCTGTGCACCTGTTAGTCCCTCAGAGGGACTATAGAAAGGATTCAGGGAGGAAGGATATGCTATTTCCTAAATAAAAACTAAAACAATGGACCTGGTTTCTCATATAAAGCTCCAGATGAATGAAAATTGCTTAGTTGTCAAACTACGTTTGGTTTTTGCCCATACCCACTCCCTCAGGTGCTGTGACATGCGAATCAGGAGCCAGACTTCTCCGAGCAGCTCAGAGCTGTCAGCCAGCTCTTCCCTCCATTTCTCCTGCTCTCTGCACACTCTGCCAGCTCCTACGGCTGACCAGAACCGAACGCCAATTCTGGTACCTTTAAAAAGCTCTGTTCATATAATGTTTCCACACTAACTAAAAGCAGGAGTTATCTGAGAAGTTATAAACCAATTTATGTTGGCAAGATTTCAAGCTCATTTTCTGAGACTCGAAAAAATCTAATTGTTTGCATAAATACCCACAGCTGCAGCTGGTCTACAAGGCCCTTCCAGGCTTTTCAGCTTTACCTTACAGAAAACATACTGAAGCCAACAAGCTTGTCTGCAGCTATAGTGGGTGTAAAATGAGGTCCCATATGGACTCGTGAGGTTAGTGCAGCATGGCAAAAACCCCCACGTCCTACCAGTGTAGTGATTAAAGCCAGTTATAAGCAGCAGCAGCAGTAATTTGCCTATGGTCACTGGATCCCTCGGCTGCTGTCAGAGCACAGCAATGGTTGCTGTCACTAGTTCAAGACCTCAGTCTAAAATGAGATTTGCCAGTGCCATGTCACAGGCTAAACTTCTCTTATAAAGTCTAACTTGCAAGAGAGAAACTTGGTTCGAAGCCAAACCACAGTGGCATATGAGACAAGCAAGCCCATTCTACTCTAGATCAAGTGACGCTTTGGTCATTGCCTGTGGTTTGTCTCTGGTCCAAAAGAGTTAGCTGCATATTTTCCTTACTTTGTATAACTTGATGACAAGCCCTTTCTGAAGAACCCCAGTGGATCTTTATAAGTTTACATCCTGAATAACTAACATTAGCTGAGCTGGGAGAACTAATTGTTCCTGCAACTACAGCTGCTGGCCTATACACAAGAAAAGTTTCTGAGTTTCTGTAAGAAAACGATCATGGCTATGCTTAGAAAGACAAATTCCTATTTAAATGCTCCACTCCTGCCATGCAGTTATCTACTCAAGTTAGATTTACCTCCTGTCTTCAAGTTCCTGCATCTAAGAGTTTAAAAGGAAAAGGTTGTCCGTTATGTAGAAAGGCATCAGAAATAATGTTGATTACAGTTAAATATAAACAATAACTCATTACTGGCCTGAACTGAAGCTCACTGAGATTAATGGGCTGCTTCACTTCATTTTCAGCCACCTTTGGATCAGACTATTTCTTTTTATACAGGCAATGGGATCATACCCTGCATAAGCTGCTACTTCAGTACGAGACTGACAACAGACTAGAAGTAGTCTGATCAACTTTCTCATTTCCCCTATTTGTGCACTTAATTTCCATTATGAGGTTTTCTGATTCCACTGATTAGGTGTCGTGTATATTGTCATGTATAATAATTCAACAAAGGTCGGGACTAGACTAGCAGGACCACTGCTTAAGTCCATAGGTACGCTGGCAAAGCTCTGCATGACTTCTTTCAACCTCCGAATGTGCCCACTAATAAACGTGATCATTTTCAGGAGTTTTAGAATCCAGTCAGTAAAATATAGAGAGACATCTCCTTTCCAAGGCTTGAGGACTAGCAGAAGTTGAGGGAAAATGTCCCTTACATGTCTGTCAGCTACATTTTGTTTAAATGAAAATGAATTTTAACAGTTACAAAAAGGACCTTACTTAAAAAAAAGTCACTACTAAAGTTTCTTTTCTTTTCCTTTTTTTTTAAATCTAGGGAACATGGCTTAATTGTTGCCTACAGTACATTTCAAGTGTCTGTAAAACACACATATCCTATTTGCCCAGCCTTCCTGAGCTGTTGTAAAGATTTTCAAGATCTTCACAGTTTAATAACTTCAAATATAAATGTATGTGTGTACAATAAAATTATTCATGAGAATGTAATGCAGCAGATTTTTTCTGTTACACTTCTCAAATGCCAAGATAAAATTTATTCCTGCTTAATAACACCGGTGGTAGTTAACGCAGGGGTTGTGAATTTCCTTGTCATCAGAGCTTCCCTGCAGCCTTTTTGGGATGCTTATTTCAGTCCTTTAAGTTACTATTTCTTGCAGTTACAGAGTTTTTGTTGCTGCATCTTTTGTTCTTGGTAAAGTGTTTCTAAATCCACTCCTCAAAAACACAATAAATGCATGACAGCAGAGAAATATTACCTTTAGGAGTTGTCTTCTGATTGCATGTGTACCCTTCAAGAAAGAGCTCCATGTGATGATTCAGAGAAGGATCACGAGAAAAAAGAGGGGCAAAAATACACCCTGTTATCTTGTATTTCTTAAGCTTTCTTTCAGTATAACTACACCAATTCTATTTGATTTTCAGCTCTTATTTCTTGAAAGATACTTTGCTTTTTCATGTGCTGTTTTTACTACGAGGTTTTTTTTAAGTATAAATGAGGGAAGATGAAAATACGTGTTATGTCCAGGACAAACGTACCCAGAATGGTGAAGCAGATCACATGTGCTTACAAACACAGGCAAAAGGCGGCACTAAAAGCACTGCTGTTTTCCATGGCCTGCACCCAGCCGACAGCAATGACAGCAAGAAATGAGTGAAATCTTCTCTCTCACATGGCTATAACCTCCTCAGCACAAGCAGAGAGCACAGTCCCAAGAAATGTGGAGACCACAGGCACAATACTTGATTAAGAACTTCCATTCTTCCCTATTGCCCTGTTTAAAAAGTGTTGTCTCCACCCGCAGAGCTCCAAGGGCTTTAACCTCCCTCCTGCAGGGTCGTATGAGGGTGGGATGGGGAGAGCGAAGCCGCCTCATGAAGCAGCGAGGCAGTCAGAGAGGCCAGGGTCTGTGGACTCTTTCAGAGTGAGGTCCCACGGCCAAGTCCCCGCTGTCCACACATTAGGATGACAGCACGATGTCTGAGCAGGGACACGCAGTTGTCCTTAGCAAGGCAGTCCACCTGGATGACAATTTACTTTCAACAGAGAGAATACACAGCTAAACAGCAACACTCAGCACCCACCTAACCTTTTCTGTTATTTGCCACACTGCAACGCGCATAGCGTTAACTGTTCCAGCACAGGCTCTGTAACTCAAGGAGCTGGGAAGGGATCTTCTTTGTAGATTAATAAATACTAGTATGCAATATCTAAAATGTATTTTAGAATAAGCTGTACTGTAGATGGCCTCATCAAGAGACTATTCTTGCATGTATTCAGTCCATCTGGAAACAGAAGGTTTACCATTTCTTGCAAAATAAAATATTCAAAGGTTTCAGTAACTGGTTTTAAACAAAGGCATTTTATTTCACTGATTCTGAGTTTGTTCTGCAGCATTTTTAACTATGTAACTAACAAAACAGCTTTCAGAAATAGGTAGGCAATAGGATCTTGCTTTCCGGGCAAGATATCACATATAAACTGTGCACCAGTACCACTAAAGCTTTTGTTTTAGTGATTAAAGCTGGTCTCGCTATATATTGAATGGAGTTTGGATGAGGTACAGAGCTCTCAAGTAAGACAACTACCCTCTTAACAAACAGTCATGTTATTTCCCTGATACGACTTTGGTTTCCCTTTTGGGCTTAAAGTTGCTTGTTACCTGGCATTCAGGTTTTGAAGTCGTACAGCTGTAATGACTAACAGATGTCTAAATTATCAAGTTACATTTTTATGAACCAAGCAGAAGCTGCTGCACCCAACATTGCTTACATAGCACAGCTACAGCTCTGCTTTCTATGCAAAGTGTATCTCCTGGTGCCAGGACACAGTAACAAAGATATAGGTTAGATATGTGATCTAATGTGAAGACATTTACTGGATCTCGTGGTCTGGAACAAGGTAGCATTTGCATAAACCCAAAGGCACAACAACTCAATTATTAAGATACTGGGACTTGTATTCCTCTGAGTATTGAAATGGAAACAGTGGGTAAAGAGTGGTATGACCGTCTTCAATCCAGGGCAATTTTGCCAGAGAATTGAGGTGCGGGAAGAGAAAAGGGGTTATCTGTCCAAACATGAAAGTTACATAAATTTCTAAGCCGTTTACATTCTCACTGGATTTCTGCAGAAGGGTAATATTGAAACAAATAGTATTACCTGTCAAAGGTTTAGATGGATGTAATCAAGAAGTGACCCACTGTTTATTTTTCATTAATATCAATAATTATAGAATTTAGATTTGTCACATTCTTTTAAAATTGACTTGGCAAAGAAAGAGGATCTATTTGGGTTTGATGTAGCTAAATCTAGTTAGTCTTGATGAAGCTTGTGTTTTTTTCTTTTAGAGAGCAAGAAAATGCATACAAGTTGAGAATACTCATGTCATCAGGGTACCTTGGGACTTCCAAAGATCACTTTTATTTTATTTTTTAAACAAAGCTCTCTTTTCAGTGTATATTCAAAGACCTTATTAAGTGGGAAGCTAGAATTAGTACAAATCTCAGCAGAATACCAGCTTTCATGATCAAACACAGATATGTAATCTCAGCAGAATACCAGCTTTCATGATCAAACACAGATATGTAATCTCAGCAGAATACCAGCTTCCATGATCAAACACAGCGATTTAAAACACAGCTGTGTACAGTCCTGTACTGAGAATCAGTTCATATTTCCTTGGGGGAGGGGGAAGAGATGGAGGAGGTGAGAGTGAAAGAATAGGTTCTGCTTAAAAGGGGTGGCCTAATGCACCACAGTTGTGTTTGTCTCTCTCTTTGGGACACAGCATAGCTGCTTCAGAAGGTTGGGCTAATCAGGGTTGGGAGAGGAAGCAGAGAGTCAATCATCCTCTGGCTCAGGCTGCTCCCTCTTTCACATGAGATGGCCATAATCTTGCTAAAAATACTAGAGAGAAGACTGCTCCAAAGCCAGAGAGTAGTACGTGTTTTGTGAAGGCGTCTAGAACTTCCGTTACGTTTATGACTTTTCTTAATCTTATATTTTACCCTAATAATTATATGATACAACAACTTGAATCATTAATAATTCTCTAATGCTATCAGAGATTCTACTGTCCTTCCATCAGGTATTATAACTAGACATAAGCATAGACGGGGGGAGGAGTGGCTGGAGCGCAGCCCCGCAGAGGGGACCTGGGGGTGCTGGTGGGCAGCAGGCTCGAGAGGAGCCGGCAGTGCCCCGGCAGCCAGGAGGGCAAACCGCATCCTGGGGTGCACCAACGCAGCAGGGCCCACCGGTCAGGGGAGGGGATTGTCCCGCTGCATTCGGCGTTGGCGCGGCCTCACCTTGTGTGCAGCGCCGGGCCCCACCATTTGAGAAGGGTGGGAAGGTCCTTGAGTGCCCCCAGAGGAGGTGCCAGGGCTGGAAGGCATGTCCTGTGCGGAGCGGCTGAGGACGCTGGGCTTGTCGGGTTTGGAGAAAAGGAGGCTGAGGGCGACCCCATTGCTCTCCACAGCTTCCTGGGGAGGGGACGTGAGAGGGAGGTGCTGAGCTCTTCTCCCTGGGGTCCAGGGACAGGACGCCTGGGAATGGTTCACAGCTGCGCCAGGGGAGGTTCAGACTGGACATGAGGAAGCATTTCTTTACCAAGAGGGTGGCAAATGCCCTTGATAATATGCTTTAACTTTTGGTCAGCCCTGAAGTGGTCAGGCAGTTGGACTAGCTGATCGTTGTAGGTATCTTCCAACTGAAATAGTCTATTCTAGTCTAGTCTAGTCTAGTCTAATCTATTCTATTCTATTCTATTCTATTCTATTCTATTCTAAACTTGGTCAACCATATCTAGTGAAAAGTTTTCTACAAGCAGTTTCCACTGCCATCTCTTAGCCAACAACCATATACAAAATCTGTCCTAGCTCTCTTCTGCCATCCGAGGTATTTTCCTGCAGTACTCCTCAGCTGCTTTTCCCTTTGCCCCACCATAAAGTCTTCTTTTCTGCAGCTGGTGATTTGCAGTCCTGATCTGCACTTATGAGATGCCTAACTGGGTACAGATGTAGGATCGCACAGCACATCGGCATGGCCAGTCCAGACTGATGTCTCCATAGGTCTGCTAAAGGTTAACCAAAGTGTGCATAACAATGCAAAGGAATGCAAACAGCATCCTCCCGCTCTTTTCAATCTCTTTTAGAAACATGATAGAGAACTGAGTCACTGGCAGATGTGCACATTGTGTCTGGAGACTCCAAATGTCAAAATATCTCAGTGACATTATTTTTCAGCAAAAAGTTCAGTGGAGCTTCCAGTCTGCGGCATTTCATTGCACGCCGAGTGCTTGGACAATCCACTGCTTATAAACAGCACTGCGTTGTCCGTTAAACAGCAACACAATAGCTTCTTTCTGTTCTCAGGTGGGCAACCAACATGGCGGTGCATCATTTAGCTCTCAGTAGGAATTACCACAGAAAAGGCTGATGTGAAATGATACTCTACCTTTGAAGACAGTCTCTCTCTCTTAAAGCCACTCACTTTTTCGCTTAACAGGTACTCTTTGAAAGACTGGCAAAAATTTTTACAAGGTGATCTCTAACAAAAACCTATCAACACGAATAAGGTATTCCATATGACACACAATAATTGGAGACAAAAGCTTAGGTCTATCTAAAACCATCTTCTTTTCTAGCATCCACCATCAGCATTTAGTGGCAAAATAAAAACTAAGTGTTATAATAATGGTTCCTAAAACCTACTAGCGGCGAGTGACCTATGTGGCCAATTAGAAAGTCAAAAGGAGGTTGCCTCATGTTATGTGGTGGATATTTTTATTTTCTTACTCGTGAGGGTGGATGGCCTGCCTGCCTGGTTTGTACAGGCTTGCCATTAAGCAAATTAGTATTGATCTAACTGAACTCATTCCTATCCCGATCTTGAAGGACAGGCACATAATAGTGGATCTGGTCACCAGCACTTGGCTATCTAAATACAGCATCCTCTGAGCGCAGCTCCACGCACACCATCCTGGAAATAACTCTTCCATTTCAGTGTCATCTTGGTATGTGTCTATGTGTTAGTACCCACCAGCAGCAGCCATATACAGAATTCATTTGAAATAGAGTTAGCTATGTCAGTGACAACTTCTGCATAGATCGGTTCTCCTCTTGTGCATAATTTTTCACTCAGGATCCACTCAGAAAAGTGGGTGTATCAATAGCATTATACACAGCATCTGTATTGACCCTTACTGGACCCCAAATATGCTCACAAACAATTTTTCTACTTGTCAGCTCTAAAACTTAAACATAGGATCTTTTCTTGTTGCAAACCATCCTAGAAATAAGGGCTTGCAGGTCTCATTACATCTCAATTACTCTCTTCTGTTTTAGGGTAATCAGCAGATGTGAAACTAATTTGCCCTGCAAATGGAGCACAGTCTGAAAATTTGGTTTTGATGCACAGCATGGTGTAAAGCTCTAGCACGTCTCCTCTCATTTATGCTGGACACTGCTCTTCTCACTCAGATGAATCTTAGGACTGAGTCACAGAAGAGCCCAGGAGACCACCACTTTAAAGCCATCTTTCACATTACTGTATGTTTTTAAGGATTTGCAAAAGGCTATTTAGCTAAGTAAGAAGACAGTTGCAAAGTATACAGCTTGACTTTAAGTTTTTTAATTAAAGGATATTAATGGTGCTTGTAATTCAAAAGGCTGCACATTTTACAGTAGCAGCCACAAGGTGGAGACCTTTACAACAGATTAGTCCAAAAAGCAAGGGCTGCCGTGAATATGCACGCCTGCTTATCAGGGGTTGGGGTTGCTAGCACCTCTGCCTGCAAAGTGTTTCTCCTGTAGTGCTGGTGTTAGGGGTTAGCACAGGGAAATGCTGTATCAGGTGCTGCTTTCTCCAATTAAAAGTCAGAGGCTTAATTCAACAAAGCTTAACACTTTAACAAAGTGTGCGAGAATGGTGCTTTCCTGCCAAGTAATTGCCAGCTTGAAAGGGACATTCAGTGCCACAAAGACTAATCCTACTGGTAGAGGAGAACCATTTCATTTGTGTTCTGAAACACATCTGTGTTTCTGGAATCCGTTTATATTTTTTGACAGAGATTCTTAGTCAGAGATCGGCATCCTGGGGCTGAAAGATGTGCTTTTGAAAACATCCATTTATACTATCGTATAGGTTCCTATTCCTATTCTTTTCCCTTAATTAATAAAAAAGGGTGGGGGAGGGAACAAATGAATATAAAACAGAATCGTTAGCCAGAAACTCCTGCTCCCAAAATAGATTAATTTTGTGGCTTTGAAAAAAACACTTAAACCTGTGTTTCTCCAACAATAAAATAGATACGATACTATACTTTGCTACTTTACACATTATTTTGAAGGAGTTTCATTTTTCTTTCAAGGTTTAGAAATTATAATGATTAGTGTTGCTGTTTCCTTTACCTACTCTTAAATAGAAACGATATGACATACTGCAAGATGTCACCTGTCACCTCTGTCCAAATTTCTTTCCTCTGTCCCCCTTGAACTCTCTAAGGTAAATAGGCAGCAATAAACCAAGGAACGCCCGACTACGGGCAGAAGAAGTTTTGTGGAAGGTATGAGGTTGTTATTGTTCCTAATCCAAGACTGAAAAAATACTCAGTATAACAACAAGGTTAGTCAAATTCTTAGTTGTCTTGTATAGAGAAACCTCATAGGAACACCAACATGAGCAAATGTGAAAACAATATTAGCAACATTGTACAGAAAAACATAAATTTAACGCTTATGGCAGATGCCAGACTGGCATGCCTCCGTTCATCCTACAGCAGGCATTAACAGAGACCCTTTAGGCCTGAACAAGTACCAGCAGTTCAAGTCAGGGACGCCTGACCGCTTGGGTTTGGAGGAAGAGCTAAGTGACGGACTAGCCACCAGGTTTTTGGTTTTGAGTTGTTGTCATCATTGAGGGCCTCACCAGAATTTGAGGAAACCCTACCCAGGTCTTTGCTCAGGGTAGGGACTGTAGAGATGCTTTTGGATTTTGATGACATCAGCAGGAGATTGCAGAATGCAGGAAAGAAATGTGATCCCAAGGGACTCTGCTTTGCTCACTGCCTTGGTAATAATCACACGCTCGCAGAAAGGCAGTTTTTAGTTCATCTAATATTCAACCTCTTTATACTGCCCAGTGCAGGTTTTCTCACTCACTATGCCACATGACATTAAGTCAACCAGTCCCATCGTTCTACCAAAAAAGGACATAATGTTTCTTCAACAAAACCAACCTTCCACTAAACCCACTGACTGGCATTAACCATATTTTTAGCCTCTAATTCTTTGCTGATACAGTTTTGAATTAACAGTCCTATGACTTTTACCAGAACTGACAACAAGAAAACAGTCCAGTAGTTTTCTGGGTCATCTTTTTACCCTTTTAAAATATTGAAAGTATATAGAAAACCTCCAAACCCTTAGTATTTTCCCCGTTTTCTTCAGGCTTTGTTAAAAGTTAATACTAACAGTTCTGAGGAATTTCAGAAGGTAATTGGTTAAATTAAAAACAGCTGAGCTAGACTGAATTGTTTCACTTCCCCCATTTTTGCCTGTATTTTGAATTACATTGTATTTTTGTCTTAGCAGACAAAAATTAGAAGAGCAGAAAATTAGATTTAATACACTTGTGTTTGATTTTTTGCTTTGACGTTGAAGCAAATGTAATTTCACTAACTGGGATTATAAATAGTCTATATATAGGAAGTAGCAGGCCATGGATCTAATTGCAGACTCTAGAATTAAGTACATTAATGTAGTGGGAAATAATATTTTTTCCCAGCATTTGGTAAAAAATATAGGGCTAAAGATCTTTGTGCCATAATCTGATTAAACACAGAAAGTGTCTCCTTCAGGAGGAATAATCTCCTTCAATATAAGTGGTCTACAAATTGGCAACCAAAATAGGCAACTACTACAAGTTGATATAAAGGGCTATGAAATATATAGTATGTGTAATGCACAAGAGGTATTATTTATGCTACAAAATCCAGAAATCATGCTGTGAATTCTTCAGTACCATCACATCCCTAAAGGCAATCTCCTCTCCATGCCCCATTCTTTCAAGAACAACCTACTGTTCTTCATGAATAAACCTCACCACCATCTGATGCTATTTAACACACCTGGCAGTTGCTGACCAAATACTTACAGAGTTACCAAGTCTCATTATGTTTTATAACTAGTCCCAGATCTCAGATTTAGCTGATCACATAAGAATCAAAACGTGTATAAATAAAAAAGGAGTCAAAACTGTGAAGATCACCCACCCTGGGAGCATCTATATGGTTCCAAAAAAGCCAGTGCTACAAAAATGCCCTCCCCCACGCAGCTAAGAAAAAAATGCAAAAAAGCAATCACAAATTTTAAAACAATTTTAATATTTGTGTCTCTTACTTGTTTCTTGTGTACTTACAATTGATAAATCATGGTATGCAAATGCAGCCACTCCCTCTCCGAGACACAGTCCTTCCAGATCACCTTGAAGGCACCTGCAGCAGAAAGCAATAGAGAATGTTCATTTCCATTCATTGTCTTATATTTCCCTAGCAGATAAATCAAAGGCTCTGATGTCCATTTTTTAATCAAGCTAAATGTGCTTATAAACAGTAGTCTTGAGATTATATTTTAAAGTTTAAAATCTTGCACTACAACTATAGTAATAGACACTTGATTGATAGAAATTCTCTTGTGTCGTTTAAAGGCACAAAGCTTTTGTAATGCTGAGTATTACGATAAGAAGAACTGCAAGAAACAGTTACTCAACTCCTTACAGAAGCTATTTTGGATTTGTCTTGCGTTTACTTAGCTTAAGTGTTTTTCAACACAAAATATTAATTCTTAAAAATCAGCTTCACATTCATCAACCTCCAATAAAGTGCATCTACAGACCTAGAAAGGGATATGAAAGTAGTATTTTCACTTTAAAGACAATGCAAAAACATGATGTCTGTAGGAAAAGCAAGTCATAGCCAGCTTTTTTACGTTAACTTTTCTAATTAACTCTTCTATATTGCTATATGACCATTATAATAATTGCAAAGTATCAGACTCTTAACAGAAGTTGCATTAGATCTCTATTCATAAATGCACAAATCCTCACCTACTTGCGACAGAAAGCCAGGACTATCTCATGACTGTTTCCCTAGCAAGCAGAAAAGGAATCCATAAATTCAGCCTAGCTCCGGAGGAGCATGTTTTGCATAAAAAACCAAACACTGTATGCAGTTTATGTTGAGGCACGGCCTTCATTAAGTATTCAATGACCGGTTGATCTGGAATATCTCAACTTTGCGGATGTCTCTACAGAATCAGCTTGAAAGACACTACAGCTATCTAAGACAGAGCGAGCCAACGTGCTTGTGTATATGTAGATGTTGCCTAGACCAAACACACCCCACAGAGAGAGGCATTCAGTTTCTAGTACTGCCTTTTGACATCTTACAAAATAAGATGACACATGTTGATGGTGTAGAGTTTTTGGATTCCTGAGCTTCCCCATATACAATGTCTTCTTTTCTTACATAAATATTAACAAAAATGAATAGGAAAGCTGTTAATAAGGAAATAACGGGTGGCCATATACAAAGCTGCTTGTGTCATTAGGCAGGTGGTCTTCTGCGCTGGGTAAAGTATTGTTTTCTTGAATGCTGGATGTATACATTTAATAAACCAAAGACAAGCCTTACTCCAAAAGATCCTGTCTTGCAACAGCAGCAAGGCACATGTTTCCACACAACTAATTCACCTCCCTTTACAATTAGTTTTATGTACAACACACTTTTGTATTCCAAACACATAGTATATCTTTTTCAATATCTGGTTTCATACACACACCACATATTGAAATCAGAAACTGATAAGGTCAGGAGCTTTAATATGTACAAGGCTCAGGGTTTATTTTAATCAAAGGAGCAAAAGACTGCATAATATTAGATAGAAGCATAAAAGAAAAGGAATAGGGACAATAAACATGTCTTGGAGGCCAGATGTATGGTAAATTACAAATTGCTTATGTAAGGTTGACTTAGACCTTGCAAATGAAATGAAAATGAAAGATTTAAAACAGAAGTTTTAAAATAAAAATCCATTAAAATAAACATATTAAAATATTGGTTAAAGGAAATACAGACCTGTTCTATCACTGCTTCTCAACCTGTGGTCCATTAGTGGTCCCCAGGATATCAGCAGGTAGCCTCAAAACAGCTACACAGGAACACAAACTCACATATACATTCCCACACTTGTAAGCAAACAAGCAAGTAAAAGAGAGGAAAACAGAGGAACAAATAGAACCATTTAGGCTAATTTTTAGCTGGTTGTAAATGCAAAAATACAGCATGAACTGCATTCGTATGTTTGGTTTTTCCCTAAAAAGGCTAAGTAGTTCCTTTTAGAAGATTGAGAATCTCTTTCTACAGTGCAACAAGGATGGAATTGTGATATAGATGTAGCCCTCAATAGTAAATGAACATTTTGCATCGGTTAGCAATAGAGTGTGACATAGACAGAGCAAAGATGCAGTAAATGTCTAGGGTTGGGGAGGATCACAGTATCTCCAGAAAGAACTGGGTGGCTCAGGATATTATAGTAACAATGAAATGACATTTCACAATACGAAGCCATGTGCACACACTTGAGGAACAGTTACAAAAATTCCAGCTATAAATTTCCAGCTGGAAATAAGAAAGTAATAAAAAATATATATTTGCATGTATTAATCTGAAACAAGATGTCTATAAATTACTAATGTGGTGCAATGAAAAAAAAAGAAAAAAGCAAGAGGACAATTTTTCACAATGAGAACAATCAGTCATTGGAATAATCTCCCCAGGGAAGTGGTGGATTCCCCAACATTGGACACTTTTAAGATTCAGCTGGACAGGGTGCTGGGCCATCTTATCTAGACTGTGCTTTTGCCAGGTGATCCTTGAGGTCCCTTCCAACCTGGTAACCTGGTATTCTATGATTCCATGAAATCCAACTGTAGGCATGTTAGAAGCAGCTTTCCATTAAAACCACTGTGAGACTTCATTTGTACAAAATTTTGATCATATAAACTTACAAAAAATGTTCCAAATGAAAGCAAGTGCAGAGGAAGGCTTCAAGAAAGATCACAAAAGGAGTCAGCTTATTTACATTGGAAAAATTAGTAAAAAAAGAAAAAAAAAAACCAAACAAAATATGCAGGAAACCAACCAGCTGGTCCCTGTTAAGTACGAGCAGGTACTAAACTCAACTCTGAGCTGGTCACTCAGTGGACAGATGGGCTTTTTAGCTCTGCAGGTAATTTCTGGCATAATTTTTTTGAAGTTTATGCCCCAACTTATAAGAAACAGATGAATCTGAACAGCAAAAAAATCCAGAGATTACTCTTGCATATTGCCAGATGCAGAACTACTGGACTGAAGGAAAGAAATCCTTCTTTAGGATAGAAGATAATAAGAATACTGACAGGTAATGAAAAGAGTGAAAAAAAGATCCATTTTAAAAAGAGTCTTGGCATGGATATGGATATGTTTATGCCTAAAACAGAAAGGGACATTTAATTTCTTTCTGACTCACTGATTATGAATATTAGCCCAATACCCAAGCTTCAGATTCATCCCTTGTGAAGTTCCTTTCAAAACAAATCCATACAGCCTGAACAAGACAAGTATCGCATATTGTGGACATCTGAACTGGAAGGGAAGGCATGAACACACAACTCAAACCTGTAGACTTCAACCAAAAGGAGAATTTCTGTAGCGTATGTTTTACCTAGTATACATGAGAGACCAGGAGGAGATATCCCCCACTCACTCAGAATCAATGTCAGGAGTCCACATTCAGATCAGAGAGTTTTCCTTGCACAGACACGGTGATACTTAATAACAAAAAAAAAACAGCAAAAAAAAAATTGAATTTTTTTGTTCTCAGTTCTCCATTTCTAGGTTCTGCCAGTTAGAACATTTAGGGCATTTTCAACTTTAATGCATGAACACTTGTATATCTCACTATGAATTTATCAGGTTAAACACAATGGGCACAGAGTAAAACAGCAGTCCCTTTTCTGAAGAAAAGCTATCTTTTATTCTCAAAGACATTTCAATAGGAAAAATTATTCCAGGAATTACCTGGATTTCCACTGCAAGAGTTAAATAACCTGGCAAGAGCAATGGCCTGCCGTATGACTTAAGCATCACTGGGAATAGATATTAAGTATGAATAATTACAACCATACAACTTTCCTCTTTATTACCCAGATATCTCCCTTATGCAACACAAATCTAAATAAATCTGAAAACAGTGACTCATACCCATCTACTGTGCACTAAATCCAATGGTATGTAACCCCATTGTTCAAACTTTAATAATTCAATTCAGAGCTATCTTTTGTTCCTCTGCTTTGTCAGTCAACCCACTTTAATACCCTTAGAGGCTGTTAAATCTATAAAGCTTCTGATTTTTGCGTGGCTCATCTTGTTACAAAAGCTTATTACACAACATAGCAGTTCTTTTCATGGTACATACTGATCAAGAACGGATACATTGCTGCTTTGTCAAAGCGGGAGCATCAAGCTGCTCTAACCAAAGGATGTATTCAAGTTAACAAGGTATGTGTTCGCTGGCTGCGGCTGGTACCCAGGCGTTTCGCTGTAGTCAGCCTCTGTGTATCGTGTACTTTTGCAACTTTGATTGCTTAAGGAAGATTATTTTCTTTGCAAAGCATTAGCATGTGATTTATTGTTAATCTTATCAATCTACGTAGCCATCTTTTTGGTAAGGACAGACCTAAAAACTGATCCAGCACTCTAAAAATAAGTGACCACTTCTATTAAAAGCTTATTTTGTGAAACATTTCCTAGGACAGACTACAGGACAATGGCTGAAATTCAAGATTTCTGCCTACTGTTCTCAGCCCTGGACCTCGGGCAAGATATTTAACTCCATTGTGACCCAGGCTGCTTTGCTGAAGATGGCAAAAACAACTTGAAATTTTAATTAGTATTTTCAAGGTACCTCAAAACCAAAATCTACTGTCTTGCATCTTCAAGCAAGTGCCAATGAAGTAATTCACCAATACTTTTTCACCAACACTATTTCCAGATACCACATTCCCTTGAACAGACCCCATGACACGTGAGGAGAGGTTGAAACTATTGGGTTTGTTCAGCCTTACGAGGAGAAGTCTAAGGGGAGATGTCTACAACCACCTCATGGGAAAGTGTAAGGAAGATAAAGCTAGACTTTCTTGGAAGTGCACAGTGATATGGCAAGAGGCAGCAGACACAAGTTGGAACATGGGAAATTCCAGTCACGTACAAACAAAGTCTTCTTCACAATGAAGGTGGTAAAAAAATGTCCAGTGTGTGTGAAATCCCCATTACTGGAGATAATCAGACCTAGACTGGATGAGGCCTGGAGTAAGCAGATCTAATTGGATCTTCTTTGAGCAGGAGGTTGGACCTAGATGGCCTCCAGAGGTCCCTTCCAGTCTAAATTATTCTGTGATTCAATGACAATTATTCCTTTATTCTCAGATGAATATTCCAGGAACCAAAAGAGCAGGAAAAGGTAGTTTGTGCCAACATACCACCTCTCTCCTGTCCCCAGGCCTTTTTCCTCTGTTTTTGCCAAATGCCAAACTCAACCTTCTCCAGGAACACCTCCAAGGTAACTTCAACTTTTCTACTTTAACACTGATTAATTCATTACCTGTTGAATAGCATAGTTTGTTTTCCCACTTTGTATTGTCAGGCAGTACTCTGAATGTAAAGTTAGGTGGGAATCCAGATTTTTTGCAAACAGCCCAAATGAAAGCCATAGGCCCAAGGATGCTCATACTCTGACAATCTCCAAAGACAGTACTAAATTTTGTGAGCTGGGCCATTCGGTGTTCTTACATTGGAATTATACTAGTTTCTGGCAAGAAGTCCCAACTCACCCACTTTTACTGTATGCATTTTAGGTGTTATTTGCCAGGAGAGGTGTTTTAATTACCTTTTGAACCTGGTTAAACAATAACGAAAATAATAATAAAGACGACTCACTTCACTGAACACAAGAGAAGACAGACTTGTTCATTTGCTCGGATCAAGGCGCACTGATCGTTTCATTTCGTAACAGTTTCACTGCTTTCAGATGATACATTTACATTAAAATAGTCTCCATTGTCTCTCTCTTTCTGAACTTTTATCTATTATGTAACTTGTTTCATTTAGAGATCTCAAAGCACATTTTATTCATGAAGATACTGAACAAAAAAGTAGTCAAAGAACTTGCCAAAGTCACACTTTGCAGTTCATCGTTAAAACAACTTGGTACATCCAACTCCCTGCTACTCAGCCCACTCCTCCTCTTATACAAGTACCTGCCTCAACAGCTGGGGGAAACTTTTCGATGGCTGTTGATGTGGAACACAAGTGGAATAAGAGCAAACCTCCTCAGTTTGCTTCTGCAGTTTCCAGACTGCAGTCTCAGAAAACGTTAATGTTATTCCATTAGCGGAGCAGCTTTGCTCCTGCATCGCGTCCCTAGAAGTGTTCTTGCCGTCTCCTCTCATCTGCAGGCAGAACGCTTCCCAAAACTATCCCTGGGGACATATCCTTTCACAGCCTGCCTAAGCCACTCTAACTGCTAAGGTCAAAACTTGGTTTGTATCTCTTTACAACAGTAAAATGTGCTGTACTGAAAAATGCTGCACATCTAGGAATATTGTAAAGTAGTAAATAGTTCTTGCTTAAACAAATGAAAGAGAAGCTCACTGAAATTAAAATGATTGTGAAAACAAAGAACCCATCACCAGCAGCTAATAAAGACTGTTAGATGATCTGCACTTCTATATTCAAAGCAGCATTACAAGTATTAGGAAGAGAAAGAAGTGGGAATGTTCCCAAAAGTTCACTAAATCCTTCTCATTCCAAAATGAGATAAATTTCTCATGCATATCTGCATCATGAGCTCTGTATACAGAAAGGACGCAACTCTGCTCTCCGTGATCATCAACATGCCTAGCATATTTTTTCTTCCCATTTGCGCCAGGTCATTAAAACACGAGACAAGAAACATTGAGGGCAAACACGGGGGGACTTCACAGAGAGATTTCCTCTCTCCAGTTTCTGTTTGTGCTTCTCCATCCTTTCAAGCCCACTCTGCAGTTAGAGCTATTTTGCCTGAGGTCAGATGAATAGTTAGTATTTGAATAATTTAGCTTAGTTTTATAGAAAGGCAGGCTCACAATTCAGTGACATATTTTTACTTCTTCCCCTCCTCTGCCTTTAATTACTTCAGAGCTCCTCTTAAAAGGCACTAGCTTGGTAGCTCCAGATGATAAAATTGTCCCATTGACACAGCAGGTCAAGCTGAAATACAGACTTTCTCCACGCGAATGCTACTGTACATCCACTCTGAGATGAAAGAACCAACCAGGCATGGGTTTAATGGAGGAGAGTGAGGAATGGAGGCACAGAAGGAGAAAAAAAGGGGCCTTCTAGTAAAATTGGCCACCTCAGCACCAAGAGGTTTCTGCCATCTTTCTCAATATGGCAGTGTGCTGTGAATACTGACAAGGATGCCAAATGCTGGTCAACTGATGGGGTAGAGTCACCATGAGAAACCTCTCCACAGGGTTGCTGGTCCTTAGGCACTGTGGACTTGGACAAGTCTCATGTAACGATGGAAAGACTCTTTCTAATAACCTCCTACCTACCTCTCGGGCGGAACCTCTTCCCACTACTTTCACAGATTTAACTAGCCATGTTGTTCTTTCAAAGCCCTCAAAATTTCTTTTTCGGTTGCATTTCTCAAACTCAATCTCCCACAGTGCAACGGCCACATACATCAGGCAGCAGAACTGCTCCTATACACCAAGCACCAGCTTGCTTAGAAACCCGACTGACCACTGTCTTGTTAGCAGATACACTGGGGGTCAACATATTCCTCTCTTTCCTCCCCTATCCACACTTCTAGAAAAGTTCTATGAGGTTTTTAAAATCTTCCTGAACAGTGATCAAATAGAGGTAGAAGGAATTGAGGATTAAACTCTGTTATGAAGGACAGAAAGACAAAGCCTTTCTCCTGCTGGTTGGAAGGTAACATCAGCACTGAGCTGAACCCAAGGTCCAGCTCCCGGGAGCTCAGGAAGAGCAACGTGTTATGGGGCTGTAAGAGCTTATCCACCGGTAGGAAGACACCTGGAGCGTGATGAAAGGGTTTCACTCTTCACTAGTCCCAAGGCCTGCAAAAAACTTTAGGGGAGTATCCAGTCTTTGATTTTACTTCATTGTTTTTCTCATTTAGATGAGGGATCTGTCCTCTAAGCAGGAGGTGTGTGGCATGGGAAGTTCTCAAAGAAGCCAGTATGTTCCCATTCCACAAGCTCTTTAGCACAGGCAGATTAGTGGAATTTCAACAGAGACACCAGGACTCTGCAAAAACGTCCCAAAGTTTTGGAAGAAACTTCTGCTGTTTACAGAGGGAAGGCAACTACATCAGTCCTGACAAAAGTTGACCAGACTGCTTCATCTGTGAAATTTCAACCTTTAATGGCTCAAAGACAGAATTGACAGTTAGTTGTCACAATTCTGAATTTAACTTTTAACTTTTGTATTAAAAAAAGAGAATACTGTCCTATGAAAAGCTACACTTACACCACTGGGAGGAAACCAGAGGGGAATCTGGCTGCTGTCACTCCAGTTCTTCCTGAAGTGAGGAGGTGTTAATAGGAGGGAACGTAGGCTGTCAAAACATGGAAATAGGGCAGCCCTCACTCCTATTAGAAAGTCTGTTTCTTTTAGTAGCCAATACTAGAACCAGCAGAGTCCTACTGCTCCTCCACAATCCCCATGCCCAGTGATGAAATTGTCCAGTTAAACAAGTAAGAAATATCTTCCTGACTCCACCTAGGGATGAGGTTTGAAGCAGAATGATATATAACTCTTCATTTCTTCCCAGCTAACTGCAAAGTAAGCTTCGGAATAGTTTCCTGCCAGGTGGAAAACAATATGCTGGTGGCACGTATGCCTGTGTGTGTTAGTGCACTGTACGAAGATCTATTGTTTTGCATGTCAGTATGTTTGTGTACATAAATATTAATGAAATAGAGGCCAAACAGGAATTGAACTCTCTCTGGGAACTGTTCCTTCATGGCATACCCAGGGAAATAGGGAATGAAACATTCAGCAACTGTGCACAAACTGCTGAAAAACAAACACCACTATCTTCTATTGTGTCTATCTTTTGTATAAAATAACTCTGAGAAACTAAACAAGTGTGTTTATGTTGCTCTCAAGTGGAGTTTCTTGTTGTTGTTTTTGGTTTTTTGTTTTGTTTTAATTTCTAACTTGATTTAAATAACAAGAACAATCCAAAAAGTTATTCTCCTCGAGGAACTTATAAAGGAAATTTGCCTTCAATACCCAGGAAATTCACTGGTACAATCTAGGCTCTTTCAGCAAATATTTAGGAAATATTTTACAAAGTAGGTCTATAAGCCTTTCGTATTGCAGAAGAAACCTATCTTCTCACAATTTTCTTAGGGAGAAGCAACAACATATCAACAGGCAATATTTATAGGGGAAAACTATTTCTTCTGCTGTGCAATGAGACTGTATCTGTTCTATGTGATGGCCATTTTGAGGCCACATGAAATTTTTTGTAATTTGCATTGGATAATTGTTGGAGCTCCAAAGTGACTGGATTTTACACGCTCCACAGCCCAACTTTGCCAAACTCCTCCACTTTGCTGTTACATCTTTTACTTCTGTTTCCCATCTCTGGCCTATATGTGTGCTACAAACAGTTGTGCGACTGTTGCATGCATAGGCATATTTGATCTGTATTTAGGCAGTCATTGGTATTAACGGCTGAGAAACCACAGGAGCACGTATATTAGCCCAGGATGTCCAGGTCTGTCTTGGGCACTAGATCCTTTCTCAAACATGTAGCTGCTGCCTTTACAGGAGAACATTAAACACATAGATGATGTTATTATTTAGAAGGGACTCTATTTCCCATACCTCAGACAAGAAAAATGTGCTTTCTAGGGATTAAAAGAAGCAATTTATAAAAAAACTTCCTAAAGGGGAAGAGGGTTTTGTGGTTATTGTTTTATTTCTAAAAGGATTACCAAAATGATTAAGTGCTAAGGCGCTGATTTTGAGAGAGTGGCCAACTCGCTGATGTGAGGCCCTTTCTGAGGTTTCTGGAAGAAGCCACCTTTTAAAAGTCTTTCTTTAATCCTTGCTGTGAACAGAAATTTTGTAACTATGACAACACTGTACCATCTGTATAACAGGATCCTGTTATATATATCCTTCTGGTAAGTAAAGGTTTACTTCATCAAATCTTACATTTTAAAATCCATGCAAGTGGGAAACGTGTTTACCCCGTGTGGTTTGAATGGAAGGACACGAGACAGCAGAAGAGCTGGAAACTTCCTCGACCGAACGGACAGACTATCAACAGACATTAAGGTTTTGAGATGGTTAAATGGTTAAAAATGAGCCATTACTTCATCTTTTGTTACATTACACCTCCCTCCTGTCTGAAACTCCTGCTGGAGAGACCCATGTCTGCCAACAGCTTAATACAAAGCTGTGGTTTCAAAGAGCAGATAGGCAACACCTAAAGTAACAACAAAGCAGACGCAGGAAAATGCTCTGCTTTAAATATTATGTTATTAACTGTATGAAATACAGAAACCTGAACTCTGGCTTTGTCATTTTTTCTATTCCCATTTATTGCTTGAAAGATCAGGCTAATACTTATACAAAGGATTCATTAGTGAATTTTACAAGTGGATGAAAACACCCAGAACAAGGAAAGGAATTTATTATGCTTTGAAAAGAAAGTCATGGGGGGAGGAAGAGAAGCAAAGAGAGAGGGAGAGCGAAATAGTTTTAAAGAGAGGCAATCCAGTGACTTTTTGTATTACTTCTGTGGAATTAAAATTAATTTTTAATGTTTTTCAAAGAAAAATGAAGGGGCTCTATCCAAGCAGCAGGAAGGCTTAAATCTGCCCCATATTTGACTATTAGTTCATCTCTAGTAGGAGAGAAAAAGAGGGAACATCCGTGAGAGAGGAAAAGACAAATAAGTCAAGAGAAAATGGAAAAAAAACCCCACAACTTTCAGAGAACATCATAGACTAGTCACAGCACTGAACCAACACCAACATCTCCCGAGGCTTATACACAAACCAGGATCAGCAAACAGCACTGTTTGGGGGCGCAGAGAAGGGAGACAGGTCAAAAGCAGCCCAATGACAAAGTGGAGTTGATCCAGAAGGCTTGGTGACTTTCGCAGCCAACTGTTTCAAGACCTTCAATCCAAATTCACCTGAAAATTCAAGCCTAAGTGAACTTCAGAATTCAACAGGTTGATTCTATCTCAAATGCGTAGGTTGAAAAAACAATACATTTCTACTAGCCAAGCTACTTCGATCTGTAATCTCAATCACACTTACCACCTTGTATCCCCATTTTTTACAGAAATTATTAGAAATGCTTTTCATCCAGATCCAATGTCATAAATCTCCATTTTAACAAGAAGAAAAGAAGTTTAGTTTCAATCCTTAATTAAACACATCTTTGGTATAGCTTGCCTCAAAAATATTTTTGTTCCCAAAACTTTCATAAAGAGAACATCTTCCCCATAGGAATAGTTCCCTCCATCTGCTGTTCTTTGTAAAATGAAAGAGGTGAGGGAGAGGAATAAAAAAATTGCTTGACCTGTGACCGCCTTTGGATAAAGCTTTCTGGCACAAAAATCCTGGTGCCTAAAGGCATGTTCTCCACTGTTCTCTGGTGCGGGAGCTGATGAGTTAGTGCTTTACGAGCAGAAGTGATGTAGCGTTACTTCCAAGGCAGACTCAGGACCCTATTCACGAAAAAATTCTGGAGAAAAGGTACATTCTTTTCACAATTTTCATGCATGAATGTTCAATTGAGTGGCATACATGTTCTTCAGTCTTAAAAAATAAATAAATACAGACTTCTCAAAGTTTGCTGGTAGAAGGAATCCTATCAGCTTTGTGGGATACAGCAGTTGCAGTGATATCTAAAAATAATGCATTGGTGCCATAAAGTTGGCTTCTCTGCTTTTGTCTTTGAAAAGCAATGAAATATTGCCCTCCATTTAGGACAATGGGTTGAGTACACCTCCTCTCTTGGCTGCCTCGTCTTGTTTTCTCCAGCTGTGTATCATAAACATTTTACATAATTGGTCATACTCCTGCCATTCAGTGAAGGGGAGATAGAGGTCCACTTCATTTCCTTTCAACTCACCTCCTGATTAAGAAAGGCATCAAAAAGGAGGCTTGTTTAGCATGAATTAGCAGTGTTTTATATGTATTAAAATGTTTAATCTATCACACATGCATCCACAAGGAACACTTATCTCTGAGTTGCTTGCACCTTGCCTTCTCCCCTAGCATCCCTTCCTCATTCATCCTGCTGTCCACACCAAACCTGAAGAGATGTATCTGTACCAATGATTTCAGAAGGAAGGCGGTGATAAGAGAAGGGGAGCCTTTCCCTCTGCTGGCCTCCAGCAATTTACTTCAGTGTCAGAGAAGGAGATAAACTCTGTTTACATTCCCATTCCCTGGAAAAATCATGAGATTATTTAGATGATGGCTGGACAGTGCTTTGAACATTTAGAAGAGCCACATAATGCTAAGCATTATGATGAATAGTCTCCCCTTTCTTTTTAATACCCTAATTTCCAAATATATACAGGCTGCCAAAACACAGAGTTGAGTATGCCAGCAATGCTGGTGTAAATCCCTGGCATCACACATCAATATGCTCTTTCATGTGAAATTAAAACCTCCTCTTTGAGCATTAGCAGAAACAAAAGACGGGCACTTGAACAGTCAAAGGAAAAACAGAAAATGGAAAGAGAGGTGATTGGAACAAATTGGACTGAGTTAACCTGTCTGCTCAACTCAAAGGGCAGCTGAAGGAAAACATTTTCTGCTCAGCTGCTATCATGCTAGCCACAAAATATCCCATAAGGCTTACCAGCAGGCCCTGACCAATCGCATGCTAAGTTTGATGCCCGTCATTCATTGCATGCAGTTGCTACGGGATGTCTTCCACCTAAAAATCCAGTGTTAAAAGGTTCTGTGGCTCGCCTTTATATAGCTCTCCTGGAGTTACCTGGGAGAAATCACCTTTCTTCTGCATTCCCCATACACAAAACCGGATAAAATACAATTTATATGCTAGGTTTTGCAATATTTAAGTCAGTTTTGATAGTAAAGCAGCTTGAAATTTCAAACTAAAAGGTATTACAGAAACATTATGTACTTCAGCCATGAACATTCACTTAAAAGTGAACATGCCATTCATTCTTAAATACCAATATTAAAATGAAATACTCTATTTATTATTGGTTTTAATGAAATGTTGTCCTGAACTCTACATCCATTAAAATGCAAAACACTTTGACTTGAGTGTAGTGCTGTTTCCAATTACAACCAGCTGATTTATCCAGTATGCAGGCTAGAGTCATGATAACACTTTCACTTGGCTTAACAATCCACCCATTTTGCAAAGTCAAAAAGTGCTGATAGTCTCAATTATAGTCTAGTTCTGTAGTTGTTTTTGTGTACCCAGGAAAAAAGAGGAAATTAGGTTTGAAATGGACCTCCCTGTTCATCAAATTCGGTCTCTTTTTGCCATAAACAGTATTGCTGTAGAACTATTACATAATCCATTTCACAATGCATCAAGTTCCCCCACTCCTCCTACTAGGAAATCTTCTAAGAACCTCAGTACTCCATTTAGATGCCTCCATCCAATTTCCAACTTTTGCTTGGACAATTCATATGCTTTATTTCTTATGTTGACATCTGCCTTCAGCTTTAGAGCTTTTTGCCCGCTGGTACGTACCCCGCCCCAGCTCTATCTGTAGACAAAAATGATCCCATGTCCGCCCACAAGTCCCTGGGAAAGCACCAAAGGGCTGCTCAGCTCGTTTGAACAGAAAGAACCACAAAGTAAACTCACAGCTCTAGAGACCAAAACAGACAAAAGCAGGAAAAACACAGGAACCGATTTTGCTGCATGGGTACCTGGAACCTGCTGGTGCCACAGACCACAAAAGACACGGGCACTGAGCAGGATTCACCTGACCCTGGTCTGTCTCATTAATATTGAATCTGCTTGAACCCCTGAAGTACTTTTCTCCCTTTTCTGCCAGGGTTATGGAGGCATAAAGAAACTCCATCCTGCTGCTGCTGCCTGTGCTTGGGAAGTGGCAGACAATGCTGTTGGCACTCCAGCAGATCTTCACCAGAACTGGGATAGATTGCTATGTATGTCTGCAACATCAGCTATGTCCTCAAAATAGTATGACGTGTCCTAGCTGCATCTTGGTAACCTTCTGCCAGCCCCTTGTGACTGAAGGTGGAAAACAGATGAACATAGTCAGGACAAACAGCAATGTAACTATGTGTTGGCGGGTGAGGGGGAGAGGTAATTTCCCATATGTTTGAAGAAAATAATCCCAGGAGATTGAAAAAATTTCACAACTTTTTTTCTTCATAAAATCCACAATAAAAACAGGCCGTATTAAGCAGAAACGAGCCTACCAGAACTTATGAATAACTTGCATTCTTCCACTGGAGCCCGGCCAGTTACCCTTGGAAAAAATTCCTGTTTACTTTGTAGTGAATGTGAGAGACACACAGTCTGCCAGAAGCTGTTACGACAGTAAAAACACAGCCAGAGGCTGTCACAAATGGGGAAATCACAGAGAAAGTTAATTTGTTAACTTCAAGGACAAAGATTAAAATAATATCTTTTTGGTAAAAAGTTATTTACTTTATCACGTAGAAGACATCTGTTGAGTTTACATGAAAGCTATTCTTGTTCAAAGGCAAATTTCAGATACTTCTTCAATAATTAGCTTGTTTTTAAAATTCTATTAGATTCACAAAGAAAACTTCTTTTCTTCTTGTTCTCAGTTTGGCTGAGATTAATATTTTGCTCTACAGCTGCATCTTTCTTCCACAAAGCCTCAGCCAGGATGGTTGCATTAGGAGTTCAGATGCCAGTGTCCTTGCACAAGGCAATTCCTAAAATCTGAGTATCTTGGGGGCTGATTAGACATGCTTGCTCTTCTGGCTCTTTAGCAGTTCAATCCTAAGGTCCTACATAAATTATGTCCTAAACTGTAGGCCTGTAATTTTAGAAATCCTAGAAAACACATTATTTCCAGTACCCACAAGCCTGAATTCTGAGGCAAGCTCATTCTAGAGGAAAAAGAGGGTAATATGTAGCTCTTACAGCTCACGCTTTTTTTTTATTATTTTTATTAGGTTTATTCCTTTCTGATCTTCAACAAAGGTGAATGCATTTTTTTATCAGTTTCCATACTTTTGTGTATAGTATTTGTATTCCTCGTTTCTTGGTAAAGCTTATTGTAAACTATAAGTTGAACATAAATGCACTTTCTCATGTTTATTTACATTCTTAATTCATCTTTTCATTTAACTTATCTGTCTTTTAGAAGCAACTTTCTTCTTCTCCCACAAACTAATCAAAGGCTTATGATCTACAGATGTCTGCTGTCTCAAATCAGTCACGTGTCCCCCAGCTGTCATAACTTCTTTCTGTCTCTGATATATTTTCCTATTGTCTACCTCATTCCTTTAAAGCACATTTTCTAGTCTTTGTTGTTTTGCTTTATACTTAAGACCAAGAACATGTTTAAGTCTTTTCCTGAACCAGAATCCAAGAAATGGTGACCTGATAACCTTGTAACGGTAATAAAAACATGAGACAAATATCACCTCAAAGAGACACTTGAGCATATCTGGCCTTGTCAGAAACAGGAAATACCAGGCGTCTTACGTAAAAGATTTCTAACCTAAATTTGCAGACCCAAGGGGCTGGAATGGCTTAAATATGGTTCAGATAAACAACCAGACTTTCTGATGATTATCCAAACCCTTTGAGAATCTGGAAGTTTTGAGGTTCACTCATCAGCACTACCTTGAGTACATCCTGGAAGCAGCCTGCACCTTGAAGACAGCAGTGATAAGGCTACGCTTTCCGGAAGCCAAATGCAAAAGCATTAATTAGATCACGTTGGTAGGAAGCTATGAAACAAGTGATGCTGTAGAGATTGCCAAGTGGCTCAGGAGAAATAAATCAGAGTTTATAAATATCTTCAGAGTAAGAATATCAGTACTTACACACAGTCTTAGAAAATGCAGGACCTTTAAGACAAGAAAGAAAACATTTTGAGCACCTGCTTGTAAAAATTTCTTAGCCAAACGGGAAAATTTACCTGTAGAAACCCTCCTTCCTTCCACCCCAAAGGAGGTGGCTGATGACTCTACAGCTGGAGAACAAGCTAGCACACCACAGAACGTGGGAATAAGCAATGCTGGTGATTCAACCAAGCTAGGACAGGAGTAACTCTTTTTAAAGCTGCTGTGTTTATCAAGAGCTTGTGTAAGCAGGGACACTCCAGAAATTAACTTTTAAAGCAGATTAATAAAATCTCTATTCAGAAGTCAAGTGGCTTTAATTTGACTTTGGAAATGAAGCCAGCTATATCAAATTAAGGCCAGTTTAATTCTGACTATGATTAACCACTGGAGGCTTAATGCAGTTTGACTAATCCATGTTAAAATCACATTTTTAGTTAATTTAGATTATTCCTTGAGTGTTCCTGCAAAGGCGAGTCCTAAACCTCACCAATCTTAACTGGCCAAAAAAAAGGAGGCCTTGCATTTAAGTGGTCTTTCTCCATCTGTTTCATAACATCTTAACTTTGAAATCTGTTCAACATAGTGCGTTAAAACAGCAAAGAAACCTTTCAGGCTGCAATGGGCAAAAACCTGTTGTTTTTTGTAAAATTACTCAAAATAATTAAAAGGGAAGGTATTTTCAGGTCTGGTTGGTACACACAGCTGGCTGAAGGACCTCTGCAGATAGCTGAGAATTCAGGGAAGATTGGTAAGTTGGGGGTACCCACAAATGGGCCAGTTATGACCTGTAACAAGAGGATGAGGGAAAATTCACTGTCTCCAGCTCCTTGCACAGCTTCTTACTGAAAAAAAAACCTGAATTTCCATTCAGTTTTAACAACCGATTTACATAGATTTGGTTTTTTATCTTTAGAGGGCAAAAGTCTAGACACATACAAACTCAAGTCTTCCTTGGGCTAACTGTATTAGCAAGGAATTCCCACATTTTCTCTGAGAACCTGCTCTTCTCTTCCAGCTTACCAGTAGTAGCACCCATAAACCTCATGCACCACTATTAAACCACAGATGTATCAACCGATGTTTTTATTCCCACTTATTTCATGGACTTCAGATAAGGCCTTTTGCATTTGCTAGATACTGTTTACAGGCCAAAACTGTCAAACCTGAATCAAAATTGCTCTATTCTGGAGCACCTCTTGCCAACTAATGCTTTTAATGAGCTAAAAGCAATCAACAGCTCTGCCTCATCAAAATCTCAAGAACGCCATGTCTGACCAAACCTTTGTCTATTTTTCCCCAATTACACTAATTGGTCTCCTGGGGGATATTGAATCTACCTTCACGCCTTGCTTGCTTTTCCTTGCAGACATGACAGCACGGCTCCTAAATCATGAACACAGTCAGTTGTTAAAAAGGCTGGTACTCCCCTTTCCTCCTGCTATGATTTCTTTCCCTTGCTGGACTCTCATAGTGTCATTCAAAACATGCAAACTATGCGTCACAACACTACCTCTCATATCTCCCAGATCAGTGACCACCCTTAAATAACCCTAATTACTGATTATGTCCCTTTCTAGCATCTCTTGAGAAAGAAACAGCATTTATAGTTCTCATAAGTCAGGATTTTATATGCCAGCCCTGCTGGATTTAATATTTTCTCAAAGATGATTGAGAGAACCAACACACTATTTATAGAAAAACTCTTACAGGCTTTTAACAGGCTCTCACGCAAATCCATTGTTTTGCTTTCTTATTTGTTGTCCCTATGGAACTATAACCCCCTGCTCTAAATTATCCACTCACATCTATTCATATGCAGCAATGGATTTCAAGACACCACAGGCTGGCTGCTAGTGCCAAAATGCTGTAAGGACATTTACTGCCATTTGGAATATTTTTACTTCAAAGGAAAGGATTAATGAAGATTATGGAAGTGATCCTCAATCTCAGCATTTCCACTGACCTGTTTTTCCGCCACATATCACGTAATGATTTGTTAAACTATGTGTTAGCTATACTGTAGAAAAGAAATTTCTAGTGCAACGCAGAGTGGGCAATACAATCTTCCAGATGTACGTACTGCTTCCAACGTAAAAACTCTTTTGAAGCGCGAGTCAAACACCCTTGGCACTCAGACCCACTGTCCTGGACTGGTGTAGCACCATTTGAGGCAATATAAGCTCCCCCAGCTTTTCCCCATACCCAATAAATCCGTATGAACTCCAACACAAAGCATAACTGCTAGCACTGCATCTGCACTAGTTGAGGAAAACGTTTGCTTGCACAGACTTACTAACTTCTGGCCGCTCTCTGAGCTGCAGATCCACTGTGAATCCACTACGTTAGCGGCTTTATATAACCATGGAGATAGTAGGAAATGGACAGAGAGAAAACAAGGTAAGTGGACTATGGTAATGCCTCTAAACACATGAAAGAAAGACAACTTAATCTATTAGATCAGCAATGACAATATCAACAGTACACAACCTTTTTCTCTTATTTCAGTTCTTAAGAGTATCTTGAAGGTTTGTGCCACATTATCTATATTGATGCTACCTACTCTACCTATCTGTATTGACCCCACTTCGACCTGTATTACCAAAACTTTTATTTAAAGACGTGAAGTATGTGTCAAATCCCAATTACTTGCAGAGTCTTGTTATGCTTGAGAGTAGTCAAACAGTGGCACAAGTCACCTGGAGAGGCTGTGGAGTCTCCATGCTTGGAGATATTAAGAACTCAACTGAGCCATATCTAAGCTCACCTTGCTTTGACCAGATGACCTCCAGAAATCCCTCCAACTTGTAATTTTCATAGGATCATGCAGATTGGAAGGGACCTCAGGATGTCTCTGGTCCAAGCTCCTATTCAAAGCAGGGTCAGCTCTGAGGTCAGACCAGACTGCTCCGGGCTTCATCCAGTAGGGTCTTGAAAATGTCAAAGGATGGAGATTGCACAACCTCCAAGGTTTGATTACCCTCATGGTAGAAAAGTTACTCCTTATATCCAGTGTAAACCTCTCACGTTTAAGTTATGCTCCTCCCACCCTGCACTACAGTGAAGAACTCCAACTTCTCAATAACCTCCTCATAGGTACCCCAAAGCTGTCTCTTCTCCAGGCTGAGCAACCCCCATTTCCTCAGCTTCTCCTCACATAGCAAGTGCTCTACCCTGAGTGTCTTGGTGGTCCTCCACTGAACTCACTTCAGTTTACCGTCTTTCCTGTACTAGGAACCCAAAACTGGACACAGGACCTGGATGTGATCCACTGAGTGCTGAGCAGAGGGGGGATAACCCCCACCTTGGTCTGCTGGCCATGCCCCATGCATGCTGCCCAGAACGCCACTGCCCTTGGAGCTGCCAGGGCACTATGGACTCCCCTCCGCTCGCTGTCTCCAAACCCCAGCATCTTTCCTGTAGAGCTGCCCCCAGCCAGGCAGGCTCAGGCTAAATCACTGCCAAAGACTGCTTTCCAGGGGCAGGGCTTTGCACTGAAATGAATTTCATAAGCTTCATCTCAGCCCATCCCTCCAGGCTGTCTAGTTCACTCTGGGTGGCAGCCCTCTCAGGCTGTCACCTGGTACCCCCAGTTTGATGCCATGTGCAAACTTGATGAGACTGCTCTCCATAGCTTCCTCCAGGACATTGGTAAAGATGTTAAACAGTACAGGTCCAAGGACAGATACCTGCGGTACTCCGCTTTGTATCAGCCTCCAGGTAAAGAACCAACTATTAACCATGTCTCCCTGTGTGTCTGATAATCTAAGTAGTTTTTCAGATGGATGAACAACCAGATGGGTAGACTGTAACTCCTATTCTGTGTTTCAATGAACAACTTACTCTTTCATGTAACACAAAAAGGTTTTCATTTCCTTTTTCAGTGTTTTCTGGAAGATGCTGGTCAAAGGACGTTGGAATCATTCAGATGTGCAAATGTCCTCGGTATGCCATTCAGTGAAATATTCTGATTTCGACAGAATATTTAATACAATTAAATAGCTGATTTTATCACTGTAGTGATATGGAAGAGTTCAAGACATTACAATGAAAAATTATTTGCCTGAGAAAATAATTCATAACTAGGTTATGGGGGGTTTTTTGTCTGTTTGATTGATTGGGTTTTTTTTTTAAGATCGGCTGTAAATAGAGCAAGCACTGCTAGCAGAACTGGTGAAAACCTAAAGGAAAAGGTTGTGGGAAAGTTTGTGTCAGGATTGCCATATATTCACATAATTTGGTTTATAACCAGTCTCTTAGATATGCTAAGTTGTGAAGGAAAAGAGTAGAAAATGTTCCATCAGTCATTTCCCCAAGGCCAATTTAATTTCATGACAATATCAAACTTGAAAAACCAGATTGTTTGGCTCACCCGTCAGGTAGCAGACTGTGGTAATGTACTGTGGAAAGGGAAATCCCCCTTTCCCTTGCTTACTTACTAATACGTTTGATTAGACAAACACATCGGGACTTATTCGAATACATTTGATGTAACAAATACAGATAGCACATTGTACGGAACTACCTCACTTCCAAATAAGCAGAATAGGAGTGTTGTGCAAATTCATGGTACACTATTTGAAAAGCTACTTACATTCCTTAAACAAAAAACCAATTTTTAGATATCTAAAGTTAGGTATAAGTCATCTCATCCATAGAACCGAAGTCTTCTTAATCAGTAAATGAGATTACCCGGACTTTGCTGGGGTGAAACTTTGGCTCTATTTTCTTTAAATGTAGATGTATTTGCATTTCAAAACAACTTGTTAAGTCTTATTGCATTTTGATGCAATTGCAAATACAGCAGACAAGTTTAAAAATAATTTTATGTGCTGACATCTATTTTGGAGGGATTTTCAATGGCAGATGAGTTTCATCTCAATGGAAGATGAGTTTCAAATGCCAGACAGTGTGCCCATATTTGGTAAGTGTTTCTCCTTTCACCTACCTAGTTTCAAATAATATTTTTACCAAGATAGGTATGCAGCACCTTACCAATAAGAACAGTTACAAATGTACTCTCACTGCCAAAGGGAAAAGACAAATCTGTTGGAGTATCTTAATAGCCTCCTGTATAGCTAGTGGGCGCAACTGGTTATGTGCATAACTGTTGGAAGGTGAAGATTTCATCTAGTGCAGAGACAGCCATGTTATCGAGAGCTTCTTAAACGTGCTCTGAGCCAGCCAGGGGGACTCAAAGCTTGACACTGCCCCATGGTTGTGTGATCACGAACTTGATACACAAATGCAAGCTGGCTTTTAATTTCTGGTACATAAGAAACTGAATTAGCAACTTTTTTGTCCCTGCCAATCAAGCCTTATGTGCCCTGCAATTACAGTTGACAACAGATGGAAAATTGCAGTGACTAAACCCCAGAAGCTGGTGCTTTTCTACTTTTAAATTAGTAGTTTAGTGGATTAAGGTTAAACATTTGCCTATTGCTGGATCACCCTGAAAGTATGTTAAACACTGAGTTAGGGAACAACCCTGTGAGTAGCTAAGCAAACATAAAATCTGGAACTAAACCTTGATTCGCAGGTACAAAGAAATCAGAGAAATTCAAACAAAACTCCTACACTCACAAATGAACTTCTCTCTGTTTTGTTAGAAGTACCATGTGAGAGTATGTAAAAAAAAGTGCTCGTGAACATTTTGCATATGTAAAACCAGTCCAGCTGAAGAGCTGACTTTTAACCTCCAGTAGTAGAGCTCTTGTGCAATACACACATCTGCATCCCTCCGGATCTTGGAGCCACACTACCAGATTTGCCTCGGTTCCTGCCGGGGGTTCTTTGTGCCTTGGGCCCTTTGCCCAGGCTGTGCTGGAAGCCTTATTTCCACCCCAGAAGCATAGTAAGAATTGGTTTTTGGTATTCAAAGGCTGAAGAATGGTTCTGTTTCCACCGTAAGATGGGGAGAGGGAGATGGTATGGAAAGCCAAAAGGAAAGACTTAGAGTTGGACTGCTGACCCTGCTGCCAGGAATAGATATAAAAGTGGAGGCAGATCTTGCACTACACACCCAACTCCCTTCCTTCCAGTGCAGCAGCCATCCTGTAAAGTAACCAGCAAGGCCACAGCAATCGTGTTGCTTAGTCAGCTGCTGCCCTAAACGATGAAATACTTTCACAGTGATACAGCTTTCTGTGGGAAGACAAAAGCCACATGCTTCTCAGGATTGTGTTATGTTTCTTGTTCTTTGGTCCGACACCTCCTTCAGCCTACAGTAGGAAGGCATCCAATTGAAAGCCCAATTCAAAGTCCTTCGTGCAAAGGCCTTCCTCAACACGCTGGCAGCCATTACATGCCGTAGACAACAAACATCCTCAATTCCCTTGCACCAGTATTAAGAGAAAGCACAGTTCAGAGAACACTTCTCCATTTGCATTTTAACTCTATTCCCTTCCAATAAGCTAAAGCTGTCAATATGCCAATTAACTTTTTCTCTACCCATTATTTGCCCCAGTCTGTTAGGGCAGAACAGAGATTCATGGCTGTCTGTTACTTACAACGAGTAGATTTACAGGAAAAGTTGCCATGAGCTGCAGCATTTGAAAGCAGGACTGATAAGCAGGAGCATATCTGCTGTCTGGCAGCCTTCGGAACAGAGGGAAAGAGGAAACATTCTAGGTCAGGTCAGGGAGAGAAGAACTGAGGCAATGGGAGCAAGAGGAAAAGGTAACAAAGTAATATAGGTATAAGTCCAAAACTAGAACTTCAAGGGCTTTTGTAATTTGTATCATCATGACTTCTTTTGTCTTACGTGACTCTTAGCTCGATTTACAGGATCCAAGAGTGAAGTGTTGGGGAGGAGACAACCCTAGCCATAAATAACTGAAAATAAAAGTTACAGGAGATTTCAAGGCTTTGCTCATTCAGCAAGAAGGCATGAAATTCCTCTCTTTCACTATTTAAACACTTACTCAAAATAGAACTATTAAGAGCTAAAAGTAAGGATATTAGGGCAACTAGGATATGCTGACATTGATCTAATACTCTTGTTTAGTCTTTAAAAAGTGTCAGAACAGGAATGTGCAAACCATAAATTGCAAAGCCAGCATCTGCAAACTTTCATTCAAGGTTCCTAATTGCTCTCTGATTCAATCAGACATGTGGGTCTTTTTATTTATTATTTGTGAGTATTCAGGCAAACTGACTGGTATTATCACATGCTTGGGGAATGGCCTTTTTTTCAGCGAGGTGTTGGCATATTTCCGTTTTGTTTTTAGGAGGTCAGTGGTTTGGGACCGGACTGAAACATTTCAAAGCCAGCATAAACATTTCTTTTCTTTCAAATTATCCTCAGGGAAAAATAACAGTCTGGCCATTGCACAATTTTAAGAGTTACAGCCTTACTTCTGCCAGCACTTTCATCTGTGACTTACACTAACGACAGTACAATTCCACAACCCTCAAGGTGCAGTTCACCACCTCAAAATGATCAGAGATTGCTTTGTAGCTCCAAGACCAAAGGCAGGCTTTCTTTCACAGCATGTACATGTAATACAAGGAGGACAATTAGTGCTACAAAAATAGTCTTCAGAGCCTGTAGATTCATTTTAAAGAGTACAGTAATGCTCCATAATGCTCTAGGTCATTGATTTTATATACAAAGATGTACTGTGTTTTAATTGCACAAACCATGGCAAGTGCATAACCAACACTCCCTAGGAACACACTGCAAACACAAAGACAAAAGGGAATGAACCATGTTTTAAGCTCTCCCCTAAAACGAAGTGATATGCATTATTATTAGAAGATGCACTAAATAGCCTAGATCCACCAAAAATACA
The DNA here is from genome assembly GCF_964195595.1 of Calonectris borealis. Lineage (NCBI taxonomy): Eukaryota > Metazoa > Chordata > Aves > Procellariiformes > Procellariidae > Calonectris > Calonectris borealis. Next base: position 34,709,174 of record NC_134319.1, on the reverse strand, counting down.
TATCCAGGCATGTCTCTATTTCACCTCAAGAAAATGATACCCTAAAACATGAAAAATGGGACTAATTTCCTCTAGGAAGAAAACATACGCGTCCCTTAACACTGTACACGGTAGCCTCAAGAGAAACTGAGCTAGGTGACCCTGGTACACCTCTGACTTAGGCTACCTCCTTCCATTTCTGTTAAAATGCTTTATTGCAAGCACTATGCTAATAAAATCCTTTCGAGTTATCCGAACAAATCTCCTAATTTGTTACTAGGTGACTAAAAGGAGAGAATTAGACCACTGGGATATTACTTACTTTAACTGTCATCCAAGCAAATAACTCAGAGACAGATTACTTCATAGATGGGTGGAGAATGGCTTTAAGTCATCAGAAAGCCAAACGCACCACAAGGAGCGATAGCTCTTTTGAGACCTTTGCAAACCTATATCCTGCACTCCTCCCCACTGACGTCATGCCAACATGCAAGGGCTCAAAGCCATGCCTTAAGCCATCATTACTTCAGCCCTTGGCTCACAAAGCCTCAGAAAACAGTGGCAGAACAGAGTGAATTTTTCTAGACAAGTATTGGGGGAGGTAGAAGGAACCAAGTGCATCTCCCAAGGTTTTATGTATTTCACACATGCAGCAATTTTGCAGTTAAGTTATTATTTTGTAAAAGCAATCAGATTGTTGACATAAGTGCTAAGCTCTTTATCAAACTCCTTTCTACAGCCAGACTACAGCGAAATACAAACCACATGCAATTACAAGAGATTGAGAGAGGCAGCCTTTTGCCACCCTGACAAGGTTGCTCTGAAGCACTGGCTATACTATGCACCAGGCCTGTCTCTTGCTTTCAGCAAGATCAAGTCTGTCTCTCCCACTTGTCTGTCACAACACTCTCCTCCTCACACAGCTACAAACAGCATTACAACACCCTAGTGTTACAACACCCTAGTGTTACTACACCTTCTAGCTACTGCAATCTTTTTTGCTTTTCACCTCTTCCAAGCTTTTTGAACATAGAATCTCAACTTTCATTGAAAAAAACTACTGTAGCCTCATTGTTGAGGACACGAGCTTGAAAATAACAGCATAAAAAGACATAGGACTTACATTGTTGTTGACTTAGCAGTCATAACTTTTTAACCATCAGCAATGTGCTGCAGAAGTCCTCCTCCACGTAGGGAATAAATACAACCTGATTTCTGAGTTAGGCATTGTGATTGCACCTGCAAGAAGACATTTTCCTATGGTCATTGTTTTCTTTAAAAAGGGGAAAGTTACAAGCGAGAATAGGTGTGTTATTTATAAATGGCTTAAGTCAATTTAAATTCCGTGCTGCAAAAAAGGCATATACCCACCTTTCCCAATTCCCGTCTTCAGAGCTGACCCAAGTCAGTAGATCCATCTGCTAATTAATAGAGAAAAAAAAAAAAATTGCTTTCCAGTCAGATCAACTCCCTCATCTGGCTGACAATGAAATCACATAATAGTTAGTGCTGCTGACTCAAGGAGAGGCATGACTAGCGATTTTAGAGAGAGCAAACTTCAGATCTATTGAGACAACTGTAACAATGCCTGTTCAGTGCATGCCAGAAGATAAGTGACTTATTTTGCTTGAGCTTTGCTTGAAGAGTCCAGAAAGAATCCCTTGGTCTCCCTTCCCTGAAGAGAAACCCAGAAAAGAAGGACATATATTACTGAAGACCAGCATTAATGTTTGAGATATTCTACATGTCATTTGGCGATACAGAGCCAGGGAGTATCTGGAAATGAGAAACAAAATGTGACGTGAACTAGCCAGCGAAGTGGAAGGAGAGCTATAAACAGAGTATGCCAGGAGAGAAAAACGTCTGAAACTGGGCCCAGCAAAGATAGAGCGTGCTGGATAGAAAAGTACTATCCGTGTAAGAGTGTACCCCACCCCTCCCACACAGCCTTATTGATTTACTCACTGCTTGAGAACAGCTAGCTCAATTTGAAACTGGCCTTTACCTGTCATGGATTGAAATTATCCACTCAAGCAACCAAAACATATTTTATATTCTGTACAATTCTGTTCTATTTGTATTCTGTAACAGGTCTTAGGTCCTCTTATAAAAGCCTAGATTTCAGAAAAATGAAAGCACAGCCCTGTATCCCTAGAAAGTAAGTTAACAATATTTTCTAGCATATTCAGTGAATATTATTGCCAGTACTGTGAAGTCTGCTTTCTTTTTTTTTCTGTGGAAAAAAAAAAAAATCAGGCATAACACAAAATAGGAAGAAACAAAGGAAACCATAACCACACATAAACAATCTGAACTTCCTCCTCCCTCCTTAGTACAGGGCTTTGTTTTTCCCCTCACAACTGTTTAGATGTTGTGAGAGGTCAGAAAGTCAGCTATTAATCACCTGAGTTCTCAGGCAGCTGAAGGTGAAGTAACTCACTGCTCATCTCTGCATTAGGAAGCAGTAAATACACTTTTTTTCAAGCTGAGTTTCATGAACTGCAAAAAGTCAGATGCTGAGAGCCTGAAGAGGTCCGGAGACGGTGCTACTGGTGTCAGTAGCTAACCTCCAATTGATTTCATTGGAGAAAGACTGTATTCAAAATGCAGTTTTATATTTGCCCCAACCTTTCCTCGCATGAGTAATGGTTCAGCTCAGCCAAAGCATCCTGTTCCTCAGCAGAAAGTGGGGCAGACCCCAGGGGCAGAGCAGAGTGAAGAAAACAGAAATCCTTTGGGGAGTGGGGGGAAGGGCAGGAGGGGGAGAATCAGGGGAAAAAAAAAAAAGCATTTCAGGTAATAAGATAGGCAGGGAGAAAGGAGTCCAGTATATTATCTGTGCAGCTGTGACTGCATCATATGTGATTTCTAGCATACATCCCACATTCAACTGAAAGGAGCTGTAGTTACTCTTCTCCTGTACTTTTGTTACCTCTGCACACAGAAATCCAGCTCAGGAGAAAAAAAAAAGAGTGTTAGTGCATTTCAAAACACTTTAAAAATGGGCAACAACGTAAGGAAAAGATGTTGGCAAATCTGGATCAAAAACAGCTCTCTGTTGGAAAAGATTTCAAGCCCTATCAAGGCTTGCATGTGTAACACTTGTCCCTCATTTACCATAGATGCGAAACATCCATAAACACTTTTACAGAAGCCGCTGGTTGAAATAAATGACAGAAAACCCTATAGGCCCATGTGAGTCCTTTCGGGAATTTGAAGCTTGCAGGTGAGCAGCTTTGTTGGGGACACGGATACAAGTATGTGTATACAGTACACAAACCTGTCACTTTATGGTGGACTTGGCAGTATTAGGTTCACGGTTGGACTCAATGATCTTAAAGGTCTTTTCCACCCTAAATGATTCCATGATTTGTGTGCCAGACTGGTATGTATGTGACAGAGGAAAGGGGCTGAGTGCAGAAAAAGTTTGAGAAGACTGAGGAGTTGAAGCCTTACACAACCACAGGACTGCTTGCAGTGTGACCTTGAACGAGCAGCTCAACAGTGAGTTACAGATCAGTACGGCCAGCTGAAAGAAAAAAAAACAAGAAAATTATCTTCCAGCACTCTGGAAAATGGGACTTATATATACCTAGATGCAGCCTTGCTAGTTCATAAGAATGTACCTGACTTTATGACAAACTTCTCCTTTCATATCAGATAATCTGTAAGACCCCAAACTCCATCTACTCTACTAACGCCAAAGAGTTAACAAGTCCTCAGCTGCATTGGTTCTATCTATAGAGCATGAAGCATTTCAAACACCAGTAGGGGGGTTGGACTAGATGACCTTTAAAGGTCCCTTCCAACCCAAACTATTCTATGATTCTGTGATAGTTTCACTGAAATGGGTGGAAAGAGGTGGCTGATTCTTCAGAGCCTTGTGTTTAATTGCTTGTAGAAGGTCCTATCATGCTAAAAATATTGAGCAATTGACCTACTTGTATATCAACGCTTATTCCAGGTAAATAAATGCAGCAGGTATGTAAGTAACAGTTTGATTTCATCAACATAACCCTCACCAAATTATTGAGCTCTTTACCTTGGAAATTGTATGGGTTTAGCTGGGCCTGGTATACGACTGCAGAAGATGGATATAAGCCTCCATAAAAAGCAAGTCCACGTGTTAGATGACTCGGTCATTTTTTCAGGATGCATAGAAACCTTTCAACATATTATGACCCCATATTTCGAATTTTGCATCAGAACGATGGGAGTTGTTGCCTACAGCAACTGATGATCCACAGAGATTCCTCTTTATGCAGTCCATGTTCTTGCATTGTCTAAACACAGTGAGAAAACAGGCTAATGTGATTTCAGACCCCTTCCCTTTCATCACTAACCTAGAGTTGTTTGTGCATCAAAAGGAAGAACACACAACGTGCGCTCAACCAGACAGAGCTGAACTGCCTGCAGCCAAAATACAAAAGATTGGATATGTAATTTTTTTTGGTAGTATAATCATTCTGTCGTGTATAATGGATGCACAGGCATAGTTTGGGCTTTTGAAAACCTAAAGCAAAGCTTTACTTTATTCCTGTAAATCTCACGGGCTTCAAATTGAAGCATTCCCTTCTGTCAGCAGCGCAATGCTTAGCAATGAAATTCCATGGCTTTGAGGCCTTAATTATACTTTAAAAACAGAATGTCATTAATGATTTTGTTATTTTGGGGGACATATGAGATACAAGAGCTTTCATACATCTGTAACCCCGTAAAGGGTGTGGGAAGGAAGGTACTGAACAACAGATTACCCCAAAATTCTGTTTTCTTCAGATGCATTTAAGACTAAAAATTTCTGAAGGTCTGAGAGTTGAGGAGGCTAAAGGTGTTGGCAGGTGGTGGGGGAGGGTACAAAATATCTGGATGTAGAAGAAATTGGTTGGTATATTCTCCAGCCCTAAAGAATGAATTAGGCAATCCTTATCAGTGTGCTTCAAGTGGAGAAGTGGTGAAAGTGGTGGAGAGTCGGGGCTTTTTGCTTAGTTGTGGAGCTTGGAGGGAGGCGGAGGGGGCAATACAAAGATTACAAGAAGAGATACTGTAAAGTCCCTCCTTAACCAAAGTGAACAGTCAGGCTCAAAATAGATGAATGGATAAAAGTATTTCATATAAAAATTTTTGTTTCTCTGCCTGATACGACCGTTTACGGCTCATGCCATATATCAAGTTACCTCAAGTAAGGTGCTTCATTTTCTTCACAGGATAACCAGAAATGTTGTCAGCCTTGTTTTATAGAAAGGGAATTATGGCAAAAAGAGACCAGATGACATGCCCAGAGTCAGCCACAAAGTCTGTGGCTGAGGTGGGAAAGGGTCAGAGTCCTATCTTTTTTAGATAACATAGCTGCAAGATCACAGTCGCTTTCCTAAATGAAAATCATATTTTCATAGTGATAAGTCTAAGCTGCAGTGGCCAAATTGTGATCAAAGCTTTGGATGCCTGGCATCTAGGACATTCAAAACATTATTTCAGTGTGATTCACTACAAAGAAGAGGCCAACCATCACACTCGGATCCAGATTTTCAGTTTTTGAAATGATCAGTACTAAAACACTGGTTCTGACAGCACCTGTCCAAACTTGGTCAGGTCCCCTTTGTGCCACCATTACCTTCAAAAGATACAAGCCCTCCAAACAAATGATAACAACCCATATGCTCGTGATCTGGTCATAAGACCTCCTAGGTCATAGGCCTTCTATTGCTTGCTGTGCTTGCTTGCTCCTCCTGTGCTTGCTCCTATTTTGAGCAAGCACAGTCCAGTAACAGCATGTATGCAGCCGTAATTTCAGCCCTGATGAGTTTTTTAGGCTCAGGAGAGTAGGGAGGAAATTCCACCAGCACAGTCACGACGAGATTATCCAGAAGAGGGAGTGCATAGCATACATACACATAAATCCGTATTTTGCTACGCTATGTCCTCATTCCAGAGCATAGAGGCTCTGCAAACGTCCAGCCTGATTTTAGACTCTGCCACATGCTCAGTGCTGCATAGAGCTCAGTGAAATACCTACTGCACAGCTCATCCAACAATATATCACTCCTCTTTGCTGTGTGTCTGTTTGAGGTTTTTCTTGGATGTTTTTAAATTAAAAAAATACGTATTTTTGCTTTTTGATAAGCTTGTTTTACATATTGGCTTGCTAGTCAAAATTAATTTCTGAAGCTACAATTTAAGTAAGTCCCTTACGATTGTTCTTGCTCCCTGATTTGATAAGTAACTTGTAAGAAATGTTGCTGAATGCAAATTCAGAGTTAATTGCTCAGACTTATTCAAGAGTGAAGTTTATAAATTCCCTTCCTGTGAACAGCGGAGTTTTTCCAAGTAGAACTTCCACTTACGTTTATCTGGTTTTGTAACTACAGACCAAAACGGTACCTAGACAGTGTTGTAGGTGCCCTTGACAATTAAAAATGCAGTCGACCACAAGAACAAAGCCACAGGCAACCACCATGTACAGTAATTAACCAGTCAGACCTAGAATATGAAAAGGAAGCAAGAAATGGGCAGGCATATTACAGCAAGTTTATAAAGAAAACAATTCTGATAATGTTTTCATGTTTTTCATAATTTTTACATTGAGACATATCCTCTCCCTCCCCGTCAACACACACTGTTCAATATCCTACTGAATTACATTCTTTTTATATTGGACTAAATCTCTGACCTTCGTTTGACTTTTTTCCATTTTGCTTATCTTCGTCCTTCTCTCTAGTTAAGAAAAAAACCCACAAGACTGAATTTTGAAAGAAGGATTGAGAGGCTATATTAACTTTGTTTACCTCCCAGTAATAGCATAAATAGTAATAACAGGATTCTTTAAATGATTATTACCTGTTTTTATGTGCCTTCCTTACCTAACCTTTCTCTTTTTTTTTTTTTAATGTCTTTTACAGATTATCAAGAGCTAGTATTCTGTTGACTTTCGTTATTCATTAAAAATGAAGTTCAAGGTCATTGTAGCCACAACTGATAAATACATGTTGTTATTATGGTTTCGAAAATAAATAACTTCCATTCTAGTGCAGTGAGTAAGATTTTTGAAAAGAAAAAAATTGAAAGAGACTCCCTGCCTGTGCTGAATTATTAAGCAATTCTATACAAGTGGGTTAAAAAGAAAGTCACCACTGTAATTTAAATTATCAGTACAATATACTGCTTTATCTTGCTCAACTTGCACCCTCTTTCTACAGAAGAACCAAAATAGCAAGTTCAGGTAGCAACTCCTGATTATCTTCAGCAAGGTAAATAACTGAGGAATTAATCAGTATTAACTTGCAATTTATTAACATTGTTTCAGCTCTGTTATCAAGCCCTGAAAAGTTTAAGATCCAGACTGGATTCACCCGATCTGACTACACGAGGAGCAGAAGGAGCCCGAGGAAGGCACAGACCAACGTGCTGGGCGGCAGCAAAGCAGAGGCATCTCTTAAAATGGTTCTCATTGCGGAAGGTATTTATTTCTTTAGGAGACTGGGAGAAGAGGCAGCAGTAGCTTCTCCTTTCACCTACCCCTAGCTCACTGGGCGGTTTGCTGGCTGTACACATAAGCGGGCCTGCGTTGTGATTCCTGGACAAGCGTCAGAGGGCAGGGAGGCACCTGCCAGCTGGGAACATGAAGGTGTTCTGACTCCCAATGATCGCATCCAGTGCAGGCCGGTGCCGAGCACACGGGTGAGCCCTGAGCGATAAGGGGCAAGGCACCATGCAACAGTGGTTTAATAGCCCAAGCTCTGCTGTTCAATGCAAGAACTAGCAGAATATCTATGGACAACTGGAGAGCAGGAGATACATGCCACCCTATGCATGTTTCTTCTCCCTTTTAACAGGCCTAAGTCAGTAGCTTTGAAAGAAGAGACCTTCCAAGGTGCTTTTTAGGAGAGAGACAGCAATAGATTTTGCTTGCTGATACAGACAAAGTCATTCTGACTTGTTTCCATGAAACTCCCGAGTATTTTCCAGCATAAGGATGACTGGGCGCACACAACAACTTTCACCACAATGCTTGGCAAAGATACTAGCTTTTGTTTAGTAGCATCCAAAGGACTAATAAACCACTTAATTATTTGCAATCAAACATACAGTAGTCATCTACAGTAGCATTCAGCATATCAATTTTGTCAGCTGACTCAACCCTTCACTGTGGTTGCTATGAATGGGGTGGAAGTTCAAAGGCTTGCCGCTAACAAAGGCTGAAAAAAAATAATCCTCCTCCGTTTATATGTGTCAGTTATTCCAACAAAAAAAAGGGAATGGCAGTAAACGACAGTAGTTGAATAACTAGTATCAATGCGAACAGTCATGGAAAGCAGAAAATGATGACGAAACTAGAACCCAGTGTCACAGAGTGCTGGAATCCTGGCACAAAGTAATGAATTACCCTCAACTGACTTTGATTTCTTCAAAAGACGAGGGTATATTGTTCCTTTTACTACCCGCTCCAAGGATTGATTTGCTAATTATCTAGAAGCTGAACCTGTTTCCAAAAAGAAACATATGTTATTTTTATTTTACTTAGTGGTTGAGCTAAGGTTCAGCTGAAAAAAAAAAAACCAAATGTAAAATCTACACCATGGTGGAATGCTTTTCTTCAAAGTGCAAGCTTTTCTGCAGGAGTTTCCCATGAGGACAAAACAAGTCCCTACTTATTGACCAAATTTCTGGACTGAAGTATAGGAAGAACAAAAAGCTACAGAACATCTTGTTACACAAACCAGCTATTCTTAGCTTAACTTAGGAGCTGAAGCTCTCTTTATAATCGTTATAGTCTCCTGAGCTACTCAAAGCATCTAACTTAGAGAGCTCTCTCCTTCTATTGAGCCCAAAGGGTGTCTTGGTTCATAGATTATGGCAATGCTTTCCACAAATAGTTACAAAATAGTTCTCTGGGTTACCTTGCAGTTTTGACCTCTTTCAGTTTCTTTACTCCTTGAGTTTTTGCAGGGATTTGCATACCCATGTTAAAAGCAGGACAATCTATTTACCTGTCTGATCTGATAAGAAAATTCATTTCCTGCTAGAGTAGGATTTTTTTTTTTTAAAATATGAATACACGATGCTGGCAGAGTAGTCATCAAAGATAATGAACTATTCGTAAGTCCTGGGCCCCTGATTTTAACCAGCAAGAAGATACTAACACTGACAGTCTGTATTTTATCTTTAGTTTTCAAAGTTGTCAGGTAAACTTAATGCTTCCAAAGAGATTCATAGCATATTTGAGGTCCTCAGGTTGTTTGAAAAAAGAGCTGTGAAGACTTCAATGTACCTTTCTTCCCCTTTATAGTCTCCAAACAAACAGTACACAGAAAGGTTAAACCAAGATAAGGAAGAAAGAAAATCCCCAGAAATTCCCGTTGTATGGGTTTTTGCACAATTCCCATCTCACATGTTTGGAAAGACCACAAACATCAGAGGTGCCAGTGTTCTTGGAGAGGGTTTGGGGGTTTTGTTTTGGGGTTTTTTAGGAGGCCTTAAGCCTTACCAGCTGCCAGCAGGGACTCCCCAAAACAACAGTAACAACAAAAACTAACCTCCCACACACATCCCTGTTCTTTGGATTTGTATGTTTGGGGAGGGGGAGGGGGGGGCTTTTTCATTTTTTAAGTAGGTCATTTGCTAATTTGCCAGAGCGACACAAGACATTCAGTGAAGCAGATCTGTGCTTTATCTGCAATGCTTAGGCACCAGAGCACTCAAATGCAACAACTAGCATTTCAATTCTCCAAGCAATATCGTTATTCCAGTTCTGCAGTAGATTTTTTGATTTTGCAGAAAGTCTTCTCTCATTGGAAATCTACTCAAACTACCAGTTCAGCAATACTAACACATCTGGGGAACAGCAGCGTAGGGAGCCCATGCAAAGGAGATGCGAATTTTTTTCCCCCCAGTAACGCATAAGACCCAGTTGAGTGTATTTCAGCTAAGAGCTGCTCTGCTGCAATGGCAGTAGCCTCTACAGAGTCAGCATTCTTCCAGCAGCGAAAGCCAAAGTAACCACTACAGCTTTAAGGGAGGAGACTAAAAATAAGTGTGTAAACTTGTTAAAAACAGAGAGAAAGGGCAGCTAACAGAGAAATACTTGCAGGTTTTGTGACAACTTAAGAGCACTGTACTGGAAATACAAAGCAAATGTTTATCAAAAAGGTTTGAGAAAGAGGTAAGAGAAAAAGGCATGGCCAAACAGAATAAGGGAAGTTATTAAGCAGGCATCCTTCAAAAAGCTGAAGCCAAGTACAAATGAAGACAACAGGAAGCCCTGCAAACTCTGGCAGGTTAAACATAAACACAAAACAAAAAAAAACATTAATGGAGGGCAAAAAAATTTTTTTTGAGGAACAATTGTAAAAGGCAAAAAAGAGTTATTGAACAAAGACAGAAATGAACTGTGACCTGACAGCAGGATCAGATTGTGTTCATCCAACAGACTGGTGACAGATTCTGAAGGATTTCAGTGACATGATCGATGGAACTACAGCATGTAGCATCTCTCTTGAAACTGGAAACTTGGGAAGTAGCAAGTAAAACACCAATTTTTAACATAGGTATATAATACAGGTCTGGAAAACTACAGAGTAGGATATCTGACATCTGAATCAGGCAAATTAACCTCAAAAGCTTTTGATTTTAAGACTAAGATCTCTAGAGGATGTGAAGTCTGATAAAACTCAGTGTAAGGCACAGGGTTCCTGTGGTCACAATGCTCTTGTGTGCTTCTCCTCAAATGTGGATGGCTATGGATTGGAACAGACAGATTTTGTGTATTTTCCAAAGGTAACCCTCACCTGTAACAGTTTTACAATAGTATAGTCTTGAAGTGACAAAGGCATAAATTACTATGACTAGCTTAATGGTCTCTGAAATAAAGAATAATTTCTTCTTCTCTTTTGATTTATCCTGGCAGTGTTGCAGGCATTGGTTTTAATATTTGATTTTGGTAGCTTCAAGGTGACCACATCCCAGAGCCATTCAGAAGATTCATGTTTCTCCAGTTACTTTTAAACATGTATGTTTGTGGGTTTGTATTCTTTTTTTTTTTAAAGAAGTAAGCTCCTTCAGTATTGACACTGGCATTCTATCTCATAACATTATTTAGAACTAGTTCTTCATGTTTTGTTACGTGTAGAGCAATTAAATACACTTAAAAAGCATATTTCATATTCCATTTATTCTGGTTGGAGTCTGTTTCCCAGAAGTTAAAAGAAAGCATCAGGTCTTGTTCTGCACTTTCTTGCAGCCATGATTACTGTTATCACCTAGGAGAAACATTCAAAATCAGCTCGTACTGTTGCTAGTGAAAGTATCCGTCTGAAGGATTACTGGCACAGCATTAGACAGCTGCTCACAGGGATAAAAAATTGCTGGAAACAAGCCCACTCAATAGTTATATACTGCAAACATCAGAGTAGTTAGATGTAACCCCAAGCTGATGTAGGCTTGTTTTATAAATCAGACTCTTGGACAACAGAGATTGATTACACTTTATCAAGTCTTTCTTTGGTGCCTGATTTAAAATTCCTACCAAATTTGGTCCATGAAGACAGGTCCATTTATAATTTTTTCCTCCTCTTTAATAGATCATAGATATCAATATGAGATCACCCTCATTTCTTCTGTCTAGTTATACTTGAGTTCTCTCGATTTTATATGGATGAACCACAATTAGTTATGAGAGGGAGAAAAAAAGTATAAACTTGTTCATCAAAAGATCAGTGTTGCTACATCCAGGATGTTGAGAGCACCTGGGTCCCTTTATAGTCATCCCTGTGATTGTGTGTAAATGATTTTAATAGCTGTTATAATTACACAGAATTAAAATGCACTATAAATTCGTGTGTGACTGTATGTATTTCATCTGCTATTTTGACAAAATGGGTGTGGAAAGAAAAATACTGGGGAAGTTACTCCTGACATTTAAAAAAAAAAAGAGAGACTAATTAAAGTAACCATACAAACCCTTAGTCATGTGAGTAATCCTTTCCCCTGCAAATCATTTTATTGACGTCAGGTGACGCTCCTTGTGTGAGGCAGGATTACTTATGTGACCAAGGGCTTGCAGGATTAGGTCCAAACATGATTCCAGAAAGAGTCCTCTTAGGTCTCCAAGATTATCTTAATTATTTTGCCCTTTGTAAAGTACTCATGCAACTGAAATTCCCTCTGATAGGTTCAATTTCTCCTCTGGGTTTTCTATTACCTTTCCACTGGTTTTTAGTTATTTTCTTCCAGTCACAGTGATTGGAACAGTGACCTGAGGTTTAATCCGGCAACGTAAGGTAACCCTCTTGCAAGAATAGCTTACACTAAACGCCTGATATGCCTGGTTTTAGTTCATCATTACGAAGAATCAGAGTTTATATACTGTCTCTCACTGAGTTCAAGCAATGCCAGTATATCGCTATTTCCCTTGAACTGCTTGATATAAGATTCCAGTGTCAAATTATTACATGATAAATGCAAAAATCTGGCTTGCAGAAGGCTTTAAAGATTTTAATATATAAATGACAAAAAAGAAAGTCTCCCTTTCTCATATAATTTCAATCGTATTACGCCTCTATAGTAAAAAAAGGTGGTCTGTATTGCAACAGCACTTCACACATATCAGTAATGTATCATCATAATAAAGTCACATCTTATTCATCCTTTTTCTACTGAATTTTTGGCCTTGCTCCAATCTTACACTATTTTATTATGAATTATATAGCAGTATATTTAGAAGATGACTACCTGAATCTTAGCTCAATAGTGTATATGATTTTTATCATGCACAATGGAAAAGAGATAATAGGTTTTTTAGTTTAGAAACTATCTACTTTGACACTTGTTGAAGTAGTGTTGGCCCTTAAAATTGAGTCTATTAAGTTATCCATCTGCCAGAATACTCTAACAGAGTGAATGATATCACAGTGTTTACACTGTGGCACCCTGGGCCCTCTCTTAAGCAATAAAAGGGAGCTGGGCATGTCCTTGTGTTCCCATCTGGGCCTGGACACAGGACCCGTGGATGTGCACATGTTTATGTGCCTCTGTGCTGTGCACTCAGCTGCACAAGTTTTCCCACAAATGGGACAGTTTTTAGTTCTCTTCTTCTGTCTCCTGCTGTAGTCCCAGCACTCAGCTCAGTTCCCTGCTACCAGGTTTAAGATGATGGAGAGAAAACAAGAGCTCATGCTAGTGTGAAAGAGAAGTGTTCCCAGAGCCAGTTTTAAAGCATGGAAATGAGAACATCTGCTCTGATGGATCTTGCAGAATACACCTTACATGGCCTCAAAACAGAAGGCAGCAGAAGATAGTGTCTTAGAGGCTGTTTTGTTTTAATCTTGATACAAAAGAAAAGTATACACTGGCATCTCTTACCAATTAAGTTATCATCTAATGTCCTTTATCCCATGACCACACTGTTGATCAAGTTCAGGATACACTCCAAGATTATAGTTAAGTGGTTTCTGCATTCATTAGGGTCTGGGCTTTCTTCCTTTTGGGGTGAGAGGGAGTGAGGGGCAGAATGAAGGGGAAGGAGCCTTTTCTTCCAATAACCAACAGCTTTGGAGTCTGAACTGCAAACAAAACTTGAAGATGGCAGCTCAGGAGGGATGGAGCTGAGAGCAAAATTCACCCTGATGGAAGCAAGGCAGCCCATTAGCACGGTGCTGTACCTCTCTCACCCCGTGGGAAGTCACTCTTCCTAGTCCTGTCCCTTAGCAGTGCTCCGTGGAAGATTGGTATTCCTTCCTTTTTAGCGTAGAAGATTATGTACAAATCAGGAATAACAATCCAGGAAACTTCAATCATAGAAAGTTATTTATACAAAAGGAACGGCCGCACCGCATTTGAGGTTTTCTGCTTGAGTTAATATTCTTTTTAGATTTGTGTCAAATGTGGTACCTCCTTTGCTAAGCAGAGAGACATGTACACAATTGTAACCAAGGGCAAGAAGGGGTGAGTAACAACAAGGCACTTAACATCATTTCTTGAGGAATTTGTATCTAGAAGGAACTCAGCTGGCACAAATTCTCATCACTGCTAAAATGAGCTTCTAAATTATGTTTCCATCACTGCAACACTGGACCCTAGCCTCAGCACAAGCCAGAGGAAAACCATTCTCAATTAAGAATCCATTTTCATATCAGCTGGATTCCCTGTGCAGTTTCAGGTTTACTTGTCTTCAAACCAGATGCACATAGGGTAATTTCTTGACCTGCAGGAGTGACTTCTGGTATACCATTGGTATTGGTATGTAATAGTAAACAACATAAATGTTGGCTAATGTCATAGGAGTAAAATGTAGCAACACTTCATCCTTGCACCTGCAACCAAACACACCGACTTCTCTGTTAAAAACATAGATGTGCAGAATGGAGCATTCAGCACACAGTCCACTGTGCCAGGTAACACTTAATGTATTTCATATGATAACAAGGCTGCTTAAAACTAACCCTAACCAGATACAGGGGTTTTGCATTGTAACAGCTCAAGAAAACACAATGGGAGTCTAACTCTAAAATTGGGATCCATAGCTAGATGCAAAAGCTAGATGCCCTTGTGTTTAGAGATGCTCAGATCCTGATTTTGATTTAAAAAAAAAAAAAAGAACCACTTGCTAAACACAGATTAGACTTTAGATCAGAGTTTCATGTATCTACAACCTACCCGTTTAAGACTGGTAAACAGTGAGACATTGGGTTTAGTATTAAAACTAAGATGTAGGTAAATACATGTCAGAGTGAGGAAGACGTACCTGAAAATGCAGGGCTTTTTAATGGGTTTAGAGAGGGAAAAAAAAATCCCATCTTGCATAGAATGCATCATGAAGGGTGATAAAACATCTCATGGACAGACAATGGGCAATTGATGCAGAACTCCTGCAAAACAAGCACCTCTGCTGAGGCTCAGATTCACTGCGTGCTTTACAATGTATTTCTCCTAAGAATAGTAAAGCACTAGTACTGCCATCTTCCCCTGAAGCTTTTCGTTATAGAAACAGGTTGAAAGTGAGAGCCGGAGTCCTTCTAGCGAAGCATCTCAGCTGGGCCTACTTGCCAGGAAATGCTGTTTTCACTTGGATTCTGCTCGTTCTCCCACTTCTTGGGAAAAAAAGTAGGAGAATGAGCAATTCCTGTTATTCCCATCTTCTCCAAAGGTAGATTTTAGTGATAAGACCATAAGTCAGGCTTATATTACACAAACCACTGTGAACCCTAAAATGAATGCAGTTCTTTAGGCAATTTGATCAGTGTCATAGAGTAAGTCTGCAAAAGAGTCAAGAACAAGTATTCAGGAGTTTCACTTCCAATCCACACAGCATTTATTTTCATTTTTTATATTGTTGTTTTGCTGGAGGGGGTGTTAAGGTATTAAATGCTGTAATTCTGCCCCAAATGGCAATACTCCCCATGTAAATGCGAGTGGGGGGAAAAAAAGTGGAAAATATTTCATAGCAGAAGTGGCAAAGCACCCTCTTTTCCACCAAAGTACAGGTTAATAAGCAATACTAAGTTGTTATGGTTTAAAACAATACCATCGGTGATATTTTTGGGACTCAAGAAGCAGTGCAGCAGGTCCACCATAGGTTTAGGGATACTCAGATACATACAGCAATATTGCTTGAGCAGTTCGCCAAATGTTTGAAGTGAGCTATTGCATTTTTGCATGAGTCATTTGTTTATTGTCAGCTTTAGCAGATGAATCAATGACCCTGTGTATCAAAGTCTCTAATGTTGATTTGTTTTGTTTTCTTTCTAAAATGTTAAATTGAAACATCTATTCCATTTGCCAGGTAATCTTGCAAATTATTAACACTGCAATCCATAATAAAATAAATCATCAACAGCAAAGCAGAAAGGTCTTACCAGGACAAAAACAATCATTTAATAAAACCCCAAGCATTAAACACTAAATTATTTCTTTCTAATTTGAGTTGCTTGTATTTCTAGTTAGGAAAATGTGATCCCGAATGAAAAGCTTTCCCAGAAAAGATCATCAGTAGCCCACTCTCTAGCCCGCATCTTTACAAGCTTGAGTTTCTCTGAAAATTGCAAACAGCCTCACTGTAGGAAGAGGGGAGAAGAGCAGGACAACAAATCTCCCAAAATTTGTGATGCTTATATCATTTCAGCTCAATGTCATTGATGGAAAACTGTTCACAATGTTCTTTCCCTTCCTCCCGCAATAATATTGTTTAAATTCAGCTAACATTGGTTCAAAGAAACTGTTCATAGACTATTTTTCTGGACTTGTGCTTTAGCTGAACTAATAATTTCTTCCCAAAGACAGCATGGCTTATCAGCAGAGTAACCCCATGAGAGATTTCAATGCACTATTCTAAAAAAAAGCATCAGACACTGAAAATATTTTCCTTCTGGGACCAACACACTCATTTATATCAATATAACAAAGAAAACATTTGCTGTGAGAAAAAGCCTTCACTATATTATGAACATAATAAATTAGGGCTGTTGTTTGGAATTCTAGTTTCATTTAGGCCACTAAAATAAATCTGTAAACATTTAATTTGTCTGAACTCTAACGATTTGTTCTTTCTCTGAGGACATTAATGCAGTAATACCTAAAGCTTTCACACATACTTCTGTTTCCTTCTATTTACCTTTTATAAATAAAAAGATCAGGAATGCCCTGTGCAGGGCTTTACCAGGCTCTTTAGGGACAGACAAAAATCCTAAAAAGTTAAGATAAGGCTCCAAACAGGATTCAAGTCAGTGTTGGTTTTCATATTGAATTCAGATCTACATACAAGTCTCTTTCTCCCTTTCAACATAAGCCAGGCTTTTTAATGAGATTTTCAACTGCCTCTACTCGGATGCACAAATGCCACAAAGTAGTACCATTTCAGGAGAACTACTTCCAGGCTTCGACTTAATTTTCAGGCTCAAGAAATGCAAGTCAGAGTGGGCCCCATAACACTTCACTCATGTTTTGTGAGAAATACACTTCCAGTGTGGCCACTTCCACCCCGAGTACTCAGTCTGCAGAGAAGCCAGTTTGGGATTATCAGTGACTTGACACAAACTGAGCTCCCGTTAGCTGTCTGTGCTTGATCCTCACTCCAGTCACCAATCTAGTATTCCTTATAAGTACCTATATAGGCTCAGAGCCAGCAAATATGAAATAGTAGGTACAGAGAATGAGTAAGTGTTTCAGCCACCAGACACAAGCCTTTCAGGACATCCTACCTTACCAAAGAAATGGACACCAAGGCTGGTTTTTCTTTTGTAGAGCCATTGATTATCAGGAAGTAGCCACTGCCACGTTTCCAAACTCTTATGCCAAACTTTTTCTAAGAAGGGGAAACAGTGAAGAGTATCTTTCAAAAGGTGGTGTTAACATTGATTTACTACCCAATGTATTTGCTTAACAGCTAAAAAAAGCAGCATGCAAGAGGCTCCATCTGCAAATTAAGGGATTTCCTCTGTAATCCTCAGTTTGGTTTAGATTTATACTTATGTAGTAAAAGGAATAGCTTTGTATAACTAATTAAATTTACATTTTTGCAAGAGTTCACTTCCCCTCATGAAAAAAAGTTTTCTGAGTTATTTTTCTTTAACACAACAAATATTGATATATTTCCTAAGACTAAAAGCCTCATGTATTTTGTCCTTCTGCCTTATCTGACTCGTACACGTGGCCTATATAATGTGTCATGCCTTTTACAAAAGTAAATTTTTAATCAACTGCAGTCTTAGTGACCTCCTTTGGAGCATTCAAAGTACAATCCAGGCTCAGTTTATATATTGATAGGTCACTCCAGAACAAGATCAGTGAGCCATGGAAGTGTTTCCATATGAAACTGAGCCAATAGCATATGCTGCCAACAGTTGATCATATTGAAAAACATCCTGAGCATGCATGGTAACTACCTTTGCTAGCTGAGCCTGGTCCAGACCCCCTCCGGACAGTCATCACTCTGTTGCAGGTAGATCTAGCTGTGCCTCACATGATTTTCTCTGGATCCAGGCTGATTCCAGTCACTGTTTATCCTCACAGGTCTTTCAGGCATGCCTAAACAGAGACGTCTTGTCCAAGAGCTTTCTATAGACACATGTACCTATAGTGAACTTCAGTTCCCAAAAACCAGGGTCTCAAACACCTACACTATAGAGTTACACGCACAAAAATGCAACTTAGCTCTTCAGGCACCTGGCAGCAGATAGATCTTTAATACCAGTGGGAACTACTGTGTTTCATAGTAGACAATCAACTGTTGTACACGTGATACAGGTAAAACTGTTGGTGGAGAGTCATGCTCACTTCCTACCATCCTGAGATGTAGGAAATACCAAAGAAAGGCAGTTAGGCTGTAGCACTGAAGGAAAGGAAGCAAGGCAGAGGACATGCCGGGCAGCAGTGACACGCAGCACTGTCTCCCAGGCCAGGAGCAGCAGGAGGTTTTGGAAGTTGCTTCTTTTTGGCAGCCTGGGAGCCAGGCACCTCGTGGGGGAATGGCTGTCTAGTTTGTCCTTAGGTGGTTGTACTCTGGGGAGATGGAGAAGCCAGGCATACAAAAAACGTGTAATGAAACCTATAAAAACATCTACATATAGAAGTGTTATTAGAACAAGTGACCCAAGGATAAATAGATATATCTACACAAAGGCAAAAGAAAATATGAGCACAGACTCCTCAAAGTAAATCAGAAGTTTGCTCTTTCTGCAGCTATCACAGATTAAGCAGAAATACAGTTTCTTCTGTTTATTGGAAGGATTCCCCCAAACCACTAGCCAGTTTATTTTATTTTATAGAAGTTTATACAAGGCTACTCTCTACAGCTAGGAAGAGAGATGGATGGAAATCTGGCATTTCCATGTCTTTAGCCAGCTTGCTGTTAGCTACTTTCAAAGCGTCCTGAACATCTGATGAATGGCAAAAATCCGGAATACTGACTAAAATTGGATCTACTTCAATGCTAATTGAACTGTGCTACCTACCACCACTTGTTTTGTATACAATAGATAAGTAGTACAAATAGTTTTGTGGGGTTACTATGGGAATAGCCTGTTTCTGTTACCCTTCTCAAGGCTGCACAGTGTTCCCTCAGCTTCACATTTAACCTACTCCTTGTGCTAACATTGTGTTGATGTTTTTAATCACCTGAAATATATTTGTTTTAATGACCCATATCCTGATGTCAACCTGGCCACAAAATAAGCAAGTTCATAAAAAACTGCTGGGAAATAGAAGGTACGAGTTCCAAGACAGGAATTTCTGTTGTGCCTGGTTTAAGGCCGTGCTGGCAGGCCTCCAGGGAGCAATGGTTGCATCTTGTTTACACAAAGCTGAGCAGACAACCCCTTCCTGCTATATGCGTTTGAAAGCCCGCTATCAAGTGGGCTACCCGTGAGCAAGGCAGGCAGAGACCAGTTGTCTGGAAAGGTCATTTTCCCCATAGTCAGGAGGACAGCTAAAAACTGCCCCTCCTCCTCATGTTTTGTTTTCAATTTGAATCAAGATTGCACTCTTCAAAGTGGCAGATCCACTCCCAGAACTTGTAAACACTCATATTTCCTTTTAAATATTTACAGCGGAACAGAAAACAGCACAAGTTTTGGTCACTTTGCCCCAAAAGTGTGTACAAACACTGTGCATTTACAACATTCGAGCAGTCTTGGCCTCGCCTCACTCCCATCCAGGACATAGCTCTGTGCAGCGCTTTCTGCAAAGAGCTGGGCTAAACCATTGCCTTATTTTACGCAGATCACTAGATGGGGCCTCTCCAATAAAGTACAACATGTGTTGTGTCCTTGCAGAGATATGGGCTGTTTACCTAAGCTTGTTAAAACAGGATTTGATCTGCAGCGTGTTCAGCAAATACACCACTGTCTTTAAAAAAAGGGTAAAAGGGAAATTGAGGTAATGTATCAGTCAGCCAACCTTTAATCCCTTGAAAACTCGTGCATAAATACGAAACAAGAAGACAGATTAACTTTAAAAAGGCAACAAGTTGCGTCAAAGCAATGTACTTACTTTCTTGGATGGGGCAAGTGGTCCAGTGGCCAAAGAGGAAGCCACAGAGGTGTCTTCCCCTGACTTGGTAAGGCACATTCTCACAGGACATTCTCATAAGGAACTATTGCCCAGAGTGCAGCTACCAAATCATGGATGTGCAACTCGCTGAAAAAAATTCCTCTCCACATGTAGCCATCAGTAGAAGATTTATTATCAAACCCAAAGGGTACTGCAAGCGGAATTATATCAGATGTAGGGTGAGTCTAGAAGTCGTATCTTAATGTAATGACTGGGATGAGAATAGAGAAAGTTTGCTTACAGAATTTGCAAAGCAATTGCAGATGCTTTGGAGAACAGGATCAGAACTCGAAGGTGTCTTGACAAATTGAAAAGTAGGTCAAAAAGCAAAGAAACAGGACCTTAAAAAGACTATCTTATCTACCCTCTGACCCACAAGATCAGTTCTGTCAATACAATTGCTTCCAGTTGTTTGTCAAACTTATTCTCAAAATCCGCTAGTGGTAAAATGATTCCACGTGCTCACTATATGTTCGGGGTTTTTTTTCCCCCCAAGGCTTAATCACATTTACTGCTAGAATTGCTATTCCAAAAACAACCCAAATCTCACTTAATGTAATCAGAGTCTTTTTTTTGTCTTGTCCACTGTGGACATAGAGGACATACCATTTTCCTTTCTTTTTGCAGCAGCCTTTTAAGGTCTGACAGATTTATGTCCCACTCTCTTTCCTTCAGTTGTTTTTAAACTGAAAGAATCGGGGTTGTTTTAATCTTTCCCTAAGAACTGTATTTCTTAGATCTCTGATTAGTCTCACTGCATCCCTCCCAACACTCTCCAATCAGCCCATGTCTTTCCTGAAACTTAGCATCCAAAGCTGGACCTAGGTATCTAGTCAAGGTCTTACTAATGCTGAGTAGAGCAGATACATTGCTACATTTTTTCAAATAATGCTTCTTATTCACACTCTCATCCTATATTTACCTTTTCAACCACAGCAGCATGTTGTTGATTAGCACTCAGTTTGTGATTCCCTCTACCAGCCTCAATTCCTTTGCTGCAGAACAGCTTTCTCGGTGCATGTGGTCAAACTAAGCAATGTCTTGTAATCAAACTAAAAGGTTGAGGGCTCTAAAGTCAGATGCCCACATCTCCATTTTTCCAGGGGAAGGCCAAATGACACAGGTAGTTATAAGCTTGGTTGATGGTATAGTTGTGATGTTTTACAGGATTGGCAAACACTGTTGCTTTTTGGGTACCACTAGGCAGAAAGAGTTTGCTGTTTTACACAAGTGGATTCATCTTTGTGACATGGAGTTGATTTGCCAAAATAAAGACAGTGCAAAAATATCAAGATGCACACTCCTAGCACCTTCCTTGTGTGTGACATTTCCTTCAAGCACCTGCATAAACCTGATCTTTTTTGAGTCAAAGTGACACCCTGCTTACCAAGGAACTTGATTCGATCAGTACATGTCATCTCACTGCAGTCAACAACCTCTCCCCTCCGGTCTTTCAGGAAGACCTTTGTACAGCTAGTGTCTCCTTTGATCCCTAAGCTCTCAGCTTTGGCAAAACAGCTACAACACCCGGGTCAAGTAAGGTAATCTGAATCTTTAGATCTATTACCTTGCTGTTGTTTCAAAGAGCATTGTTTGGGAGGCTCCTTATCAGGCATTACACTGCACTGGCTGAGAGATTTCCTCCCTTTGCCCAGGTTTTTAAGCATGGAAGGGAATGCACAAGATTAATTTTTCCCCTTTGTTTTGTCTTCCTTTCCTATACTTTCATTCCTTTTTTTTCTGCCCTCAGTTCTTCTCTTTCACTCTCTCTTCCTCTTTCTCTCTTCCTTCCTCTCTCTCTCTCTTCCTTCCTATACATGCACACACCCTGCTCATATCCACCATATATCTTACAGCTACAGCTAACAATAATAAGCCCAGTACATTAAAGACTTAATTATTGAGGCTTATGTTCCATAAGCCACGGGAAGCAAGCATCCCATTTCCCATTTTCAGTGATGTCAAAAAGTCAATGCTTTAAAAGCCCACAGGCGTTCTTGGCAAATACTATAATCCTGTTACAGATGGGATTTCTATTCAATTAGAAATAAACAAGCACGCAAAATCGCAAAATAGCACAACACCCCCGCACCTACCCCCTAAGTCACGCTGTCACCTACTGTTACTGCTGCTTAACATCTATGTACATTATTAAAGACACTTTGCAAATGTGACCACACAAGACTCCAAACCTATACTTATCTATAGAAGGGTGATGTATATAAACATAAGCATTTCCACATTGCCCTGTTGTTATGGTCCAACTTTTTACAGGTAAAAGAGCAATTCAGCTGCCGTCAGTTCAAGGTGACCAATAATTTGTCAGCAGGAGCACTAACTGGAGCGCTAATAGCGCAGGAGAGGGAAGGCTGGAGTAAGGTCAGTAATCCACCGTTGAGCTCCACTGGACTGACATCTCTAAGTCACGCTAAGTCACTAATGGCTTAGGAGATGGAAAATCATGCTAAAGCATCCACATGAATTTGAACTCTCTCCAGTTGCCAAAGTGAAGAAAAAATACACAATATAAATCACAGAAAGGGCTTCTGAAGGTTCTTCAGCTGAAAGCTTTCCAACAGAAATGCACGCTTCCAGACATTTAAAAATACACTAAGTTTTGCATCAAATAAGACTTTAGCAAAAACTGAAAGATATTCAGTTTCTATTTAAATCTTTTCTTGCCCTCAAATATAATGAAAGTGTCAGTTTGCCACTTCTTCACCTCCCTCTCTTTTCCCAGAAAACCCTTTTCCAACTGTCTTTTCAAATCTGTAAAAGTAATGATGTCAAAAGGAAAACATGTAAAGGACATAAACATCACCTTGCAAGCCTCGTCCAAAAAAAAAAAAAAAAGTAGGGCAAAGGCAAGGAAGAATGCAAGAAAAATAATTTTAAAATATTGAATTTATGAACATAAGCACATCCAATTCACTTTCAAACAGTTGTTTTATCATAAAAATTCACACAGAGAGTAGAAGTTTCCACCAGGAATTCTTCATTCATACTCCTGCAGAAGAAAATTGATTTTTCAGGTACCCTTAGCCACAAACTGCAACGCCCAAGAAGAGAGTACATATAACAAAACCTGTTATATCCTTTCATCTTACTCCATCAGACACAAGAAAAGTTCAAATTTTTTTCTTGTAAGCTTCCAAATCATGCATCACTGCTACTGCTAGTGTTCGATTACGCAATCTTAAATCAATAGAAAACAACCAGAAGCACTATTAGTTTTCTTTGTCTTTCTTTCTATTATAAGAAACCATGCAATAAATATAGCCTATAGAAATTGATGCAGGAGAGTGATCCAATTCTACTATTTCACTTGAAGAAAGTTAGGGGCATTGGCTCACATAGCATCTGTTGAAGAAAACTAAGGGAGAGTTGGGAGAGCAATCTGAAAACGTAAATCTAGAAGTAGTCTTATTAACAACCCCCCTCCAAGTCTTTCACTTCTACTTAAGTCTTTAGGCATTAGATCCTGTTTTCACTTATTTTATGACATTGTTTTGGAACAGACCTTTTTTTTTTAAAGAAAAATAAGAACAGAAACTGATCTTAGTCTAGGAACAGCCATTTAAAAAAAAAATCTAGGAAAGGTTAAAAAAAATCAAACAAGCAAAACCCATGAGATTATCTTAAAATACAGATCAGTGAGACCTTGCCAGTGGGATTGTAAGTGGCGAAATGCTTACAGAAGCTCCACTGCATCAATGGCAACATTTATACCAGCTTTTGGTATTTCTACTAACTTCCCATTAACCAAACAGGTGAGCTGATGTTAGCAACAATGCAATTTTTTCCAAATACGTCCTTTTGAGTATGAAAGTCAATCTGCTGACCAGGATTTGCAAATATATATGTATGTATATATAAAAACTAAATAAGGAGTCTTAGCAGGACCCTTATTACTGAGGTAAGGATTAAGCTACAACAGAAAGATCTTCCTCCCCAGCTTTTTGGTATTGTTTATTTCAGTTAGGTCCTAAAATACTGTGAACTTGTCAAAAGACAAATATTTTTGGTACACATTTTAATTGTTTAAGAATGTACTCAAACAACAAAACTGATATTCTGCTAAGTGCATCTAAATTCCCATGAGGACACACTCCTTGTTCATAGTAAATACAAGACACCTTCCTCTGTGCTAGAAGTAAACTACTTAAGACATGATTAAGAGTATCCACATGGTAAAGTATTTGACTTGTACTTCAGAGTAACTTTCCCACCTGAGCAAGTCCTAGGTTTCACTATGTTTACTCTTCTTCATGTGGGGAGTTTCAGTGGGGTTTAAAAAGATAACTGGTACCTCTTGCTAGAGATACCTTTTCTTTTTGCTAGAGAATCTTTTTGATTTTGCTAGAGCATTTTTCCCCTTGAATATGATGAACCCATTTTCTAAGCATGGCAGTTATTACTTTTCTTATCTGTGTTGCCTTGGAAACACAGGCAAAAATTAATTTTCTTAACCAGGCCATTGATTTCCTCTCCCTTATATACTTATACTATATTACAGCTGCAAGAGTTATGCTCCAATTAAACTGAAAGCTCGCTTTAATGTCATCAAAACCGTTGGTATCAGTAGGTGCTACTGATATGATTCTTCCATTCCTATGCTTCATCCATGCTTGAAATACTAACACTAGAAAAAAGATCAATATGCAGATCCAAATTCTCAGAAATTTTTGGGAAAGAATGCAGTTGGCAATTTTCAACTGCTTGATCCAGCAAGCACATTTTTCATTTGCTATTTTACTTGCCTTTTGCACTGTCCTTTCCTTTCTGTTAATAACCTTATGAACATGAATAATTGGAAAACCCAACATTTAATCTTAAACTCTACCGATTTTCACACTGGGTTGACTCTGAATTGGACACTGAATCTGACCTAGCACATGAAAGCAATTTGTGGATGACACTGACTATATTTCTATTTGCAGCAGAAGGAGTGAAAGACCTGGAAAATTCCGATATTTCTAGTTTCTCAAGTAGCTGCAGACAAAAGCTTTTTCTATGTTACCAGTTTAGTAAGCATGACTGAGCAACAGCTTAAGACTCCTTCCAAAGTGCCGTGTTTCAGAAACCATGATATCTATTGTCTGACTTCTGACAATTTGCCTAAAAAGGATTTGCAGGTTGTCTGCTCAGTGCAGAAGGCTACAGAGAAAAAACTCTGTGAATAAGATGAGCATCTACATCAGGTCCCCATAAAACAGTACAAACAAGATCAGAATTTGTACCTCATCAGCCCTCGCATGCCCAATGCCATTTAAGTCAGTAGAGTTAACCAAAAATTTGCACTGAAGCTGAATTTGTCCCAAAGATCCTTAGTTTCACGGCTAGTATTAGGACTTGTAACAATGAATGACCAAATCCATTTATTGTATGCCCACATTAAAAACTGAGGACTAAAAAGAAAAAAAAGGCAAAAGGAAAATCTCTGAGATTTAGCCTCTATAGGGCTACAGAATGCACGGGGAACACAGAAACAAAATACAAATGCTTTGCTATTGATTTATGGAGAGTAGTGTATAGATGAGCATTTACATTAAGAAGTGTATGTAACCTATGTCTGATGAGGGATACCTGGAAGAACTAAGAGAAACAGGGCAAACAAACATAAACACTGCTGCAAATCTAGTCCTATAGTCTTGCAAAATGCAGGCTTTAAGCACAGCAGCGGAGCTCAAAAAGTTCAAAGTCAGTTAGCTATTTTTAACCATTTAACATTAAGCAGTAAGAGACATTATTCCAAGTAAAGGTTTATCCATGTTGATGATTTCCAGTGCAAGAAATGGTAATTCAGTTGGAAATAACAGTAATGTAGATACCTATATGTTCGCTTCTTACACTTCAGTCTTTCATCTTAAGAGCATTTAAGCAGAGACTTCAAGTGAAGCAAGGCAACTGGGAAGTTGCTTAGCCTGTCATTAGGAAATACTTTTATAAGTATTAAATTTATAAATTTAATTTAAATTTATAAATAAATAAAAAATTGAAAACCAATGTGAGGTTATTAAATGGAATCAAATGATTCTGTGATTTTTAAAACGTATTAAAATCCCTATATTAGTGTGATATCCATTTAATTGTAACTGGTATTTAACTGTAATGGCACACAGGGTAAAAGTGCTGCATTTCAGGCAAATAGGACTTTAACCATCCAAACAAGTTTTTTATGAATGGTATTAGGTACTTTGTGAAACAGTCTTACTACCGGATTATGTTCATACACTGAACACAGCACTTCGTACCATCTCCCAATATAGTTACTGACATGATGATATCTCTGAGCCCTACAATGCCCCAGGAAATACAGACACAGAAAATACCAGGGCATTTTTATTGATTTAGAGACAGCGGTGGCAAACCAGCATTGACAGCTGGAGATGAACGTAACCTACATTTGGCAAGGGACACATTGGAAAAATAAGAGAAGTGGAGCAACAAAAAGCCAATCTCAATTAGCTTTTATTGACCCTGTTGCATAAACAGACCAGATAGTAACATTAATGTAGAACTCTGGATGCATTTTTCCTTTGTTTGTTTTCCAAAATGTCCAAGGGAGCAGAGGTACGAAGAATACTACATCCTAGCTACATGTGCAGGACAGTACAGAGCCAACCTTAACACACTTAGAACACAGAACAAACCTAGAGACTAGCTGAATAATAAATAGTCTGGGCATAGGGTTGAGCAACTTCTGGGGAAAAAGTAACAAATACATACTCAAAAATTAATCTCAGGAGAAGAGCTTTCATCAGCTTCCACAATATTTTCAAATGCAAACTCTATTTTTACCATGTGTTCCCTTATTACGCTTACCAAAGCTAGAGTTCATCATCAATTTTGCTGTCAATAAAAATGGCATTTCTAAGCAGTTCTGTATGATGTAAGAGGTATTTCCTTCGAGAGGAGACTAGCAAAAAAAGCTTTAAATAAGTACTTAGTTTACAAATGGGTATTTGGATAAGAAGAGGCTAACATTCCTAATTAAAAATGGCACAACAGGAAATGCAAACACAGATTAAGATGCTAGATTCATCATTATCTGAGGAACAAGTTTTATGACCAGTGCAGACTATCAGTTAATTTTGTCTACTGAGGGAATACTCATTGATGAAAAATCATGCCAAACTGTCATTAAGACACTCATATGGACAGGTATTAGTGAAAAGCCAAGAGCAGAAGTGGTGATGATATTTACCGTTCTAGATAGTGACAGTAATAGAAATTATAAAAACAAAAATCTTAACACGCAGGCCAGCGAGTGGAGTTTGGAGGAGTCGCTGCCTTGCAGACTAAGGGGAATAACTGACTAGCTATAGCTAGTTGCTGAAAGTAGGTGAGATGTTTGAAAACGGGCACTGAAAGAGTTACGTACCACAGTGCTGCGCATTATCCCCTGCTGGTAAGGAAATTGGCAGGAACACATCAGTTGCCACACAATTTATTTGATCAACCGTGCAGGCAAACTAGTTAACACCTCATGTAAACATGGAAGAGATGCTTGCCAGACAGCTGCAGCAGGGAGCGGGGAGCCCAAAGGCCCGGTTTTTCTCTTCTAGAGAGCAAAAAAGTTTTTAATCTAAGCAGAAATTTGAACTGCAACGGACTTGCTGATCCTGATACATAAATTAGTCTTGCTTTCTGTGGTCTTGGGTATAAGCTGTCTTCATTTGTTAGAGACACAAAAGGTCTCAGACAAGAGAAGTGATTTTCTGTTCTATGTCTGGAGAGAGCTGTGCTTTTCACCTTGTCCAGGAGTTCTTTGGGAAAGCTGAATATTGCCTTTGTTTTTTTAAAGCATTCTTTTTGTGACTTCCCCTTCGTATTTCCCAGTGGTTTTGCCCTCCTGGTGGGAGGTGCATTTCTACTGACGTCCATTCTGACTCATCCATCCGTGAGTCTTACAGCACTGGCCACGTTTCACCTCAAGCACAAAGCTTAAGGTATGATACGTCAAGTGTACTACAGCCTTTTGTCATGAAGAAACAGCATGGGATGAAGCATTTCTAATGCATATATTAAAGGGCACCTCTTTTTCCAGCCTTGCAAGGACTACTACCACTACTTTGAAGCAAGGTTTTAAAGCAAACATTCAGAGACAACTTTTAGCCACATGAAAATAAACATGGTATTTAACCATTAAACCACACTGCAATAATCTTAGAAAGGAAAAAAAAAAAAGCTACAAAAATATTTTCTCTGCTGCAAGGCTGTTGGTTAAAAAAACCAACACAGTATCTTACTGCTGAGAAATGAAGTTGTCTTCATGCTGCAACTCATCTTTTTATTCCTGCTGTTTTTCTTCAGACTGGAAGACCTGTTTATCCCATCCACTGTTCCGAGGTGTGTTAAACATGCCAACTTGCCTTTCTTTGTAGCTACTGCATCTGCAGCCACTGTCAGAACTTTGCCTCAAACAAAAGCTGGCAAATTCTATTTCCTTAATCATCTTACTGAGATACTTTAAGCATAGAGAACCAATTTCTTGGCAATATTAGCATTTCCAAGAAACTGCAGTAATGATTATTTGGAAATCAAATATAGAATCATGTAATCCTTGAACCCGATTCTAATATCGTACTAATAAAAATTACTCTGGTAATAGCTCTTTAATGCTACTGACTGCTGGAGAACTGTAAATGACTCACACAAAGCACAAGATCAGAATCAGGAATTTAAATCAATGTCATGACCAGTTATCAGAATATCATCACTTGTATATAACAGGTAGGCAATGTTTTGGCTCTTCAAAGTGCTTGACATGTACATTAGATAACACACACAATAATCCTGTAAGCAGTAGGGAGCATTAGTCATCATATATTACAAACATGGAAAACAAATGCAGCAGTAAGAACTGAAGTTTATGCACACTGAAGCACCACAGACAAGCCATGGTTCAGTCCCATCCTCTACCAACCATTTTAACCATGTCCTCAACTGACTATTTCATACAAATTCAGGCCAGCAGTAGGATGAAAACTCACCAAATTTCTAGGTTTTGGTCCTATTCTTAGGTCACAAAACTATATCACTACTGCCACTGAATTACTGGTGCCGATTCTTGTACAGGAAGAAAGGTAAGACCTCAAAAAGCAAAAATGGGAAGGGAGAA
This sequence comes from Calonectris borealis, assembly GCF_964195595.1. Classification (NCBI taxonomy): domain Eukaryota; kingdom Metazoa; phylum Chordata; class Aves; order Procellariiformes; family Procellariidae; genus Calonectris; species Calonectris borealis. Next base: position 34,680,037 of record NC_134319.1, on the reverse strand, counting down.
GGGAATCCAGTATTTGGTGTCTGTGATCATTTAGTACTTGAAGACACAGCTCTTCCAAATAAGGGCAACTGAAGAAACTGAAGAGATTCAGAAACAGAATGGTGAAATTAGGAAGCCTTCCTGCCTGCAGTGCTAGCTAGCTTGCCAAACAACTTTTCAACAGACCAAAACCAGCTAATTCCTCATCTGTGCCGACAAGAGCAAGCTCTTTGCATGCAAGCTCAAGCAGCCAACACAATGAGAAGCATGAGATTCTTTGCTTGTTATACCACCTTTTTTTTCTTTAGGCAAGCAGCTGTAGGGTAAAAAGGCCATCAGCATTCATACCCTAGGATCGTGCCTGGCCCACCAGCACGGCTTCTCTTTCTGTGTTGCTGCACCTTTCAGGAGTTGAGACAAATTCCCCGCAATTTCCGTCCTTGCTGAAATCCCCAAGGGAAGGACCACTCCACCTTGCCACTGCGAGCCTTCCCCTCAGATTAGATGTCTCTTATGGCACCTTCTCACTGGCCCAGTATGTTCCTGCAGGCATAACATCTCCTCCATATACTTAAATAACTGTGCACTGATCCCTTCTTAGGGACTTTCTCCAAATTTTTTGAAGACTTCCCTACCTGTAGCACACATGAGTATCTATCGCTGTTTTTGTCTTACAGAGTGACCAACAGCCCTTGCTTGCATTTGCTGTGGGTCACAAGACCAGCATTATAATCTCCCATCAAGCTGTGGCATTCTCCTTTTGTAATAATTCATCCTACCATTTCCTCCGCTGCGTCAAAATTCTTGTCCGTCAAACTTTAGAGTTTTTTTGTATTTTCTTTAATTCTGTTTCTGGAATGAAAAAAGGCTACTCAAGAACGGACCTCAAATCCTGTGTGCTGTGGCAGTCCTATGCCAGTATTCAACATATAACTCGGGCAGGTATACTGGCCAACAGACAACATCAAAACAGAAGCTGCTGTATATTTTTCCTTTAAGTTTCTTCTGTTCTGTAGTCCCAAAGAATTTTATGGAGTGCCTGTGGCTACAAATGCTGGAAGTAATTAGAACCCAACTCTACAACTCCCAAAAGTTGTTACTTCTCTGGTCTTGAGCAAAGATGTAAAAATGAACATACTAAAAAATCAAAACAACATGGTCCTAAAAATAAGTATCAGAAAAACTTCCTCACAAGTACTGTTGTTTGTAATGAGGCTGTACGTTGTCATCGTGCATCCACTTACCCTTTTGGAAAAGTCTTCCTGGCTGCACCACCTGCACAAATTTCAGAAAGATCTCATCTGAACAACTAATAGAAGAGCTGGACCATGGAAGAACTTTGTGCAACTTACATAGATTCTTACAGTATTTTCCTTTTTTTAGCATGCATTTCAGAGAAGGTTGTCTTAAGATTTATGCATAAATTTTTACATTCATTGCAGCATAACATCAAATTAACATGTGCATAAGTCTTTGCATTATTACAGCTAACAGAAAGTGATACTTACTGCCATATGTTTTCTGGTGTATGTATCTGCTATAGAATTAGATGGGTTCATTAAAGAGCCCATTTAAAAGCACATCGCTTTCCTTTAAACTCTTTAACTGCTTTGATTATCACAGAAGTTGCAATTGTTTCATCCTTATTAATTTCTTGAGAACTGTTCATCAGAGTATTTTAATAGAGGCTGACAAACTGTGAAGATTTCAAAGATATTCTAAACATTAGATTATTTACATCCTTAAGAACACTGTGCTCCAGACAGTGAAATTAATTTGAGCTGGCTTGCCCTAAATTTTTTTCCAGCTTCTCAAAAGGTTTTGCTAGAGATTAACAATATCAAGCTGGTAAAGAACAAAGTACCACAAGATTTGTAGAACAATCCGTAAATCGCATATAGAATAAAAATTCAGGGAATTAGATCCATTTGAAATAAAGGAATTATAATGCAAAGAATAAAGTGAAAAAACCTGCCAAAAATAATTATGTTCTTACCAGACAGTAAGTCCAGATGTGTCACTGTTTTTTTCTCTATAAAATGTCTTTGTGAACTATTATTTCACTACTTTTGCCAGCTATAGGTAGGGCTGGGAAGAATCTAAGAACGTACACTCTCATACTCAAAATTGGATCAACTTCACCTAGCATTTGATATTGAAAGCCTGCAGAAGCATGCCATAATATCAAATACATTTTAAAATTGTCCCTCTCTCACTAAGAAGAGCATACCAGAGCTCTTTTACAGTGAGAGCTTCACCTGGAGCAGCAGCAGCAGCAGTCCTGGAGCCATCATTTCCACTGAGTTCCTTCAGTATGGGCACCCAGCTCTTCAAGCTGCAAGAAACTCCTCACAATCAGCTCATCCCTTCTCTTTCACATAAGCAAGACACAACGGATCGATAGTGGCAAGGGACTCCTCTTCCCTTAAGCGGCAAGGTCTGAGGGACTGCGCACGTTTCTGCTGAGTGCAAGGATCCACAGGGTCTTATTTGGTCTTATTTCTGGGAGAGGCAGGTATTCTTGATTCCCAGGTGCTGCTGAGGTTGTAACTACATTCCTCGCTCTTCAGCTGCTGACTGGCCTCATAACAGGAATAACAGACCTCTGTGGTGGAGACATGGCAGTTTCCCAGAAAATCTGCTGCAAACTCATTTTTTCTTCATGTTAGGTATTACAGATTTCATGGACATGGAAAACAGAGTAGTACCTTTGCCTCTACAGCAGCTTTCTTCTCAGTCCTTGAAATCTTATGTTCTTTGTTCTCCTTTTCCTTAAGCAACACAATCCTCATGCTTTTAGATTGCCTTGTACACCTTGTTTTCCATATCCCTGATAACTCTCATCACTCGCCTCTGGACTGTTTGCATTGGTCTACCTCATTCTTGAAATGCATATTTCAAACACTGAAAACTGAACATCTCTTTTGACTTAAGGCCTTGCCAAAGGCAAAAGCTTCTTCCCTGAGACCACTAAGCAGGTTTTTGCTATGGAAAAAGAAACCCAGACCTTGGGAGTTAGACTGAAGGAAAAGGAAGTCATGATCAATCCTGTAGTGACAGAATGACAAAAAAAGAAACACAAATACTGCTTTTCAGTTTCATATTTCTATGATTAATCATAAGTCTATTAACATATTTTCAATAACTTGAAGGTATCTCATTAATTATCCATTACAAAGCTTGTGTAATTGCAGATGGCATAGCTCTGTTTCACATATTCTGTGTTACACAATGTTGATTATGGTGACCCCAAACTGCCACAACAAGATATTTAACACTCATTTCAGGCCAAATGTAAAAAAGATACTAAGATGCCTAAAGATGCAGATTGAAATCACTCAAACTATTAAAGCTAATTAAATTCAGCATGCATATGCAAGTATGATCTTGTAAATAGCTGTAATGAAAAATATTATTCATTAGTTTTGGAATTATTAAATCAACATTTTGAACAACTACAGGAAAATGGGCACAGCAAGAACCAGGGTTTAGATGAAGACACTCATAAAATCATCAACTCAGTGGTTGGCAGCTGTCAAAAAGGATAGCCAAGTCTCAGGAGTTATTACGAAAGCAATGCTGCATGAAACAGAAAATAATTTTATGCTATTACATACATCCATGGTTCTTTCACACCGAGTACTCTGTGAAGCTTTGGTGAAACATAAAACATTAAAAATGGAAAAGGTTCATAAGAGAGCAATGAGGATGATCAAATGTATGAAACAACTTCCATGTGAGGAATGATTGAGTGGAAACTCTACAGCACAGAAAAGAGTTGACTTAAAGGGGATATTTTAGATGTTTATGTACTCTCGAATAGCCTGGAGGAGGTGAATAAGAATCAACTATTCATCTCATGCTCTGATGAATAGTGCAGTGGAAGAGAAAGTGAAGCTAGTGCAAGTCAGGTTCAGAACAAACCAAGGTTGTTCGTTCTTTCCAAAGCACTTGTTCAAACGTCTTTCAAACTAATGTAAATTTTGTGCATCTACAGCACCTTTTGGTGAAGAGTTGTACAGGTCTACCACAAGCTGTGTAACTAACTGTCTCCTTTTGTGTTTTGGTGGTGGAGTTCTAGTTCGTAAAACCTTACATGGATGTTCTTCTGTACCTTTGTTGCCCTTTCCATTTGTTGCCTTTTCCATTTTTAATAAACAAAAAGCTTACATGAGATCGCAAGGCAACTGGACAAATGCTTAGGAAAGAGCTGCAGTTGGGATAACAAAATTGACAAATTCCATCAGCCTTGCCTGAAAATGGCTGGGGGGTGGGAGAGTTCATGGGGATAGGCAGGAGGAAGAGAGGGAGAGGGAAAGGTATGATACATACTTACCCTATTTTTAATTTTTTCTTCTCATCCATCCACTTCTGTCCAATACTGGAGTCAAAGTAGTGGGCCACACAATACCTTGGTCCGAATCAGCATGTCTGTTCTCACGATGCCTAAAATCAGAGTGAAATTTAAAAAAAAAAAAAAAAATTGAATGTACTTTTAGCCAAAAAACTAGATAGCGTTTACTGTTCTGTCTTGAGCTGGTATGCTTGGAGCACCATGTTTAGTGGTAGCTAGTAATTAATAATTAGTAATTGGTAAACAATTATTGATAGCATTGGGAATCTTGCTGTACAGTTTATGATTTATCAAGATGTTTTGTGAAGATGCATTCTCATGACTCAGTTTTCCAGGATCATTTTTCCTTCAGGACTCCTTTAATTTTGCCATGATGACTCATTACTGTTATTTATTCTTCATGCTAAGGGCACAGCTGTTTTGTGAGAACAGTTGACCAGACTGATGGATTATCATCAAGATCAAAACAAAAGGAGATGGACGGCTTCAACCTTTCACACAGTTTTAATGTTATTAGACAAACTGCCCATAAACTGATCGAAAAGACACAGACCAAGTCACTCCAGATTTTGGGGTATGTCCAATATTCTGACAGACAGACGTTGTTAAGAGACATCTTACTCCCTATCTTTGATAAGGCAAAGGCCAGAAATGTGTGATTTTGTGTTGTAAAAAAGCTAATAAGCACATACAGATGCTTCCTGCTTGATATTGCCAAGGATCGAAAGAGCCTTCAGTATCAGCAGTAAGACCTGACATTGGCAAACAAACTCTTTTATCTTTGCTGATATTTTGATTCCTTTGATCCTCTTATTTCAAATCTGGATCCAAAAATTCCCAATTTATCTTTATTTTAGGCTCCACTGAGAGAAAACAATCTTTTAAGATCCATGAAACTTCTGAGCAGTGATGAAACCATATATTCTGAAAACGTTTTTTCAAACCCAGCAGCATTCAGAGGGCAAGGTTGAGCTCAAGAACAGGACTACTGTCCGTGCCAGCATTTTTCAGGAAAATTTGGTTCCCTGTTGTAGCAATACAGGCTCAAAGCATGTTGACTTTCATTGCCTCTAGCAATAAACAGGTTCATTGAAAGTACCAGACAAGCCTTACAGATCTTAGGACTCTCCTGTTCAGATTTTCTCTGCCATTTTCACACCAAGAATTTCCACATTCAAAAGAGGAGTGTGAACCAATGCTTCAGTGTTTTTCTATCAGGAAATCAAACACTTTTCTCAGTTCTTACATTTGCAAAGCCATTTGCTACATTAGCTTACATGCCAGTCTGCTGCATTTATAAATTCCTTGACATGGCAATATTTGGGGAGCAGCAGGATGAAAACTTCATAGACAAACAAGCTCCCTATGATCAGGAAGTTAGTAAAACCTTGCCATGGAACAACAACATAAGCTGTATAAACACTTTTACGTTTCAAGACGGTGATAAACAACAGAATTTCTAGATTTAAAAAGGGAACAACTAACAGATCAAAGTGAATGAAAAATGTATTTACTGAATGCCCTTTGGAAACTTCCTTCCTGTGAGACTGCATGTGGAGTCACCACCAATCATTCACAGTGAGCCAACTGCCATTATATGCAAGTCAATGGTAGCAGCATGCACCTCATAAAATAGAGGCTGTAAATTAAATTCTTACATGGTTTCATCAGATCCCTTTATTTATAAGGAGACTGAAACAAGTGAACCAAGCTTAAACCCATTAGAAGCAAGACCTTATTTCTAGTATAAACATCAGTGGAGTGACATCGCAGAGGAGGGACTTCACCACAAATCCAATTTACATTGTCTGATCTTCTCCAGAGACAAACACTCTTAATTCCTGGAGAGGTAACCTCAAAGCAGTTTACTAGGCCGATCACCTTGTCTTTGTAGGCCAGCCAATCTTTACTAGCCCCACGAGCTGTGATACTAACCTTATCTGTAAATTTGGGTCACTTGTATTTTGTCTTTGTGATTACACACACTTCATTTATTTCGCTTCATGGAAAAGCAAAGTGTGCACAGAGACCAAACAGCACCTCTCTCAAAGGAGGGAAGTAGGAAAGGGCTGCTGAGAACAGTGGGGGAAAAGAGAGATTTACCTATAAAGATCATTCAGTAATGAAGCAATAGAATAATGTAGTCTGGCAACAGAACAGATGTTAGCAGGAAAATAGATTGTATGTTATAATATTTTTTCACAGAATGTGTGATTTTTTATGTAGTCTTTCTATGCAAGTGTTGTGCATTATTATAGTAAATTTAAAAGCCTAAAATCTGATTTTTTTCTGAGCTGCAAACACAATATTTTGCCACACTATTTATTTAAACTACTGTAATCAAAACTGTCGTTTGCTGTGGCCAGACACTTAGGAAACCCAGCAGTTCCCAAAAGTCTGCGGAAAGGTTTATTTTTCCTTTGACTACTCAGACAGTATTTCCTTTTAGCCCTGTCATACTGCTCTTTCCACCAGATGGTTTGCTGGTTCCTATTCTAGCTAAGAAGGATTTAACCAGCTTGAATTAATCCTTATAGTTGTCATCAACTAAGTGTTAATGCTCTGACAGTGATCTAAGCCTTTGGGATTTCTTTCCTCTCTGCCCCCGCCATGCCTTTTGCAAAGGGAGGGAGAAGAACGCTTGTGGTGTTGAGCTGACAGAGAACAACACAACGCTTTGCTCCATTTCAGCAACGAGGTTACGGGTACCCACCAGGCACTGCCTGGATAATCTAACCAGGTACATTCATATGGTAGATACAAATGACGGGGAAAGAGTTTATCTTATAATAGGAAAACTCAATAATTTAAGCAATTGTATGTGAAGTAGAAGCCAATACAAGTGTAAAATCTTGCTCATTTGGTTTGTCACTTTTTAGTTTACTGAGGCTATTTAATGTCTTTCACACTGTCCTAGTCTTTTTGTTTTCCTCTTTTAATATATTCCTTTTCAATTTTCAAAACTAGAATCTCTTTAGCTCTGTTTTCTTTCCTTCTAGAATCTGTATTTCCTATTCTACTGCTGAGATTATGAATCCAATACACCTGCATGCCCTTTGTGTGCATTAAGAACAACTCTTGGAATTTGGGTCATTAGCATATCACTAATCTCTGGAAACTAATTATAAAGCGCATGCCCAATTTACACTGACCTTTTCTTAGAATCCAAGTAGACAACTGACAGGCTCTTACTTTTCGCTTCCCAGTGTCCCTCAGGGAAGGCAGGATTACTAGGTGTTTCCAGTAACTACAGGTATCATCTGGCGGGCATTTAACATTCTGTAAGAGATGGTAACGTTTGTCACTTGTTTATCAAAAGAAGCTAATATTCAGGGAAAAAAAATTAGATTAGAAGAAGCCTCTCTGCTACTGATGGAGCCCCGCTATGGTAAACCTTGCCTCCAGAAAACATTTTAGCTCCTTATGCAGAACGCAGCGTTTCTGCTACAGATAGCAATCTGGGAAGCATCTATATATAAGCAGGATAATTATTGAGGGGCAATGTTCCTGCTGTCCTTGCAGGAAAGCTATGCATAACAGAGAAATGATTTGGACTATTATGTTTATATCAGAAACCATTTCCTGGAGGAGTGATTTTAAACCACGCGGCATCAGATATGTTTAATTGTGACAAAATCTTTTCAGCAAAAATGGACAGTCTGCCACCCTCAGATTTGAAAGCAGTTGTGTTTGAAATTTTTTGCAAATGCTTTGATTGATAGGCTTAGAATCTTCTCTAGGTAAATTGTCTCAACAGCAACCAGACAACCCTGGACCTGCTAGCTTTCGTAAACTAAACATGAAGTAATTTAGCAGAATTTAGACTGTGATCTCACATCCACTGAATTTAATAACCATTCATAAGTATGAAATTAATACTTTTAGATGTTTGCAGGATGAAGTTTTTAAATAAACATTTCCAGGTACTGAATAAGCAATTTCAAAAGAAAATGTAAGCCTTCTTGGTTATGGCTGGGATCCTGAAAGAGTCATTCATATTTCCAATTTTATCTTTTCTGTCAGCTGTTTTTTTACTTTTTGCATTAGCATTTTAAGGAACATAACCAAAGTGTTTTTACAATAGGAGAAGTGTATATTTATACTACTTTCCTGCAACGCTTTCAAGAAGAAGCAAAGGAATTTTTGCTCAGGTTTTCTAATACTAATTTTCAAGCAGCAACAGGTCATGCAGGACTTCTGCCTGAAAATGAAGCGGGTGAAAACATGTTGGTATAATGGAAACTTTAGGAAGACTGCAGCTGGTATGACCAGCTTCCAGTATTAGGGTTTAGGTTATATTTATATTTTTATATGTATATGATTTCCAAAGTTCCCTCCTATCCCTCCACGTGTTTATACACGTTGTGTATTCCTGCTTTGTTGTATGCTCTACTTTAACTGGACCACTTTTCTTCCCCACTGCAACGCCTGGGCTCTGGCCTCTCATTCCTTCCACAGAGGAGAAGACAAACAAATACAACTTTTCAATCCACTTCTGTGAATTATGGCTTCTGAATTTTTATAGCATAGTTAATTTTAAGCATACTCTTGAACAGGGATACTAGAAGATAAAAAGGTAATGCAATTACAAATGGGGGGATGGTTTAGTATGGACAGCTTTTATTATCCATTTTCACATTATACAGAAGTTCATCGTGTACTTTTAGCTCAGACTGACTTTTTTTCCCTCCTGCTGCTCTATTCCAAATAATATGATGTAAAACATCCTCACTGAACTGGGGTTAGGCTGAGTCCAATTTCAGTGGGCTTTCGATCATGCTGGAACTGTTAAGACCGAACATTTTTAGATCTGAAATCCCTTTTTCCTCCCTCTCATAATAGAAAGTTTGCGTAAAGTCAAGAATTGGCTCTCCCATCTCAGTTTTTGCGTTCAAGGGCCTTTTGTTAGTGAGCAGAAGCTCAGGCAGGGTTTGCAAGGGTCCCAGCTCAGCAAAGCACGGCTACATGACTGATTTTTAGCACCTGTGTAGGCAGGGTTTAAGCTAAATGATTATTCACACCGTTACGGGTACGTCTGTGGTGTCTGCATGAGACATACAAATGCATGAGTTGCAAACACCGGCCTTCCTCTCATGTTACTGATCCTTTTTTCCTAAAAGTTGAAAGTATAAATTGAAAAATTAAAAGGAAAATTGGGGTTTTGCTCTGCCCTCCAATTTTCATCCCCCCCGCTGTAATGGAGACACGAATGGCAGTTGCAGCACTGCCTCTTCTCACACACCTGCAGCAAGAAATTTGGTTTGGCTCGAGCTACATGAGCTCTCACAAAAAAAGCCCGATGACACCGATTATTTTACTCAAAATTTAACGACAGGCTGTTCTTGAGTGAGGGGCTGCCAGAAACCCCAGCTCTGGCATCAATCCCCAGCGCCGCAGCAGTTAAACTCACCTCCAGCCCCGTGGCCGCCATGTTTTTGCATTTCCAGTGTCAACTGCACTGCAGATTTGCCCCAAATTTGCCTTGCCTTGGCCACCTGGGCATGTGGCTGTCCCTCCATTACCTACCTGCTTCCCTCAGGTGTCTGTGTCTGCCACAACCGGTGAGCTGTCAGACTTTGGTCCCTGAGCAGCCAAAATGGCTCCTGCCAGGGCGTCCCCTGAGGCGGGGACAGGCTGGAGCTGAGGACAACATGGATGCCACAGGGGCTGTGAGGAAACAGCCCTGGGCAAAGAGGAGGGATGGCATGTGTTGCAGCCAGTGCTAGGGGCAGAAGAAGCTCTGCCATTGTGCAGACTCTGAAGGGGGCTAAAAATAGATGAGGAAAAAAATATCCTAAGCCAGAAAGGATGGGAGTGACTGTTGATGAAAAGTCATTTGGTGCCCTGCGAGGAGCAACCAGAGACTGCGGCCTGAAGGAAGATGAGGAGAAACTTCATGTTTTAAAATGGCACGTTTCAGGTGCCCTTTCTAACCCAAATCTCCTCCCAGTCTGAGGAGGAAAAATCCCTTTGGGAGCCCCCCCCGCCACCAGCACCATGAGGGCAGCCGGCTTTGCCCCCTCGCCTCAGCAGGGCTGGCCGCCTGGGGCAGGGGCTGCGGGGGCCCGGCATCGCGCCATGGAGAACAAGCTCCGCCAGAGAAGGGAAACACGACCTCAGCATCAAGGTGGCTAGGCAAAGGATTCACACTCTGGATAAGTTTAAAAACACTGGCATTTTGCTCAGACGAAGATGCAGGTCCTTGTGGGAATATGAGTTTTACAGGAAAGCAGACACGCTTCAGGCTGCCCTGTCAGCTGAGCTTTAATTAGCAATGTCTTCCTTCCACATTTCCATACGAGTGATGGACATTCTTCAAGAAGGAAATCTTAAAGCCGCAGGAGCAGGCAGTCCCCATGTGCCGAAAGACGAGCTGGCAGGGAATAAGACCAGCCTGGCTGAACAGAGAGCTTTGGCTGGAACTCAGGAAAAAAAGGAGAGTTTATGGCTTTTGGAAGAAGGGGCAGGCAACTCAGGAGGACTACAAGGATGTTGTGAGGTTATGCAGGGAGAAAATTAGAAGGGCCAAAGCCCAACTAGAACTTAATCTGGCTACTGCTGTAAAAGACAATAAAAAATGTTTCTATAAATACGTTAGCAACAAAAGGAGGGCTAAGGACGATCTCCATCCTTTACTGGGTGCGGGGGCAAACGTAGTGACAAAGGATGAGGAAAAGGCTGAGGTACTTAATGGCTTCTTTGCCTCAGTCTTTAATAGTCAGACCGGTTGTTCTCTGGGTACCCAGCCCCTGAGCTGGAAGACAGGGACAGGGAGCGGGATGAAGCCCCCATAATCCAAGGGGAGATGGTTCGTGACCTGCTACACCACTTAGACACACACAAGTCTATGGGCCGGGTGGGATCCACCCAAGGGTACTGAGGGAGCTGGCGGGAGAGCTCACCGAGCCACTTTCCATCTTTGAGTCACCATCCCTGGAGGTATTTAAAAGACGTGTAGATGTGGTGCTTAGGGACATCGTTTAGTCGTGGACTTGGCAGTGCTAGGTTAATGGTTGGACTTGATGATCTTAATGGTCTTTTCCAACCTAAATGATTCTATGATTCTATGTGTTGATCGAGTGCCGTGGTGGCAGTTCCTGGGAGGGAAGCTCCCTGCAGAGCCACCATACAGACACAGCAAAGCGACTGAGGGAGAAGGCTGCTCTGCTCCCCTCAGTCTCTGTGCCATGCCCCCAAACCCACTGAGTGATGGGACTCACTCAATGTCAACAGTAGGGACAGCAGTTCTACCTAATCTATGAGTAAAAGCATTTCCAGTTCTTAAGTTGTTCAACAGATATGATTAGTTACCTACTACCTCTAGTTTAATCATCCATAATGTCAATCGCTGTCAACTTATTTTATTCATGTGAATATGCTTATGCAGATATTCACTGTACCTCCTGCCACTGAATTCCCCCTGTGTCCATTAAGTAATGTAAGCCTATAAATAAAAACTGAACAGTAGCAAATAATCACATTGCAAGTAATCACAAGAATTAGTGCTCCATTGAAGTTATTTCATCCAGCGCTACAGAAAGCCTGGGCCAAACAGCTCGAGTCTTCAGGCAATAGCTTTGCCTGATAAAATGGTGTTGACCTACTGATTGATGTACGGTGATCTAACATTTATGATTTCTCCGAGGCGGTGATGGAAATAGCATTCCCCTTTAGGAGGATTACCCTTTTATGGTAATGCCCCATCTCCTTAGATTGAGTTCCTAACACTTGTTTCTCTCTGCTGTGCTCCAGAGGTTGAGTAGATTTACTTCGGTTATGTAGAGTACATTTACTTGCAGATGCTTTCAAAGTTATGGCCATGATTCTTATCCCATAAAGACTGTTAATTAAAAAAAGGTACTCATTAACATTGCAGCATTATTTTGCATGATGTCAATGATTACCTCTGCTATTACTGAGGACAACATCTTGTGTAAACCTGTGTCCCGCAGTTAGTAAGATAGTAACTCCTGGTCAAAAAAGAGAGCCAACAATTATTTTACTCACATTCTTCACTGGATTTAAGCCCTGACATGTACACCTGCTCACATTACTGTGGTTATGGTCTGTTATTCAAACTAAGTATAAATGTGTATTATTTTAACCAAACTCAGAGATCTGGCTAGAACATGTAGTAACTAAGATTCTTGGTCTTGTTGTAACGTGTAACGATCACCATACTTTCCAATAGTCTGGTTTAATGTTTGCTTTTATGAATATTTTCCCTTCTGCTCACTACTTAAAATAGAGAGGGAGTTCACCCATACTAGTGGGTGCATGTTGCTCTACACACTGCCTCATCTGCTGTGGCGAGATGCCAGAAAGGGGACAAAGGAGCACACATGCAGGATTGTACAGAAAAGAAAAAAGCACACACACGCACGGAAAAAGATATGCCCTCGTGCTGCAGCCTCCCCGCTCAAGCAGCCTCTGACAGAAAGCAGAAGAAAAGATTTCACAGAGCAGTTTGCTTCCCTGCAGGGGGGACAAAGATAAAGCAAAAAGAAGCAGCAGAGCTATTTCTGCACTGATGAGAGTCAAAGCCTGTTCCTCCCAAGTGTCCCTCATAGGAGGAAGATTTGGAGAAGATAGACAGCAGATGTCTTCTCCTTTAAAACCACCAACCTGATCTTTACAGATTGATTTAATGGATGCTAGCATAAAGGAAACAGAAATTCTGCACTCTATATCATAACGCCTTGTGCCTGGAACAACACACCATACTCTTCTGTTCAAAAAAATCCAGTGGGCTCAGCAAAAACTGTTTGATTTAGACACTTTCCCAGACCTCTGTCCTTTCTCACCCTCACCCTGTTGGCCTCAAGTTGCGCCAGGGGAGGTTTAGATCGGATATTAGGAGAAATTTCTTTACTGAAAGAGTGATCAGGCCTTGGAACAGGCTGCCCAGGGAAGTGGTGGAGTCACCATCCCTGGAAGTATTTAAAAGACGTGTAGATGAGGCGCTTAGGGACATGGTGTCGTGGGCATGGTGTGTTGGGTTGATGGTTGGACACGATGATCTTAGAGGTCTTTTCCAACCTTAATGATTCTCTGATTCTATGATTCTATGAAATAGTCTCACAACCTCGGTGTCCGTTTGGGTTGGTAAGTGTCACGTGGCTCTGGACTAACCAGCTATCCACAGGACCAGAGCTACCCAAAGCCCTTTTCAGAGGTCCTCAGCCAAAAAAATCACAGGTAAATTAAAATGTATGGTTGTTCTATATCCCACTGCAGGTACTAATAGGAAATTGCAAATTTATTCTGGTGAAATGTGCTGTAATTTACCCATGTCAGATACCTTGTTTTTTCAAGTTCACAACAGGCTTTTACATCCATGGCTTTATTACAGGAATCTAGAGCTCTGCTTTCAAAGGAAATAGCTTTGAGCTGCATCACATGTTATACGTCCATATGGTGATAGTTATAAAACCGTTTTCTTAGACATATCCAGGAAAACTCAGAGTTGCTGTCAAGGCTGACATAACAGTCTGTTTTATCTCCTTAGTGGATGAAGACTAAAATAGCCTTTTTCTAACAGAATGCTAATACAGTCCTGTTTCTATATATAAGCCCGTGGATTTATTGCAAATCTACTGATAAAGACTAGCACTACAATAACTTCTGCAGACTACTTAGTGGTTTTTTTCCCCCTTTAGAAAATTTGAATATACTCTGAGTACTTCTCATTTTAAATCTTTTTAAAAGGTGCTTTAGGAAAACTTTTTTTCAGTGCACTCCAACATTTCCTAATTTGACAAGCATCTCAGAAAACAGACATGAACCAAACAATGTTAATATGTGTATTTGGGCTGAATCTGTCAGCTAGAGAAGTGAAATTAAAGTTATATATATGCCTTAACGTATCAAATGTCCGTCTAACAATATCGTGCCCAAATCAATTGGCAGCTTTGTTAGCAGTGGCAATGTCTAACCCTGCCTGGCCGGAATTTAAACTGGTGACCAGCTTTCAGAAGACTGCATACCACTGCCAGTCACATGAGCTATGCCTGCTCCCAAACACCTTCCTGTCCTTTATGGCTTTGCCTGAGGCATTAGTAAATCTTCCTTTTAGACACATATTCTGCATACTGTTAATAGCTGATGGTATGCCAGCACCCTTCTCCTCACCTATTTCCAGTTCTCCAAACAAATCTTTATGCATATCTTTTTAATAACCTGAAAAAAGAAAAAAAAAAAAAAAGGAGTTATTTCTGGTAAGCTTTCAGCAGTTTTTCTTCTACTTTCTTCTTCCAAATTTCTTCTTTCTCTCTGCTGTAGTTACTGGCAGGTTCTAACTGCTTCCTCACCGTGGATGCAAGTTCAAGATCTGATGTAATTCTGACAACAATAGACCACACCTTTCCGTGGAAAGTTTCTAAGGTGTGGTAACAATTACTGTCTTGCGCTTGGAGGGATGGGTAAATAGGTAAAATGCAGCTGGATTGGTAAGTGCTATTATATAACGCACCCAGCTTGAGCTCCAATTATCTAGTAATGCAATATTTTTTTTGTTTTCTTAACGTTCGTCTGAGTAAGCATTTTTTCTGGACCACATTAGATCAACATAGGCTTTAAATGTGAGAATCTTCCTTTAGCGCTATTCAGCAACCATTTTCCATTTCCTCGTAATTAGTAAATGCTGGCCTACATATGCCAGGGCTAGAGCAGAACAAAGGTGAAAGAAGCCTTGGATAAAGCCAGAGGGGAGGGGTACTGTGTCTTGTTTCCTATCTCGACAACTTGTTTATGGTGCTCCTTTCTTTTTGAATTTGTATGTGGGTTTTAGGGATTGTGGTGGGGTTTTTTTCAAATTACTTAATTTTCCCTAAATACAGAAGATCATACAGTGATATCACATTCGCAGGCAGTTGTGCTGGCTGTCACCTCTATATGCTTACACCAGATGTACGTCTGCACAGAAAAACCTTGGCTAGCCAGACATCTGAAGCAGATCTTGAAATTCAGGAGGCGGTGGGGTGGACGTTTGTGTGTCAGATCTGGTATAGTGACACTTGCATTCTCCTTTATTACTCATCCACTGACTACCTAGAAATCACTTTTAATTCAGATAATTATACTGCTGTTCAGCTCTGATATTTTGCTTTTAATGCTCCTGTATCTTGCTCACCTCCATTTACTGAGGTGACATTGTTTTTTAGGAAGGGCAGTTTAAAAGCTGTCACAGAAACTGAAGCTGAGCCATCCAGGAAAGTGCAAGATGTTCCCTTCCCTAAAAACATCAAGCAGAATAAAAATGAAGAACAGATCTGGCAGCACAGTTTGCATTTCCCATTATTATTTGCACTGTCTGCATGTTGGAGATGGCAAGAGAAAATAAGCCTGCTCTGAAATTTCTTTTCATTGCTCCTGAATAGTTTGTCCGTGTATCCAAACCTCTTATTATTGAGACAGACACTCCTACTATTTTCACCTCCTTGCTTTGTTTATCCATGATAGCATGATTGAGTACATTTCTCCCTTACCATGCAAGTAGGTGTTACGATTCATGCTTTGTTTTCTTAAATAACCTCCTACGACAGGAGGTTCTTCAAAACACAATCTCCACTGCACTTTTATTCTTTTGCAGGCATCAGATTAGGTACCATTCATGCTGTCATTTCTCTAATCCCAGAAAAGAGGCAGCCCAGGTAGAACTGAGCAGTTCTTACTCAGTACCTACTGAGAGCTGTCTGTCAGCCACAACCGTGGTGTAAGAAGCTGATTGAGGGGCCACGGAGAGAAAGGAAGAGTTCACTCTTCAAACCTCTTCAATCCTTGTCCTTTTTACTGAAACATTTGGCAGTAGAAATACTTGTCCCTCTGGAATAGAACAGAAATCACATTTCTACCTGGCCAGCGCATGCCAACCTGAATGGGGATTGGTAACTTTATAGATGTAAGTAATAAAATCTCATCCTTCAAACCAATGATCCTTTACCATCGAACATTATGTTTTCAACTACCAAACAGAATTAAATCATTGTGTTTTGCACACGTCTGCCCATAGTAATTGCAGGTTGTAAGTATTACTGATGATCTATGACTTCGCTGTTTTGCAAGTCAAAACGACAGAAATCTTCCATGATACGGTATACAAGAATTTCCAAATCAGCTAAAAAATACGTACCTTTGTAGATGAAAAGAAAGTATTACGTTACTTCAGAGAAAAAAATTACTTACTTGACAGCTACTGCTGAAATAAAGCAGAGTAAATACAGGAGGACTAGTACACTGTACTTATTATTGGATACACACTTCTCGATTAGATCTGCTATTTCCCAAATACATGGATAGTATTTACATTACAGATTAATTATACTTGGAGTGAAAACATTCTGAAAACTTTGTCACTAGGTAAATATCTTCAGCTAAATGTTTAAGTCAAATTTCAAACTCTTTTGTCCAGTTATATTTCATCATGTCCTACTGGGCAATGTTTTTCTATTAAACATCTTTCTGAATTGGTTTTGCTCTGCTTCATTATCCTTAAACAATCTCTAGAGGAAGTTCACAGGATAAGGATTTATCATGTTTTTCCAAATAAAAATGCCTCTCCTAAACTCTGCTGTCATAACAGTCACAAGGTCTCCCAGCCCAGTTAGCGTGCATGTTGTAAAAAACAAGCAAAATATTGTACTTACAAGCTTATGAACTTATAAACTTATAAGCACGAAGAGACAAAGCTAATGACTAATCATAGGCTATCTTAATTCGAATACCCCATATAGCTTGCCTAAAAAAGATACGCTCTGCCACAGGTCAGTGCAGAGATCAATGTGGGAAGCAGACATTGAGATAAAGTACTTTTATTTCCCTGCTCTTCACCTTCATGCGAAGCCACTTGACCTTTGTAGGAGGCCACTTTATACTCTTGTATATAAAATAGGGAAGCCTCAAGTTTACTCTGAGTTTGCCATATACAGCGGCTGTTTTGTAAAGTAACCTCGTCAAAGCCCTCTGCATTCAAGGAATGAAAAGAAAAAGTTGTAGTAATAAGGCAGAAAGTTTTTTTCTGACAGAAATACCCAGCAAGTTAATATTGCTTCATCAGTGTGAGATAACTTCTACTCAACAAAAACTTTGGCTAATGCTTCTGTAACCCAAGCTACGTCCATGATTTTGGTTGTCCTGGAATCTGGACCATTCAGCCTATCGCAGATCTGTTTTTTCAACATATAATGCCACTAATAGTTAGATACCTTTGTCCTCTGATCATGAGTACTAAATTATATGTACCACATAACATTCTGCTTGCTTCAAAAATCTAAGAGCTCTTCATCTCTGTTAGTTTTCTTTTCATCACTGTCATTATAAAAATGGATATGTAGTTGAAAATGGGTCATGTAGAAAAAAAAAAAAAAAGACTTTCCAGAAATGATGGCCCAAGACATAATCAGAACCCTTAAATATCTATATTTTACTGGGTTCAGTGGAGCTATAGCGATTTAAGTAATTCTTTTTATGGTAGTCAATAATCAGAAAATATTTCTGCATATTCAGTAATGCTTCATCACTCATTCTATACACACTATAATAGTTTATTTTTCAATTTATACTTATGAATTTGGTCTCAGGAGGTTAGTGATATTTTCACATATTCATATAAGCTCTTAGTTTCATAAATGTAGTGTCATGAATAATTGTCAAGAGGGATGTAAAGCCTACCAAGTTCTTTTTTTAAAAAATCGAATAAACCTCATCTCACACTCGGGATTTCTTGGTTTTAAGTGTCTCCAATTAATTACTGTTGCCTAGTAGATTCATAAGCTATCCAATATTTCCTGGGGAGACGTAGAGGCAGAATTCTTTCAGACAAGCACAGCCAGAAAATAACACTTCCTCACTACAGATAATGCTTCCCACTGATTGTGTTAACAGCTAATGTTTCTTACATCTTGAACAATTACAGTCTTGAAAATATTTACAACTTATTTTTATCCTCCCTTTTTTCCCCTCTCTCCCATGGTGTCATATGAGATCTGACTGTGTATCACTAACTTCTTGAAATTTCCTGGATATAATTTGGAGCCAGGCTGTTTTCACGTGGAATTATGTTAATGGATTTTAAGTAAGAATCTCTTACTCCATCTACTAAATATGGTTTATGTTAGCTTCACCTTTCAAACTGCCCGAATGCATGAAGTCTCCTGAAAATTTACAATGTATATACTATGAGGTGATACCTAATTTAGTTTATGCTATGAAAATCTGATCCAGCTCCCAGAGAAATAAATTAAAAACATTGTGTTGACTTAATGAAAATTGGATTCGACTCTAAAAGGATAGGACTCTGCTTTTATATGAACAGAAAGGAGAATATAGTATTTCTTTCAGTATTTAAAGTGAGAAGGAAAATTCAGGAATCTCTTATTAGAGAGGAGAGAGATAAAGACACAATAATAGTGAAGTCAGCAGAGATAAACGGATATAAATGCTTTCAGATGAATCGTACCATTGTGACAAATGATGCAAAAACATAGTAGCTGTTACAGCCTCAGGTTAAAATCAAGACACAAAAATGTTTTGCATGATAGAGACTCTACTGCATTTATGAACATAAGAACATATATTTAAGTCAGCATTTTCATCTTTTTCATTTTATGCTTGCATTTCTGATCTCATCTAGGTTTCCTACCTTTGTTTTCTTAGCAGTCATAAACCCTGCTATACTCCTTGCTTAGGAACTTTCTGAGCTATTATGGATTCTGCTTGGAGAATGTATGTTTCAATCCCTATGGAGCACTGCATCAGCGCTATAAGCTGGCTTTTTAACTCATATGCTACAGCTTTCTATTTGGAAATAGTACTTCATGCAGGGATAAAGAGTTCCCTGAAAAAAACCTTGGCTACCTCAGCAGAGGTCCAGAGGTCTGTGCTCTGCATACAATACGTTGGAGAAAACAGTCTTCCTGAAATTTCTGGCATGCTGTTCTTTCTCCCTTGGATCTTCCAGAGGGAAGTATAGCAGTTGAAAAAATTGAATTATTCTGTGCCATTAAGTGTGTGTGTGACTGGGCATTTTGGGCTACCTGTAATTAGCTATGAAACCCTTTCTGATAGCTTCCACATAGCACGGATCAGACTGAAGCTATTGCCACTTGCTGAGTGTAAAATGAGGTGGCACCCATTTGTTTCCTCCTTATCTAAAACTCTCTGCAGCATTAATCTCTAATAGGATAATTTCTGTGTATCTAGATCCACCCTGTAACAAAGTTGGTCCTTAGAATGTGAATAATCATCACCAAGGAAATGCAGAAGCAGAATCTATTAGAGCTTCAAATACTTTTATACTTACAAAACAGAGCAGTATACTTATCCAGAATCTGGATTTTTGGAAAATCGTGCTTAAAGATAGCAAGATTTGACTGTTGCCACCATGAGAGAAAATAAAGTTGCTAAGCCTACAGTCAGCTTATACACTTTTTCTAGTTAATTGATCCGTTTTTGCAAGTGAAAAAGTGTATCAGACGTTAAGCCCAGCTGTTCTTTGGTGGGACAGTTCCCATAACTGGGAACTACAAAGAGAGAAATAAATCATATGTTCATTTCAACTTTGAGGTTCTTCATTAAAAAGGCTATGCATTAAGCATGGAATATAAATATTAATTTTAGAAGAAAGGCAAATGAGACACTATTAGCAAAGACAGTGAATAAGGAAACATAGGTGAGATGGATTTGATTAATACATTAGCAATAACAAAATAACCCAAGTAATGTTAAGTTTCCCAGCACTAAGTAACCTTAATTACACTCTACTTCTCTAATACAAACATATATGTTTACCACGGGGCAGCTATCCATTATGTTGAACAGTACATTTATGTATTTATTTATATAATTCTCGGTATCAGCAGTCTATTTTAAAAAGCAAAGTTAAGGTAATGCAATGTTTTGTATTTAGGGTCTGTTCCACAGCCCACTGGAGTCAGATGCAGTCTCCCACTGAACCCCCAGCACTAAACTGAGCCTTATTAATGTGAGATGTTTCATACTGGGGAGTATAATTGCTCTCAGGTCTGTCTGCTGAAATAGTGTATTTACCACTTTTCTGTAGGTGAGAAAGCGAGAAAATTACGACTCAAGCTCTCTGCCAGGTTTTACAGCTCTATATTGCCGGGAGGTTACGGAGAGCAGCAGTGACCAGGAAAGATTTGCTGCTGCCCAACCCTCAACAGCCCAATCTCAGCCAAACCTGAAGCAAAGGCAAATTGCTCTGAATTCTCCCACTTTCATAAGGCCCGTAATGAATTTTATGCCCATGGATATTGTGTGTGGTGGAGCCAGGGACCCCACTGGTGCTTCCCAGCTGCTCTGTGTCTTCTCCCCCTTCAAGGGGAGAAGGGTGGCCAGCCTGATACTGCTGACTGTGCAGCTCCAAGCATCTGCCATCTCTCTTCAGCAACGGCGTGCTGCCAGTTGACTGAAGACCCAAGCCCCAAATGAACTGTTAAAAGATAAAGAGGGACAAGGTAAGAGTTAACATGAAACATTCGAAACCATATTCTCCTGTTTGCAAATTCTCCATATATTTTGATCAATGAAAATTACTTGTGAAGGGAAGAGATAATAGCTGTTTATAAAAGGGGCAGTATGTGTTATTACTGTGAAATAAGAGCAAACCCTGAAGAAAGGAAAATTATCTAAATTATGAGAGAGGCAGTTGAACCCCACAGTGCTGACACTTAAAATTGTAAATACTGGAATGAAGCAAACAAGTGAATAATGCCTTTCCACAAAACACTGCTCATAATAACTGTCATTTTCAGTCCCTATTTTAATGCCTTATTGTATGTTAAATACTATTGCCACATTAAAATATAAATTTCAAATTTGAAATGTTACAGAAATAACACCTCACTACCTTGAGGAAAGATGTCAATGTCAAACAAAATTAACTGACCAGCAAAAACCAGCTTGTCTTCTGTTACGGACTGCAAAGAAATAAGAAGACATTTGTACAGAGAGGTAAACAGATTTGGAGTAGAGGGTTATAATACCCTTCTGGAGGAATCTGCTTATATTATTATACATTATATTTTGTCTGTGTGGTATTGAGCTCTTCAACTGCTGTGCATCGAGTTTTGGGCAGTGAATGTCTGAGGTTTATTAATAAGAAGTACTTTTAATATTTACTCTGCTACAACCAAAGCCAGTTTTGCATTTCAAAGGGAATCATTCTATTTATTCCCTCATTAAACAACCTATTTTTCGGCTGGAGACAGGTTTCGTATTTTGAAGTGTTAATATTTAAAACTAATATCTTCTTATGTTGAGGATGTTACCTACTGATTAAAACAAGGATCCAGCTCAACTGGTCAAGCTACTTCACATCTCTTTAAGATGTCAGCACTCATAAGATGAGATTGATAATACCTGCCTCCTTCATGCAAAGATTTATTAGCTCTTTGCAAAGTTTAAATGAAGGATATTGATCCTGCGAAGTGAGGAAGATCTTGTTTTTCCTCTAAACCTAGTGTAACATCCACGTTTCGCAGTCTGAAGCTGGGGTGGTTGGGCTTTAGCCTATTGACCCACTGATTCACTCAGACATTAAGATAAAATAAGCAGCATGTAGCTGCGCATTTAAACATCAAAACCTCTACTGTGAAGGGTAAGTTGATGCCAGATGAAGTAGCTCCCATGAAGTTTAGCTTTTGCACTGAATAACGCATCTCACATGTGAGGCAGACCAGCTCTTTCTGAGTTTTGCTGTTATGGATGGCTTTTCTCAGTCTGTCACCACCCTGAAAGTGAAGGTTCTGCTATAGTGTGACGTTTTTAGGGCTTAACAGAATTTTTTATTTTTATATTCATTCTCAGGAAGTAATTGCCTTACAAGCATGTTGTTTTCAGTGAAGGAGGTGTGTTTGTTTATTCTCAGATTGCTTTTGGACTCATAGACCTTTTCCAGCTTAACAGTTATATCTGAATTACATTCCTGATTCCAAGCTTAAGCAGAGCAAGCTAATTGCTAAGAGACTTCATGTACACAGAGCTATTAATTGCAACTAGAGTATAATACACAAGAAGGCTGACAGAGATTAAATTTCGTTATCTGGCCTCAATCAACTCACATGGACTGGGGTTGTAAACTTTATTTCCCATCACATGACTTCTCTGTATATTCCTTGGTAGTCAGCCTTGAAAGACACCAGTTATAATCTACAGGCCCTTTTAAATTTTCATAAATATTCAACTTCGGTGGTGATTTGCTGAGTGCCCTGTACTTGATGTTCTCCTTCACCCTGCAGTAATTTCCCTTGATAAACATTGATGAAAATGCAACCAAAGTTAATTGAAACAATTTCCCTTTTTCATTCTGAGTGTAGTTGCTCTCGGTTTTACTCTGTTTGCACATGCCAAGGATCAGTTGTCTAAGAGAAGGACTTATTCTGCCTGAGACAGAAGGCTCCCTGTTAACCACAACATCTTTCCACAGGCATTTCTGTGGCAATCTCCTCCAGTCATCCAGAAGTCTTTTGCCAGCCATTTTCATACTCAAGGATAGCATTAATCTTGTGGTGGAAAAACTTATAAAAATGAAAGCTGTTGTCACTGTTAGCAATCGAGAAGCCCTCCTTCCCTTCCACGCAGCCCTGTAACTTCCCCCTGAAAAGATGCTTCCCAGAAAACAGATATTTCTAACTCGGTTTTAACCAGAAATAGTTAGGAGTACTTTTTTGGAAGGTACTTTTAAGAGGTTTAGTTTATCTCTAAGAGCCATGGTATCGGGAGCATCATCATGAAGTTTGGCAGTGTTTCATCTCTCCCAAACAGAATTGATAGCACTGATTTGCCTCTAATATTTAGTGACGATACCAGCTTCACTTGCTTAAAAATAACAGCACCAATTGCTATATTCCTGAAGGCTTTTACAACATTTGATATTGAGACTTCAAAATAGGAAGATAACCAGAAAATATAAATGTATTTTTGTAATGCTTAACTTTGTTTATGCTGGCATTATGTACACAGAATGCTTTCTGCAGACATGCCTCCAGCTTACATATTATTTCCTTGCTCAAAGCCCTCCAAAGATTAGTGAGTATGTCAACACCGGTTTATACAAAAGCAGCCTCCAGGGCCAAAACGTGATGCTTGTAAGGATGGAAATTCTACAGTAAAAATGTCTTAAACATATGAGTGTGTCACTTTATTCTTAGTGTAACTTAAAAAGCATTATCATTATATTAAGAATTTCAAATGTTTTCCATTCCCTTCTGTTTTACAGGAAACTTGTCACCATGCTCCTAAAGAGTCCTGGATTTCAGCAACTTTCAAAAGCTTCTCTGCAAAATTTTCCAATTTTGTTCCCTTCCGTTTGCCAGGCAGTACTTCTGTTCTCCTTTTTTGCTGTAGCTGCAGGAGCCAACCTGGTTGTCTTCGGTTTGCATAAGCAAGACCATGCAGAGGTAATCAGACTAACGAACCTGCCAGGGAATGGACAGAGTAAAGAGCATCAAGAAAATTTGTGCATTCAGTTCTCTCTGATCTCACCTTTCAGCTCACTAATCGCTACAAGGCCAGTGCCTCTGGGTTCCTCCTGCTACCAGAATTAAGATGTCTGGGCACCTTGCAACACTGGACTCATCATTTGTAGGTTACCTGTGATCAAACCATAAGGAAAATCAGCACTGAGGCATTTTTGAGGGAAAAAAATTTACAGTTTTCCTTTTTTTTGTTCCTGGAATTGTATAGCAAACTAATCCATTCCCTATTGATTGGATTTTCAAAGTAAGGCCACAATTTTAGCATCCAAAGTTGTTTTTCTTGAACACTAAATCCTTAATACCAGGTGTTGGGAAATATTTAATCCTAGAAGGAAAGGAAAAGCTTCAGGTGCTTTTGAAAATATAAGCAGGCCTCTCTATTTTTCACGTTAACCAGCAGCTTTTTTTATTGGAAAAGGCGCAGGGGGCAGTCTCTTTGCCCCAAAGGAGATCAAGAAAACAGTGGGGCTTGTCTGCCTCATTCATCATTTGGGGAGAATTTATGCTTCTTTAGACAGGTATTGGGCCATGATTAGGTGTATTGCAGTTAAAAAATATGAAGAGGTGCATACAGAGATACATATAGAGATCAGTCCATAAGGATTTACTCTACAAGCAGACTGGGAAGTGAGATGTGAGAGAAGCATTTGTACCGAGAAGCTTTTTTTTCTGCAGACTGTAAAACTTCCACATTACAAAGCAGACACAGAAAAGGAAGTAGAAACCGTGTCTTGGGTAGTACATATTCACAGGTGAGGAGGTCTGAACCAGGGATTTTCTACATCTGGGGGATGACAGGGGAGCGGGGAGGTGAATGGAAGTGGTAAAATAGCTGTTTGTGTAACTGGGAGGCGGTCTGTGCCAGGCTGGGGTGTGCAGGCATCACTCAGAAAGGACCTGTTCCCTTCAGGCTCTCCGTACCGTTGTCTCCAGATCACAAACCGAGAGGCTCAGCCGCTTGTAGCCACTTGTGCTCAAGGACTATTATTTCTATATCATATAAACTAACGTAGAGTAAGAAATTACCTGATTACCTGCTGCGCTCTCTAGGCTGAGCTGATACTTGAGGGTGGGCATCCTTCCACACAGCAGCTGTGGGATTACTATTTGCTGTTCAGAGGTACAAAACTGGTGCAGTACAACAATACAGCTGGTACAATATAATAGCCTAATTCAAAACCTGTGAGTGACTCCCATAGATGTCAAGGGGATTTTGCTCAACCTCAGAGGACCAGATTTTTCTGGATATTTAGACGCCTAATGAGATTTTCAAAAGTACCTTAATAGATTAAGCATCTAGTTGCCCTGAGATTTAGGCGCCTAATTTTCCTTTCATTACATTTTCTTTCGAAAATGCGATGTCTGGGTGCCAGCTGCATTTCTAGGGATACAAAGATCTCTGAAAATTGGACTCCTAGCAATTTGCCAGAGAGCATGTCCTATGTCAGTAAGCAAACTCGAGAGCACCAGCCCTGTAGTCTGCTGGCTGTGGCTCTCTTTTTGAAGCTCACCCGGTCAGCCTTGGGCGTTAATGAAATTTCAGTGCATGAGTACGTCTGGTTGACATGATTAAAAATAACTGTAAATAAAGATATCAAAAGTAATTCCTTGTCCTCTCCATTCCATATTAAGTTTTACGGAAGAAATAACACATATTTGTAATAATTACTCATGGAGGAAAAAAAGGAAAATTTTAAATCCACTTTAAATTTTGGCTTTAGAAGACTGAATTAATTTATTTTTATCTCCTCTGGAGGTCTTTTTTTATTTTCCATGGTGGCTGAAAACTTCCTGTGCATCATATTTATTTCCTATTTATTTATTTTTTAAATCCCTCCTTTAAAGCTCTGTGTCCTATACTCCCTCTTATTTTTCACGGAAATTTTCACCATGAAAAAAGAGGAGCAGAGAGAGTTAGAGTAAAGGATACTACTTTATTTAACTTGGCCTCTGCATGGACCTACGTATTTGTTTATGATTTGCAAGGTTTCTGCTTTCATCCAGGCAGAAAATGGTTGCTAAGCAGCAGCATTTTTAAAAGGCAGAGCCAGGGCCTGATCCTGCACAGACTTGTGCATGTGGTTATGCCCAGGGAAGGTAACTTATACATACCTCCCACCTATGCACGAATAGATGTCTCTTTATAACTCCCATAGGTATGTACATGTCTGTGTATATATATGTACATACAGAGCTAAAAAGAAATTATGTTTGTGTTCTTGTATGTATTTCTGGGTGCATTGGTGCAATTTGACTTAAAACCTAGTATCTGTCTTCTTAAATGAATTAATAATTGCCTAAACTGTGATGGGGGTATGACGCTGATCCACTGATTTTTGCCTTAGAAAAATCCATCATAAAAACCTTGCATCACGTTTCATTTTTTTGAGTTTCTCACCAGACTTCAAACACAAAAGTGAAAAGCTTTGAAGCAAACCGGAGAGGTTCGTAATACATGCAAGAACTATTAAGTAATGTCTCAGCCTTTCTTGCGTTGTCATGCCCCTGCCATTATTTTTACTAAAAATTACGCATTTGTTGAAATTTATGCAAGTGTGCGAGAAGCATGAAACTGTAAAAACATTTGGAGATTTTGCTCATTAATCCTTCACTGAATGTTTTACATTTGATCTTGAACGCAGCAGTCAGGAGGATGCATGCTGTCTTCTCAGCTCATAAAACAGACCAAAAGCCTCAGAGGAGATGAGTGCAAATATATAGATTTCATATATTTATCATACGAATATAATATAATATGATATGTGGATATCATGTAATTTTAGATGTGCAGGTGATGTAACTTCAGCAAATGCAATCTAAACTGCTGGAAGTCTAAACTGGAAAGCCACTGCTCCCACATAGTACCTAGGACTGGTGTGCCTTTAATCTTCGGAGTGGTTTATACACTTTACCTAATTCTTGGTATTGCTCTTGAGAGACAAGTCGAGTATCTGGGTGCTGCTACACCCCTGGGAAGCCAGTCAAAGCACTGCAGTGGCTTTTTTAAACCCGTAAGAGGGAGTTAGATTGAGGAGAGGTGTCATAAATTCCTCGCTTCACGAGCCTTGCGGTAAATAGGCGGGACTGCAACCCATAAAACTAACGCATAAAACTCCCCGGCTGTGGCACAGATTGCCTCCCAGGTGACTTGGGAGGAATCACATAGTTTATCCACATCTTGTTTTCTCTGTGTGTGTAATGCAGTGGTCTGGCTCGGCTCAGTAGGCACCTGGGAGATACTGTGGTAACAAACAGGGTGACGCACACGTGCCACACCGCTCCGTCTTGGGATCACGGCAGGACACAGGCTTAGATAACTCTGTTTTCAGATCACTGTGCTCTCTCTTTCCTCCCCACTGTCTGCATCTTTGTGGCAAATCACACGGTCACTCGTATTAAATAACATTTTCAAGTGTAGCCACAGTGTCTGACAAGGAACAAGGTGATTTTTAAAACAAGCTTCTGCCACACTGTCTTTCCCTGTTATTTTTATAAAAACAAGAGACTAAGTGAACGGTCGAGAGGACTGCAGCTTCTTTGTACCCCTGGAGAAGTTCTGGGCATCGAACAAAGGCTGTGGCCACAGTCTTGTCCAAATGAGCCCCTGTGTGCGATCCCAGGGACGCAGAAGAGGAATGAGATGACATTGCTTCAGAAGAGCACGAAGAGTTCCCTTTGGAGGTACGTCCAGGTCAGGTCAGATCCCTGGCACAAAAGTTGGAGCAAAACAAAACAAGGTTCAAAAGCAAATACACAAAGACCAGGTTGTTACACCTCTGTTTGAAATGCTACAGAAAGAGGACAAGGAAAAGCTGGTCTTAATCATCAGTGCTTGTTTTGCTAATCCAGACGGGATCACACAAGATACTTCAATGAGAATTTCAGAATCGCCCTCTATCTGTGTTCATTATTTTTTCAGTATACCCACTTCCGTAGGCTTCGATACTTTATTAACTATACATGAACACATTCCCAAAAAAAGTGGGAGTGTAGCCTAAACTTCTCAATTTTTCCCACTGCTGCTAACATTGATTTGCTTCTACAAGGTGTCCTAGCAACCAACATTTTAACCACTCTGATGCCTAACTTGGTCAGAGAAGGTCTAGATGGCCTGGTTATCTAAAATAGCTCCAGCAGCCCCTCAGCAGCTGTGTTTCACTGTTCCTCAAAGACAATTCTAGTACCTCCAATCTGAATTTTAGATGTATGTAATCATATATATTACTTCTCCCATATTCTATAACATTGTGTCAATGTCAGAGTTTAAAACAACTGCACAACACAACCTTCCTAGAGTATGAAAACTTAATGTTTTGCCCCAAATCTCCAGTTCTTGGGAAAACTTATTGCTGTTTCTCCTTGGTGTTGAAAAGCAAAACTGATTTAAAGTATATTTTTAAAAAGCCAGTGGGAAGTTAAAAAGAGAAGTCATACACATGACTCACGGTCCTGGAAACAGCTGTACTGCTTTTGGTGACAAAGGGCTGGTTTTATGTCTTGTATAGCTTCAGGAAATTCAATATGCAGCAAATGTACTGAGCCAGAAAGGAATCTGACCCAAAATTTTAAAATTAATACAAGCTGTCTCATCTTATATCTTTAAATGGGGGTTCTCTGTCCCTCCAAATATCTTACTTTCTGTCATGTCCTGAGAAAAGGATGAGTGATGTGTTTGTAGTAGATTGGGGCACTTGGGAACAGCGTAGATCGGAACAGGTTCGAAGTTAATCACTGCTCTATTGTGAGTGAGCATGTTGGTCAATAAAAAAATGCTAAAACTCCAAGTTGCACCCAGCCTAACTGCAGGCATCTTCATGAGGGATAAAAAGGGCTATATGGTACAACTGCATCTGTACAGCAGTTACCTTCTTCTGGACTTCAATCTCCAGAGCTCTCTGTAAGCTCTCTCAAAAACGTTCATTTCCACACCTCCAAAGTACTAAGGAAACCGGAGCAGGAATGCTGGTTGTCTCTCTTAGGCACAAATTCTATTTGATACCAAAAGTGTTGGACCATGAAAGAGTAACCTCTTCTTTAGTATGTATTTGAAATGGTTATTTTTGTGCCTGGCTGTCATTTGTTTCCCAATACCCCTAACAATGTTTTATCTTGTATTTATTGCTACAGTATTCTGTTCACATACTCTTGAGTGCTGTACTACTCAAAACGAAAGCAAATCCAAATATCTAGATACATATTTAGCAACCCCAGGCCTATTTATATAGTGGGTATAAGAACTGCCCTCAGGTCAATGGTCCATCTCACCCAGGTTTCTGGCTGGGTGACAGTAACAAGAGGAAACGCTGTTTCGGGAGAGCCCATGAGCCTGACCAGTTTCTGTGGTCCCTCCTACTGCCCAACGCCCACAGCTGTGTCAGGGATGTTGGCGGATACATCTCTGCCTATTCCCTGTAGTACCTATTTATGTACCTGGCATCCATGAATTTCCCATTTTAAATTGGCCTCCATCACCTCCTGTGGATACAAATTTTAGAAGTTCATTACACACCTTGTAAAAAAATATTTTCTTCAGTCAAAGTTTTAAACCTACCTCTTACTTGTTTCAACATACGCGCCCTACTACTGAAGGATTTGGTGAATAACAGTTCGTCATGCATCCACCGCCTTCATTACTTTGTACTTATTTTGCCCTACTGATAATAAAAGTACTGCAAGTAGCCACTTTATGATATGGACTGTGCCTTCTCCTGGTCCTCTTAAGTATCAAGCCAGTTATATCTCGGGGTACACCATAGATAGTACTGCTATCCTGACACCGTAGCCCATTGTTCGCTGGCTGTAGTAGCAAAAGTAGGTGGAAGAATTGCCAGCCAGCTGCCCATTCCCATGCAAACCCAATCGGTTGAATGATTCAGGTTGAAAAACAGAAAAACCTCCACAGAAAAAAAGTTGTTTCTTAGCTTAGGTAATTTCATTCTGCTGTGTTACAGCATGTCCCAGTAAATAATTGCATTGGTGTGATGGGGGGTAATAAAAAACAATGGTGAGGCCTTAGGGGTTGCTCTTCCAAACCGTTTGTTTCTTCAGCTGGATTTGCAGAACTACAGCAACAGCAGTAACATATAATGAAGGGAAACATGTTTGCCATATTTCTATTTTGTTAGAAGCAGATCCAGATCATCATGAAAAAACCCTCTCCTTTCTTCATTATGAATGGAATTACAGACGACTGTAGAATACGTCCCCTTTGCTCCTTTTTTTAACCCTAATTTGCAGAACCCTGTAACTCTGTGTCTAACAGAGGTACCTGACGAAGTGCTTGTCCTATCAAACCTCCCAAAGTTACTGCAGTTTTTGGATTTGTTCCTGAAAAATAAAAAGTCATTCCAAGTAATCCAACAGGCTGTGCAAGAAACTATTGTAGATTATCTCCGTTGCTGTGCAGGAGAGTCCCGTACAAGGCATCCCTTCTTGTGACAGCTGATATTGTCGTCCTTTCCCATCCTCCTCTTTAGCTCATTTTCTGTATTTCACCCATTTTAATCATATATCCACCACCGAAATTATAATCCCCTGAGAGTGAAGCACATCACCTATCCAAACGCACACGGCAATGCCACGCTAGTCCCTGAAATCTGCACTGCACCTGATTCTCATCCAGTACTCCCGGTCCCACAGCACGCCAAGGAGGCAGAAGGTGAAGGATGCAGGATTATTCCGCAGAGCTGACTTTCTTCAACCACACAGACTCAGGACACATGTTTTCCATATCTAGGAATAGTTCGATCTCCTGTTCCTCTAGATAGGGCAGCAGCTGCACGCACAGCGCAGGTGGTCTGAGATAGGAGAGCAAGTGTTTCTGCATCTGTCAGGGTTTGTGGAGGAACAACATCTAACCTCACCGGCTGCTTCTCTGACCTAAACTCTGAGGGAGGGAGCAAGGAGCCTGGGAGCATGCAAAGAGTGTTCAGAAATGAGAGGTGTTGAGAGGTTTGGTAATAAATGAAGGGTTTCAGGCAGTGGAGCTAGAGGCGTGCCTGGGGGTGTGAGTGGAGACTGGAAAACATGGCTGAGGATAATAATGAGCTAGGCAAGTCCTAAGGTAAGGAGGAGTCAGGAATGGCAAAGTCAAGTTCCTCAAGAGCGTTAGTTTGTGGTTGAAAATGAATTGAGTCTGTAGGTCAAAAGGGTAAAGGAAAATCACGTAATGGCTACAGCTGAAAGGAAAGATGTCACAGTGTCAAATAATGTCTCCTTCATTCTGTTTTTTGTTGTTTGGTTGTTCTGGGGTTTTCTTTATTCTGAAATTCAGAAGACCTGGAAAGCTTGAGAGTGTTTCCTTCTTTTATTTCCTTCACCAGCCTTTTCACTATGATCATGCCATTACCCATTCTTTCACCAAAACCAGAGTCTCAGTCCTGTTTCATTTTTCAAAGAGGTAGCTAGGAAGTACAGGAAGACAGGACAGCAATACCTGCAGCTAGCCAGTTATTTTGGCCATCAGCCTTCACTGCTGAGTTAAAAAATCGCAAGTTTTTAATCTTATCCAAACAATAATACATATTTCTGGATATTTCCTCCTTAAAATCATGCTGGGTTATTCATATTCATAAGGTCATCCTCTTCTAAATGGTTATACAAAAGAGAAAAAGAAGCATACGTGCATGAGTCACATTATTTTTTGCCTCACAACAGAACAATAGCTTTAGGGTAAAAGCATGGATATAGGACTTGGGTGATCCAAATTTAACTCACAATTTTGCTACATTCTTCCTTTGTAACTTGACTTAACCTTTCTGAGCCTCAGTTTCCTGAACTGTGAAATGAGGTCTATAAATCTCTCTGCGTTGTTGTGGGACTACAATCATTAATCTCGGTGATGGGATCAGATATTGCAGTGGGGAAAACGTCAAGAAAAGTAACTGTAGTAGAATTCCAAATAACAACAGGGCATAATCCTGATTGGCTTATAAAAAGGGAGTGACTACAAAACCAAAAGGGATCCAGCTTTCACTGACAGATTTGAAACGTCTTTTCCTTCTCAACATTGTGGCTGTGACTTTATAAATGGTTATGCCACTTCCCCTTTCCCATCAAACACATTTCAGATCTCATTCATTTACAAGCGAAAGGAAAAGATAAGGCATCCCATAAAAGTACCACAAGAGTAAAGCCACTGCCGATTGTTCTCTCTAATGAAAAGTCTGTAATTTATCACTTTGGTTTTTGCCAAGTGACATAAAAGCAGACAATGAAAATTACTCTGGAAAGGACATTCAGAAGACAGACCATAAATGAACATGAGAAAACAAGAGAAATGAACAAGAGGCAAAAATTAAGAGGTTAAGATAGATTATCAGTTAACTTCTTTTGGGGAAATGCAAGACACATTCCTAGTTTCTTTTCAGAACTTCAGGCCTCAGTGCTAGAAAGTGAAAATGTTTCTTCGGACTGATATAAAACGAGCATCTGCTTTGTTTGCTCTAGTAACTACCAGAATTCACAAGAGCTGAATACACACTGTATATTTTGGAGCGGCTGTATGTTTTGTTTGGTCTGTGTGTATTATCTGAACACAGCTTGTAGAATAAACCACTAATACCTTTCCCTCTTTTTCCTAAATCCATATCGTTCCTCATGTTAGAGACTTGCATGATAAATAAAAATGTAAAACTGTAAGTAACCCCTGCTGCAATTACTTGAGTAATTTGATTCAAATCAACTCACAGGGCTGATCGGATGAGTGAAGTAAATGTTACTAAAGTCTATTATTTCACACAGTTACCCAAGAGGCCAGTTCTTGTTCCCACAGAGTTCAAAGGTAAACATGCTTTTAACTATAATAGCAGTAGGAACTTGATGTTCACTGGTAGGGATGGCTGAAGAGCTTTGAAGCTGGAACAAAACACACATGGCTATCACACATCAGTGATTATCTTGGCACCATAAACATTTATTTATCAGCATGTTACAAACTCTTCATCTTAGGTATGATAATAAAATAACTGTGTCCTTAATATGAGGGCCAAAATATGGTATTTCACCTTAATAAAAACTGAATTTATTCTTTAACTTCCTCTCCTGAGTATCCTGGTATGTTAATATAAAACACATAAGAATGGCACTATGTAATGCACATATTTTTTTATATCTATCTTTAAAGAAATAAGCTGGTCATTTCACCGCAGTGTTTGGCCAGATAACGACACTATTAATACTCCAGTGTAACACGAGGCAGCCTGTAGCAGTTATCATTCTCTGTGCTAAAAGGATGGAGCCAAAAAGTGAAATGTATGACCTTATAATGGAATTTGCGGTCCTTGGGAGAACAGATAGACGTGACACTGAGTGTATGTTACATACTCTTGTTGCATTTAGTTCATTCCCATCAGCAGCCATCAGGCTGGAATTTTAAATCTCTGCAGGCTTTTGTCTCTTCTCAAGGCTGTGCGGTAATTCAGATTCTTGAAGGGACACTGGTGCTGCAGGAAAAGTAGTTTCTGGCTCCAAACGTGCTCCTTTACAATTTCCCCCTGTGCTGCTCTATCTTCCATAAACCTTTTAGTGCTCGTTCTATTTACACTTGTATGCATGTCTTCAAAGTGCATGGTATTTTGATTATGCAGATTTTCTGTGACTGCATTATGAGGTGTGGGCAACCTAAGGTTGCTGCTGTGCATGAACTGATTCCTGATTAAATCAATGTTGGCTATCTAGCTCTAAAATAAGACCACTTTGTTCCCGTTTACTTGTGTTTAAATTGAATATTCTTGTCACGGAGAAACTTGCAGTTACTTGTGTTTAATGGGACAATTTTCTTAAATATAAACAGGTCACACTACTATGAACATCTCCCATTTAATTGTGAGAGATTTGCTTGTATTAGCATTCCAATAAGAAGCTACCAGTTAAATACGAAAAAAAAAAAGCTATAAATGGTGACCTGCTCAGTTTCCAAAAAGCATGTGAGCAGAGGGGCCTCAGCTGCCTCAGTTACCCTTTTAGCCCAACCGTTAAAGTCAATCCCACTGCAATAAGGAGTATAGTAAAGTCCTTATAGCCCCTAACTATTGTAGCATTCCTTATACAGCCCCTGTCCCCCACATCCCTTCTGGTGAGCCCGAGCCTCTTCAAGGCTCCAAGGAGAGGAGAAATCCGCTCAAGACACAGGTAGTTACCGCCCTGCAGAACGGAGGAGTTCCAGGCAGCAAAGATCCAGCCCCGCGCAGATCTCGGGAGGGAGCACTTGGGTGGATGCGCTGGAATTACCAAGGCTATGGCTGGAATTACCAGTGTCAGGGCTGCGCTGGAAGCAGTTCAGTATGGCTCAGCGCAACCAGCGGTTCTCCAACCTGCTCTTAAATCATTCCCATCATTTGCTTTCTGCTGCAGCTCCCTCTCTTTATTCCCTCCCCGGTATTTCGGGTCACCCCTAGAACAGCGCGCCATGCATCGGACACGCACCATACGCTGCACTTGCAGAAGTCCCACAAAAATTCTGTGCAGACTGCCCCGATTTTCATTTTATTGGCTTCTCTCCCAAGATTCAAGAGTTGGGAAACTTAGTTTCTGTCAGCGTTGCCAGTTCTTGCACTTTTGTGATCTCAGGCAAATCAGACAGACCTCTTCACGCAGTCCACTCATCTCCGAAAAGAAACAAACAACAACAAAAAAGCGAAGTATAAATATAAAATAGTTATCTCCTCCTATGCATTTCTATGCTGCTGAATTAATTTACATACAGTTGGAGGTCTTCGAACAGAAAATGTTACACAATTGTAAAGTATCATGACTCATGTGAAAGAAATCATTTCAACACAAACTCTGACGACTAAACTCTACCTTCGGTTCAGAGATCTCATTTCCATGGAAGTGTTCCTCAGCCCTAGCGACATCCGTAACCTATGCAGGCCGGCTGTAGCACTTATCAATGTTTTTGGAAACAAATCATACCAATAAAAGAGATTTGTCCCCAAACAAAAAACCCCCATGTTGAATGAACTCAGGACATTGATGAAATCAAAGAGGATCTATGTATAAGAGGGTTGTTTTTTCAGACACTGTCAAGCTGCAGCGTAACACAGAGTGAGGACACAGTTATAATACATTTCTGTGTTCTTTGGAATAAATTATGAGTTTTTACGATTAATTCATTGCTCTTGATCAAGAAACAATATAGTTCATCTTTGGCTTGTTTCTGTGCGCAACTGAAAAACAACCCTAAAGGAGGCTTTCTCATTAACCTTCTGCCTTCCTGCTAGCATGGATATACAATGGGAATAGCTTTCCTTTCACAGGACATAAAGGTTTTTCTACATTTTTCTTTTTTTTTTTAAATTAAGTTAGTCATAGCATTATTGTGGCTAAAACATATAAGCAGAGTTAAAGACTTTAGAAATAATGCTACTCTGCTTCTGCAGAGATTACAAATGCATAGTCCAACTCTGAAACCAATTTTGTTCTCATTGGCTTTAGATGTTAGCATTAATTAAAAAAAATAAAATTGAAGGGCTCCAGGTTCTTCTGCAAAAGCTGAAAAAAAGAGCTTTGCTTGGAAAAAAAGGCACCGAAACAGGAGCTTTGGACCTATTAGTATAAATCTCTGGTCATTGCCTGGAACATTTTCTGAGCTCACGGTAGAACAGGATGTTTAATTCTTTTTTGTTTTCCCAGAAAAGCAGACAAATCACTACCTGATCATTCCTGCACTCACAGCCTTTACATTATTGTAAAAGCTAACCTGCCTTGGAGATGGAGATGACAGATAGTGTATTCCTCAGAGCCACAGGAATGAAAATGGTCTGTCTCGGAGTGCAGACATGATCTCCCAATCTGCTAGGATGGCGCTGTGCCTGCTACCAATGTTGTATTCTAGTGTTTCTAATTACAGTCATCACTTAACGACCAGATTAGGGATGTGAAAGTCTGCAGAGCCATAACTGACACACCACTGGCAAGAAGCAGCCTTTTCCAGTTGCGGTGTCATAACAGGAGTCAACGGTTCTTTGGCACAAGAGGCAGCTGCCGGGACTTACACCTCTCCCTTTCTTCCGCTGGCGGGACCCCACACTAACATAGCTTTTCTTTGGGTCACAGGCAACTAGGGGTGTGTGTGTTTGTTTGTTTGCCAGAGATTCCAAGTGCTACCATTCTTAACACTTGAAGAAACATTCTCATAATTGAAAATTTCTAAATCATTTTTCTTTCCATTTTAATTTTTCATTGGGACCATGAGTGGAAGTAATGATGTAGTTTCCGGGGGGAGGGAGGGGGAAAGAAGGAAAAGCAAATTGGGAGCTACCAGACTGCAGCAGAGCCAACAAATATATTTTGTGAATGCACCACCAAGGACAAATAGTACAAAGCTCTTACTTGCATGCACAGTCAGAAGCTGGCAGAAAGCTTAAGGGTCATGAAGGCAAACAATTTAAGAGCAAACTGTTTTACAGCCTTTTATTGTAACACTCTGACCAGGATGTTTCAGCCAAAGAAACCTTTGTCCTTATGGAAGCAAGAAAGGACATACAGGTGTATGGAACAAGTCAGCGTTTTTATAATGAACAAAGTAGAATATATTTGCAAGTATCACCACGCAGTGACCATAAATTAATACAGCTGGAAAGCATGTTCATTTAATTTTAACTAGGCTTCCAGTCCTAAAGAACCAATAACAAAATTCCAGGTCCTACAGGAAAGCCATAAACTAGAGATTTTTTAAAAGCCTGATTCCTGATCCAGCCCTTGAGAAGCTGCGTCTTGAGACGCACAGTCCAAAGGACCAGACTTTAAGCAAGTCTCCTCAAGGACATCCCGCCACATTTGCTGGGGAATCAAATTTGAATATCAGATTTTGATTTCTTTCCTGGTGACAGGACAGATACTGCTTTGTGAACACTATTATGCAGTTTACATAAGCACATCCATACTTTCAAATTGGTGTTACATCTGAGTTAAATACTGTGACGACTGTCCCAGGCCAAGCAAAAATAACTTGTAACGTAAATAAAGGTAGTATCTCCATGCACAGAATGGATCTGCTGACAGTTGCCTGGTGAGAATTGTCTTGAAAGAGCTATAAAAGCTGTAATTTTTCAAAAATTGTAGCTATTTTCTCTATGCAAGATATATTTGCAGCTGGGAGTTCCCATGATGCTTCATCCTAAAAGCTGTGTTTTTGAGATCACAGGACTGATCCTTCAAGGACAGGTAGTCAGAAGAAGAGGGGTTTTATTTAGACATGAAGTAGCAGCTCTGTCAGAATCCTCTGTACATCTCCTGTGGACTTAATCCAATGGAATTAATTAAAAAGATTTCTGTTTGCTTAATGGAAATGAGACAAGACATAATTTATAACCTTGGTGTGGAGGAGTCTCTGGTTTTCCATCCAACCCAAAACTATTTGAAATCAAGGAAGGTCACTGTGGTAGAAGAATGGTGTCTCCTGAAATGAAGAAGGAAAGTTGTTTACACTGTTTAAGAAAGATGAACAGAGACTTGATAAAGAACCTGCCTTTAAAATTTAAGGCCATAGCTATTAAAACTGGGCCTTTTATTACTCTTCCATACTGCATCTAAATTTCCTACAATCTTTGCTTCTAAGTAAAGAATTCATCCAAGATGATCATTGCTTTGCCCAAGAAGAGGGAAAGGGAAGAAGATGAACTGTCCTCCTCGGAGCAGCTGTTATCAGACAGCCAGATGGCAAATGACGTGCCAGAATTTACAGGAAACAGTCCAATGCAGATCATTAATTCCAACACAGCCTCTACACCCCAAACACCATTAAAATGTCACTGCTAAGGACTCTGAGAGCCAAGACACCAACAACACGTGTTCTACACAAGGATTTCTGCAACTATAATGAATTCTCAAAAACCCTTTCAAAATGCAGCAAGGAAAAGTTATGGAATGAGTAGACTGGTGTATGTGACAATTACGGAGAACACAAGTGACCTTCAATTGCAATACATATCTATATATATTTTAGAGATATACATAATAAATGGTGTTTCACTAAATTGTATTCGGTTTCACAACACATTTTGTTCATTCATAAAAACAATTTTTTTTTAAAAAGAAAACCATGGACCAGATCCTTGACTGGTAGCATACCTCGCTCAGGTGGTGTACTTCACTGAGCTATGCTAATCTGTGTCCAAAGAGAAATGCTACATGATGCTAGATTTAAAGATATATTGTTGAGTGGCTTATGTGAAAACAGGTCTTGTTCTTACTTCTAGGACTAACATATTTTTCCTACAATTTATCCATTTTTAATGCAGCAATCCAAGGCACCGAATGGAATATTTTCTGCTCTCAGATAGTCTTCATGACTAAGCTTTGGCAGAAGCAGAGTTTATGACATTAGGCCCTTGCAATATCCAGAGTTAACAAATTCAGCCTTTCCTTCAGACATTAGATCTTTAGATGAGGCATATGGAGTCCCTTATAACGAGACAGGGACCAGCAAGAGAGCTGTGTCAGAGTCACGGACACCTACAAACCACTGACTTAGGAGTAACACACCATTTGGGACAAAAGCAAGAGGGCTTTCCAGGAGAGACTGGATCTTCCATGGTGGGAGACAACAGGTATGCAGAACATCCAGAGCCTCCACAAGCAAAACTTTATTCTTTTTTTTTTTTAAATACGGTGGTGTTAGAGAAGTGGTTTTGTTCTTACGAACACTGTTACAGGGAAGGACAGTTGTCAAACCAGGAGATGTAAGACCCTAATGAAGATGGTTGCACATGTGCTAACCAGCTCTTCTGGCTCAGCTCCCAGCAACTCAATTGTCTGATATCAACTGGATCCCACTGGTCCCTTTCAGTAAAGTGTTCTTCTTTAGATATCAAGCAACCTTACTACAGAACTTGCCATTACAACTTTCTGCCCTCTACCTGTTGACATGCTTCAATAACCAAGCAATCCTGCCTACCTCCCTCTTCTGTGAGACCAGGAAGCTTTTCTCACCCAGGCACCTCGTTTAGACAGAGTGATCTCCTGCAGTCCACTGCCTGCCAGTGGCTGAGTTTTAGCTACTTTTTATGGTATTTTTGTAAAGCTGCTGTAGATTTCAAGATGCATTTTCAGCTAAGACATCAGGGAGTCTAAGCTGAAGCTCAAGCAGAAATCGTATTCACATGTGTAACGTTAATTCTACCATCAGATACTTTTAAATGTAAGAACAAACAATTTAGCAAAGCAAGAGAATACCCTGTCCTTCTGAGAGATCTTGTTTTCTTGAACAAAAGTGTCAGCTGGAAGGAACATGCTCGTTTCTGGCTTTCACCACCCTGTTTTGAAGGAAGAGTGATAACTGTGTTTAAGATTTAGCGTAAGTTTAATTGGAAAGGATCACAAAGTGTCTAGCAAATTGAAATAAAGTTGCTTGCACGTTATAGAAGTCTTTTCTATCATCACAGGAAATATAGCTGGAACAATGGTGGTTTAATGATGTAAAATAATTTCATGTTGATGACAAAGCAAGAAGCAGAGGAAAAAAACGTTTTTTTCAGTGGGAGGTGAGTTTGGGTGATCAGAATGCAACCGGCCCAAAGGAGATGCTGCCTGAACTCCCAGCCTAGCCACGGTTCGCAAAATCCCAAATGTGTTCCCCTGCCACGGGGATCTATCTGAGAAGAACTGGAAACACCCATCTGTTAACCCTGCGCTGTTGGGAAGATGCTATGCTTCCTCTTTGACGCCACTAGCAGTGGCTGATAATGAAAATTAATGGTGATTCATAAAGACATATCCTTTCCTAGGAATACTGGAACAGCAGCTTGCGTAATCCTGAGGTGTACTTAATTAAGGAACATCCCCAGCACTGTTTTATTTGATCATAGTTCCTATCTCTTGTCTTCACCTGCCTCTCCCTCCCTGCTTGACGACAAGTGCCTTTGATTAGCACGGCCCTAATAAGAAGCTTCATTTAAAAAGAAAGCAGAGAGTGGGAAGGTAGGCACTGAGGTGTGGCTGGTCATTTAAAAATTGAAAGGAGGAGGGAGTGGAAACTTATCCGAGAGAGGTGAGAAGTCGGGATGGTCCTGTTTGCTGCCAGCAAAATGCCAAGCTGAAGAGAGGGCCCAGCCGCACCACGGCTATATGTCTCCAGAGATGGAGGGATTCGCGTAGGTGAGGAATATACCTATGGCTTAATGCCTCTGCTCACTTCTGATGAGGCAAGACCATTATTTTCAGTATTTTGAAGCACTTTCTGCCAGAAACCTCAGAATCATCCAACTTCAGTGTTTTGAAACATGCTTCTCTGAGATTCTGGAAGAATGTTGGAGAAATGGGTAAATATTATCATGTGTGTCATATACATTTGAGATGCTGAGGCTGTATCTAACATAATCTCCTATAGGTTTCCTAGTTTCTGACCCAGGCGGCCCCTGAAGGAGAGGAGAAAGCACACAGAAAAACAGCACGGGGCAGGTATCGCTGCCTGCCGGGTGACCTTGGTGTTTTAAATCAGGAAGCGAGCAAGGAACCTCAGACTTCATCCAGCTCCATGTTTTATTTATTACGACATTGCAGCAGCGCTCAGGGCCCCAGCCATGAATCAGAAACCCATTACGCTATCTAGCATGCAAAAACGTAACAAACAGACAAGGCTTCCAACACCCCTCATTTATCAGCAGCGATGTTTTAAAACTACTTTGCCTAGCAAGATTGGATTTAGTGTGAACAGTGCCGGGGATATTTCTCATCCAGAGGGGAAAATGCCTTTCCCAGAACGATTGAGCGGTGCTGGAGCCAGCGGCGGGAAGGAGCGCGGCCTGGCCCCCGCGCGCGCAAGGACAGGCCGCCAGGGAGAGTTTCCGGCATTAAATATGGTATTTTCTGGTAAAGCGGGTGCCTGTCTTTGTATGCAGATATGACGCCTTGAACTACCCATCCGAACGATGAGGCGAAGTCATCGCTGAGGAGAAAAGGCAATTTTTTTAATTAGAAAAACAAAATTATTAAACCAAGTGGGCTTGTGGCTGTGAGCTACAAGTAAGGAAGGCGCAAGTCCTCCCGTGCCCGCGTACCCCTCCCCTCCCCGGCCCCGAGCCCTTCCGGACCGGGCCGGTTTTCCCGCCCCGCGGCCGCTGCTGACGGCGGCGCCGCCAACGGCCGCTCCCTCAGGCGGGCGGGCCCTGCGCAGCGCCCCCTGCCGCCCGCCGCCGGCCCGCTCGGGAGCGGCGCGGCCGGACTTGTTTCTCGGCGGAGCGATGCCGGCCTGCTCAGCGCCGCCTCCCGCCCGCCCCCTCGGAGGCGGAGGGTTACGGGGCGCAGTGCGCGCCCGCGCAGGCGGTGTGGAGATCCTTCTGCTCCCGCGGCGGGTCCATCGGCGCCGTGCCCGCGCTCCGCTGCGCTCCCGTCGCCCCCCTCCTCCCTCAGCAGCGCCTCGTCTCGCTCTCCCTGCTCCCTCCGCTCACTCTTCCCGGCGGGCTGGGGCTGCGTCTCCGCGTCGGCTTCCCCCTCAGCCTGGAGGCTCCCAATATGAACAGCATCGTCTACGCTGAGAGGCACCAGGTACGGCGGGGCGGCGGCGGGCCCCAGCGGGACGTCCCGGGCGGCCGGCCCAGAGGCGGCCCGCGCCGGCTGTGAGGGGAAGGGCGGCGGCGTGGGGGGGGGGGCTGGGCAGCGATCATGAGGCCGGAGGCGGCCAGGCGCTGCGCCTTCCCGGCTCCGCCGCTCTTTGTTCCCCGCTCGGCGCTGGCGCAGGGGGTGGCGGCGGCCCGGGGCTGCTGGCGGGCGGGGTGGGCCCCGCGGCGGCGGCGGTCCCGCAGTGGCGGCCCGGCCCGTTGCACCGTGCCCTCCCCGCGCCCTCGGCTGGAGGAAGAGGAGCCGCTTTGGCTCCGCGGCGTTTCGTCGCTTATTTGGGGGCGGTTTCTCAAACGCCGGCCAAATCTCGAAGTTGCCATGCTCATCGAGGCGAAGTTGTGTAGATGGCCAGAGCTGGATTTCCTCACGGCTGCCGGCCCTCGTCCCGCGCGGGGTCGGCGGCCCTGCCGTGGCCCCGCGTGGGGACCAGCGGCTGGTGGGAATGTCGTGCAGCCCCCAGCCCCGAAAGTCAGTGTTCTCCACACGGGTGGCTGTTGTTGCAAGGTCAGGCATTGCCTGTGCGCCTTTCCAAGCGCCACGCTGCGATCGCGTAGTGGCACCTTCCTTAAACCCTTTATAGTCAGTGGGGGGAAAAGAGAATCGCAGAAATCCTGGACTTTGAGTGAAGAAAACAGCCGTTTCGGGCTGAAGAACATGTGCTGACAGCTGGTTGCCAATGTCATGACCCTCCCGGTCATCTATACCAGTTCTAGGAAATAGGAGATAATGCAGCGAACACAGTGGTTGTCAGTCCACATTAGTGCTTCTGGAAAAAGGTGATGAGAAGGGTTTTTGGGGGGGAGGGAGGGAGGGGGAGAAGTACAGTATTTTCTGCCTGCATGCACAAATTTCCAGTAGCTTTTTAGAATTTTTCAGAGGTGCTTCAAGGTAGAAAATATCTTCGCATTGGCAGCTTCACTGTTCCTTCACCCAGGATTCCCATAAACATAAAAACTGAATTGGTTGCAATTTCATGCAGGGTGGAAAGACGTGAAGAATGAAGTGACGGGCGAGGTGTCAGAGTTATTTACTAAGAGAAGGATAGCAAGACTGAGCGGTGATAGACTAGTGGGAATTCAGTATCGTGTCACTCTCCTTATTTGTCGTGGTTTGTGAAGGGGAGGATTTTTTTGTTTCCAGTGATGAGTGTGTAGATGCCACATTTATTCTCTTCTGTCAGGGATCTACAAAATAAGAAACCAAGCAGGATGTGGTGCTTTGATGGTGAGATTGGTTTAATTTTAGAAAGCGGATTTTGTAGCCACAAGCCTAACTGCTGGAGCACAGGATGCAACAGTCAGGGAATACTTTCCAGTTAGGAAACAGTACTTTAGCTGCTGTAAATAGGTCTAATTTTGTTTTCCTCAGCTTGAGTTCTTAAGGAGCAGGAGATGGTAAGAAAGGCAAAAACTGCCCAGAATGAGGGGTGGGAGACAACGACGACACACAAACAAAAAAACCACCAGTTTGCTGGTTGTGTGACAAATGTTTCAAGAACTGTGGGAAGTGTGTGTTAGTAGAAAAAAGAAACCCATATGGGGGGGGGGAGGAAGGAAAGAGCTCAGATTTTAAGAGAGTGCATGCGAGGCAGAAAGTAGAAAAAGAGGTGTAGATAAAGACTATGGCAACAACAAAAAAGTATAACGTGGAAAAGGAGAATAGGAAACGCAGAACCAGTACAGAAAGGGCACGTAATGACCAGTGCTAAGACTCAGTGAAACAGTATGTTAAAAGCGTGGGGGGATAGTATTGGAAGCGAGTACTAAATTGGCAGCTGGTGTCTTACAGCTGAGAGTTGTAGTTGAAAGAGCAGTAATATTCAAGCATAAAACCTGCTTCTCGTAAATTTTTTAAGCCTACATACATAAATGCGTGTTTGAAAGAGCTCTCTAGGCTTGCTCTTTATAGAGGACAGTCCAAGTATTACATCTTCTTGGACTGCATGGAAAAGATTTTGGAAAATGTCCATAGTACTTTTTCCTTCCCCTTCAATTCTTAACCGGTGATAGCAAATATTCTCTCCCTCTCTCCTCACTGTTGGGGTGGGAGCACAACTGAGGCTGATTTGCAGTGAAATAGAACAATTTTGTTTACAAGTCGTAGTTACTAATGAGACTAAATCTTTAGTGGAAATCAACTGAAAAGTGAATATGCGAAACAAAATTGATGTAAATTCTATGAGTCTTAT
Source organism: Calonectris borealis (assembly GCF_964195595.1). Taxonomy (NCBI): domain Eukaryota; kingdom Metazoa; phylum Chordata; class Aves; order Procellariiformes; family Procellariidae; genus Calonectris; species Calonectris borealis. Next base: position 34,636,464 of record NC_134319.1, on the reverse strand, counting down.
TTTAAATCACTGGTGTAAAGAAGTTGAGCCTGTTTAGTGGTGTAAAGTATCTTGATATTTGTCTTCATGTTTTGCCCAAATGCAAACTCAGACATGCAAAGATCGTGTGTTTTTACCATAAATAAATGCTAACGTATGCAAGAAAATTTTTGAGGATGTCTGGTTTTATCTTCCGAAACAGGTAATGGACTCTGAGTAGTCGTAGGCGTGACCTACATTTCTTCTGAGCAGGGCTGTGAAAAGCCAGAAAGCCCACAGCAACTAGAAAGCACCAACTGTGGTGTTAAATTCCATTTTTGTTTCACTGGGTCAACAAGTGTCAATCAAGTTCCATCATTATATCAACAAGTACCGACTTTTAATCAAACGATTAAAAAGTATCTTCCCCAAGGTAGTGTTGTACTTGTGAGTTGAAGAGGTAGTACCTTAATCTGACAAAAAAGGTTGTGCAGAATTGGCACAAAGCAAGGGCTTTGTTTACTTTTTTTAATGAAATACTGCACATGGAAAGTACCAATGGACTATACTAAAGATGAGGGCTCTCAGGTAGGATGAAAAATGAACACTACTTGTGCTGTTAGGTCATGGGCAAGGTGACTTTTGCCTCAGTATGCGGCTCTGGGACCTGTCTCCTTGGTACCTCACCTGAGACCACAGCTTGTACCTCTGCTGAAAGTGGCTCTGCAGTGGAGAGTCCCAGGGCACGATAGTGGGTTTTAGATCTTGGAGAAATTCAACGGTAATCATGGTGCAGCAGGTTTTTTTTAAAAGTTGGAATGTTTTCTGCAGTGAACAACTGTTTAAAAAAAATTGGGATGAACAGATCCTAAATTCTAAACACAATTAAGAATTTTAAGTGTATTAATTATGACATTTATTTGCTCTTGTAACTGAGCTAATCATATTTCAGTAGTAGTTGCATTTGCAAGATACCTGTAAGAGGATAGTGTAGTGAAGGATGAGAAGACTTAGTATCCTTGTTATTTAGCTGAGTCTTCTTAAATGCACCTTTAAACATATATACAGTGAAATGGAAAGATGAGTTTAAAAGGGGGAAATTTCTCTTCTGGAAGTAGTTATGTGCAGCGAATTTATCTCAGAGTGTATTATGAGCTGTGTGTCTTTCATGGTCCGGTGGTACATACACGTAGCAAATGAAATTCTCAGTCTGTGCATAACAGTAAGTGTTTAGGAAACACAATTGTTAGAACACAATTATGTTTAAACCCAGTAACTGGGCAGACGTTTGAGTACTGGCATTCCTGCGTACAGCCGAATCATCAAAACACACCACGTGAATGCTTCATGGCTTCTGGCCTGCCTCAGTCCTCTGCAGTATTACATCTGGTGTGATCGACTCTTGATTGAAGGCGGTGCCTCCAGGCTCAACATCAGTGTCAGTCTTTAATATTAAAACTAGAATGGAAATCCAGAGTTTGTATATCACTTATTTTTTGCTTGATTTTAAAAATAAGTGCAGGAAATAGGCTTGCTCTCAAGTAAGAAATGGAATGTGTTGTTCCCATTCAGGAATGTTAATTCTGTAGCTTTAACATGTTTAAATAATTGCATTCTGATGGCGCTTGAAAAGTAATCATTTCAGAGGCATCAGACTTCATACTTCACCTAGTTGACAGTGATCTGTGAACGTCACACTTGGTTTAAAAAATTCAAAGTCCTGGAAAATTATAAAAAAAGCCACTGATGGTTCTCGATGTGGTGAGCTAGAAGGGAGTATAAGACAGAGGGGGAAAAAAGGTAATGACAGAGTTCTTTAGATGCTTAAAATAATTTAAGAAGGGAATTTGTTCACAGCATCTGTTCGCAGTACCTGTTTATAATCTTTAATGCAGAAAATGCAGCATTTTTGGCTTTTCATTGAATTTTGACTGATTGATTGGCTTTTGTTCTAGCAATAGTATACCAAACCAAAAAGAATGCAGAAAGTAATACATGTGCTTGTACTGTTTAATGCCATTTTGAGTAGTAATATTAGTCATGGTTCACACACAACACTGTTGAAAATTTGTGGCAATAATTAAGACGTTCAGATTCCTAGATATTCAGATTGGACAATACTACTAGGTGCATAAATGCAAAATGTGTGGTTTTGACCTCATGCACAAAGGAGGACTTTAAAAGACAAATCTTCCATTTCAGTGCAGAATTATTTTGGATGTTCTTTATAGGTCTTGAAGGTCATAAGCAAGTACATCAGGCCAAGTTAAAACACTGCACTTGAAATAAAGTTCTTCTGTTACAGCAGAACGTGACAAAACATGCCCAGAGACGTAAACTGAATGGGGATGATTCTGGAATTTAGTTGAAATTGTTTGAATAGTTGTCGTGTAACTTGAAATCTCCGCAAAGCCTCAGTACTGGTAATTAACAGCAATCCCAATGAATATTGAACAGGGGAATGCATAATATGATGCGCAAGCAGACAGATAGCCTGTTTGTCTGAACTGCGGTAGCAATATATATTTAATTTGCTTTGGTAATTATGGACCTCTACTCAGTTAACAAGAGAACTTCTTTGAGAGAGCTGGCAGTCGAGAAAAAGCTGGTTTGAAATCAATGTGAACAAGATGGATGATTTGCTGTGTGATGTGTCGCTTTCTGCTCAGAATCCAGAAAGTGGTGACTGGGTTGGTCAAAGTCTCTTTATCAGAATGGCCTGACGCTCTACTGACCACCCAGTGCACTCCTGCCTGCAACTCAGAGCTTGTCCCCCTTGATTTTCCTTTTCATATGCCTGCTGTACTTTGCATTTGGCTAGGTAAGACTAGCCATCATGTCTGGATAATTCCTAAACGGAAACAGAAGGTTTAAAACCTGAGATGATAAAGTCAGAGCTCTCTTGGTGATAATTCCCTTGTACATTCATGGATAGTCTTGATGAAGCATAACTTTCAATAGGTTCTTACAACTTTCTAAGCTAATTCATTGCAACACTTGTGTTGAAATAATACCTCTGTATCTTTGAACAACAGAATGTTTCAGTTGAGGTGAATCTTCGGGGAAAGTGTGGGCATCAGACTGTTTTCTTCTGTTTTTGAGAAGTGAAACGTTTTGATTGCTTGAAAAGGTTGAAATTGAAAAGGTTATACCAGTTGTATCAACAAGAGAAGAAGTGTTGACTTCCAAATGCTTAGTTAAATAATATTTGGTAAATAGAGCTTGATTACAGTTTCGTAAGTTGCCTGTAGGATTATAAAAAGAACATACATTTACTCTATGGAGATTTTTTCCTAGCAAAGTGTGCTGATGTTAAAATATGTTGTAGAAAGTTGTAGTCCCTGGGATACTGTTCCTGTAGTCCTCCCTGTACCTGAGGGGGTACTATATTACAGGCAGTTACCACTGCTGCTCTGGAGCAGTTGTTTCCTTCTTTATGTATGTGTTTGTGTCTGTTCTAGTAGCCAACTTAATTAACGTTATCTGCTGGCTGAAACGCTCTGTCTTCAGGGTTGCAGGAAGCTGTTAAAGGACAGAAGCAGTTTTCCTGTGGAGCTGGTATGTTGTGGGATAATGCCCCCTGCCGCTCTTGAGAATCAGCCTCCCGCCTGAGCCGCTGATATACTTAGAGACCAAGGGAGGTACAGTTCCTGCCAAAACGATCCCGTGCATAAGCGCTGGCCAAGCGGTAGGGCCGCAAGGCTCTCTTGCCTACAACGTAGGTGACTTTTAATTTTTGACGTGGAGAAGCGAGCTGCACCTATTTTTAGGAAACCTGATTGCCAATGTGGCATTTAATCTGTAGATACAAATATAGTTTTGGAACTGCAGTGGGGAACTCAAGTGGATGAAGTGATCAATGTTTTCCTGAGGTGGCATCAGGGTCATGGAAAGTTCCACACTGGGTATTTGTTGCCTGTTCCCTCCCTACTGCTGCTCCTCCTCCTCTTCTCCCCTCCCTGAAAAAGCCCGGCATAAACAGCCCACCCGCATGCAGAATCCCAACAAAGCTACCCCAGTCTGCACTGCCAGTGCAGAACTTGACTAGAACTTAACAGATTCTGTTTGCAGGGTAGCAAAGAGACTTTTTCTCAAAGAAAGTTATCATCGAAATAGTGATTTCTGACTGCATAATTTTTTTTGGAAGTACTGGAGACATGCCCAGTCATTTCAGACATGTCCTTAATCCGTCTTCAGTCCATTTTAGGCATTCAGTAGAAGAAGGATATAAGTAGCTGAGTACAGGAAAAGCAAAAGGTAGGAGGCATGTGGATTGGTTTCTTTCTTAAAATTTTGTCATTTTTGTTGTGTAACTTAAGAGTTATATACTTGTGTAAGCAAGCAATAATGATCTAGATATAGGAAGTGCTGAAGGTTAGAGTTAGTAAGGAATTATCTAAAAATGGGGTTCAGCTGTTTTAACTTTTTCTCTAAGCACTAATTTAGCCACTTTCTTGTCTTTGTGGGTATAAAAATGATGTGGTTGATCTCTTGTTAGGCACGAGAATGTATTGATGTCGATATGGATGTTCTCAGGCTGTTTCCTTTTTGTGAAGAAAAACTTGTTTGTTTGGGTCAGGAACTTCTACTTCATGAGACTATTAAAGTTTCATCTGAAATACATGGTAGTACTATCTATTGTCCTTACTTGATAACTTCTCCTTTATTGCAGATTATGATGCATGATTATCACAGAAGAAATTCATGTCTATAGCTCTTAAGGACTTGATTACATCATCTTCAAGCCTGATAGTTTTGGAATCCATATTGCAGCTGAAAGGCACGTCTGCTTTTGCATTTCAACAAACATCTTCCCTGTCAGAAGATACTGAAACTGAAGTGCTCTCTTTTAACAGTGATACCATTGGATTATTTTAAGATCTCCCAGTTAAAAATTTACAGTAATATATTTGCTAGGTAAGTTGATACTGTTAGCTGCGTATACAATAGTTAATAGTTTTGCTGAAATTCTGCAGCCTTAAAACCTTGCTGTCCTTTTTTTAATAAAACATAACAAATGGAAGTGTATATAAATGGATAATAATCTTTGTAAGTAAGATTATTGTTGCCAGTTTAGGGTCAAATGCTTTCAGTAGTAAATGAATTTAAAATAAACGGATTACCACTAGGATTATTTTGTGTGGGGCTTGCTATTTTTATTACTGATTTTTGCTATCCACTCCTTCTGTTTTGGGTGTTTTCTTGTTTAGTCTGATCTTGAGAATTTTCTTAAACTTCAGATGGAAATATAAATTGTTGCTGGTAACATTAGTAGCATCCCACATATTCTTTCCTCTAAAATCATTGAGGAAAGTATACTTTTATATTGCTAACATACTCGTGTTAGCAGCTCAAACGTATAAAATTTTTTTTTTTTTTTTTGTAATTATTATTTCAAATTCATTAGGTCACCTCAGGGTCATATTTTACTATTTTGAAGATAGCTTCCTATTTGTAAAGTGGACTTTTCCTAAAAGTGCTTAGCTAAAAAGAGAATCAATTGAATGACCTATAAAATAGCCTCCAAATACAAAACTTAGTTTCCTGAAGTTATTTTTCCAGTTTTGGTCCAATTTACCTGAGGTGGTATGTTTATATATGGGCAAGATCCTCAGGAGAAGTTGTTTTTAGCTTCGTGATGACTTAAAGTACATGGTCATTGTTCATAATGTATATAATTCTATCTATTTTGTTGGAGCTAATGTTCTTTCATGACTTCCAGCTACTGTAAAATATTTAATTAAATCATTACTCATAAAATTAAACAAAAAATTATTTCCATGGCTATTCTCCTACTTCACTAGTTACTTTAAATTCTCAGTTCTTATTTTTCAATGTAGCTGGTATTTTGGTCTGTGCAAAAAAATGAAGCTGACCAGTATGACAGATTTCGTGCAGTGAGCAGAAAATAGCGATGAATCTACCAAATCTGATCTTTATAGAGGGGAATAAAGCTTCTTGTGTAATCCAGTGGACCTAGCACAGGTTCAGCATGTAGTTTTGGGGTTGGTACCTACTGAAGTGTGGATAAGTTAAAAGTTGTAGCCTCACTCTTTGAAAATCATTAATCCAGTCAATCCAAAGGATTGTTGGCAACATGTACTCATCAGCAGTACTACTCTTCTAGGCTTTTTTTTGAGATGGATTTTTATTTTTGATTCCCCATGAATGTTTGTTTGCCAACAATGTGCTAATAGTACTTCTATACTGAAGCAAAATGTTGTATCTCTAAACTTCATACATTCTGTTTTCAGCCAGACCAACACCAAAATGATTCCTAATGGGTATTTGATGTTTGAAGATGAAAACTTCATCGAGTCATCTGTTGCCAAACTAAATGCCTTACGTAAAAGTGGCCAGTTCTGCGATGTCCGTCTCCAGGTAACTTTTTTCTGAGTATAATGGTTGAATGCGGTGGGTTTTTTGTTACACCGTGTAATGCTATGTGCCTCATTGATTGTGAGACATGGGATTTTAGAATCTGATTTTTCTGAAAAATGCACACTTTTTAAAAAAAAAAAAATCAGATATACTGTGAGAGAAGCGACACTAACGTTTTTTTCAGCTGACGTAAATTGGAGACTATTGATCTGAAAAATTGATTTGAACTGTGACATTCACTTGAGTAGGCCTTTATACTATTATAATACACAAACGTACTTTAAAAAAATTCTTACCAGCATGTGGGTTTTATTTGTGTTTTAAATAAAGGTATGTGGACATGAGATGTTGGCGCACCGAGCCGTACTAGCTTGCTGCAGTCCCTACCTGTTTGAAATCTTCAATAGTGATAGTGATTCTCATGGAATTTCCCATGTTAAATTCGATGATCTCAATCCAGAAGCTGTTGAAGTTCTGTTGAACTATGCCTATACTGCTCAGTAAGTAGTTTTCACAGAAGCTAGAGAGAGTAGGTTTTAATTTAAAAAGTCAAAATAATGAAGATAATTTTTTTTTTTTAATAGGTTAAAAGCTGATAAAGAACTGGTGAAAGATGTATACTCTGCAGCAAAGAAGTTGAAGATGGAGAGAGTTAAGCAGGTACAATTCTCAGCGCTTCCGGAAGTCCGTTCTGCTTTCTCAGGCTGACAGCGTTATGCTTTCTGGTGTTAATGAGACAAAAAATGATGATTCTGCGGTGGTGATGTGCTTAGTTGTGTTGGGAGGCATAATCAAACCTGTAAATCTGTGGCAGTAATATGTGAAAAAAGAATAATCCACACGCTGCTGAACATAGTTTGGTAGAGCTTGACTTTAGAACTTACTCTTGCCACGTATGGGGATACGTTTGACAAGGGAATTGGGATTCTTATCTTCACTTGACTGCAGATAAACAGTTTTGAATAGGCATTCAATAGAAAAGCATGGGGTCAATGTATGTGTGAGTAGCTTTCGAATGTGTATGACTTTTTTCTTTTATTCCTATGGAAGGCAACGTTTCATTTACAGCTCTAGCACAGGGTGGGGAATGACAACAGACAGTCACTATCTGCAGTTAGAAAACAGCTGTGCTGTATGTTGGGGTGGATAATTTAAACATATAAAAATCTGGTCTACTTGTAAACTAAGATGCAGCCTTTTTTCTTAAAAGGTTTGTGGTGACTACTTGCTGTCCAAGATGGATGTTCAGAGCTGCATCTCTTACCGAAACTTTGCAAGTTGTATGGGAGACTCGCGTTTGTTGAACAAGATCGATGGCTACATTCAGGAACATCTTTTACAGATTTCAGAACAGGAAGAATTTCTCAAACTTCCACGGTTAAAGGTTAGCTTAAGTTTGTAGACTTCCTTCTGGTACATGACTTCCAAAAAGCAACGCAAGGAGCAATCATTATGGCTTCCTTTATGGGAGTAGGAAAACTCGGTATACTGACTCTTACCAACAACGTGAAAATTCTGCATCTGTATAATATTCATGCTACTCTGAACCTTAACTGTAGAGAATACATACTGTCATCCTTTCTAAGCATAAAAGATAACTGCAGCTGTACTTAAATGTGCTTCCTAGTTTCAGTGATATAGGCTGAAAGCTCCTTGTAGATGGTGTTTGCTCTGCGGTGAAGTGAGAGTAATGCTTACTGTGTAAAGTACAGTATGCTACAAATACAAGGGTAATGCCTGTAGAGTAAATAATCCTTTCCTCTTCTAATTCAAGCTTGAAGTAATGCTGGAAGACAATGTTGGCCTACCCAGCAATGGCAAATTGTACACAAAGGTAATCAACTGGGTACAGCGCAGCATCTGGGAGAACGGAGACAGCCTGGAAGATCTAATGGAAGAGGTTAGTCTTTAAGAAAATGGGATTAAACATCTTTTCTTAAAAAAAAAAAAGTCAATATGAAGGATGATCCCTTTTTCTTTTTTTTTTTTTTTATTTTTTCACTTTTTTAACTATGACCCTAAAGAATTTAAATTTTGCTGTAGGTACCCCTAAGCTGAGAAACTGGGGGGGTGTTCAGGTGAGCTGAATGAACTGTTCAGTCTGGTCTTCCGCTTTCCTTTTTTGCTCACTATGTGCTGTATAGTAACCTCAAAGTGGCATGTATCTTGCTTTAGAATTGGGGAGGTGGTACTGAAACTTGCCGTAGATTCGTGATGTTTTCCTTTGCAGGTTTTGCTTGTAAATGCAAAGTAGGTAAAAGCTTCTAATGGTTGTTCCTCCCCATTGATTTATCTCCCCATAGGTTTATTAACAAAACTAGGATACCAAGGCTGAAGAACCAAGAAGAAACCTCAAGTGTATTGACACGTACAGAAGCAGCAGTCCTGCCCCAGTTCTCCTAAGAAAATCCGCTGTGGGCAGAGAACGATGATGATGATTTAATGGTGTTTACTTACTCCTTTACAGGATACATTATTTTGAAAGTTGTGTGTTATTAAATGGCTTTACTCATGAATACTAATACTAGATGTAGCCTGGGCAGTGTTTAATGGAAAAATTAGTGGGGAGTCTAAATTTTTAATTGGCTAGAGAAAATGGACTTTACAAAAACCCATGAAACATCAAAATTTTCCCAGTTTGTTATTACAAGCACGATAGACCTTCAGCAACACTTGTATAGGCAAAAGTACATGTTGACGCTGTCGTATATTCTCAAGTGTGTATTTCCTCTTGGAAAAATTCATTTTAAAAGCTTTGATCATGTTGAAATTCAGATGCATTTCACTGAAACAGTTGCATCTGATGTTTGGTTGTGGACAACAGTTTCCTCCAGAACTTAAATTTGTGTTGTCTTCCCTCATTCCCATACCTTTTTTTTAGAGTCCACTGTTGGCTTCTCTTTAACTTTTTTTGATCGAGATAAATATGTGTATTTTTCAAAGCAGAAAACTTGTTTGCGGGGATAACGAAAATGCTTGCATGAGATTGTGAATTTGTGTAATTCTGCAAATTAATGTGCCTTTTGCTTGTCTAATGTTTCTGTGCTGGAAAAACAGTAGAAGTCCTTGGAAAACGAAGATTTCTCTCAAGCTGAGAAAGTAAGGAGCCTTCATCCAATGTTTGAAGATTGCCACCATGACATCTGCTTCCTTTTAGTTTTGTCATTCTGCTAGATTGAGATGAGATGACGAGAAGTATGCTGGCGACTGCCTTTTGTAATCTGCCTGTAGCTAAGTAGCAATGGAGACAGTACCACATGGGTATTCTGTTGTTGTTTTTGCAGGTTCAAACGCTGTACTACTCAGCTGATCACAAGCTGCTTGATGGAAATCTGCTAGATGGACAGGCTGAGGTGTATGGCAGTGATGATGACCACATTCAGTTTGTGCAGGTACAAATTGCAGACAGTCTGAGGTAACCCCAGATAGACTGGAGCAGTTTACAGCACACCTGAAGTCTTGCGTTACTGTAGCAGAGAAAGTAGCAGTAGCTTTAATGGAGAAATACATGACGAGAAAGTATCTTTCTCGAAACTGCTGGAGGCGATGATTTAGTCTCTGCTTCCGGTTTTTCGGCAGACTGACTAAGCCTTTGCAAAACGGAGTGCTTTAGGTTTCGCTTCAAAATAAATCTTAGGCTGTTAGAAGAAAGAAGAGGTAGAAAAGCAGTCAGCTGTAGCAAGTCAGCTGTGGCTTTGTAGAGATACTCAAGGGACTGTAAAGAATCACGGACTGCTTGGCTTGCAGTGGAGAATGGCTGATGTGTCTGTTAAATTTTGGCACAGGAAAAGATTCCAGACATAAGTTCTAATCCTTCAGCTGCCAGCATCCATTTCTTTTGTTCAGCTGCACTGGTAATGTGCAGGAGAGATTTTAAAAAGGAACAGTAGGTAACTTCTGATCTAGAGATAGCCGATGCTTTGACTGTGTACAAATCGGTCTTGTGCTTTTTGAGATGATGATTTTTTTTTTTTTTTTGTTCTAGCCAGATATAATAATTCTCAACTCCACAGCTTAGCACAATGGAGGCTGTTTAAGAAACAAAGAATAAACAAGGGCTAATAGATGTAAATTATCAATTGCTTTATAAAAATCAAGATTGTTTAAATTCACTGAGTTAAAATATCACAATATATTTGCTTCTAACTCGTAACAGTGGAAT